>NC_092815.1:52646352-53246352 GCF_023375885.2 Dermacentor andersoni
ATAAATAAACATCAAAGGAGATGCATAGTGTATAAGAATGCAGCGTGAGAGCACGTTACTGTTGCATAGGGGTTTACAAAATCTGGGACGAGCATTGAAATATGTTTCATCTATTCTTGTTTCCAGCTTGGTTCATGCTAGTACACGCGCCCGCGCTATTATGAAGCCCAACATGGGTCCTTATAACGTAAAACTATTCCAATATGTTTTTATTCCAATCTCCTGACGTCAAATTTGCGTAACCGCCGACGCGAGCAACGGGCGGTCGCCCGCAGGGTTGTACGAACAGACCAATCAAACACTCTCCTCGTTCATAGGAGGTCACTTTTGTTGGCTTGAAAAACGAATAACATTGCCTACACTGAGCGGCTTGTCTTATCTAATTGGCTGACAAGAGGCGAAGAGCACGCTCAAGTGGAGAGGGATTCGATGGGGCCGAGCCACTGCACTGAAAATCGATAACCGGATCAGGAGGGTGGTGCCGGCGTCTGTGATTGGTCAGCTTTCCCTTACTTAGCTTGCGGTGCCTGCTGGTCAAAAGTCGCGGTGGCATGCAACGGAAGCTTAAGAATGACGCTGAAAGAGATGCTCAGCAAAGAAGAGTTGGCACAACGAGGTCGTAAACGTGCCGAATGGGCTCAAAAGCGTTACACGGCCACGCAAAAAGCTTTATTACACGCAAATAAACCCATGCTCTCCGGCAAGCGCGAGTCGCCAGTGCCGGTGCGATCGACGGCAGCCATCTTTTATTCCTTTCGGAACGGGGCAGCCTGCGGCAATTCAGAAGAAAATTCAATTTTGTTCGGCATATTAATGCATCTTTAACGCGTACACGCCACTTTGACGCTGTGAGTTATTGCGGTTTTGTGACGTCGCGTGAAATGCAGGTAAAGTGGGTGCAGCCCGAAAACTTTTGACCAATAGCTGAGGGCTAATGGCGAAAAGGCGTCGAATTAGAAATAATTATTTTTCTTTTGTTCGGTCAAATCATGCATAATCAGTGTGTACACGTCATATCAAATGGGGAGCTATCGCGGTTTTCGTGACGTCGCATGACACACAGGTGAAGTAGGGGTGTTCCAAAAAGTTTTTGACCAATCGCGGACGGCTGATTGCAGAATTGGAATAGAAAAGTTTGGAATAGTTTTACGTTATAGCGCCCATGTTCACGGTAAGGGGCCCTAAAGCGATGAACATGCAAACAAGGCGGACCAGCACTGCTGAGACAGTGCAGCCAGCCACACACAACGGTCTCCGAGAATTCATTCGAGCCATTCTCTATAGAGGAGTCCGAGAAGAAAGCCTGCCTTCTACTCAGGTCTTCCACCACGCCTTCTATTCAGGTCGAAACGATGACTATAACATAATGGAATGTATGTCCAAAGCCATCGGTTAAGCGCTGCGTTGAAAGTTGAAAAAAAAAAAAAAGCGAAATGATACACAAGTTATCGAACCACAGTGTCGCAAGATCTACCGCTCCCTCCCCCGTCGCCCCCCTCCCTATCGTTTATTTAGTGAGCGCGTAGTACAGGCGCGCCGCACGTGCATCTGGTGCGCGCGCTTGCTATTTATGAAAAAGAAGACAAAGTAAATGCGTCTGGTGCGCCAGGGCACCAACTTGGAGGATGCTTAAGCTTCGCCTTTAAGAGTGGAACGCCAATATCATTTAAAGATCTCTGACTGCTTCTCACGCTTCCCGGCAACTGTAGCTTATGTAGCCGTAATGTTTACCGGGAAACGCTCCCCGCGAACGCTATGCACGAAGGCGAGCTTTCTGGTAGAAATGGGGCCTCTTGCGTGCGCCGATCTCGAAGGTAAATGCACAGCCACGCCAAGAAAAAAAAAAAAAACATCATTTCCAAGTTTGTTATTGTTTCGCACATTTAATATTTAAGTCTGAGAAGGTTTAACATAAAAGGCGTGCACTGTCGGGGTTTTGTTTCTTGACATTTGTTTGTGGGCTGTCATTCTCAAAATTCCAAGGAATAACTTTGTCAAGAATGTAAGATAAGGTATGAGCAACTTTAGTGATAGAAAGTTGTCGCAATACAGCCCGCATATACCGCATGTCATACAGTAAGGCGTGGCCTATACATCTACCTAAATATAAACGTAAATTTTCGCTCCCAGACAGCTCTACCAACGCTGCCGCCGAAACCGACACCGGCTTTTCTGCAATACAGGGCCCTTAGTGCTACAGCGTTAAATATGTAAATGGACCGGGTAGGAGTTGTGGGCGAATACGTGGCTGTTAGTGCTCATACAATCTCGAACTTTGTACTAAGTAACATCTGAAAATGCTACTGAGTCTAGCAGGTTCAGTGCTGTGCGAAGGTACTTTAGTCATGACTGCGTGCGTTAATGAGGCGCGAAGCAACTAGATCTTGCTGCAATTTTTTTTTTAAATTGACAGAACTGCGCGAGCGCTCATAGACTCGGTCTGCACCTTTACGTGGGTTCGGAAGTAGTGATCTTGCGCTTCTCTTCCTTATCTCTTTCCGCTTCTTTGTCACGCGAATATCTGTCTAGTTATATAATATTTGCCGATATATATTTTTCGCAAGAAAATAATAGCTGGTCTGATGAGTGGCTACCGTTCTCAACGTTTTCGTGGAATGACTGGCAGCGAAATTAGTCGGATAAGAGTAATAAGCACATTGATATAATAGACATGTGCGCCTACGCATGTTGCCGTTCTGTGAGGTCCGTGGCACAGCGCAGGTGGAATATGCCTAGTTCCTGTAGCACAATTAACTTTAGCTGACCTAGCTAATGAAAGCAAAAAGTGTTGAGGGTCATGTCCGGGGCATGGGTGAGCCTTGTGCTCATGCAGGCTTGAATTGAATTGAAAAACGTGTATTGTATAAGGAAAGGATTGTGCAAGCAGGTTGGTGGGGTCCAGGGCTACACTGGCCTCAGCAGCCCGCCGTCCTTGGTCGAGGTGTGCCTCTTGGGCCTCTTTTTCCTCGCTGGCGAGCCAGCTCTCCCAGCGCTCTGCTCTGAACGTTTGCGCCGGAATGTGAGGCGCATTAATTTTGGATGGCCTGAACTGGCATACCCACGTAATGTGGGCGAGAATTGGTTGGCTTCCGCGCCTTGGGCCCACGTACGCGATGGGGTGGATGGCATGTTTCAACCGTAGGTACGGGCGTGTATTTCTCTGCAGGCTGCGCCACTCATATGCTTCCCTCACACCTAACTGACGGTGTGGCGGGAGGTACTCAGGCTTGATTATCCTATTATGGCTACAAGTGCCGCTTGTTGCTAAGGGTATGTGCACAGCTTGAATCTTGTAATAAAGGAAGCCAAGTAGGAGGTAGAGTGTTTCTGTGTTCTCCGGAAACTTTATAAGAGTAAGAGTTAGGTATTTTTTTCCTTTAGACAGTCTTGCGCCCTGACAGAAATAGAGCGAGAAAGCCAGGAGAGGAAAAATATGGAGGTAAACCAGACAAGCGCCCGGCTCGCCACCCTACTTAGAGAACAAGAAAAAGGGGAAATATAAAGAGGAAAGGGGAGAGAGGGTGACCACTGGCGCATGCAGTACGATGCATAACAGGCGTACAATCGGTGACTCAGGCCGGTGCAGTTCAAGAACTGCACTAATGCACGAACAGCGCTTCGAGCGGGCGACGGATGCAGTCACGGTCCGAGCATCTTCTCAATGTTCTCGGGTCCAGCCGGTTTAAACTTGTCCGGAAAGAGAGGCCGTCATAGGTGCTCAATGGTTTCACTCGCCTCCACAAAAGTCGCACGCCAGGCTATTGGCCATTTCAATACAATATAGGAGTGCAGCGTTCGTAAACGCCGCTCCCAGCCATAAGCGGTGGAGCAACGTTGCTTCGCTTCGGATAGATGGCACTTGCAGCCGTAGCGAAGGATCCAGCTTATGCCCCGAACAATGCACAAATAGTATACATAGAGTTCCCATACCAACTCACCTAGCTGTCTCTACGTTTTGCAATGCAGAGATAGACTCGTCTACACGGCGCTCTTCTGCTTCACAGGCGTGCAATGTAAGTAGTTCGCGTCCGTCTCTCACGTCCTAGTTTTTGTTTCTAGGCCTAGTAGTGCTAGGGATAGTATTAGGCTTCTTCAGCTTGTAGTGATGGGCATTACAATTTTCACCGCTTAGCTCTCGCGACGGCTAAAGTATTGCGTTATATTTGTGAAATCTAATGGAAGTTTAGTTCATAAATCTCATTCAGTTGCAGCCGTTTCCGTTCGCTGGCTTGCAGACTGGCTCCCACCACCACCATCATCATCATCATCATCATCATCATCATCACCACCACCACCACCACCACCACCACCACCACCACCACCACCACCACCACCATTTTCTACTACTACTACTACTACTACTACTACTACTACTACTACTACTACTACTACTACTACTACTAATAATAATAATAATAATAATAATAATAATAATAATAGTAACAGATAAGTAAAAATGTCCGCACTTGTGCGATGCATCATACGTTAGAAGGTTAAGCTAAGTCTTCAGGAGCTGCAGGCTTATTCAGTGTTACGAGGAAGCTTTGGCCCACCCGACGCCACTTGTACTGAGAGAAGTGCGCCGTTAAGTCGTCGGCTATATTCAGTAGCATTTCTTCTGGCGTGCCAAATTACCAGCTATTTTGCTGATGAAATCCCAAGCGTGCACGCCCCATGAGACCTGGAAAAGCCATTACAGGAGGCCCTTCAACCAGAACTCCAGACTTGTTTCCATTCTCATTTTTTTTCTCCCTTCTGGACGCAACTTAGTTCGAAAGCGTCGTCACACGCCTCGTTGGTGCTCCCGGCTCGTTGAGTGGGGAGAACGCTGAGCTGCGTTATATCACCGCACGTCCAAAGCCTAGTCCATTTAATGAGCGTTGTGGAACCGAGATCGGCGCGCTTTGTGTGACGACAGGAGAGGCGCGAGCCGTTTTTGTGAGTTTTGCTTTGTGGCTACGACGTCAGGAAAAAAGAAAGAAGTGTTCAGTTAGCCCTACTTGGCTGATGAACGTTTTACTTATTGAAAGGAGAGAGTCACTGAGGCTTACTTTTTCTGCCTTCCTGATTTTATTTTTGTGCCTTAGTGAAACGAGTGCGCGCAGGTAATTGACTGCAGTGAAATATATTTGCTTTCAGAGCTGTAAGGCGTGCCAATGAGAGAGAGAGAGAGAGAGAAACACTTTTGGCTTCAAAAGCAAATTTAAAGGTGTCAGGAGTGCTCCAAGCACCGTCTCCAGTACTCTGCTGAATTTCACACAAGTAACGACCACATCAATCCAACAGACAATGAAACTAAGGAAAGCAGAGAGATAATGAATATTTTGAAGTTGTAGTGACGAAATAAATAAAAACAAAGTCTCATTTTGCGAAAATTTTGGTGTATTTATGAACTACGGTGAGGGCACGCTGGTCCCTCCGTCCCCTTTTGGTTTTAGTAACGTTTAACTCTGGCTATACATTTATAGAAGAGAAAAAAATATTGAGAAAGGTCTAATTCATATCAGAAAGTTCTGTCGATGTATATGTATATGTTGCTGTGCATAAGGAAAGAGATCGCAGACGGAGTTGCCGTAGGAGGGGGCAGAAGGCGGACAAAGAAAAATAAAGAAAAGAAAAGATCTCAAGACTGGTGTTCATTGTATTGATTGATGGAAAGTGAGACATCCACCTAATCGTAGCAATTGCTGCAAAGGTATGTATGTAGGTGAAACGATATCTGCAGTTATTATACAACTTGTCAGTTAAGATATATATATAATATAGCGAAGGAACAGAAAAACAGTCTAAAGCTTAATGTTAATTGCTTTGACAAAGGCATACTAGCTTACATATTGTGCCTCCGAGTTTTAGTAGTTCTTGACGAACACAGCTGCTAGTCCTTTCGTGTCTAGTGAACAAGTGGTGGTTCCACTGTGTCTAACACAGCTTTTATCGCAACAAATATTTCTGGTTAGTCCAAGACGACAAAGGCTGCTGTTGGTGAATGCAGGGCGTTCTGAAGGAAATCAATTATACAATTTACACGGAAGCTGACATGGAAGACTTGCATTTAAAGCGGGATCAATCAATTTGAAAAATTTTCTTCAGGGCCTATTAATAGGTTGCGCATGACTCTTCCTGCCCATTCTCCACTGTTCAGGTTGCAGCCACGCGATCGACAGTTACAGTGCTGTAAGCAGGCCTTGCTGGCATCAATCAATCAATCAATCAATCAATCAATCAATCAATCAATCAATCAATCAATCAATCAATCAATCAATCAATCAATCAATCAATCAATCAATCTTGGTTTTAGCATCAAGATTCCCACGCGGCGTCGACTCTCGTTATCCTCGAACAGGCTTGCAGAAGAGTTTGACTAGCTCGCCCATCAAGACTGTATGAACGCCCCACGCGCATTTCTGCCGTCATCGTCGTTGGCGGCGTCGGCGTCGCTGTGATGTTCCACATAAAGTCTAAGTGCGATAACATCTTCGCCGCGCGCCGTATGCGTTAGGTGTGAGGAAAAACCTGTGAGGGCGAGCAGACGATGGCGGCTCAATCTCGCGTGCGCAAGGGTGGAAAGCGGAGAGGAAACACGTCGTCTTCCGTCGCGCGCAAGGCACCAGGGGGAGGGGAGGGAGGGAAGGGGCGTTCTACTTCGGCGGCACCTGCGTATAACGCGGGCCCTATCTTGAAAGCGATCTGCGATGGAGACAGAGTGCGCCGAGTGCAGGTAGCTTCGTATGCGCTGTGCTTTCGCCGCTTAGTTGGCGTTGAAGCGAGCTGCAGCACGAAGGTGAATTGGCTCGCTGATTCGGCCACGCTTCCTCACTCCAGCGTTTTGACAGCGATTTTCTGCGGTCATCGAGTGAGATGTGTTCGTGTTTGCTTGTGCACGCGTGACACCATTCTTGTTAATTTAGATAGTAAGCGAATGTTTGCAAGTTTATACAGCCGATGAGGCTATATCCTTACTTCTTCCTTACCTTTTAATACTATTTTGCTATCGCAGTCGATGCTTCGTCTTTCGGTCGAAACTGCGACTTCTTTCTTTATTGAATATATGCCATCCCTTGTTATATGGCATACTGTATATGCAGGTTATATTACCACAATATTCAATCACAAAAGTTGCTCATGCCAGGCCTTAGATTCTTGGAACGGCAGCCCACAAAAATATGTCAAAGAAACTCACAGCGCACGGCTTTATCTTAAGTCTTCTTAGACTATGATATACTAAAAGTGCGAACCAATATCAGAGCTTAACCTTAAAGTGGCGTAATTTTACTGGCGTGGCTCTTTTTCGGCTGCACTGTCTCTGGCATCGGCTCGCGGAAGAGGTTTGAAACATACCCGATACGGAAAAATGGTTCTAAGTCGCTAAGAAAGACTTTGTCTTTCATAGATAATCATAAATGAAATTGTCTGACAGCAGGATTCGAACAGAGGACCCTTAGCACAACAGCTCCATCCTCTAACCGTTAGGTCACGGGACCATGCGAATATTCTTAGGAATGTTCCACGTGCAAGTCAGCGTTTTGAGACGCTTGGCGTGTTTTATGAACATGTCACGTGATTTTACGCTGTCACCCATATTTACACATACATTATTGATTTCTTTCCTTTTAATAGGTTTTCATAAGAAAATTACTCACATTAAACTCTACAATTTGCCTATCAGTCAGAATTTGAACACCAAGTGGCGAAAGATGTGCTGGCGTGTTCGTGCTCCAATCGCAGAGACAGGTGCACCTAAGACAACTTTGCTTGCTGGATCGAATTGTAACACAGCCTACGTAGACTATGCAGACCATGCTGACCCTGTCGGCTTGTGTAATTGTTTTCCCCAAACGTGGTAGCCAAGGTACGGTGGATATTATAGTACGTCTCCTTACCTGGTTTCCCTAGCAAAGCACCGTGGCTCTCACATTGCGCAAACGTGCCCCAGCGTGTTGTCAGAACGCCGCGGCGAAGGAGCTCCAGCTAAACGCTAATCGCAACGAAGTAAGGTGGCACCGCAGACGCGCAGTTCGTTCAGATGCAGAAGCAATGTGATGCTGCGCGCAAACCGCACGTTGTAGCTCAACGCCGGATCTGCCGAGACGTGGCGCTGCGGGAATACGAGGCCGAGGCTAAGCGACAACGTCGACAAAACCGCCGTGCAGTTCAAGAGCGCGAAGTGGACGCACACGTCGTGCCCGCGGTGAGCATGCCGCAGCACGGGATCAGCACAAAGCTACAAGGCCGACAAGACCCTGTAGTTCTTACCGATACTCCTCGCGGTCATCGAGTTCTCTCTGTTGATGTGCATACACACGCAACACCGCGCGTATTCGGTTAGTCAGCTTATGTTTACTGCAATTCATACTGCCACTGCACCTGCGAGCCTTACACTTCGCGTAATATTCCAACATGTTGCTATCGCATGCATTGCTAAACTATGTCTTTTTTTGTGTGACTTGATGGTGGGAGGCTTAAGAGGAAAGGCAAAGAAATCAATAAGTGGGAAGGATGAACAAAGGGGTGAGGCCTTTTACAAGTGTGCCTTTTACTTACGCCACTTACTCTGTCACTACAAATAGTATGTGAGAGGAACCATACCTGAACATTTCCTTTGTGCTAAATTCGAACCTGTGAATTTAGGCTCGTATAAATAGAATAGCCGAAATACTCAAGACCTGAACCTTTCCACAGCGAACAATCTAGAGGAGAACAGTGGTAACACCGGTCCAAATGAAGAGGCTGGACGCGAGAAGAAAAATTGAGGGATACCTCCGGGCATTGTAGCCGCGATAAAACGCTTAGAGTGATGACAGGCCGATCATCCATCGTCTTTTTTCACCTCGTAGCAAACATGCCGATAAGTGAGATACGATGAAAGGGTAGCGTAAAGAAAGGCGAAAGCGCCAATTATTTTTAAGGTAAGTGTGAAAGTGTTCGAAAGAACGGAAAGATAGGTTTGGTCAGTGTTTTCTTTGATAGATTGGTGACTGACCGGCAGAATGGTAGGAAGAGTCTAGATTGCACTGAATGATTTCTCCGGCCTTAGATGGCGTGAAAAAGAAAGGCGGCGCTCCACTGGGACGACGCCTTAGAGTATACGCTGCACTTCGCTTGATTGTGGAAGAGTAGATTTGTCTCCCGCGCGTTTATTGATTCACGCATTGGGCACCCAGTGGCACTTCGTCGGGCGGAAATGGGGACGGGGAGTAAGGAAGGAGGCAGGCGTCGTGAACTCTGCGTAGAAAGGTCATTTTACAGCTTTCCGGCCTGTCTCCGAGCCTCCTTCGCATAAACTGATAAAGCAAAAACTGATAAAGCAAACAGCGAGGAAGAAAAAAAAAAAGATAGGAATTGGGTCTCTGAGCCCACGACCGAGAGGTACAGCAAGGCCCATTTCGATCGGAGTGGACAGAGTTCCCAAGCGAAGTCCAGCCGACGCGTCTAGTTTCCGAAACCAAAATAGCCCTTTCACAACGGCGCCGGACGAGGCTGTCCTGTACTGTTCACGAGCACGCCGCTTGGCCGGTATTCAACCGGGACCCTCATTTACGGCAGGGTCGATGGGAACAGAGTTAACCATCGGAGGTGCCCACGCACGAGGACGACGTGAGAGATGCGACGCGCGGCACAATGGATTCGGAATGCCCGCTCAAGCTGTTGTGTTCCGGTGGCAGCGAGGCTGGGAATTATTGGGGAGTTTCCCGTGGTCGCCACTGTACGCTATACATGCATTTATAGCTATTCACAGCGCCATGTTGGCTTGTAGACTAAGTGCGGTTGCCTCGTTTTGGGTCTTTATTATTTTTTCTTGCGTGTGTGTTGGGGGGTGAGGTCTGCATGCGCGCATATCGTATCGTCTTCATTAATTCATTATAGCGTGTTGAGCGCCTAGATGTTCGAGGGCCTGAACCAGAGCCTCACGCTCTGTAGCGAGTCCAGGACACCCTAAACTATGCCGTGAAAGAGGTCTGGCTGCCCTATCTAACATGAAGAGCTCACTCGGTTTTCTCCCCTACTCCTGCGTAATGTGGCACATCAACCTCGCGTATGTGTACCAAAAGACGCAACACCAGTGACAGTCGGGTATAAAGAAGGAAACTGAAGCGCATAGAGAACAAAACTTACAGCTGAGAAGATCGATTCTTGCGTACGCACTGTGGACAGGATAAACAGAAAAAGAAAGAGCTTGCCTGAAGCTTTAGAGAGTGTCTCGTGGGCGATAATCGCTAATCGTTGTTGATGACTCGGCAAGTGCGCCTTGATAGCCCTGAGGTAATCAATTACGAACAACAGGCTGCCCTGTCAGTAAACGCTGAAAACGCGGCGCCCAGAGCGGTAAAGACCCTTCCACAGAGTGGTAGAAGCACCAGCGCGATGTGCAAATAGAAAAGTTTTTTTCCCCACTTTGTCACCTGTGAGTTATTTACTTCTGATGTTGCGTTCCCCGTATTCAACCAAATATTGATCATTAGCACAGACGTAGCAAGTAAGGCGATGGAGTCCGAGGTGGGTCTGATCTTTACGTCGCGAACTGAAATTAAGCGAAGGCCCGCAAATAACCTCACCATTGCTCCTTTGCGTAACAGTGCCCGACCCAGTTTGTCGAGACCTTTCATCTTTTCAAGAGTTTGTATGGCTGGGATAGATCATGCTAACTTGATGACTAACTTGCTAATCATGCCACCTTATGAACCTTACGTCAACACGAACACTTGAACGCTTGTCAAGTACTCAGAAACAATTGGTTTTGTTGTGTGTATTTCTCTATACTTCGTATTTCTCATTTTTCTATTCTTCGTTTGACGTTTTTAAGCTCATTTACAAATTAACACAGACACGCACACGCACACACACGCACGCA
The DNA here is from genome assembly GCF_023375885.2 of Dermacentor andersoni. Taxonomy (NCBI): domain Eukaryota; kingdom Metazoa; phylum Arthropoda; class Arachnida; order Ixodida; family Ixodidae; genus Dermacentor; species Dermacentor andersoni. The sequence goes on from NC_092815.1 coordinate 52,657,202, forward strand.
CGCACGCACGCACGCACGCACGCACGCACGCACGCGCGCGCGCGCGGCTTAATCCCATAAGGCCTTTTTGTGTTGTAAAAGAGATGCGCCATTTTATGGCACGTGTCTCGTTAATATTCTTTTTCTGGACAGCGAACCCGCCAGGGAACCCGCCCTGATACGGGAAAGCGTACTCAAATACGCCTTGTCGTTCCAACTGGTCGCGGGAGTCCCAACTACACTCGCGACACTCGCGAGAGGCCATGTGGCGTGCTTTCCTTCACCTGTGTTCCTGTCAAAACTTTGTCCTTAGTTCAAGTGAACGTTACTACAACGCGTTTCCATATTACTGGTGAACTTTCGCCCATCACTTCAAGTAGAAATCAAGGACAACTTCACGAGACATTAATCTTACAGACGATAGGGGCGGGCCAGGCGGTAACGCCCACGATTACAAAGCGCCTCCATGCCCCACATGTATTTTAAATAAAATTAATTCTGGACGTTCTAGCTGAAATCGTGCGTCCGCGTACATGCGCCGTGCGCGAATTTCTCGCTACACTGGCGACGCCTGAAGGTAGAGCGAGAAGATTTTGAGCAGTGCGCTTTTCGCAAAGCACGCATGAACGATGGTGTTTTGACTCGCACGCCACGAAGCCCGCGCGAAGCACGCTCGCTCGAGGCCGTGCCTGCGACATCTCGCACCGTAATTAATCTTGTCTTTCTCGGTAACACCATTTGACAAGCGATATAGCGGGTAAGATTTATTTTAGAACACATTTTTTTCGGCGTTTGCGCAGCTAACGTTTGCGAGTGCGGCTGAGACCAACTATTTAGTGGAACGCGTATAGCTAAAGTTTTGGGTTAGCCAGCTTCTTTTTCTTTGTTTTTTTACTCGACTTCATTTCGTCCGGTTAGGTTTGCAAGATGTAAAGACACTGAAAGAAGACATTCAGGACCTAAGGACACTAAGAGATGACATTCATAATTTGCTTCAAGAAAATAAAGATCTTAAAGCTGACAACGCGCGACTGTCACGCCGCATCGAGGAGCTGGAGCAATACCAGAGGGGAAATAACCTCGAAATTAAGGGAGTGCCACTTGATGGCGAGCCAGTGATCATAATTAAAAAGATTGGTGCGCTTGTGGATGAAGAAATTACCGATGCCGACATTGATGCATGCCACAGAGTGCCGACTGCAAGACATGATGAGACAAATATCATCGTTCGTTTTGTCCGACGCACAAAACGCAATGCTGTCCTTCAGAAGGCCAGAAAAATCCGGATTAACACTACAAAACTGGGTTTTGAAGAATCTAAGCCAGTCTACGTGAATGAGCATCTTACCCGTCATGGTAAGCAGCTTCTCGGTGCGGCGACAAAGAAAAAGCGTGAAGTAGGCTGGAAGTTTGTGTGGACAAACGGTGGCAAAATCTTTGCTCGAAGGGACGAACAGTCTGCAACTTTGCGGATAAATGCTACGAGTGACCTGGAAAAAATGTCCCGCGAAACTAAGTGAAGTGATTAACCACATGCCAGAAATAGCAACAAGCAAGAATATGGCAGCTTTAAACTCTTCTCACTACTATACTATAAACGCCTTCAATTCTTTGGCAGAGACTACTCAGAACCAATTGCGAGTGTTCCACTTGAACGTGCGCAGTATAAGAAACAAACAAGAAGAATTACGCGACTTCTTCACTTCATTGACCGTTGAATTTAATTTGATGTTATTCACAGAAACGTGGTTAAGAGTTGAAGAACAACCCCCATTCTTTCAAAACTATGCTTATCAAGGTGCTGTTAGGTCGCATGGAAGGGGCGGTGGCGTAGCCGCGTACATCAAACGACCTATGTCTCATGAAGTTTTGCGTGATTTTTCGGTCGTTAACAATGATGTTGAGTGCCTTACCATACATGTGGAAAACATTGTAGCTGCCGTTATCTATAGGCCACCCGCAGGTAACAAAACAAATTTCTTCGAGTTCCTAGACAATCTACTGCGACACCTTACTTGTACTGGTCTGTCTTTCGTGATAATGGGTGACGTCAACATAGATATGCTATCGCATGATGCCCCTTCAAGACAACTGACAGAATTAGTCACATCTTACGCATGTGTAAACACTATCGTCGAAGCAACAAGAGTGACACCCAATATTGCAACTTTGCTTGATGTATGTATTACGAACATACACCCACCGAATTGTGCTGCTGGATTGCTGACGCTAGGAATTAGTGATCACCTTCCAGTTTTTTGTCTTATCCCCTCTTTGTGTGGTAAACGTAGTCATGTACCAAAGAAGATCATCCGCAGGATAAATGATCAGTCATTGAAACTCTTTTACGTTCTGGTTGCTACCGTTGATTGGGCATGCGTATTAAAAGAAGACGACCCTAGTAAGGCGTACAATATTTTTCTTGATAAACTTATTGCATGCTACAATCAAGCATTTCCAACGGAACTGAGTAGGCCAAAATGTAAAAGAATACGGAAGCCCTGGATTAACAACTCCTTATTAAAGAAAATAACAAAAAAGAACCGGTTGTTCCATATGTTTTTAAAAACGCGAGGAGAAGATGCCCTAATCACTTTCAAACAGTATAGAAATAAACTGAGCAGTGAAATTAAAAATGCTAAGGTAGAATATTATGAACAGGTTTTTGCCAAAATAGGTAAGGATCCTAGGAAAATATGGAATGAAGTAAAAAATCTAACTGGGAAGAAAGAACAATGTACCGTACTAAAAATAGTCACACCTACAGGCACACTAACCGGTCTTGAAGCGGCCACCGCCCTTAACGCCTATTTTGCCACGAGCGCAGTGTACGAGCAGGAAAATGATGAAGAGCATAACTTGGTTGATAACAGCGTTACGATAGTGAACTCTATGGTTCTCGCACCAGTAACTCCTCACGAAATCAACAAACTTATCAATGGGATTAGAAATGATGTTGCTTCTGGTTCTGATGAAATTAAAGCAATGCCAATTAAACATGTGTCTGAAATCCTATCCCCCATCCTAGCAGACATAATAAATAAAATGTTTGAGACTGGAATCTTCCCTGACTCGCTCAAGATAGCCCGCATCTGTCCTATTCACAAGGGTGGTGCTGAAGGAGACATAAGCAACTATAGGCCAATCTCGGTCCTGCCTGTTCTATCGAAAGTATTTGAAGGGGCCATAAATATAAGACTAGAAAAATTCTTTGCGAAATATGGGGTAATAAGTGACATGCAGTTCGGATTTCAAAAAGGAAAATCTACCGAGGACGCACTTCTCAGTATCAAGCATGATATTATACATAACTTTGAGCACAGGCTTTACACGCTAGGACTGTTTGTAGATCTACGAAAAGCTTTTGACTCAGTGTGTCATGATGTGCTATTAATTAAACTAAAAAGATACGGTGTTCGCGGCGTCGTCCTTAAACTGATAGAGAGTTACTTAAGCAATAGGCTTCAATATGTAAGTGTCCACCAAGGAACGACTACAAAAATAGTAATTAAACAAGGTGTTCCTCAAGGCTCTATTCTTGGACCGCTATTATTCTTAGTCTATATTAATGATCTCTGTAGCATCTATAATTCCCCTAAACTAATAATGTACGCAGATGACACGAATATTTTCTTCACTGCACGTACCCTTACAGAGCTTCAGGAGATTGTTAATAAGTATATGGAGTCACTTTCCGACTGGTTACATGCCAACAGGTTACAGTTGAATACTAATAAAACCAAATATATTATATTCGCTCCGATTAACAAACCAATGAAGAATGATATTCATATTACCTTTCGGGGCACTCCGTTAAAACAAGAGGTGAAGCAAAAATTTCTGGGAGTATGGTTCCAAGAAAATTTGTCTTGGAACACCCACATTGATAATCTTGCTTTGGAGCTCAGTAGATCGCTCGGCTGCTTGTATAGAATAAGCTCACTTATACCTTTGTGGCTTAAAGTTTCTCTTTATTATACTCTCTTTTATTCCAGACTTTCCTACTGTATTTTGGTTTGGGGTACAACCTCTAGTAGAAACTACCTCCGAATACTAAAGTTTCAGAAGCGTGTACTTCGCCTACTCGAAAGATATGCAGGACACCCACAAGACTTGCCAACAGGTCCACTGTTTGTAAAGTATTCTCTGCTAAGAGCTGATGAAATTTATTGCTTCAAGTTATTGCAGTATGTACAAAAACATAAACTACACGCATTTAGCAATCCCGCTGAAACACACACGCTCGCCCTTCGAAGGCAAGAGCGCAGAAAGCCTCGAACACGCACGAATTATGGAAAACAACATTTAAATTACCAAATTCCGGTGCTTCTAAATAAACTTCCAGATGATGTCGACCTCAACAAATCGATTAAGAAAAAAACATTCAAAACAATGGTTATCGAGAAAGAAATTCGCTACCAGTGACATCTCATTTAAAACCATATGTAGCGTTTGTCTGTAAAACAGTGCTCTTTTACTGTGTGTTGGATGTCGCCTTTTTTTCTCTTTTTTCATATGTTCGCTACGATGATTGACATTTTGCATTTGCGTTCATATGTTTTTTTTTTTTTTTTTTCTTTCCCGTTCTGTCACATCTATGACAAGAAATCTGTTTTATATATTTGTGTGCAGTGATATGAACTAGATCCTCTATGACATAGAACTGTGTAGAGTGTAACTACAAATGTGTGTGCTGTTTTTCTCAAATCTCTTTTGTAATATTGTCGAAACTGTATGCGGAGGGAGGGCCTCGTCAGGCTAGTAGCCTTTAGCTCTCCCTTCGCTTTTTCCTTGTATTGGAAAGAAACCAATAAACAAACAAACAAACAAACAAACAAACACGTTAAGGCCCCGTCCAGCACGGTTCTCGGGACACACGTCACGAGCAGCAGCGGCAGCCTGGAGACGCCACCTCGGTGCCCAGATCGTGCGCGGCTCGCAACCTACGTGCACCAGCCGCGCGTAAGGACCGCGTCTTGCACCGCCACCTCTTTGCCAGACTGGTAGGCTGCTCGGCACAGCTCAGGTGGGGCAACTCGCAGAACGGCGGCCCTCGGGTCAGCCAGCGTCTCGAGCACTGGCAGCTGGAGGCCTGTTACCATGGGCGCCCTCGGTCCCGCTCGGCTCCACGGCCTTTCGAACCTTGCCACGCAAGTTTCGCCCGGCAGGCCCTCATTCACCCCGGGAGCTCGGAACTGCTGTAGATATAGATCCTTGTGATCGTTGTGATCTTTGCGTACGCATTTTGGGGGAACGGCCAAGAATCGGGTAGGTAGTCCGCCTGGTTCGAACGTTGCGCGATCGCACCTAGTGCCACCGCGCTCGTGCAGCAGTTCACTTCCTCCACCTTCACAGAGCTTGGGTGTCCACTCCGATCTTCTCGTGGCACTTAAATATTACAGCGGAGCTACATATGGTGTGGCTAGGGCATTTCCGTCATCCGTGAATAACTCGCGAACTAGCTCGTTGGCGCGCCTCGGCGCAACCGCGTGAACGCGCTCGTGCCACTGCTCGTGCGTTCGTCGTCGTCGTCTTCTTCCGCAGCTGGCTCCGTTGCCGCTCATCGCTTAAGGGGGTATGAGCCATTAATTGGCAAGCGGAACCTATCGTCATCATCATCAGCAGCAGCAATGGCGCGAGCATCGTCGTCGTCTTCCACAGCTGGCTCCGTGCCGCTCACCATTCCAGCGTAGAATTTCGTTTCTCTTCTCTCGTCGTAATGGGGAGGCCGCCTTAAAACTTTAGTTACAGTGGTATGAACCGTAGCTTAAGGAGGTATGAGCCATTCATTGTCTTGCGTAACGGGCGCATTTTATAATGGAGGTGATACGAGAATGTGTATGCATACCTATCGTCACGATGACCACGGATCAGTAAACATGCTCGTACCTTTGTTCAAAATTCTGTGTCACCTCTGTGTCGTGTGATGAACAGCTTCGCTGCTCATCCACCTTCACCGAGTGGAATGGCTCATGATTCTACGTATGTTTTCATTTTCCTGCTCCAAATTCATGGGAATGCCGCCTGGGACTCACTGAAGCCTACCTACTTTTATGCCTCTCTTACGGAAGTTGTCATAAATTTTATCTTAGGTGGTCCCGGTTGTAAAAGCCTACAACCACACACCACACATGTACTGCCTCTCCGTTCATTCTGAACAAGTAGATACATATTTAAATACACAATGTTGCACAAAATCACCATTACTACTGCTACTACGACAAAAACGGCAGCAGCAACAACGGCAACATCGACACGGCCAGCCGACGGCGGCGGCGCCCGCCATCTCCATGGCAGTCGTAGATACAAAGGGAACAATCCGAGTCACGGCATCAGCGAGGCTGCCGTCGGCCGAAGCAGCGGAAGAGATGGCCATAGCCCTCGCGGTACTCTACCGAGGTGCGGAGGATAACCTGATCATCAGCGACTCCAAATCAGCGATTCGGAACTACACCAAAGGTTGGGTGTCCGCGGATGTAGCCCGCATGCTCAACGCCCGGGCCGGGGACTTCGGATCCGGCACGATTACAAACAAGTCCCTCAAGTGGTTCCCCGCGCACGTCGGGGAGCTTGGCAGTAACAACAACAACAGCCACGACAATCATGACATCAACAATGCTAACGGCCGAAGACGCACCGACACACCACCCAACCACAACGAGCGCGCCCACCTCGTCGCGAGGCAGCTTACCCGCCGCAACGCGGTCACCCAGAGGGCAGCCGCTGCCGTTGTTGTGCGGGACCTCAGCGGAGGAGTGACGGCGACGGCGGCGGCCACCCCGTCTGGCGCGGCCGCTATCGTTACCAATACAACACAAATTGCGGCGGACGGAGCTGGAGATCACGCGGACGCCGACTGCGATGTCAAGGAGTTTCCGGCAACGTACAGAGAGGTGCTTGGTCACTATAGGAACGAACGAAGAAAATATCCACAACCCCACGGGCGCCTAGACAGGTCCCAGGCGGTCGACCTGAGACGGTTGCAGACGGGCACTTTCACCAACCCCTACCACCTGCACCGCCTGTGGCCCGCGCTGCACCCATCGCCCGGCTGCCCGTGGTGCGATCACGAACGGGTCGATATGGCCCATGTGCTTTGGGAATGCCAACGCCACGTGGAACAAGGACAAAGAGGAAGGGGGAATATAACAGCAGAACCCTCCGAAACGGGGCGCCTCGCTGAGAGATGGCAAGCCGCCCTCCTCAGCGAGGCACACGAAAACCAGGAGTGGGCCGTCCAGCGGGCCAGGGCCGTTGCCGAGGATCTCGAAAGATTTTTCTCGGGCGATGGACCCTTGGCAGCCTAGCCCCGGGCACCAACATCAATAACCGTTGGACAAATAAAGTTTATTCCTATCCCACAAAATCACCTATATTTTTCTGGCCGTAACGGTGAACTTCATGGTGAGAAACATGATGCTTTACTTGTGATGTTTTAAGAACGAGATGGACTATAGTGACCTTAGAGCGCGAGTACACAAGTAATTATAATAAGGTTGCATTACTGCTCGGGGTCTGATGCATGGAAGTGGGGACGGTCGAGAGCTTCAGTGTCTGACTCAAGGTCATTTAGGTTCCTCTGAATTTCGTCTTTCCCCATTATTACAGCGTGATTAGCTCGAGCTTCGCGAAGGATTCCACGCCTCCAAATACGGCACGGCCACTCCCATTCAGCTGGCCCTCTTTGTGTAGCACCCATTAGGTTGGGTTAAGTGGGGACGTGAGCAGGAACGGGCGTTAATCTCACGCAGGTGCTCAACGAGAATTCTTTGAAGTTCAGATATTAACCTTAATACTCCGGGAAAGCTTGAAATGGACTGCAGTTTGCTGTTCTTTGAGCGGTCCGTTTCTAAACGACGTTTGCGGTGCGCATTGTTTACCTGTTGCCAATCCGTATATGCAGGTAAAAAACAACAAAAAGATATGTAGGCTGGGTGACACCCGCGCCTTTGCACTGCGCGTTACTTACAACGATGAGTGCTTAAATAAAGATGGGGGGGGGGGGGGGAATTCTGAGAACCAATGACGTGTGAAATTAAGCAAAACAATGATCCTTTGACGGACATGCGCTGGGGTAAGTGACAAATAGGGCTGAAATACAGGCGAGTTTGTAAGAAACTGAACAGCCTATAGTGGTCGTTATGGTTTGCTAGAAGAGCACTTTCAGTTTACGTATAAGAGAACAACTTGTGAGAGAACCGTGTCAGTGGTACATCCCCAGACAGTGGTGGTGCTCTACTATGATTTTGCGATGTGGTGACGTTGAGTGAATCTGTATGAAGGAAGCAGTCGTGATAGCGACTCAAGCCACGATCGTTCGCGCAAGCGGTCTTATGTAACATTGTCAACCCTTGCGATAACTAAGAGCTAAGCTTTCCCATCTGGCACTCCCTTTTCGTCGTTGGGTGCAGTCCATAGACTATCTAATCATTTAGGACAGCAAAAAAAAAAAAAAAATAGAAAAGAAAGAAAAACCGAGGAAGTGGTGATAACATGGGAAATGCCAAAGGCTATAGGATAGGCAGATACCAGTCAAGATGACAAGCGTAGGGCTGTAGGCTAATAAATTTAATTACAAGGAAAGCCAAGGGGATTGTTCGGCGACAGCCGAGAGACGTATCGGAGAGTTGGTAATGAAACTATGTCGCCATGATTGATATAGTCATTGTTGTGCCATAAATTTTGTTATGAGCAGTTCAAAATTTGACACTGTACTACTTCTGGATTGCCCCACAGGTGAGAAATTACCACGCATGCCTCACGCTGAAGTAGACCTAATCATAATATGGTTATATAGCGTAAGCTGTTATAGGCTCATTCCAACAGCCGTTTCTATTGGTGACGTTGTCCGCCACCGCCAGTATCCGTCGCAGCTATCGCCAGGAATTAAAAAAAAAGCCCCTCTTCTCGCCGGAATGGAACCCGGGCCCACAGCGAGTGAGTCAGCTACTTTACCACTGAGTTACGCCAGCGCTTTTTTAGTGTAGTGTCAAACCAAAATTGTTACATTGCATTTGAACATACATGAGAAACAAATGCACCCATGGTACGCAGTCCAATGAAAGTTCAAAATTCGGGCAAACAAACACAAGCGTCCTGACGCGAAAGCCATTAAGGCACGGGATCAAAGGTAGCAACCATACTATGCACTTGAGAAGCCTCTTCTCGAAAGATAGACCTTGTCGAGCGAAGTGGCTCGGCATGTCTGTCGATCATTTGGCTTCTCCATAATGAATCAAGTGCTAATAAGATAAGCAAATGATAGGGTGTATTACTGGCTGTCTTTTTGAAAGGAAGGAACCGGAGACCATAAGATGTGAGAGGAAGATCTTTTTGATAGTTCTTTGTAAGATGTCCCAAAAATGAAATGCGTCACGGCAATAAGCAATGTTCTATTGTTTCTGGTTGATTGCAAAGTCTACAATTAGTATTCCAGGGTACATATAGTCCTTTTTCCTGAAGCCACGTGTTAACTGGCAGGGTGGAGGTGTGCAGCTTAAAGAAAAATGTTTTCATTACGTAAGCAGAACGAAGATGGGCATATTTCTCATGGTATGACACATGGGATTGTATCATCTCTACTTTTCAATACTGCCTAGACTGGCGCACCGAAAGCTGCAGAGTTTCGTAGAAAGTAACCTGAATATCCATTTATGCAGCATAAACGATTAGACCGAATATCTCAAGGAGCAGTTTCTGCAATTTAGGCACATTTGTCAACTCTTGGTCTCGGAAATACAGCTAAAGAACTTGTGTTTTACGCTTTTTCTTCTAATGAAACAGATTCTACACAGTTGTTGTTAAACCTCGGCCGACCACATCTATACTTCAGCAGTGCTCTCTTCTTGAACATCATCCTGGACAGAGGGCGCGTAAGGGTTTAGGAGGTAGCTTATCCGTGTTCTACTAAGGCGTCACAGAATGTTATCCTGGCAAGTAGGCTTACATGGCTTGGAGCTGGGGATAACGCTACAATAGCGTCATGACAAAGACTTGACAAAGGCCGCCATCGCAAATGCCACCTCCTTATTCTGGAGACCTGTTGGCGCCTTCATGCTCAGTAGCCATTATAGAACTCCCTCCCCCTTCTTCCTCAGCTGTGAGAAAAGTATTGTCGCTTTCACTGCATTTTTACGCCACCCGAACATCATTTGCTGTAGCCGCCAAATCAAGAGCCGTTGATCATTTGTACGCTCGAATAATCAGGCATTTTTACTACCTGCAAAGGTTATGAGGGCCTACGATAATCAATTATTTACTTGTGATTGAAAATACGGATTTACATATAGTGTGTGAAGAAAAATATCTGAAGATCTTTTGTTTAGTGCTCGAATGTGCTAACAGCCCCGGCCTTTTTCATTTTTCTTTTTTAGGGAAGAAAGAAACGTCGCGGACGCTCACCATAAAGGGCTTGTGACAAACCTTTTCTTCTTTAGCTACCCGGCAAGCACCACATGTTCTTGAGCTTGTATTATGAAAGACATTTTGAAACCTTCTGTGGGATTAGAGCACCTTTGTGAAGCAGAGAGAAGCCTGTTTATGAAAAGTTGAAGCATCCGTATATAGGCTGCCAGGTCAAAAAAAAAAAAAAAGAGAAGCTGCGGGGGTGGGGGGAGAAAAGGCAGGGCTTAATTTACAAACTTTCGGGCACTGAAATTGTACCTCCTAGTCGAGCTGCACATATGGTGTTCAATATTTTGTTCCCCTTCTATTTCTTAGCTTTTTGTTTATGTGCACCTTATGACACTGTGTCATTGCTATGTGAGCAACTAACATTAATTTCCACTCAGCTAAATTACCTTGGACTGCACAGAGTGGCCATAACACCAAAAAATATGGTTTGAAGAGCTTCGGACGGTTGCGCCGAAGCTCGATAATAAAAGGTATGCTTCGCTGCAGAACGCAGCGAGCAAAAAGAACTCTAATACAGGTGTATCGACAGCGTGGGTTCTATGCCTTACGAACATATGGAAACATTTAATCGAGCCTCAGCCGTGGCGAAAGACCTTACACTAAAGCTGAAAAAACAGCCCAGCGAAAGAACATGTTTACTTTTGGCGATATACAGAGGGTAACTATGCTAATATGTCAGCGGCTCCTCCTGGCAATATTGCAGCACTAAGGAAAAAAGAAAAAAAAGAAAGAAATAAGGTAATTCAAAGGGCGGCACATTTAACTGAAACGCGTTGCTTTTCTTCCTAATCTCCGTGTCTTCCTCCGTGATGGCTGAATATATGCTGCGAACAGGTATCTGTGAGCCCCGCGAACACACGTCTGTGTCGCGGACGTGGACGCGGCGTCGCGCGCAAGGGCGGCGTAATTTAACCCGGGCCGTTCATTAAGAGAGAAACGCCCCGGCGCGCGTGCGACGTTCCAGACCAAAGTGTCGTCCTTGTTTCCCTCATTACAATATAATTAACGGTCTCATCGCACTCAGAAGCCCCGATTTCGTTCATACTTTTTTTCATTTCTCCTTTTTTTTTATTGTCGGCGTCAGGCGCAGCAATACAGGCTCAACCAAAGCCCGCCGCGGCATCTGTGTGGAGCCACGGTGGCATTATAATTCCGCGTGGCTATAGCAACCCCGCCGGCGACTCGTAAGAAAGAGTGGGCCGGCGTCGTCTCGCACAGCACGTAACGAGATCCTTGGCTGTGAGAGGGAATAAAGCACTGTGCCCTCTCCGATTTTTCTTTTTTCTTTTTCCCTTTCGCAGAATGCGTCTCTCTAGGTTGTTTGCAACTTTCGCTGCGTAATGCTCTAAGCAGCGTATCTGACCAGGAAGAGTGCGTGACCGTATACGCTCGCAGCGCGAGGAGGGAACAATAGCGATGGCACGACGTGATATACTCGAAGGAGCGCGCCGAGAGGGAAGAACCTTGCATATCGCCTTCTGCCTTGTTGTTGTTGTAGTTTAAATAAATTCCCGGGCTTTACGTTGCCAAACCGTGATGCGATTATGAGGCAGGTTGTAGTGAGGGAATGGGGGATTAATTTTGACCTCACGGAGTTCTTTAACGCGCGCCCTATGCACGCTATGTACGAGCCTTTTCTTGCATTCTGCCCCGTCGGAATGGCGCTGCGATCAAACCCTCGACCTCCTGCTCGGCAGAGCAACGCCATATAGCCGCTAAGCCACTGCGGTGGCTTCTTTCTTGCTTGTTCCTTTAGGCAGCGGTCGACTACGTCAGCGTTAACCTGCGGACTTCTCAATTAGACCGACTTTCTGCAAAGATATTGTGTTCTATGCTCTGCCGAAAACAAATCCTAAGCACGGCGCAACGTTCCGAACGAATAAGGTGCACCCAGAAACAATAATTTTGCGAACTTTAGTAGTGTACACGGCCTCTTTCACACTCTTTATCGAATACCTTTGCTGTTCACAACATTATATTAAAGGAAATTAAATATACTTTTGCTAATACGCACACCAGTAAAGCTAGCGGGTTGTGATTAATGAAAGATAATACTGGCATCCTAGGCCCCATCTTATGTCATGCATTTAACCATTCGTTGCGTACATCTAAGTATCGCTCTTTTTTTTTTTTTTTTAAAGAAAGCTAAGGTAGTACCGATATACATGTATAAAGGCGGCGATCGCTCTGATCCCTCAAGTTACATACCTATATGTCTTTTGAGTGTTATAAACAATATTTTTGAAAATGTTCTTGCAAAACGTGTACGCATCTTCCTAGAAAAATACCATGCAATTTGCCCTGAGCAACATGGATGGAGATCACATCCCTCCACTTCAGCTGTGCTAACTTTAGCAGAAAAAATTAACACGGCATTACACAATAACCTGCTTGCAGCTGTAGTTTTCCTTGACCTAAAGAAAGCTTTTGACACAGTAGAGCACGAGATTTTGCTGATGAAATTAAAGCACTACGGTTTCCGCGGCAAAATTTCTGACTTATTTTCTAATTACATAAGTGAGCATCCAACAAATCTTCATAATGCGCAATCTTTCGTCTTCCCTACTAAACATAAAAACAGGGGTGCCGCAGGGATCCGTTCTCGGACCTTTACTGTTTTCGCTGTACGTGAATGATCTGCCAAACATAATAAGTTCCACGGAGATGCTAATGTACGCTGACGATACGGCGACCATTGTTACTGCTAACAACTTATGTGAACTGGAACATAGAACGAATGCCGAACTAAAAAAAAAAAAAAACATTTGTAAGTGGGTTTCAGTGAACAAATTAACAACTAATGTAAAGAAAACTAAACACACAATTTGCCATTCCCATTCATCATCATCATCATCAGCCTAGTTACGCCCACTGCAGGGCAAAGGCCTTTCCCATACTTCTCCAACTACCCCGGTCATGTACTAATTGTGGCCATGTTGTCCCTGCAAACGTCTTAATGTCATCCGCCCACCTAACTTTCTGCCGCCCCCTACTACGCTTTCCTTCCCTTGGAATCCAGTTCGTAACCCTTAATGACCATCGGTTATCTTCCCTCCTCATTACATGTCCGGCCCATGCCCATTTCTTTTTCTTGATTTCAACTAAGATGTCATTTACCCGCGTTTGTTCCCTCACCCAATCTGCTCTTTTCTTATCCCTTAACGTTACACCTATCATTCTTCTTTCCATGGCTCGTTGCGTCGTCCTCAATTTCAGCAGAACCCTTTTCGTAAGCCTCCAGGTTTCTGCCCCGTAGGTGAGTACTGGTAAGACACAGCTGTTATACACTTTCCTCTTGAGGGATAGCGGCAACCTGCTGTTCATGATTTGAGAATGCCTGCCAAACGCACCCCAGCCCATTCTTATTCTTCTGGTTATTTCAGTCTCATGATTCGGATCCGTGGTCACTACCTGCCCTAAGTAGATGTATTCCCTTACCACTTCCAGTGCCTCGCTACCCATCGTAAACTGCTGTTCTCTTGCGAGACTGTTAAACATTACTTTAGTTTTCTGTAGATTAATTTTCAGACCCACCCTTCTGCTTTGCCTCTCCAGGTCAGTGAGCATGCATTGCAATTGGTCTCCTGAGTTACTAAGCAAGGCAATATCATCAGCATTCCCATTACCGACCTTTAAATACTGAATATTTTCGCCTCACGATAAACAACTGTCTGCTTGAGCAGACGTCAGATTTCAGATATTTGGGTGTAATTTTCGACGGCCACCTAAACTGGTAATGTCATGTCAACTCAGTATGCGCTGAATTAAGATCTGGGTGCAATATGCTACTAATTGCTAGGAATTTTTGTAATAGTAATGTTCTCCGAGTTCTATATTTGGTTTTTTTCACTGTCACCTGTCATATTGCGTCGATTCATGGGGATGGACTTTAAAACATACCTTGAAACCGATACGGAAACTACTGAAGCGGACCCTTAGAATAATAACCAACACTAGATATGGTGAACACAATGCGCCGCTGTGTTGATCATATCTAGTTGACCATATCTAAAATTCCCATCGCTGCGCGATGGGAATTTTACGTTTCGACATCTGACGACAACATAAAACTACTGTTACTGTCCATGGCGTCATTGAACACAAGCGCCCCTTTAATATGTGAACATATTCTTCTTCATCCCGCCTAACTAGACGCGTCACGTTACACAATTTCAATGTTCCGCTGACTAACAATGCTTATGGAGAACGACTACTGCAATTTAATGGAGTGCAGTTCTGGAACGAGATCACCCGCCACGTAAAAGAAACAAAAGGATTTTCAAGTGCACTTAAAGATACATGCTCCAGAAAAACAGCTAAACCTAAATATTCGCACTTTGTGTTTGTCCTAGACAGTGGCGTAGCTAGGTCGTCTGGCACCCGGGGCCCATAGGTCTTCTGTCACCCCCCCCCCCCCTCCTGATGTAGTCGAGGAACGCAAGGACATCGACAATTTTCGGGTTTCAGCTCCAGCATACAGCCACCTTGGATACCGCGCACGTTCCCCGGGTCCCCCTCTCCTTCGCTTTCTTTCCCAGAGATCGCGAATGCAGCAAGTATACACGCTGTTTTTCCTGCGCCAAATAACAGAGTGCTGCTCTGATAATGTGTGATAAGCCCATGTGCACATCTTCTCAGACTGTAAGGCTTGGCAGCCAATACAAATGCGGCATCGTGGAATATATGACTCACGTCACAAGTAAGAAAAATATCTTTATAATAAAGCTTTAATTACCAATTTTAGCGGCAATATTGCTTTTGCAAAATTGAAGCCCGACATTCATATCTTGCTCAACAACAACTTCACAAAAATCGTCGTAGGTAATATGGCAAGCAGTATTTTGTATGTGGGCAGCCCCGAACGAAAACGAAAATTAAATTGTTTGTCAGTGACGCTGATCTCCCCACCATATTAGACAACGCTACCTGCCTCCCCGCTGCGCGGGCGCCAATGCTATGACAATTACGAGTTCTCTTCATTCTGATCAATAAAGCCTTGTTTTCATTTGCTGCTATACGGACAAACGTGATTATCCGAGCTGCGGTACCACCCCAAGATTGGGATCAGAATAGAGCACGCTTCGCGTCGATTCTTGGCGTCACCATAAAGAAAGAAAGAAAAGGCCGCGATGAAGCCCGTGCCAGGGTAAGCTTGCACTACTGTTGGTCTGCACTCGCAATGGAGAGGATTAAGGGATTAACGTCACTGGTCCACTATTTCATATTTCTTTCGCTGCTGCCATATACTGGGCGCCGTCCGCAGTGCCAAAGTACTGTAGGTTGTAGCACCCAGAACGATTTTGTTTAAGAAATTTTTGTTGAGTTAATAATATGACTTTGAGTCCTCAATTCTCGAATTGAAGTGCTTCCTCTATAAGTACTAATTACGGGATTATTAAGGATATGGTTATTACTTATCTGCCATATTTTTCGCGCTACCGAGTTCCTAGTAATCACAAAAAGACATAACTTCATAGAATCTCAATCGGGAAATATCCTTACAAAATTCACCTTTTTTGTTTATAAAATTCTGTGCAGCTGATACAGACACTGTACTTGTGACATGAAGTCACACAACAACAGTTTTCTGAAACTTTCGAGGGTAAGAAGGAAAGCGTCAAACATAACGGCAGGTTTCGCAGCGGCTTCTCGGAGCGAGCGGGAGAGGGGAAGTAAAAGCGAGCCGGACATCGCGGCGGGCCCGCAACCTGTCGAGTCATACGCCGCCAAACTCTTTGGCCGAACCGAGTCTGAAGGCTATCCAGGGAATCCCATTCGCGACTTTTGACGGCCCCACTTATGCAATGTCGCCCTCAACGAACGCTTCGCCGTAAACGCGAGCGCCGGGCGCGCTGGTTGAACGCCCTCTTGCTGCTGTCTTTGTTCGTCTTCGCTGCGCGTTCTGAACGGAAGAGGGACCCAAGAGCCCCAACGCCTTACAACGCCTCACTGTATGTTTAGCGACTCCTGCTCCCAGCATGAACGCACAGCACGAGCGCACCCCACATGAAACGTTGCGCTAAGGCGCGTAGTTTAGGGGCCATTTCGCGAATTAAAATTTTTTAGCCCGCACATTCGTGCAATTATTTCGTGGGGTGTTGATAGAGCTGCAGCCGACAATTCTACGGCGCTACGCATCGGGTGCGTGAGCTCGGGCTACTGGATGCCGGAGCATTCTTTGCAATTGGCGCCCAGTCAAGCCGGCGGAAAGAGAGGTGTCTTCAGGCGTATATGACACCCCCCCCCCCCCCGCTGGCCCCTTGCACCCGGGGCCCACGGCCCCCCGGCCCCCCCTGTTGCTACGCCACTGGTCCTAGAGAACTTTTTATTGCATATATTCAAATATTTGTTTATCTTCACTGTAAGTGTCGTTGGTATGCATAATTTATTTTTATTATCATGTATTAGCATTAAATTGAGGACGACGCAACGAGCTATGGAAAAAAGAATGATGCGTGTAACGTTAAGGGATAAGAAAAGAGCAGATTTCGTGAGGGAACAAACGCGAGTTAATGATATCTTAGTTGAAATTAACAAAATGAAATGGACATTAGCAGGGCATGTAATGAGGAGGGAAGATAAGCGATGGTCATTAAGGGTTACGGACTGGATTCCAAGGGAAGGGAAGCGTGGCAGGGGGTGGCAGAAAGTTAGGTGGGCGGATGAGATTAAGAAGTTTGCAGGGACAACATGGCCCCAATTAGTACATGACTGGGGTAGTTGGAGAAGTATGGGAGAGGCTTTTGCCCTGCAGTGGGTGTAACTAGGCTTATGATGATGATCATCATTAGCATTCTAATATATTGTTGTTGTTGTATATGTAGGACCATATCAATTGTATGTCAATTGTATTATCATGCATTTTTTCCTGTTATGTAATACCTTATGATGATTGGCAGTTAATGCTCTGTTTTTCGTGCTTATTTTCTTTCTGACCAGAAATGGATTTATTATTTATTGTTTGCTATGTAAAATTTATTGCTTATACTTACTTTAGATTAGACCCCCTACTAGACTTTGATTATGGGTGTAAGCAGTTTTGCCTATTTTCATGCGTTGTAATCATGAACGTGTAATAAAAGAAACTAGGAAAGAAAGTTATGAATGCTATTTAATGGTCTAGTGCAATTTGAAAAGTGATGTCTTTTTAATACCGAATTTTGAAGCCCTCAATTTTAGGTGAAGTGTTTCTGAATGTTCGCTTGGAACCTTACTGATTCAGTCCTACAGCATGTAGAAATTTAGAGAAATAGCTAAACTAAGACATATTATTGCCAGTTTGCGCACACACTAATTTGCAGACGCCGGAAAACGTGAGCGCATTCTCATGTGGTATGACTCACGTTGGGATGTTTTGAGTCAGGGCCACTAATTTTTTCCCACCTATAGTGCTGCGCGCTAGTGTGAACGTGTCAGTAAGTCCAGTCTACGCTCTCTCAGCAGGGGTCTGAACGCCCCCGATCAGAACGTGGTTAGTACGTCAAATGTGGCCCATATAGCATGCAGACTTTCAGATGAATACTGCATTACCTAAGACACGTGAGAAGGAATATCTTGGCCTTAAAAATACACAGTTCAAATAATAATAATAATGAAAAAAGAATGAAATGCGAAAGCACGAAGAATGGCATGTGCTTTAATGACCAATTTCTATGGGCCAAGATACTAAACAGCCCCCATTTAACCTTGAGAACGCTTCCTTCCTCCCGCTCCTCATTCCCTTTTTACGTTTATTTCTCCCCGCGCCGCTACGCTTATGAACTGCGCGCCACACCGGCTTACATGGCCGCGCGCTGTCTAGCGGCACCGCAACGCGTTCACACACGGTCACAAATTTGTCTTCTGCCCCGCTGCGCACGCGTGTTCTGCAAAAGTTGAGGCGTCGTCACCGGATGCGAGCGGTCGTTTATCGCAGCGACGTTGGCCAGCCAGTCTGAAACCTCGCCGAGCAGCTATTTTTGACCTGGCTAGCCCGTCTGGCGCACGCCGCGTGCATCGCACAATCTTGCGAGCAAACAACGCCGCTGCTCATACGCGCGTCCGTGGCTTCGGCGCCGCGATTTTCCGCGCAAAGTCGCAAAGCTGCAGGTGTAACGCAGCCTCTGCGCAGGACGCCAACGGAGGTATCGCAATGACTCACTGTGTTCGCGACACTGATTAACGCTCTGCGACGCGTGGAGGCAGGTGTTTTACGACCGCCGGCTGTTAGCGGTGCCTGTCGCGACAGCGATGAGGTCGTAGAACTTATTTAACGCGCTTTGATTGACGGCGTTTACAGAACAGGTAAGAGGAGGCACAAGCGAAAAGCCAGGCCTCACGGAGTGGTTCTTTCTGGCATTCGTTAATTATGTGCTGCAAGTCACGGACCATAGCATTCTCTCGTGGACAGAATTTCTTGCTGTTTTGACAGAACTGTTCAAATAACGAAAAAAAGAAGAGGGAAGGTCGCTGGTTGATAACGTGCTAGCGTATTGTGAAGAAATAAATAGAGGTTATGCTCCGCGATGTACATTAGAATAGCAACAAAAAGAGCCCGATAAATTTTCGTTGAAGTTTTTCCTTTCTGTGTTATGCTTCCTATTTGCTGCAGACATAATTCATTCAACATGTATGCATTTACCCGAGCAAGACAACTATCATTTGCATTGTTTTCTTGGAAAAGGAAGTCATCGCAGCTTTTCCGCTCATTACTGCAACCTGTAACACAAACCGTTAGGTCCCTAGCTCGCACGCTATTTGTCGGATGCAAGCGTTTGGCATATAATTAAGTCGCTCTAACCACGTAATTTTTAGCAGAGCGAATGAGATTTATCGATGTTGTGACAGCTGTATATTCAGTTTCATTTATCACTTCTTTTTTTTTTTTTTTTAAAGAGAGAGAGAATGAAGAGGAAAGGCAGGGAGGTTAACCAGATATGAGTCTCCGATTTGCTACCCTACACTGGGGATGGGGGATAGGGGTTAGAAAGATGACAGAGAGGAAAACGCTAAAAAAAGAAAAGAAAAAAGAACACGCACACGTGGAGACACACACACAAAAGGCATTCCAGTTAAAGTCGTTCACACAGGCCGGTTGATCGCAAAAAGCGCAATAGCGCTTGCATGGCCTTCTTCTGTGACGGTACGTCCTTTCGATGTTGTAGAATTCTTGTTTCGGATAGCGGTTGGTCGTAAAATTTGTACTGCGATAGTGCAAGCCACCTGTTCAGCAGGTCTGGAGTCTTGCGACAACACTTTCTATACAGGACATGTTTTTTTCTTAGAGAGCATTTCAACCGCTTTCCTTTTATTCGATAGTCAGAAACCCGCTAACTATACACGTCCAGAATTCGCGGCCTGCAGACGAACCAACGACAACGTAACCTTATATAGGAGTAGGCTGCCAAGACGCCACGGACACTGACTATGCAAACCAACGTTAGGAACTCCATTAAGAAATTAGCTTCGACTTCTCGAATCACGTGCGTTCATGCGTTGACATGAATTTTTATGTGGCTAGCAAGCTGAGGTCACAGTCGCACACATCGTCGCTGTGATGCAATATAACATTTAAGCCCAGTGGCACGCTTTCGGCTTCTTACTGTACAGTTTCACTGCCGGCGTCACAGTCCTGCATATTCTTGCCGTGTCTTACCGAAACAGGTGGGCTTGCTCAGTGGATGCCAGAACTTCGTGGCATAATTGGCGGACATCTTGCCAATGATGCTGCCAATGTGCCCGCGCCGGGGCGCCGACACGCACCAATCTCAAGTGTGGGCACTGCCAGACAGCTTCGCCAATTCGCGCGGAAGGCCACGTTGACACATTTTAACACTCTGAGGCACTCCAAACAGCCTAATTCGCGATCGCAGTTGCACTTACCATCACACATCGTATGACGCTACGCAAGAGTACAGAGTCGGCTGTTGGGTAGAAAAGACTTCGCGAATTCATATATCTATCGCACTAGAATGGCTGACTCACCTGAGTCCGCTCAGGATAGATGTGAAAAGACTATTGACAACCTCCTCGTACACAGTTCCCGCTTCCATGACACCTTGAGCAGACTGGACTACCGGCCTCGTGCCGAAGGTATAAAGTCTCTGGAGCCTGGCCTCACCGCTTACGAGCCCAGAAAGGCGAGCAGGCGCTTCTCCCGTTATATCAAGTCACCAGACCTTGTGCTCGGGAGTAGAAACTTTGTTCTTCGTCTAATGCAGGTGGTTAACGTTAACTCCTATCTTCTCTCTCTCTCCCTCGTTTACTCCCTCATGCTCCTCACTACATGTAGGGCAGCAAACAGGATAAAGTCTAGTTAACCGCAAGCCTTTCATTTCCTCCTCCTCCTCCTCCTCCTCCTCCTCCTCCTCCTCCTCCTCCTCCTCCTCCTCCTCCTCCTCCTCCTCTCTCCCTCTCTCTCTCTCTCTGACTCAGCCAGCCGACCAAGCAGCGCTCACATGAGTCCAACATGGAAATTTCATCCCGTTATGGCAATTCGTTTCGCCCTTATCGGCTTCGTGCTAACGCCCGATAACGTAAGCGTTGCAGTGAGCGGAACTACTCCTCTTAGCAGTGTAGTTATCAGTCGCTGATAAGCTGCCACTCTGCATCTCTGGTATTTTCCCAATTCACTACAAACACTTTTCGTTTGTGCTCTATTCAAGTGTGTTTATTTTTCTTACATATCCTTTTTTTTTTGCATGTGCCATAGACGAAGTTGTGAGCCGTACTCTTGAAACGGGCTCTTGGTGACACTTAGGAGAAGTCAGACACTCGATGCAAGTTAAGAGATTGTCATCACGTTTTCACTGGACTGAATACTGAGCAAAGCATGATAACAGAATAGCTCGCTGTTGAAATCGATGTGGGAGGGATAAATCATATCGGCTTTATTTTAAAGAAACTACAATTCTCGCGGTAGACATAATACACAAACGCATACATTTCCAGCGGTTGGTGGCCTTTCCTAATGCTGAGATCACTTCCCAGCCATATGTGCGAGTGTTTGTGTGCAACACACACAAGGCACACACACATATGCACACACATGATATATAGCATCGTCATCATTACCAGAATGTATGTGTGTCATCGCTACGTATATATTTTTATCTCTTTTTATAGCGAAGCTGTTAGCCTCTAGTTGGTCGGGCTTTTTTATGTCCGCGTGAGAAGTTTTGCTCACACAAAAGCAAACGGCAGCTGGAAGGCTTTGTGTTTAAGTTTCAGCGTAACAGAATTGCGTTTTCTCGTATATTTGAACTGGAGTATCAGTTGCTGTCTTGTCTGCAGGTTGTGTGTAAGTCGCACTTTATAAATATTGTAACGCATTTTACATTGAAAAATTGAGTTAGTTCAAGACCACACTTGCACCAGGTGGAGCGCCTATTACTGGTTTTTCACGCGCAATTTATTTCAAGTACCAGTCAATTTAACCCAAGCGTTAGTCAATTTAATCCAAGCACCACTGAATTTAATTCAAACGCCCGCCGAAATTACCCAAACGCCAGTGAATTTAATCCAACCATAAAGCAAATCATCATCATCATCATCATCATCATCATCATCATCATCATCATCATCATCATCAGCCTGGTTACGCCCACTGCAGGGCAAATACCTCTCCCATACTTCTCCAACAACCCCGGTCATGTACTAATTGTGGCCATGTCGTCCCTGCCAACTTCTTAATCTCATCCGCCCACCTAACTTTCGGCCGCCCCCTGCTACGCTTCCCTTCCCTTGGAATCCAGTCTGTAACCCTTAATGACCATCGGTTATCTTCCCTCCTCATTACATGTCCTGCCCATGTCCATTTCTTTTTCTTTATTTCAACTAAGATGTCATTAACTCGCGTTTGTTCCCTTACCCAATCTGCTCCTTTCTTATCCCTTAATGTTACAGCCATCATTCTTCTTTCCATAGCTCGTTGCGTCGTCCTCAATTTAAGTAGAACCCTTTTCGTAAGCCTCCAGGTTTCTGCCCCGTAGGTGAGTACTGGTAAGACACAGCTATTATACACTTTTCTCTTGAGGGATAATGGCAACCTGCTGTTCATGATCTGAGAATACCTGCCAAACGCACCCCAGCTCATTCTTGTTCTTTTGATTATTTCCGTCTCATGATCCGGATCCGTCGTCACTACCTGCCCTAAGTAGATGTATTCCCTTAGCACTTCCAGTGCCTCGCTACCTATTGTAAATTGCTGTTCTCTTCCGAGACTTTTAAACATTACTTTAATTTTCTGCAGAATAATTTTTAGACCCACTCTTCCGCTTTGCCTCTCCAGGTCAGTGATCATGCATTGCAATTGGTCCCCTGAGTTACTAAGCAAGGCAATATCATCAGCGAATCGCAAGTTACTAAGGTATTCTCCATTAACTTTTATCCCCAATTCTACGGCTCGTCTACACCCTGATTCCGTAATGCCTCCATGACTGCTGAGGTTTCGACAGAATCAAACGCTTTCTTGTAATCAATGAAAGCTATATATAAGGGTTGGTTATATTCCGCACATTTCTCTATCACCTGATTGATAGTGTGAATATGGTCTGTTGTTAAGTAGCCTTCAAGCAATTCAAGAACCTTTGAATTTTAATCCAACTGAAAGTTTGTGAAAATATTAGACGTTAATACCTTGAAACTAAAAGGACGAAAAGAGAGACTAGCAGCTTTCCTACCAGGTCATTAACGACAACTTTTGGAGCTTTTTCTTCTTTTTTTGTATAACAATCCTCGCAATTAATTGACAGAGAATGTCAGCATGAGATCGTTAAGAAAGTTAGTGACTCGCGTACGATCTTGTCATGGACATCAAACGGAACAACAGGTAGTGACTCAATGTTAATCACTAAGCACTGGTAGGGTCCGGTCACTAGCGAATACGATTCACTGTTTTACTGCCGATATGCGTAGCCTCTAAACAAACACCTCGTCGTCGATATCACTAAAACGCTCATGAAATAACAATTAATTGCGTATTACATCTAACCAGTACGGTTGAGTCACTAGTAAGCCCAAGTGAACTACAATGCGCAGTTCAATGTTGTCGCTATATTGCGCAGCATAATGTCATGTATATCAAATGAAATGTGACAAAACGAATGACTCAAATATGCCTTTTATGAAGCCGTATGTTTGAGCCATTAGTTACTATTATTGATCTATTTTATTGTCACAGCGACAGCTTTCATTCGTGAATGCTGTCATTGGTATCAATCAAGCTGTAATAAAATGAGCACTTTTTTGTTACCACTGCTAACTGATAACGCCGAGACATTAGGGGTGACAACTGATGAGCTCACTGCAATGTTCTAATACTTTCATGCAGAGCTGTGCCATGGGTATCAACTAAAAAGTCATTCAGATGCTGATTCAATAACTACAATAAATATTATTATTGTTTGTTTTGAACACATATATACATTTAACAGGAAAAGGAAAGCGAGGAGCAGGCTCGCAACTGCCAGCGGAAGGGGCACAACGGCTGCCTACCCTTCAGAAGGGATGTGACAGCCACGCAGAAATGAAAGATAGGAAGGAGGGGAGGAAAGAGGAAAGAAAGAGCAACAGCACAAATCTAAAAGAATAAAGTAGAACACACAGTACAGATCAAACGCAGTAGGGCCGGTCACTGAAGGTTACGCAATAACAGAATGGCAAATAAAAGAAATAATATCGAGGCTACAAACGTGTACCTAAGTTAGTTAACTCTAGAAAAGTAAGTAGAGTGCGATGAGCCTGATGACGTCAAGACACACACCACTGGGGTACAAACCTTCGTCGAGCGTCGTACACCGCAGGCAAAGGAGGTGATAGTCTCTAATTAGCGACATGAGCTGCGCACTGAAAGCGGGACACTCAAATATTAGGTGCTCAAGTGTCTCGCAGCAGCCAGAAGACGTACACGATGGACTGGCCACACGTCCTCATCTGTATAATTGTTCGCGCACGTTCACGCAGCCAACCCTCAGCTTGAGTAGTTGCGCTCTAGCGTGACGAGGCAAGCCTCGACCGCGAACACACACATGATATGGCGTGAACGTTCCATTTGCGACGCACTGGTCTGGATGCTGCTTGAGTAGGTGGCGACGAATCAGCAGACGAGCGTCATCAAGCTCGCACAAAATTTCAGGCAGACACTGTTGTTATAAGCGCAAGTTTAAGCCAGTGGTTCAGCGTCTTTATTTCCGGCGATTCCTACGTGTGAATGTATCAATTGAACAATGAGAGATACCTCACATGATGAAATTTTGTTTGCAGAGCTAATAATGCTGCGCACAACTGGGCAATCAATCTGACTGCCTTGAAATCTGCTAAGGGCAGCACGAGAGTCTGTAAAGATGGCAATCTTCGATGTGGTTAACTCCTCTTGCACGTAGTTGTTGACGAAGTTCGATGAGGTATTTGAAAGATACGCCGTACTTGAGTCGAAGGGTAGAAAAAAGCTGCGGAGGCGCCTTGACCGTTGCTGTGTACAGATGCATCTGTGAATACATGAAGATAATCTGGAAATCTTTCGAGCATGTGAGACTGAGCCAATTGAAACATTGCCGAAACAGGCATATCAGTCTTTTTGTGTATGTCAGGGATTGTGAGGTAAATGGGGAATACGTGTTCGATGATATCTTTTGGAAGCGGAGGCGTAACTGAAGCAGCAACTTCAGAAATGTCAGTGATATTTACGAATAATGCTGCCATTTGTCCCAAGCGAGATAACGGGCGATGAACGATCGAGAGGGTCAAGGAGCAATCGACCATTCGATGCACGGTGCATACGCTCAATATCATATAGAACGCTCTGGTCTGCTTGCAGCCCCAGGGGTAACTGATGCGCTTCAGTGAGTAATCCAACCGATTACGCGTCACGAGGTAATCTAAATATTAGTCGAAGGGCAACGCAGTGATCTCGTTCTAGATGGGCGATCAAACTAGGCGGCTCGTTCAGAACTGGTAACACATACATTGTGCCTGAGAGTACAGATGACTGGTACACCTGGGGAGCCGTTGTGTGGTATCATCCAGCACCTGTAGCAGTCAAGGCGGCCACATATTTAAGGAGGGAGTGCGATTTTCGTCGTAAATGTTGAACGGCAGGACACCAAGAGATGCGATCATCCACAATTAACCCCGAATAACGGTGTTGTCGCAACCAGCTTATAGACGTTTGTCAAGGTACAGTCGGTTCATTGTTCGACGAGCGCGTTGTTTAGGGTGATAAGATATTGCAGCCTACTTACAGGTGATATGTGCAATCCAACTTCACCCAAGGTGCGAAGCGGACCAAGGTGCGAAGGGACAAGATGACATTGCTCTGCGATCCACAGAGCAATGTCATCTGCGTAGGCAGCCATGCTCACAGGGAAGTCACTGTCCCGAGGCAAACGATTTGGAAGCGCGGGGAGTACGGTGTTAACCAAAAGCGGCGATAATACGCTGCCCTGTGGGACACCGCATTTCACATTTCGGTATTCACTAGTTAATCCTCCGACACGCACTTTCATCCGGCGCTGCAATAGAAAATGAAGCACGAAGCGTAGCAGACGACCCGAAATTCTCGCGGTGTCAAGGGCGAAAATAATTGTCTTATGCGGAACTGAATTGAAAGCTTGCTGTATGTCTAGGAAGAGCATGTAGGCGGAAAGCTTGTTTCGTTTAGCAAATTTGAGCGCTTAGACAAGGTCTGATATATTGTCCAGAGCTGAACGGCGGCAACGAACGCCAATCATGACATCAGGGAAAAAAATTAAGCTTCTCTAGCCTGACATCTAAGCGAAACAAGACCACTCGCTCCATTAACTTGATGACATTTGAAGTTAGGGATATTTTTGGCTGGTAGGACTTGAGGTGTCTTGCAGGGCGCCCGGGCTTTAAAATTGTTATCACCACCACGGACGATTCCCATTCAGCAGGGATTACACCGGTTCTCCATACTTCATCATACTCGTCCAATATACGGTCATGAAAACTTTTATCAACGTGCCGCAATGCTTGATACGTTACACCATCTTCACCTGGAGTAGTGCGGTGTTTGGAGAGGCTCAGCGCGTGTCGCAGCTCCTCAAGGGTGAAATCTGCGTCGTCCACCTGGCAGGCTGGACCGTAGGAAGCGGTTATGGTGTTGTGACTTGTAAAAGAAGGAAGGTCGCCTTTTTTGGTGTCACCGGATGCAGGAGAGACGAAAAGGTCTGCAAATGCCTCCGCAAGAACTTTTTGTGACTGGCCAGTCGCTATGCACGATTCACTCGTAGGATCCTTGCCGATTTCGGGAGTGCGGAGAGCCTTCGGTATACGCCATTCAATTCTAAAAGCCCTTCCAGAATGCAGCGAAGTAAGGCTTCCCAGCTCTTTCGACAAATCTGTTTTGTATGCCGCTGTATGGCTGCATTAATGCGACTATACATAGCCCAGTCAGTGCATCGTTTAGAGCACTGTGCCTTCCTATAAGTGCGCCGTCGACATGCGCGGAGCCGCAAAAGCTTTAGATTGGCGTTTGGTTTGCCGATACTCCGTCGTCGTTGTACTGTAGCTTCTCCTAAGCCCTCACTCATCGGTTTGAACAGGCTGTCATGAGATGGTAGCTCAGATATCAGCTGACGGAACTTGTCCCAGTTAGTCACTGTATATACACGACAGCCTGGCGACCCGCAGTATCTGTTGGTGTTAACCAAATGGGTAGGTGGTCTGAGCTCCGTGGTTCAGGTTCACCCGACCAGGCTAAGCACACATCACTGGTTCATATCGCAAGGTCTATAGTGCAATGCTCATTTCCTCCATCTATAAAGGTAAGTGAACCATCATTCAGTGTTTGCAGATCATTCTTGATAATGATCTTGTTAATCTCTGCCTCACGATTGTCTTGGGGACGGCTACACCATCGCGGAAGGTGGTCATTAATATATCCGCATAACACAAACGATTCACCACACCGAGACACTAAGCACTCAAGTAGCGAGGAATCTGAAGAACGTGTAGGCCTGTTGTATATGCTTGCCACCGTCGCAGACACACCCCTGAGGCCCACAGTAACAGCTACACATTCAAACTCATCGTCACAGATGCCGCCTGTGTCTAGAACCACGAAATCGAAGTCAGCACGTACGTATATTGATGCTTTTGAAGCATTGCGCGCGCACACACCGCCAGAAGTTGGTACCGCGCATCGAGTGTTTTTGTGGACACCCACGAAGCCTGGTAGTCGATATTTGTCTTTCCTTACGTTTGTTTCATGAAGCGCTATAACGTCTGATAGAGTCTTCATAGCGATGAGTCGAAGAACTAGATGAGCGTGCCGCGGTAGCATCGACCTGACATTCCATTGCAGCACAAAGGGGCGAGGCTGCGGGGAACTGTTAAAATTGGTTTCGGTAGAACGTCTAGTGAAGGGCGTCGAGGACTGGAACGAAGGCCTCCAAAAGTTGCTCTGCTGCTGGCGCTGCTGGTGTCTGACGACCGGCGATTAGAGATCAGATGACGATGACAAGTATCTTCTTGCGAACGAGCGAATCCGAGAACACGAAAGATCAATTATAAACCGGGAGCAACGTCATTTACCCATGCATTGCTTAGATCATAAATGCAGGCCTCTGCTCAACCAGGTTAAGATCCTGCGC
This sequence comes from Dermacentor andersoni, assembly GCF_023375885.2. Lineage (NCBI taxonomy): Eukaryota > Metazoa > Arthropoda > Arachnida > Ixodida > Ixodidae > Dermacentor > Dermacentor andersoni. The sequence goes on from NC_092815.1 coordinate 52,685,185, forward strand.
CAGTGTAATAACGAAAAAGCACGAGAACTTCTAGAGGCATATTATATATAAAAAAAGAAGGGACAAGCAAGCATCAGTGACACATCGGTCATGCTTTACAATAGGGAGGCACGTTTCCTAGATAATATGTTTAGCTGATCCACGCCATTGGTTTTTTCTGATTTTGTGTTTTTTCTTCTTTTCTGCTACTGACACCCTGATGCACCCGCGCCGGCATGGTCTGATATTTAAGTGTTTTCCTCGAATAAACCTCAGTTCTTAGTTTGCGCCTGTCCTGTCTTCTTCCTTGTGATCGTCTAGAAAGCGCAACCAATCTTTCCAAATACAATGAAACAACTTGCCCTACAACGTATTCTGCTATCTTCAGAAGGTTGACAAGTAGCACATCGTCGTTGGCTGAGTCCAGTTTAGGTACTATGTTTGCAGTGCTTTCCACGGTGGTCGAAGTCTTTGTAGAGTCTTGTTCCGACGATTTCGATGGCAGCGCTGGCCACGACGAGTCTGAGAGGCAGAAGGTCAGCCCCCCAACTTTCCTATGCGTTGTGTCTTTGTCATTCTTTGAATGCGCTGCTTTTCCAGTCGCTGGAGCAGCGCTGCGGCGACGGCAGCTTTCATCTCCTGCTGCCTTCATTTTGGCTTTCTCTTTTAGAGCCTTTCGTTCATTCTTCAATGAGAGACATCCTGTATTCGTTGCTACATTTTCACCACTTCAGTTAAGGCACCGATATGCCTAACCTTCACAGTAATCTACAAGGCAATTCCCACCGCATTTGGCACACACCAGATCTCTGAACAGGACCAACCTTAAAAAAACTTATGGCATTGTAAGTACCGTGGCATAAAAGGTCGAACAGGATAGCGTAGAAGTCCAGCCTTTATGTGACTAGGCAGCTTTCCACAGGCAAAAAGTTACGAGTCCAGCCTTTGAACGCTAGTTATTTTGCAAGGTGGCGTGCAAATGATCATGCCCTTAAAAACGTCGTCTTTGAGATCCAAGTCGACATCAGATACGACACCGGCTGCTATATGTGTACCCTGGGGTATGTAGGGCCACGTGTGGATCCCACAGATTTCAGACAAGTGAAGCAGAGTTTGCACCATCTCATCATTTCTTGTGTCAACGGCAATTGCATTTTTCCAGGCGTTCGCGCGAACCTCTTGGATTGGTCCTGGGGCAAGTTTGAAAAAGAAATCATTAAGTTTCTGTCGGGAGATAGCATTCAGGCTTACCATCGCTTCAGCGGGCGTGAAAGCTACTGTCAAAGTCTTGATGCTTCTGTATATGATAGTCGCTTCACCTGAGGACGATGCCGGAGACGTCCGTCTTGAACCGCGGTGCTTATAATAAATATGATATACTGAAATTAAGTCATTGGCGACGATGATTGACTTTCTGTTGGGTGACAGTCGGAGCCATCGTTCTTGCACGTCGTAAATTGTATAAATGAAAGTGTAAATCAAATATAGTTTTAATCAGTAAACATTGCTAATTGACATCGCAGAGTAATTAATGATGACTAGCGATAACCTCAGCTCAATGTTCTTGTACTTTCATGCGGTATAGTGTCATGGATGTCAAGTGAAAACTCTTTTAAACAACGATTCAATTATGATAACAAGGGAATGCTAGGGTGTAGTCACTAGTGATCACGGTTCAGATATTTATTCATGGCAGTGGTGGCGATCATTCGTGCACGCCATCATTAGTATTTATCAAAACGTCATTAAATTAACACTTTTTTCTGCTGCCGTTGGTAACTGATGATGCAGAGTGATTATTCATCACTAGTGATAAGCTTAGTTCGGTGTTTTCGTACTTTCATACAGCATAAAGTCATGGGTATCATACTAAAAGTGAGTGAAATGGAAATTCAATTTTAAGGACTAGAATATGCTAGAATTTTGTCACTTGTGATCACGGATAACTTTATTTGGTTTGACAGTGGTTGCCATCAATCGTGTACGTACATACGGATGTCAGTCAAAATGTTATTGAATAAGCATTCTTTCTGATAATATTGCAACCTGATAATGACGAGAGATTAGTGATCACTAGTGATAAGCTCAGTTCAGTGTTCTTTTGCTATTAAAGACCATAGTGTCATAAATGTCAAATGATAAGTAATTCGAACGGTGATTCAACATTGATAAGTAGGATATGTTAAGAATGAGCGACTAGTTTTCACGAATCAATTTGTTTGGTTACTAACTTAAGCGTGTAACCATGGTCATCTAGAAGTCAATGGATGGTCGATTTGCTGATTTCTGTACTGGGAAACTTCTCTGTCAAAGACATCCTGATTTTCAGAAGCGTGAAGGATGTATTCTTTTCTGTAAGTTCACGCTGGGTCTCCACCACATCTTGGCTAAAATTTTTTGACGAACCACCACGTTACTAGGCTATATCGCGATCTGTTGGGGCAATATAGCGTATAGTCCGTATATTTATTCCCAGTGTTATATTTATTCTGTATATTTATTCCCAGCCAGCTGTTTGAAGTCATCACCACGTCGGTACGCATCAATGATGCGGAAACGATCCACGGCAGAAACGCGAGCGCGTTTGCTCTTCTTTTCATCGGGCATCTTTCTTGGTCGTCCCGCTGTTTGCCCGTTGCGTTGCTTCATGGCACCGATTTTCAAGATATTCACTTTACATGAATGTTGAGGTACGCCACTCATGACGATCACACAACGCCCGACGCTTGTCATATGCCTGTCACCTGCACAGAAGCGTCGCACACCTCAATGATGCAAAAGCATGTTGTCTGTTTCACTTGGAATAGCAGTATTTCCTCTTCAACGCCAGTTCAAGAATTAGTTCGTTGTGCAAAAACTCAGTGCCCTTCCACTCTGTGAAGAAGGATGACATAGCGAAGCTCTGTATGTGGGCCCCTAATGGCGAACTGCACCTCCGCCTCGGATCGGCCCGGCATTTCATTATGTTTGGGATCCGCTCACGTATATGAGAAATTGATGGTCTACGCGCGGACGCGATCGGCCAGATACCAACAATAGACACCTTCGCTCTAATAAAGCTGACATAACTTCAAGACACAAGCTTTACGGTCTTTCTTACCTCATTTATATAAGTGTTTGGGTTACAATATCAAGACGACCGTGGTAACAGCCTACAGAAAACTGCAACTTCATTGATTGTCTGCTCGTGCCCTGCAAGAAATGGCTTGCGCTATCTTGCACCTTCGGCGTAGTTTGCGCGAGTCACTTTAGAAAAATATCAGTTATGCTTCGTTTCTCCTTCTTACGTTCGGTGATCCAAGTTGACGCGTTAACACACATTATTGGGCTGATGAATAAAAATTACCTTGAACTTTTGCTCTACCACATCAAATCACTCTGCTGCTCGAAAGCCTAGCTTATCCAGGATCCTCCTGGCTTCTTGTGAGCTTATAGTATAAAGGGAAGGTCTTAGTTTTACCTAGTCAGTAGCATAGTTAAGAGCGGAAGCGAATGTGTAATACTCAAACTGAAACATTTATTGTTGCCGTTCGGAGGGATTATTAAAGGCGGATCACGGAAATGGCAGGCTCATGGCAGTAGCGAAAGTAAGCACTCCCGCCCCTCGATATTCGCCATCCTTGTCAGCCATTGATGAAGTTCAGCAATGCCGAGCCTTTGCGACACAAGCACGCATGCAGCGGACGCACACAGTCAACAGAATTATACAGGAACATAGGGAAGAAGAGAGTGGCGACGACGCTTTACATGACCGATGTCCACGCGCGATGAACGAGAGAGATGATGATTAGCAAGGCCTTATTTACAGATAAATTAAACTCTCCTTAAAAGCAATTATTTACACAAAAATGCATCAAAACAAAACGAATGCAAATGTTCTTGGCAACTTGTTATTTACGCTGTTCATAGTACGTTCTTTTTTAAGTGAATGAAAACAAAGCACAAATAGTAGCCTACACGAGTATCTTTGCTCCTGAAGAGACGTGACTTTTTTTTCTTATTGTAAAGTCGTTCTTACCGATTCTACTTTGAGCATCTATCTGTCAATCTTAGATCTGTTGGAAATTTTGTCCTTTGTTGTCGGCCTTTTTACTGCTTGACACCATAAGCACATTCAAGAAATTTATTGGAATGCCAAACGGTCAAATCGCCACCGTTCTCTGAAGGTATCAGAGTTGCGAAAGCGTCTTGTACGTGTCATAGCTTCCATCCGCATTGAAAAGCACCGTCAACGCTGTGTTCGATTCGTAGCTCATCGCCGCAGTTTACATAAGTGTGACGTACGGTAAATGAGACGTGATTTGTCATCTCTAGGAACTAAAGTCTATGAGATCCTATACACAATAATTTAATTACCCTGCTAACGACTGTTCATGTGATACTCTTACAGTGAAGGATTGTAAATACCCGACAGCGAAGAACTGTGCAGAATGACTATTTATCTCTAATGGCTCGCTGATATATATTGGTATATTGACACTTTATTCTACTCGATTTCAGCGCGTACAAGTAAACGCTGTCATGGTAAAAAGGTTATTGATATTTACTACTGGTTCGAACTTCTCAGTTCTTTAACGTCATAATTGAATAACCTTTCAAGCAACCTTTCATTTTATGTCCATGACGTGATTTGTGAATAATTCAGAAAATTAAGGTGAACATAATCACTAGTGATCACCGCTGTTTCGACCACATCTGCAATATTAAACAGTGGAAAGAATTTAAAGAACCTGAGGTTCTGTAAATGGCAAAATGTGGCAAAATGAATTAATGATCACTACTGCTGTCATACTAAACAAAGTGATTCTTGAGCACTAGTGACTGATCTTTAGCATCTCCTAGTTATAATCTTGCATGGCCGTTCGAATTATCATTTGACATTCATGGCAGTATGGTGTTTACTAGCAAGAGAACACTGAACTGAGGTTATCACTAGTGATCACTAATCACTCTTCTTTATCAGGTAGCAATATTTGTAGAAAGAAGGCTTTTTTTGATTGACGTCAATAACTACGTGCACAATTGATGGATGCCGCTGTCATACAAAGCGAAGTTATTCATGATCACTGTAATAACAAATTTCTAGCTTTTCCTAGTTATTAAACTTTAATTGCCATTTAACACACATTTAATTTGATACCTATGACTTTATTCTGTATGAAACTACGAAAACACCGAACTAAGCTTATCACTAGTGATGACTAATCCTCCTACATCATCTGTTACTAATGGTAGTGGAAGAAATGGTCATTTAATGACATTTTGACAGATACCAATAATGACATGCACGGATGATGGCTACCACATTCATGCAGAAATATTTGATCCGTGATCAGTAGTGACTGCATACCAGCATCTCCTCGTTATCATAATTGAATCGTTGTTTAAAAGAGTTTTCATTTGACATCCATGACGCTATACTGCATAAAAGTATCAGAACACCGAACTTGGCTAATCACTAGTGATCATTAATGACTCTGCGATGTCAATTAGCAATGTTGACTGATTAAAAGTTTCATTTATTTACACTTTGATTTATACGATTTACGATGTGCACGAATGGCTGCGACTGTCACACTACACAAAGTGATTCGTCATCACTAGTGATTCAATCTTAGTATCTCATATTTATTATAGTTATCGTATCGCCGTCTGAATGAAGCTTTATTTTTTATATATGGTGCTGGTCTGCATGAAAGTAGGAGAACATCGCAGCGAGCGCATCACTTGTGATCACTAATGACTCGGCGTACTTATTTAGCAGTGGAAACAAAAGAGTGCTAATTTTATACAGCTTGACTGATACCAGTAAAGGCATTCATGAATTAAAGCTGCTGTGGCAGTAAAATAGGTCAACAAAAGTCACTAGTGACTTATGGTAGTCACTAGTGATTTACGTTAAGACGAGGTATGGTAGGCACATTTGAGTCATTCGTGTTATTACATTTCATTTGATATACATGACGTTATGGTGCGCAAAATAGAAACAACACTGAACTGCGCATTGTATTTCGCTTCTGCTCACTATATTGACTCGACTGTATAAATTAGATGCCATATGCAATTAATTGTTCTTTCATGAGCGTTTTAGTGATATCGACGACGAGGTACTTGATTAGAGGCTCCCTTAACGTTTACTCCCTTAACGATCTCATGCTGGTATTTCTTCTCAATCAGTTGCGAGCATTGCCATACAAAGATGGAAAAAAAAATATCCTAAAGTTGTCGTTAGTCACGTGGTAGGAAGGTCGCTCAACTCGCCTTTTCATTTTCGAGTTATTAACACTATATATTTGCACAAATTTTCAGTTGCCTTAAAATTTTCGGACATTCTTGAATTGTTCAATAAGTTCACTGGTGTTTGGATTAAATTAAAACGATTCTTGGATTAAATTGAGTGGCATTCGAATTATAATGAGTGGCAGTTGGATTAACTTGAATGGCGCTTGGATTAAACTGACTGGCGCAGGGAGAGAGAGAGAGAGAGAGAGAGAGAGAAAGTTTTATTTGCCGCGGATTAAGTTGACTGGCGCTTGGGAATAAATTGAGCGGGAAAACCTGCAGAATGAGCATGCATGCTGCAGTTCCGCGCACTTGCGAGCGCGCGTGACGAGCCTGTGCACGCGATGTGCCTGTCTTTGAGGCGTGGGTCTGTCGCACAGCGTGTGCCGCGACGGCTGCGACCGTAATCGACGTTACGGCAAACACTGATTGAGCGCCGGCATCCCTGGGTATAAATGCGCGAACGCGCTCTTGACACCGCTATCGCGTTCGTCGTCGTCGTCTTCCACATCTGGCTCCGATGCCTCTCATCATGCCAGCGTTCCCAGACTGCCCCTCCCTCTGCAAAGGCGCTGACGGCATTGGCCCGCTGCCAGTCGGTGCAGTAATTTCGGCCTTAAATTTGTTGCCTCAATATATCACCAAATGAGAATGCGTACACAGCTGAGCTCAAATTTCTTGTAATCCTCAGACACTTTTTTGTTGTCCTTGTTTACGCAGTCAAGATGCTCGAATACGAAGTGAAGATGTACCAACTAGCTCAAACACCCAAACCAGAAGGGATCTTTCTGGAAGATATGTATCAATCTAACGCACCGCAAAGTCAGGTGCTGCAAGGACGACCACAAAGATGGATAGGGAAAACCATAGTAGTCGTCGCCAGGCGAGGGCGTACGCCTTGCAACGCCACTATGGCAACAAACGCGGAGTCTTCTACGTGGATGTGGCCGGTCCATGCCGCGGGGGGAGGTATACGGCAGCGGTTATTCACGAGGAAAAGCAAGTAGATGGGCTCACTTTGAAAGCCTCGGGCTCAACACATGCAGAAAAGTAGCTATTGCCCTAGCTGCCTTTGACCCCCGGTCTCAATATATCATAACCGACTCGCACGGGGCTTGTCAAAATCATGAAGCTGGTTGGGTCACCCCGCTAGCGGAACGAATATTATAGCAACGGGGGCATTGATCCTACCCCCTTGCCTGGTCTGGACTCCGAGCCACTAGGGCCTCGCAGGGAATGAAGCCGCGAACACGGCGGCTCGAGCACTTAGACCATGAGTACCCCGTCCCAGTTAGACCATGAGTACCTGCAATCCGAAGGCAGCTATATTGTTACTTTCAAAGATAGCACGACCTTTTGCTAGGATAGGCATCGCCAGTGCCCAACTCCTGCAAAAGGGCTTGGCAAGGCTAATGAAGGCATATTGATCTGACTTTTTACTAATACTTTATTGTGCCCGGCAATCCTGAAACATTTCGATTGTTTCTTCACTGGCAAGTGCCAATACTGTGGGGAGGTGGCTGACACCTACCACATGGCTTGGGCTTGTCAGCTCAATTCAGCTCTTTCCCTCAACGCTAACCTAACCCGAGAGGAGTGGGAGGCGACGCTGTCGGTTGCTCGGACCTTCAGGCCCAAAAGGCCTTGGTCTGGAGGGCTAAGCTGGTGGCTCGTACCAATGGGGTCGCGGAATAGGAACTCCACCCATTGCCGAGCCCCTTAAGGGCTCCATCTCTCTTTTTGTTTTCAGTAAATGCTTTCAAGCAAGCAAGCAAGGACGACGGACTTAGAAGGAAACCCAGTTCAATCTGAAAAACCGTGGCGGCGCAGAAAATCCATGGAAACATTTTCGGTGCTTGCTTTCATTTAGGCTTATTTTCTTTGCTGTGATCCCGATCAATGCTTCGCTGAAGCGTCGTTACTCAAAACAAGAGCGTAATACGTGAATAAGAATCCGCAATAATGCAGCAGTAATGAAGACGCCCACCAGTCTTTCGTTTTCGTCTCAGGGCTCCACAAACTAACGCTAATGACAGGCGCAAGCACGCGGCAACCACCAAATTAGCTTTGAAAACGCTCGTAAGACGCTCTAATGAGGAAGGGGGTCAACCCCTCAAGTACCCAACAAATTTGTCCTGCACTGCTTATTCTTTAACTACTTGGACCATAGCTTAATGAAGAAGGACGACCATAGACGTCTTTTTTGCTGCCTCAGCTGATAACCGCATAATTGTGCGGAAGTTTCCCGGCAAGTAATTTACTTGTTATTTTTGTTCTCAGCTTTGTATAAACAGTTAACGACCACCCACACCGCAGATTTAGCTGTTTACTTATCTTTCATGTTTTTATATTGCAAAATGCTTCCATCAGCGCCATTCGGTCTCGCATGATGCTTGTACGATTTCAGTATCCCCATAACATTCTCCACAATTGCACGTAAATGGATCCTGCTCCACCACGCTGTCGTGTAAAGCGAACAAACGAGAACAGCAGGTAATTATTGTTTTCTCTCACTTCTTACTTTCTGAAAGCATAATTGCGCATGTACAGAAAGAGATACAGAAAACTACTAAAACTGAGGGTGTGCTTGAATAAGTGCTTTCTAGCCATCCCTTCAACGGTAAAGTGTTGTAGTAAAGGGAAACACAGCATTAGCAACGTAAGGCTGATGACTTTGATGACATAGATGATGCAAGGTCCTACGTACATAATTGTAAACACATCGTAGAATCGCGAATTGAGTCCCCTGTTTCGATAAAAATTCCCAATTCCCTTCGACACATGACAGTGTGTTCTGGCAACGAAACTAAGTTCACTTTCGGGAAATCGCGGCAAATCGATTCCCGCACGCACGAGTTCGGTCAATGTTTAAGTCGGAACCACGCAAAACTAATCCTTCTCGCTCATTCTTGTAGTTGTGATTCTCTATCTCTCCCCAACTGCGAAAATACGGCGGAAGTGCATTTGACTTGGAGCTTGTCCTCACTATCGTGACATTTTGGTACCATTCTTGCTATTCACACCGTGATTATTCTACTTGGGCTGAAAGTATCCCGAAGCTTTTTCATAGTAGCAGTTCCACGAGGGAACACTTGGGAATAGTGATCCTAGAAGCAATGATCTGAACGCATGGCATTCAACCCTAGCTTTATGGTGCAGGAAAATACACTCCGGTTAATAAAAACGACGTTCCGCTTTTGCAGCAATTTATAGGCATGTATTGCTGACGATCTTTGTTGTTGCCAGGTCAGGTTGCCAGGGTGGGGTAAGGTACGGCTTTTTGCAGATGACTGCGTACTACAGCGCCCCATTAACAACAACAGCAATGTCCTACCTCTTCAGTCTGACCTCGGACTCATTGAAGCCTGGTGCTACAGGTGGGTAAAAGTCTTCGAACACTAAAACATACCTCCTTCTTACTCTTTATGACCTGCAGTTCTACCCTACCCACAAATACTTAATATATGGCTCTGTGATCTCCTTTTTTAGCATATACAAGTACTTAGGAATGAGTGTGTCCCCTGATTTATATTTATCGCGAGCACATAGGCGACATAACAGATGCATCTAATTTCGTTCTTGGTTTCCTACACCGTAATATCTGATTAGTGCCACCATCTCTCAACCTTCTAACATACTGGTCCCTAGTCAGGTCTAAAGTCGAATACGCATGTTCCCTTTGCGATCGTTACCAGCATAACCATATTAACATGCTTGAATCCGTGCAGAGGCACGCAGAACAATTTATGTCTCTTGGTTAAAACACGTTGACGGGCTAGTTGGTTTGAATCCATGATAGAGTGCGTAAGCGCGACTGAACGAAGACGTAGAAAGAAACCGATGCACAGGGATAGCGCTGTCTCTGTGTATTTGTTTCTTTCTACGTCCTCGTTCAGTCGCGCTTACACACTCTATCATGTATTTTTCTTACTATTCATATGCTTCTAGCTCATTGAAACTCAAATCACAAGACAATCTCCACAGCTTTGCATCACGCCACCAAGTGGACTGTCTTTCTCTATTCCACAAGTTCTTTCACAGATAGCGTCGAAGAGATATCCCTTTTATTCCCTTGACCCCTTTCCCCAGCACAGGGTAGCCAGCCGGTACTTACACTGGCTAACCTCCCCGTCTTTCCTCCCCTTTGTCTCCTCCTTCTCGAAGAGATATTATTGCACCAGCCTACTACCACTCAAGGATGGATGGATGGATGGATGGATGGATGGATGGACGTTATGAGCGTCCCCTTTGAAACGGGGCGGTGGGTTGCGCCACTAAGCTCTTGCTACTATACTGCCTAATGTCCTACCTAGGGTAAAAAAAAAAAGAAAAAGAAAACACGATGAACTCTCACAACCAAATTTTCTGACCAACTATTGTGAATTTTCCTTTTGTACGTTTTCGTTTTCTGTCCTTTCCCTACTTTTCTTCCACCAATCTTCCAATCGACTCTTACTAATCTCTATTGAGGACATGTTTATTTTTCCCCTGCTCTCGCTAAGCCAAGGGCTTCAAGAAGGCCAGTGGTGCCTAAATCGACCGTTGGACAGATGTTTTCACAAGCTGCACCAGCCACGACAAAATCGTATACCCACCTTAACCCTGTAATATTTTCTACGCTTTCTCATTCTTCATACAGATGTCAAAAGACCGAAATAGCCTTCCCGCTAACCGCTTCGGTTCAATCAAACCCAACCAACTTCAAGCACATCATTAAAGAAATAATGTACGAAAACAACTCACCCGTAAAACACCTCATCAGTGGCCTTTGAGGTACCAGAAATAAAAAAGTAAATAAAAAACCTATGGTCTGAGGTTTGTGAAGCATCGGTCTCCATGCACAGTGTTTCCTTGAAGGGGTGACCCCTCATCTATTTTTAGAATATTTCTCGCTCTGATCTTCTCTCAGCCTTGTGTTTGAAGACGTATGGCAGTTCTACACTATTAAAACACCACCACCATCACCATCATCATCATCAGCCTATCTTTATGTCCACTGTAGAACGAAGGACTCTCCTTGCGGTCTCCAGTTACCCCTGTCTTGCGCTACCCGATTGCGGCTTGCGCCTGCAAATGTGCTAATTTCATCACCCCACCTAGTTTTCTGCCCTCCTCGACTGCGCTTCCCTTCTCTTCAAACCCATTCTGTAACCCTAATGGTCCACAGTTTATCTATTTTACGCACTACATGGCTTGCCCAGCTCATTTCTTTTTTCTCTTAATATCAAATGGAATATCTGCTATCCCCGTTTGCTCCCTGATCCACACCACTCTCTTCCTGTCTCTTAACGTTACGTATAACTTTTTTCGTTCCATCGATCTCCACGGTAATTAGCTTGTTCTCGAGCTGCTTTGTTAACCTACAAGCTTTTGCCCCATGTGTTGGCACCTGTAGAATGCAATGATTATACACTTTTCAACGACAGTGGTAAGCTCCTAGTGAGTATTTGGTAATGGCTGCCGTATGCATTCCAACCCATTTTTATTCTTCTGTCAGTTTTTTTCTCTTGATTAGGGTCCCCAGTGAGTAATTGAACTACATAAACGTACTCCTGTACAGACTCTAGAGGCTAACTGGCGATCCTGAATTCTTGTTATCTTGCTAGGCTACTGAGCATTGTCTTGTCTTCTGCATATTAATCTTCAACCCGATTCTTACACTTTCATCTGTAAAGATCCGTAATCATTGGTTGTAATTCGTTCCCAATGTTACTGAACTAGACAATGTCATCTGCAAACCGAAGTTTGTTGAGATATTCGAAGTCGATCCTCACTTGTAAGCCTTCCCAGTCTAATAGCTTGAATATTTCTAAGCATGCAGTGAATAGCACTAGAGATTGTGTCTCCTTGCTTCACCCCGTTCTCGACAGGTAAGTTAATGTGAAACGTTTCTTGTGGAGAACCAAGGCAGCTGTGGAACCATCGTAGATATGTCCCAAAATAGTCCCGTATGCCTTTTGTACTCCTTGATTACGCAACACCTCTATGATTACTCGTATTTAAACTGAATCACATTCATTTTCATAATCTATGAAAGCCATATAGAGAGGTTGATTGTACTCCACAGATTTTTTTATTACCTGATTGATGACACGGATGTGATTCATTGTAGAATATCCCTTTCTGAAGCTATAGCCTGTTTTCTTGGTTGATTGAAGTAAAATGTTGCTCTTATTCTGTTGGAAATTATCTTGGTTAATACTTTATGCAATGCTGAAACAACCTAATAAGACTATGATTCTTCAATTCTTTTACATATCCCTTTTTATCGATTAGTATAATGTTGACATTCATCCTGCTCGTTGGTAATGTTGATGTCGTGAGTTATTGCGCATAAAATGCTGCAAGCTTTCCAAGCATGATATCTCATCCACGTTTGATTAAATCGAATGTTATTCTATCTTCTCCCCGCGCCTTGTCTTGCAAAGTGTGTCTAACGTTATCGCTAGTTATGGAAGGAGCCTCCGTATATTTTCATTGCTACTCCGCAGATATTTTGTTTTCATTTAATTTCCTTTCGTTTATTTCTCATTCATACAAGAATTGTACAGTCCAGGTAGCGTGGCTGCTCTGAGTACTGTACGGGTCAGCATAGAATTCTTCGACTGCTTTTACTGAATTATCTTAATTACTGATGACATTACCCGGCTTGTCTTTCAATGCATGCATCTTGCCTTGTCTTATGCAAGTTTCCTTCTTACTGATTTCATCCTGCGGTCATTCTTTACAGATTCCTCAATCTTTCCCATGTTATAACTTCGAATATCTCTTAATTTCTGCTTGTTGATTACTTTTGATAGTTCAGCAAGTTCTATCTAATCTCTTGAGCTGGACACGTTCACGCTTTTCATCGTGAGCTGATGAATTGCTGTACTGCACAAGAGTATTTCACAAGAAACGGATCATCCACTTTTAACCAATTAAAGCTCTTCTTTAAGAAAAGAGCGGCACATCTTTGCCAGGGGCCGTTTTTTGAAATGATAAACCTAATAGGCACGTCGACATTTGTGGGTTTTCGCATTGAAGCAAATTTCAAGAAAATCATTCTCCCAGTTGGACATGCCCTTGGGAACAGATTCAAGGTTTAAACTGCGACAAATGTCCTTGACTTTGCTTTTGCTCTTTTTCAAGGAAATCGTGTTGGGACAATCGAAAGAAAGAAGTAGCCGTGCGTCGTGCCTTGTCCTGATACAACCGAACTGACATAACTGCCAAAGCCCAAGCATCGCCCAAGTGCCCGATTCATATACCGGAAAACTTGAACTTGCCTCAGACTGTGACTGAAGTGCTTTATCTGGGACCTTAGTTCGCGGTCGAGCCAAAGTGTTGCCCGCCAGAGCTCCTGGCTAGCGTCAGGGAGGTCTCCTGGTGTGTTTCCGAGCAACAGCACAAATGCTGCATAGCAGATGGTGTCGACGTCCTGAACCGTTGTGAGCCCACTGTTTCAAAACTCCCGACAAGATGTGTTACTTGTTTTCTGCTCCCAGCGGAGAAATAAGTCGGTTTTGCAGTTATGTCAGTTAACTTGTATCAAGGTAAGGCATGACACACGGTTTCTTCCTTTTTTGGTTGTCACACGACGGTCTCATTGCAAAATATCGAAAGCAAAGCCAACGGTATTTGTCGCAGGTTAAACCTCAAATCGGTTCTAAAGAGCATGACCAACTCAAAAGAGGATTTTCTTGATGTTTTCTTAAATCCGAAAACCCACAAAATTGACATGCCGTTTTGGCTTATCGTTTCAGAAAGTGGCACCTGGCAAAAGTGTTTTCTTACAGAAAAACCGTAATTGTTCAAAAATGGATGATGCGTTTCTTGTAAAAAATCTCTGGTGCAATACAGAAATTTGCCACCTTACGATGCAACGAAAGCCTGCTTGGCTTTTCAGTTGACGTCAAGGGCGTTTATTGCTCTATGCCGAATGATTAACTACCTCATTGCATCGATGAATTCGGCGCTTAAAATTTCCAGACTCAGTCCGGCATCAGTGTCAGTGACTTTTTAGAATTAGCTTCTGTTTATCTACAGTCAACGCACATACATCTTAATGGTGAACTTCACCTTCAAAAAGAAGGCACTTGCATCGGATCATGTACTGCTCCCATCATCGGTGATTTGTTTTAGCAAAACTTGCGCACGTGTGTGTCTGTCCCTTTTTTGTTCTTCGTATAAACAGCATAACGCAGCAAGTAGAACGATGTCCTACTAACTAGCCCCAGTCGAAACTTTATTAAAGCTTGACAGATCTGTTTCGGATGCGTTCATGTACACTACGTACTAGCTATATTTAGATACGTTGAGTACTTTTAAAATTTCTCTTGTGAGTGATGCCAGCTCGTACAAGTCTGATGCCTTTGTAGTTTTTCACACAGTGCGTAAAGGTTTTAGACCACTGGTAATCACCCATGAATTTTCCGAGAAAGGTGTAATAAGGTTCCTTGACGTTAGGTTATTTTTGTATTAAAGCCGCTCTTGCTGGATGTACCACCCACGTAGCAATAAGCCACTTCTTCCATTTTACTTCACGCGATCTAAACTTATGAAACGTGGCATTGTTAGCTCATGCTTCATAAGTTCCCTAGGAAAATCCTGCGAACACAAAATGAACGACAGCTTTCGTGAGCAATCTGAAAGGTTAACTACGGCAAGCTATCAAACTCTTCTACAGGGCTCTGCTGCCGAAGGTCTGCTGCGCCGTTCTTTGTCTGTGGTGAATGTAAGTCCAGATGGACCTACTCGGGATAGACAAAACTTTGCAGGGTTTCCGTACGGACACAGAATCGCTCGCAATCTGAAAAAGCTCACCCAGTGTGGGAACGTCAAAGTTGCTTTCTCTGCTCCAGAAAAATTACGCAACCTGTGCAAAATATCATCTAGGCCCTGTCGAGGTTGCCTTATCAAACACGAAAATAAACCAGGAAACTGTGCAAACAGCGTAGTATACCAGATTCGCCTGTCCTGTGGTAAATATTACGTAAGACACGTAAATGAAAGGCTGAAAGCACACATGTAAAGTGTAGACTGCGCAAAACAGGGATGGCGTTCTGCCCGCTGCAACACGTGCGGACGCAGCTCGAGATGCACAGAGTGAGATGCACACGCGGGAAATAATCGAAGCGAAAAAAAATGATGTTTAAAGGATGGTTGCGTCAAGACTCCCTCCCTCCCTCTCTCTCTCTCTCTCTCTCTCTCTCTCTCTCTCTCTATATATATATATATATATATATATATATATATATATATATATATATATATATATATATATATGTATATATATATATGTATATAGCGGCTGTTCCGTTTCATTCGCGGAATATGATACATACAAGGAGCAAAGCTTTTGACGAAGGCCACGATCTGATATTTGATGATTCCTTGTCAAAAGCAGAGAAATCAAAGAAGGCAAAAATGCAAACATGTAAGCCTCGTCGACCGTTTAGCATGCAAGGACGCAATACATTGAATTTAATTGCAATAAAACAGTGTATAGGAGGACACACAAAAGCTCTACTACATCTCATTGTATATAGCGCTTTCTGGTACAGTGTGTGGGTTTATTGACCAGTCGCCTTCACCCAAAAAAGTTCACGCACCCATGACACCTGCGGAAGAAAGGATGTTCCACATCCGTCGCCAAGGTTTGTGAGTGATGGCGCTGGCTAACACTCCCAATGTACAGGGCGTAAGTGTGACGGGCAGACCGCGGGGGAAGTGGGAAACGGGCACTCGACTAGTGATTACTGTCTGATGACAGAAGGAATTAATGATAAGAGAAATGGTTATTGATGAGGAAGGGTATAGCAGCATAGGGAGTGACCACAAACGCATCATTTTGAATATGGGATATGCTGTTCGGAAAGAGAGCAAGGAGCGCAGAATGGCCAGTCCAAGTTTGAACTCTGTACAAATAACAAATGTAGTCACAAGAGTGGAGGAAGAACTTGGCAAATGGCCAAGCAAAGAGTGGGGATATAGTGGGCTTCTAAGTGTAATAACGACAGAGATACTGAAAGAGAAGCAACATGTCCGTTGGGAAGGAAAAAAAGAAACCGAAAAGCTGGTGGAACAGGGAGATATGAGAAGCGATCGCCAAATCACAGAAAGCACCCCGAGAGCAAAAGCAGGCAAAAAAAGCGCAGTTGCCGCAGAATCAAGTAGCCAGAAAAGGGGAAATATACCGGGAGAAAAAATCTATGGTTCAAGTACTGGTGCAAGCAAAGATGAAAGGTGAAAGTTAACGTTGGTTGTCAGAAATAGTGAGAAAAAGAAGGCCGCATTTAGAATATTTTGGAGCCACATAAAATTATTAGGCCGGAAGTCTGGAACCATACAACAACGTACCCTAGACGACGATGGAAACAAACTGGAAGGGGAAGCGGCATTATATTACATCCGAAAAATAAAAGCCGAATCTTTCCAAGGCAATGACGAGGTTGTATTTGAGGAAAAAAAAGAGCATGAAAAAGAACCAGATGGAAAAGGAGCTGGTGCTGGCAAATTTCAACTGGAAGAAAGCCGAAGAAAAGATTCCTACGCGCATAGCCACAGGGCTAGACGAGGTTCCCGTTAGGCTGATAAATGATTAGGACCAAAAAGCAAGGAAGCTCTGCTGAAAGCTGTGGGAAAAATACTTTAAAAGATAGACGAATACGAGAGAGTTGGCGACAACGTATAATGAATTTAATTTATAAAGATAAGAGGCAAAAAGACAGAATTCACTCGAATAGACCGTTAACCATTACATCGGTTATGTACAGGTTAGCAATGCAGGAAAGGAAGTTAAAGCTGCAAGCATGGGTAGAGAATAATGACAATTTGGGAGAATTTCAGAATGGCTTCAGAATAAGTAGGTGTTTTGATGATAACTTATCTGTCCTTATACTAAGTGTATTAAATATCAAGAGTACAAAGGAGACCATCATATGCGGCCTTTTTAAACATTACAGGAGCGTATGACAACGTAGACTGCAACATTTTGTGGAATATTCTAGAAGAGGAAGGCTTAGGTGACGATTGTCGACAGCTTTTGAGAGAGATTTACCTAGAAAGTACCGTTTGCGTTGAATGGGAAGTGATGAGGAGTGAGGAGAAAGTTCATATCAACAAGGTACTGAAGCAGGGGTGCTCTTTATCACCCCTCCTGTTTATGATGTACATGGTGAGGATAGAGAGGGTGCTAGAAGGAAGTAATATCGGGTCTAATCTCTCATACAAACAGGCGGGTGCAGTAGTAGAGCAGCAGCTGCCAGGTTTGTTTTATGCGGACGACATTGTGTTGCTAACTAACAAGCAAAGTGATATGCAACGTCTGGCTAATATCTTTGGACACGAAAGAGATAACTTAGGTTTGAAATTTAGCGTTAAGAAATCAGGTGTTGTGGTATTCAATGAAAACAGCGAACAGACAGTGACAATACAAGGCCATAAAATAGCTCGCGTAAAAGAATATAAATACCTTGGCACATGGATAAACGAAGGCAATAGATATATGGAAACACAGGAAAAAACAATAACAGTAAAGGGGAAGAGAAATGTGGCCATAATGAAACACAGGGCGCTATGGGGATACAGTAGGTACGAGGTGCTCCGAGGTATGTGGAAAGGTGTAATAGTTCTCAGACTTACATTTGAAAATGCAGTTTGCTTGAAATCAGGGGTTCAATCAGGACTCGATGGCAACCAAAGGTCAATGGAACGCCTCGCATTGGGCCCCCACGGGAAGACTACAAATAAAGCTGTGCAGGGTGATATGGGCTGGACAACTTTTGAAGTGAGGAAAGCTTACAGTAAAATAATTATGAAGAATGACCGAGGAATATGGAAGAAAGTAAATGGGCTGGGAGAGTGTTCAGGTGTTTGTACAGAAATAACATTGATGCACAGTGGAGGAAAGGAACTATGAAGCTTACCAGCAAGTATGCGGCGTGTATGGTGAGCAAGGTGGCAACCAAGAACGTCAAGCTGAAAATCAGAGAGGCTGAGATAATCTCATGGGCGGCGGCAATGGAAAAGAAACCTGCCATGAGTAACTACTTAAGAGGAAAAAACGAAATCGGGAAAGAACAATTGCTGATAGCTCAAAGGGAAGCTCTTTACTTTTCAAAGCGAGATCAGGATGTCTTAGAACACGCACTAGGGAAACTAGGAAAACGATAGAGCATGTTTTTTTAGAATGTGAAGATATCTGCCCAGCAGTCGATTTAGAAATCACTGGCCTCCTTGAAGCCGTTGGGTTAAGCGAGAGCAGGGGGAAACTAAACATGTCCGCAATAGAGATTAGTAAGAGGTGATTGGAAGATCGGTGGAAAAAAAAAAAACAGCGAAACGACTAACAATGGAGGCGTTCAAAAACAAAGTTCACAAAGAAGTTCAGGAAGCTTATGAGAAAGTTATGGGAATTTCTCGTGGTTTCCTTTCTTTTCTTATTTTCTCATTTTTAAGATAGGAAAATAGGCAATAAAATAACAATAGGTTGGTGGCCCAACCCACCACCCCGTTCGAAAGGGAACGCTCCTAACATCCATCCATCCATGCAGGTCAGTTCTAGTCATCATCATCATCATCATCATCAGCCTGGTTACGCCCACTGCAGGGCAAAGGCATCTCCCATACTTCTCCAACAACCCCGGTCATGTACTAATTGTGGCCATGTCCTCCCTGCAAACTTCTTAATCCCATCCGCCCACTGTTGGAATCGCACCTTTGGCACGAGTTGATGGGGTCTCGGTGCTGACGCCCGTTATTGCCAATGGGTCGCAAGCCCCAAGGGTAGCGTTGGCCTGGCGGCCTGGGGCACTGGAAGCATCCGAAGGTCCCGGCAAAGCATGAGAAGACTGGTAACAGAACAACTTGTTTATTCTAACATAGCAAAAGAGCGGCCGGTCAGGTCGACCGAAGTGGAGAGACGGGAGAGCACGTAACTCAACAGTACAAATCGGAGCCTCTCTCCTGGCGTCCGGGGGCAGCTGCTCTTATACTCCCGGCGTCGCGGTCCAAAAGGGAAGGAGGGAAGGTCACGGGACGGCGCAGCAGGAGCCCACGACGGCGCGAACTGTCGGGCCGAGAGACCTGCTGAACCGAGTGTAGTGACGCATCGCCAACCGCCCACACGACGGCGCGAACGGTTGAGCCGAGAGACCTCCAGGCTCCTCATTCGGGGAACTCCGCTCCCCGGCTGCCGCGCTTTGACAAGCGAGGGCACACACACACACACGCACACACGAAGACACGTGGCACTGAAACACGCCTGGACACGCTTGGCGGGTAGGCGTCGCGGCGGCGTCGGACGGGCCAAAATGTCCGCCGCTTTGAACAAAGCCCCGGCGTCCGTTGCATCCGCGCCGGCATTACCGCGCGTTGTAGGCGAAACGTAACAGACCGCCCCGCCGGGGGAAGGAGATCCCGAAGGTCAGGGGACTGCATCCGCTGTCCGGAGGGATGTCGCTCGATGATGCTCATAACCGAAGTTGGGCGTCCTTGGGCGTTTCTTGAGCGCAGCGCACAGAGAAGGCCTCGTTCTCACGTTCAGGTGCACACAGGACACTGCAAAGTGACTTCGGGAGAGTTGACATTTTTGTTCTCGTTTCCGGCAAGCGTTAGAACCACGCCAAAAGTCAACCGCTCAGTCAGCAAGCACGGCACAACCCTCACTAAGCCCTGCCAGGCTCTTTCCCCTTTTATACTGCTGCCTAGTTCCTTACAGTAGTTTAGCAGCACTCAGAACGCGTCCACAAATCGGAAAAATTGCACTAGAAAGCACATCATCACTTTGAAACACTACACAAAAGCAATAAGTTAAAAAAAATCCTGCCTCAGGAAGAAAAACATCAGTAACAAGCAATTTTGAGGCTGATTCCCACGTTAGGGGCTTCGACTTAAGCCATCGGCGTTACCGTTGAGACTCCCCTTTTTGTAACGCACCTCAAAGGAATATTGTTGCAAAGCGAGGCTCCAGCGCAGGAGGCGGCCATTTTTGGGAGAGATGGTCTGCAGCCATTGGAGAGGGCAGTGATCCGTTTCAATGATAAACCTCGAGCCGGCTAGGTAACATGACAATTTCTGAACGGCCCACACGATACACGCACACTCTTTCTCGGTGGCGCTATACGCCTGCTCACGACTCGTCAGCTTACGACTAGCATACAGGACGGGGTGTTCTACTTCTCCATTTTCCCGTTGGCACAGTACAACGCCCATGCCTCGCTCACTAGCATCACACTGAACAACGAACCCTTATGTGTAGTCGGGCGATCGTAGCACAGGCTGGCTTGTTAGGGCGCTCTTTAGGGCGCTAAAAGCTCTTTCCTTTGTCTCGTCCCAGACGACTGTTTGCGGCTCTGTCGTTCTTAGAGCATCCGTCAAGGGAGCCGCGATATCAGAGTACCTGGGGATGTACCTCTGATAGTAGCCGGCGACACCTAAGAACGACCGAATATCGGTCTTCGTGCGCGGTTGCGGGAAGTCTCGCACAGCGGCCACCTTTATTTCAGAGGGGCGGCGACGACCCCGACCAATCACGTGTCCGAGGTAGACAACCTCGGCCTGTGCTAACTGGCACTTGGGAGCTTTGACTGTCAAGCCCGCATCGCGCAGGCGGGTTAGCACTGCCCGCAAGTGCGCCATATGTTCCGGCCAGGATGCGGAGAATATCGCTACGTCGTCTAGATACGGTAAAGCGAATTCTTGCTGTCCCCGCAACACTTTATCCATGAGGCTTGAAAAGCAGTATGGCGCGTTCTTCAAACCAAAACTCAAAACTTTAGGACGGAATGTCCCCATGGGTGAAATGAACGCCGCATACCTACTAGCCTCTTCTGTAAGTGGAACCTGCCAATAACCCCTGACAAGATCTAGGGTGGAAATAAACTGAGCGCTACTCACTCTCTCAAGGCGCTCCTCGATGTTAGGGATCGGATAAATTTGATCCTTAGTGATGGAATTAAGCCTGCGGTAGTCGACGCAAGGACGAGGTTCCTTGCCCGGTACCTCAACTAAAATCAAAGGGGAGGTATAATCACTCTCACCCGCTTCAATAACACCGAGCTGTAGCATTTTCTTTACCTCAGCCTCCATAATATCGCTCTGGCGGGGTGACACCCGGTACGCCTTGGATCGTACTGGCTCTGGGGAGGTAAGTTCTATGTCATGAGGAAGGACAGAAGTCCTACCAGGCCTCTCAGAGAACAGACCTTGAAACTCTTGTAAGAGCTGGTGTAGTTCTGTTTTCTGCTCAGGCGACAGCGATGCTTTACTTATTAAGTCACTAATGACTTGATCGGTGTCTTTCCTGTTCGTCACTGAGCCTAGTCCCGGAAGCTCGACCGGAAGCTCTTCTAACTTTCCCGCATCGGGAATTTCCTCTCCAGTATCTGGTGCCTTTAACGCTACAGGCTCAATTTTATCCCGTTCGGGCGTGCTCTGAATACTAGCTTGCTGCGCCTCTGACCCTTTCTCATCGTTCAACAACGTCGGCCCCGCAACTACCGCCTTTGCAGCGAGCTCCCGAACCTTCGATCTGGTTAAGGCCTGAACGCTAGCCTCACCAAACAAAAGCCCCTTCTCGCGCAGGAGGTGATCGGACCTGTTCGAAAATAGGTACGGGTACTGGGGGGGCAGCATAGATGACACTGCGGCCTCCGTCTCAAGTGCTCCGAAAGGTCCTTCAATAAGCACTTTTGCTACCGGCAGACACACGCTATGAGCTTCCACTGCTTGCTTGATCCATGCGCACTCGCCCGTGAACATATCGGGTTCTACGTAAGAGGGGTGAACTACATCCATCGTAGCTGCGGTATCGCGAAGCACTCGGCACTCTTTCCCGTTCACGAGGAGGTCTCGCATGTAAGGCTCGAGAAGCTTGATGTTCTCGTCAGTGCTGCCTAATGAAAAAAACACGACTTTTGGTTTTGTTTCTGGGCACTGCGCCGAAAAGTGACCCGGCTTCTGGCACGTATAACACAGGCGCGCTTGCCTCGCCTCGAACCGCTTTCTGCGTTCGGCTTCGGCTGCCGCCGTCTCCTTACGTTCGGTCGGACTGCTTTCACTCGCATCCGAACTACGTGTGTCCCCCTTTTCTCTCATGGGCGTGAACTTTGGCCTCTCAAACTTGGAGCCAAATTCACCCTTTTGACCGTCCTTAGCTCCACGAGCCCGACGCGTCACAAACTCCTCGGCTAACTCAGCGGCTCTAGCCACCGTACTAACGTCTGGCCTATCCAAGACCCAGTACCGCACGTTCTCAGGTAGCCGACTATAAAACTGTTCAAGCCCGAAACACTGCAGAACTTTCTCGTGGTCACCAAACGCTTTCTCTTCTTTGAGCCACTCCTGCATGTTTGACATAAGCCTGTACGCAAACTCTGTATATGACTCACTTCTGCCTTTTTCATTTTCCCGAAACTTCCGACGGAACGCCTCCGCTGACAGCCGGTACTTTTTTAGCAGACTCGATTTCACTTTGTCGAAATCCTCTGCCTCCTCTCTCTCCAAGCGAGCGACTACGTCGGCCGCCTCGCCGGGTAGCAAAGTGAGCAAGCTCTGTGGCCACGTTTCCCGAGAGAACCCCTGCTTCTCGCACGTTCGCTCAAAGTTAACCAGGAACAAACCAATGTCCTCTCCAAGCTTAAACGGCCGCATCAGGTCAGTCATTTTGAACAATACTCGTTCTCCTGCACCGTGTGCCTGACTTCCATTACGAGCGCGTTCCATCTCTAACTCGAGACGCTTCATTTCCAAAGCGTGTTGACGGTCACGCTCTTCTTTTTCTTTCTCTTTTTGTTCTTTAAGTTCGCGCTCATCTTTCTCTTTCTGTTCTTTTCGTTCACGCTCATCTTTCTCTTTCTGTTCTTTAAGTTCACGCTCCTGTCTTTTTGCCGTCTCCCTCTCCTCAATGGTCTCAAGGCATTCCGACAGCTCGTCATCCTCAGCTTCTAACTCAAGAATAGCCCTTAGCAGTTCTGGTTTTCTGAGTTTGTCTGAGACATCCAGACCCAACTCTCTTGCAAGCTCCAGCAATTTCGGTTTGCGCAACGACTTCAAATCCATGGCTGCTCTGAATGCTGCTTTCTCTACTGCCTACTATTGTCTTGCCGCAAACTAACCCGGTAGCAACGACAACCACAATTACCAGCTCTGTTTCTAACACTAACAAAAGCCTGGCAAAACTCAGAAGAAGAAAGTCCCGCACTCACCAAACCTTGCAGCCAAGACTTCAGCGCAGTCGTTCCGCTGCAGGCAACCAGTCATCACACAGGGCTCGTTGCACTGCTCCCGGATGGTCGTTGTGCTGCTCAGCATACAGTCAACCGCATCTCTTCGCTGCTGGCCTCCGTTGTCGCGATCTCACCGCTGGCAACCAGATGTTGGAATCGCACCTTTGGCACGAGTTGATGGGGTCTCGGTGCTGACGCCCGTTATTGCCAATGGGTCGCAAGCCCCAAGGGTAGCGTTGGCCTGGCGGCCTGGGGCACTGGAAGCATCCGAAGGTCCCGGCAAAGCATGAGAAGACTGGTAACAGAACAACTTGTTTATTCTAACATAGCAAAAGAGCGGCCGGTCAGGTCGACCGAAGTGGAGAGACGGGAGAGCACGTAACTCAACAGTACAAATCGGAGCCTCTCTCCTGGCGTCCGGGGGCAGCTGCTCTTATACTCCCGGCGTCGCGGTCCAAAAGGGAAGGAGGGAAGGTCACGGGACGGCGCAGCAGGAGCCCACGACGGCGCGAACTGTCGGGCCGAGAGACCTGCTGAACCGAGTGTAGTGACGCATCGCCAACCGCCCACACGACGGCGCGAACGGTTGAGCCGAGAGACCTCCAGGCTCCTCATTCGGGGAACTCCGCTCCCCGGCTGCCGCGCTTTGACAAGCGAGGGCACACACACACACACGCACACACGAAGACACGTGGCACTGAAACACGCCTGGACACGCTTGGCGGGTAGGCGTCGCGGCGGCGTCGGACGGGCCAAAATGTCCGCCGCTTTGAACAAAGCCCCGGCGTCCGTTGCATCCGCGCCGGCATTACCGCGCGTTGTAGGCGAAACGTAACACCACCTAACTTTCTGCCGCCCCCTGCTACGTTTCCCTTCCCTTGGAATTCAGTCCATAACCCTTAATGACCATCGGTTATCTTCCCTCCTCATTACAAATCCTGCCCATGTCCATTTCTTTTTCTTGACTTCAACTAAGATGTCATTAACTCGCGTTTGTTCCCTCACCCAATCTGCTCTTTTCTTATCCCTTAACGTTACACCCATCATTTTTCTTTCCATAGCTCGTTGCGTCGTCCTCAATTTAAGTAGAACCCTTTTCGTAAGCCTCCAGGTTTCTGCCCCTTAGGTGAGTACTGGTAAGACACAGCTATTATACACTTTTCTCTTGAGGGATAATGGCAACCTGCTGTTCATGATCTGAGAATGCTTGCCAAACGCACCCCAGCCCATTCTTATTCTTCTGATTATTTCCGTCTCATGATCCGGATCTGCCGTCACTACCTGCCCTAAGTAGATGTATTCCCTTACCACTTCCAGTGCCTCGCTACCTATTGTAAACTGCTGTTCTCTTCCGAGACTGTTAAACATTACTTTAGTTTTGTGCAGAATAATTTTCAGACCCACTCTTCTGCTTTGCCTCTTCAGGTCAGTGAGCATGATTGCAATTGGTCCGCTGAGTTACTAAGCAAGGCAATATCATCAGCGAATCGCAAGTTACTAAGGTATTCTCTATTAACTTTTATCCCTAATTCTTCCCAATCCAGGTCTCTGAATACCTCCTGTAAACACGCTGTGAATGGCATTGGAGAGATCGTACCTTCCTGCCTGACGCCTTTCTTTATTGGGATTTTTTCGCTTTCCTTATGGAGGACTATAGTGGCTGTGGAGCCGCTATAGATATCTTTCAGTATTTTTACATACGGCTCGTCTACACCCTGATTCCGTAATGCCTCCATGACTGCTGAGGTTTCGACAGAATCAAACGCTTTCTCTAGTTCTAGTAGTAAAACATAAATACCCAAGAAAGTGGATGGGAAAGCGGCGCCGCCGTAGCTCACTTGGTTAAAGTATCGCATGCGTAATGCGAAGACGTGGAATCGTTCCCCATCTGCGGCAAGGTATTTTTTCATCCACTTTCATTCCCCCAAATTTATCACTTCGGTATTTCAATTGTTGAGTACAAGTAATTTCCCGTATGTTGTCTATGGTTGCTTTGTCTGTTGGCTTAATATATATATATATATATATATATATAACGCGTGCGCAATAACCACGCTTTACTTTGAGGGCTATTCGAATGAAGTTCCTGAACTTGAGGCTTCGTGTAGTTGTGTGTCGCCCATACCAGCGAGAATTCGAGAATTCGGATAAGAAACTTTGTGACAATAGGGGCGCCTATCGTTATGGCAACTTAGGAAGTCGCGTACAGAGGTAAAGAAGCAGCGAAAGGCACAAAGAAGGATGCTTCGGATGCACTATTGGCCACTGACAGAGATGAGACGCGTGTTTGTATTAGGTAAATGTTGCTGTTCGCCGGCACGCTTGGGTTATAGCGTTGAATATCTGCAATTTGCGTTAAGGCCCGTTGCAATTGGCATAAAAAAATTAGAAAGGGACGTTTATTCCTCTTTATATAGTTCTGTACACTAATTCAAGCAGAATGCAGCTGCACTGAGTTTACTGCACAGCCTAAGTTCACAAAGAAGGCACGAAAGAGGCAACAGGACAACAGGCTGGGTCGTGTTTTAAGATTTAGGCTGTACGATACAGTAATCGCAAACAATAACTAGCTAAGAGGAAACGTTTGTTGGTTCAATGTGTTCGTTAAAATTACTGCTCCTCGTTTTTTCCCCATCTTTGCCGGTGTTCGAATTCACCGGATTATCCTTGTTATCAAGATGTTACGCGGCGCGAGACGCTCCTCGAGCACCCGAAATTTCTTCAACGTTTTCGTCAATCCAACGTTTACTCAAGTCTAGGCTAATTCGAGTTCTTACCATCCTGTGGTCACTGCAGCGTACCTTGCCGAGCACGTCTACATCTTGTATGATGCCAGGGTTCGCGCAGAGTATGAAGTCGATTTCATTTCTAGTCTCGCCATTCGGGCTCCTCCACGTCCACTTTCGGCTAACCCGCTTGCGGAAAAAGGTATTCATTATCCGCATATTATTCTGTTCTGCAAACTCTACTAATAATTCTCCTCTGTTATTCCTAGAGCCTATGCCATATTCCCCCACTGACTTGTCTCCAGCCTGCTTCTTGCCTACCCTGGCATTGAAGTCGCCCATCAGTATAGTGTATTTTGTTTTGACTTTACTCATCGCCGATTCTACGTCTTCATAAAAGCTTTCGACTTCCTGGTCATCATGACTAGATGTAGGAGCGTAGACCTGTACAACCTTCATTTTGTACCTCTTATTAAGTTTCACAACAAGACATGCCACCCTCTCGTTAATGCTATAGAATTCCTGTATGTTACCAGCTATTTCCTTATTAATCAGGAATCCGACTCCTAGTTCTCGTCTCTCCGCTAAGCCCCGGTAACACAGTATATGCCCGCTTTTTAGCACTGTATATGCTTCTTTTGTCCTCCTAACCTCACTGAGCCCTATTATATCCCCTTTACTACCCTCTAATTCCTCCAATAACACTGCTAGACTCGCCTCACTAGATAGCGTTCTAACGTTAAACGTTGCCAGGTTCAGATTCCAATGGCGGCCTGTCCGGAGCCAGGTATTCTTAGCACCCTCTGCAGCGTCACAGATCTGACCGCCGCCGTGGTCAGTTGCTTCGCGGCTGCTGGGGACTGAGGGCCGGGGTTCGATTGTTGTATTCATATAGGAGGTTGTGGCCAAGTACTGCACCAGGGTGGCGAATCCTGCTCTGGTGAGAGAGTGCGTTACCGGTTCTGGTCACCGGGATCAGGCCGCACTCCAGGCCTGTTTGTGCAATTTTCTCAACACACGGTTTTTTTTTTTTGTATTTTCCGGTGGAGAATAGCGCGGCACCGGGATTTGAATCACGGTCCTCTTGCACTGGAGACGGATACTCTACCGTCCCCGTAGGAGTTAAATTAAAAATTAATTTATGGGGTTGTACGTGACAAAACCACTTTCTGATTATGCACGCCGTAGTGGAGGACTCCGAAAATTTCGACCACCTGGGGTTCTTTAACGTGCACCTAATTCTAAGTACACGGGTGTTTTCGCATTTCGCCCCCATCGAAATGCGGCCGCCGTGGTCGGGGTCCGATCCCGCGACCTCGTGCTCAGCAGTCTAACACCATAACCACAAGGCAACCACGGCGGGTCCCGCAGGAGTTGTACGCCTCATTTAACCTACAGTGGTGCCCTATTTGGTCAGTCAAGGTGGACCAATCTGAGCTCGGTTATACCGCATGGATGGCACTCGGCTACAGAACCTGGTATTTATGACCTGCACATGTGAGTGTGAGGCCATACATATTTGAAGATATATATCGTTCTTCTTTCTTTTTTTTGTTTTGAGGGTTCCCGTACAGTGATAAAATAAAGGAAAAGACATTAAAAGAAAGAAAGAAAAAAAAGAAAAAGGGGCGAAAAAAAAGGAACATAACAGGTGATTTGAACTCGTGACCCTTCGATGTTGCCCGGAAAGATAGCTCAGTCGGTTGGTTCGTCAGGCCCCAGGCTACTTTCAAGCGCCACAGCTCCTGCTCCGAGCCTCACACTTACGTAGAAAGAGATTCACGTTGTCCGCGATTGTCGGTTGGAAGGCATACTTTCTAGGAAAAATGGCCGCTCGAGGGGAAGAGCGAACTCGAGCGGCTTTAGAGGCTAGGAAAACTGCCTTAAAATATTTAGACTTGAGGGAAAGCTTCGTTAACAAACTATAACACGGCAATCAGCACTCGAATACGACGAGAGAAATTACTGAGACGTGGAAAATTCCCTTGAAAAAAAATCTGGTTTGCGAGACAAATGCTTGTATGTATTGAACCTCTTAAAAGATGAGGGGGGGGGGGAAATATGCGCTCACCGAGAAGGCATCGTCAGCACGAGACATCCACAAGGCACCTTACAGAGATGTGGAGAGCTTCGCGGCCGGAACGAAGCCTCCCTTCTCCGCCGGCCAAGAGGGGGAAACGCGCTTTCCGATCGCTCAAGGTTGCGCGGACAAAGCATAACTCTAGCGTCTAGGAAAAGCTTAACCAGGTGCGATGGCGGCACGCATAGCGTGGGAAGCTAGCCGCCAGAATAACTATACCAAGGACTGCTGCTGATGAGGGCGAAATACCTTCGTGTAATTATAATAACCCTAATAGGACTACTTTCGAAAAAAAAAAGGAAACGGCCCAGAGCGCTATACTACGAGAGCTATGACTGATAGTTTTCTATATGTATATATATATATATATATATATATATATTCATCTCATCTATGGTATCGCATGCGCGCGCTGTTGCTTTGTCTCTGCGTGTAGTATAGTTAAGAGAGCCAGTTTAAGGGCGGAGAAGAAGAAAGAAAAGAAAAGCAAAAACTGCAGCGCCGTGGTTTTAAAGCGCACCCGTGGTAGAGAAACGGAATGCGATATAAGCGTGCATAGCCATGATACGCACACGACAAACTGCCTTAAAATATTTAGACTTGAGGGAAAGCTTCGGTAACAAACGATAGCACAGCAATCAGCACTCGTATATAATTATAACCCTAATACTAATTGTAAATATTCATCTCATCTATGGGATCTAATGCGCGCGCTGTTGCTTTGTTCTGTGTGTAGTAGTTAAGAGAGCCAGTTTAAGGGCGGAGAAGAAGGGAGGGAAGGAAAGTCTCTGAAGCAAAATTACAGCGCCGTGGTTTTAAAGCGCATCCCGTGGTAGAGAAACGGAAGGCGATATAAGCGTGCGTGGCCATGATACGCACACGACAAACTGCCTTAAATATTTAGACTTGAGGGAAAGCTCGTTAGCAAACGATAGCACGGCAATGAGCACTCGAATATAATTATAACCCTAATAATAATTGTAAATATTCATCTCATCTATGGGATCTAATGCGCGCGCTGTTGCTTTGTCTCTGCGTGTAGTAGTTGAGAGAGCCAGTTTAAGGGCGGAGAAGTGGGAAGGAAAGGATAGTCTCTGAAGCAAACTTGCAGCGTCGTGGTTTTAAAGCGCAACCGTGGTAGAGAAACGGAAGGCGATATAAGCGTGCGTGGCCATGATACGCACACGACAAACTGCCTTAAAATATTTAGACTTGAGGGAAAGTTTCGTTAGCAAACGATAGCACGGCAATCAGCACTCGAATATAATTATAACCCTAATAATAATTGTAAATATTCATCTATGACGTAAAACCATTCAAATATGTTTTTATTTCAATCTCCTGACGTCAAATTTTCGTAACGAATGAAGTAAGCATCGGGCGGTGACCCGCAGGGTTGTCTGAACAGACCTATCAAACGCTCTCCTCGTTTATAAGGTCACTTTTGTTTGCTTTAAAAACGAATAACATTGCCTACACTGAGCGGCTTGTCTTATCTAATTGGCTGACAAGAGGCGAGGAGCACGCACAAGTGGAGAGGGATTCGATGGGGCCGAGCCAGTGCACTGAAAATCGATAACCGGATGAAGAGGGTGGAGCCGGCGTCTGCGATTGGTCCGCTGTCTCTTACTTAGTTTGAGGTGGCTGGTCGAAAATCACGGCGAGATGCTACGAAAGGTTAAGAATGCCGCTAACATGGATCCTCATCAAAGAAGAGTTGGCAGAGCGAGGTCATAAACATGCCGAAAGTGCTCAGTAACGTTACACGGTCACGCAAAAAGTTTTATTGTAGGCAAATAAACCCATGCTCCCCGGCAGGTGCGAGTAATCAGTGCCCGAGCGATCGACGGCAGCCATCTTTAATTCCTTTCTGAACGGTTCAGCCTGCGGCGATTCAGAAAAAGATTCAGTTTTGTTCGGCATATTAATGCATCTTTAACGCATTCTCGTCACTTTGACGCGGTAAGTTTTCGCGGTTTTGTGACGTCGCGTGATAGGCAGGTGAAGTGGTTGCAGCCCGAAAAATTTTGACCAATAGCCGAGGTGCTAATGGCGAAAAGACGTCGAATCAGAAATAACTATTTTCTTTTGTTCGCTACAATCATGCATAATCAGTGTGTACGCGTCATATCAGATTGGGAGCTATCGCGGTTTTCGTGACGTCGCGTGACAGACAGGCCAAGTTGGGGTGGTTCAAAAAACTTTATTGATTGCAGAATCGGAATAGAAAAGTTTGTAATAGCTTTACGTTATATCGCCCTAGGTTTGCAGTACAAAATAGCGGCCGTGTTGATATCATAAGGGGCGGGGTGAGATGGGTTGTACTATAGGGTTACAACCTGAAGGCAAGACACTGAACTGGATTACTGCCGACGAAGACAAACAGGCAAATATGGATGGTCGTAATGTCAGCGAAAAGTAGTATAAAAGGATTGAAGTCATGGACCGAAGAGTGACTCGTATAAAAGTAATCGCCTTGGCGCCGAGAGATAAAACAAATAAGTCGTCGCGAAGCTGATCCAAACCAACAAGCCGTGGTTGTGGCGTACGCTGATGATGTATTTGCAGGTGCCCTTTCTTTTGCTATGTGGTGGCCAAGGCATCGAAATTCCGCTCCTTCAACATCGAGAAATCTGTTCTAACAGACTCACGCTCGTGATATGTTGGGCGATGAAAGGATTGGCGACATTCAATACATGCCCACGGGACTACTATAGTAAGAAGCGGTGAAGCGGGGTAGCATGCATCGGTGAAACTATTCGTAGTGAAAAGGCAGGATCGGAAGTGACCAGGTGTAGAAAGAAAAGGAAAGAGCTGGAAACGAATAACAGTTGAGCTAACAGCGGCGCAGTGAAATCGCGCGCCCGAGTCGGCGGCACGGCCAGATTTTTCAACTCCTTGAGTGTGTGAAGATAGGGAGCTGGACGTTAAAACCCAGATCGAACCGCTATCTGTGGCGCCCAGCGGTGACCCCGTTTTTCACCGCGCAGATAGTTCGGCACCGTTAGTCACCGCAGAAACGGTGCGCACAAACGTCGAAAGTTTCGCGCCCGTCTCCGGACCTTTAAAAACGATCGTCTCCCCTCATTGTTCGCGTGAAATCTGCCGAAAGTCCCTCCGAGCTTCTCGTCTTCGCTGGCAATGGTTCGGTTCACGCGATATAGCTTTGCGGAAGGGATTTGTAGAATCATTTTTCAAGCACCGCATGCGCACGCACTTTCGCTTTCGGGGTGATTATCAATCGTTGAAGAAAGCTGCGAAGAAAGGTGTTCTTGCCCACAGCCCTACTCCTGCGCTTTGTACAGTACTCGCGTATCGACATGAGACGACGCGTGCTCGGGCAAGAGCTGCCCACTGGTTCACTGATTAATGGTGCCGCGAGGTCCCGAGTATTGCATAAAATAGAGATCAGTTGCGCTAGCGCTGCCTTCATATGGAGTTAAGAATACAACTTGTACATTCTAGCGCACAATTTAGAATAATGCGGAATCAAAGAATGCGCAATGTGCAAGATCTCTAACGTGTTCAAGTTCTCAGTATTGCTGGTCGTTCTTGAAACTTCTATAGCGGGATTGTTAAAGCGAAGGTTTCTTTGAGAGGTGACATGGACCTTGTCTGAAGAAGAACTGCAGAAATGAAGACATTATCCATGTCACTTCACTGGCTCTCTGAATCTGCGACCCTTCTCAGAACGTATAGGCCTAGCCCACACAAAGCAGCACATTCATCTGTCCCTTGATTTAACAGCATTTGAACCCCTAACCACCACTTCCACTAGGAGGGGAAGGGAAGTATGCAGAAGCCACTGCTATGCGGTGGCTGAAGATGAAAATAAAGAAGGGTGCTGGCTGAAACACGCGCACCAGTTGACCTCTTCAATAAATTTTTATTTTCGTTCCAGCTGATTGAGTTCGCTTTGTTGTATGTTTTGCTTTCGTTTATTCCTTCATTTTCGTGAAACCAATATTTACAGTATATCTCTTGATTCTAATCTACCCATTCTCTAGTTTTTCTTGAATTCTTTTGCATTTCGTCTGTCTTTTATTATGAACTATCCAGTTCCTGGGCAATCCTTCAAAGAGGGCATGTGCCGCTAAACTCTAGGCTCTACATCTACATCTAAAGCTTTGCTTCACATCGATCCCGACGTGAGCGCTGGATCTGCCTAATTTTTCTCATTACTTTAACGATTGGCGTTTAGGGAATGACGGGAGAAAAGGAACACACTGGTATACATGTGTCCAGCCTATAGAGTAGGGCGTTATCTTCCTGATCCTCTATACAGTCTCTGCCCCCTTCTTGCGGACAATGTTTGTGTTCGTCTGGAAAGATTTAGTCTCGAGCAATTCCATGGCGTCAGCAGCTGCTGACCTGCCGCGGTGTCTTAGCGGCTATGGTGTGGTGCTGCTAAGCACGAATTCGCGGGATCAAATCCCGGCCGCGGCAGCAGCATTTCAATGGGGGCGAAATGAAAAAATAAAAAATAAAACGCCCGTGTGCCGTGCATTGGGGGCACGTTAAAAATCTGGTGGTCAAAATTAAACCGGAGTCCCCAACTATACGGCGTGCCTCATAATCAAATCGTGGTTTTGGCGCGTAAAATCCCAGAATTCATTCCTTAAACAGCTGCTGCCTGCCTCTCTGATTGCGCTTTTGCCAAAACTCGTCAAGAGAAGAACCTGCATCACAACCTCTCTTTCAAGCGCCCACGCGCTTGAAAGAGATCGGCAAGTGTCCGCGGGCTCTTTACAAGCGGGCTTCCAGGTGTCTGCCGCAGTTGCAGCATAATAGGGACTGAAGTATCCTTCTTGCCACCTATAGGATAGTTAAGATTTGCGATGGTGTAGTCGGAGTGCAGAATATGTTTGAAATTTCAGGCGGCTGCAGCGACAGGTCATAAAGCGGTGCTCATTATAACTCGCAGTAATCAATTATGCGTATGAAGTAAAGTGACTCGTTGTACTTTAACATATCGTGAGCACAATATTCACATAGCATCTCCCTCATCTGTACACATCATCATCATCATCATCATCATCATCATCATCATATCTGTACATATCATCGTCAGAGCCGCGACTTCTTTGTAGTCGTGGCGCAGGATCTTCGAGAATAAAGAAGTTCCTCAGAAGCGGTGACGGTTGCTCCTCGTTCCCCAAGTCCTCCCACCGTTTCTCCCTGTAGCTACGCTCGGGTCATCGCATCAAGCCATCACGTGCTACAAGGTCCAGTCAAGATCCACCCTGTACAATTGATGCCCCCGCCTTTGCCTAGTCTTCTTCCGTCTGGACAATCAACAGCCGTGAGCGTGACCCCGAAGTATTCGCTGGCCTACGCGGCGAACACGCCGAAGAGTGGATCGAGCACTACGATCTATTCAGTGACTACAATAGGTGGGACAATTCTCATAAACTTCGCAACGTCCCTTCCTACCTCTCTGGCGTCGCTAAAACTTGGTTCTTGAGCCATCAACCTGACTTCCATGACTGGACCTCTTCCACGAAGAAGTTTCCTGCTATGTTTGGCGTTCCTGCTATTCGCGCCAAAATCGCGAAAAAGAAGCTCGACCAGCGCGTTAAATTTTTCGGAGAGTCGTACACGCCTTACGTTGAATATGTCCTCGCCCTGTGCAGACGTGTAAACTCCGCTATACCCGAAAGCGGCCGCATCCGTCACATCATCAAGGAATCAACACTATTGGTTTCAGTGCCCTGGCTACACAAAACCCTTCCACCGTACCAGATGTCATCACCATATACCAGCGCCTGGAGGCAAAACGCCTCTTGCGTGCCCTGCCAACGCCGCAAACGCCCCCCATCTGCGCCCGCTGTGCCTCTGCAGCCCCTCACTTGTCCTGCCTCTCTAATTGAGGTCATCGAAATAGACTTGTACCAGCCTCTTCCTCTGACCCACAACGGTAATCACTGGGTCATGACAGCTGTCGATCATCTCACTCGCTATGATGAGACAGCTTCTCCACACGTTTGTACAGCTTCTGAAGTTGCGAACTTTTTCTTCATATTTTTACGCCATGGAACACCACGCGTTCTCCTCAGCGACCGCGGAAAGGTCTTCCTCTCTTCCATTCTTTCCGATGTTCTGCGAGCTGCCAGCACTGTTCACAAGACAACTTCCAGCTACCATCCAAAGACCAATGGCTTGACTGAGAGTTTCCATCTTACATTCACAGACGTGATGTTAATGTACATCAGAACGGACCACACAAACTGACATGCAATCCTACCGTTTGTGACTTTTGCGTACGACGCTGCACCTCAACGTACCAGCAGCTCTTGACCATTATTTCTCGTCTACGGTCGCTCACCAACTTTCGCCCTTGATGCATCCTTCTTCTCGGCTCCTGTCTCATCGGCAGTGTCTTTTTTCCGACCAAATTGCTTGCCGCCTCGCCCACTGCCGCTACCTCGCCCTCATTAACACAGACATCTCCCACGATGCTCGCAAGCACCACTACGACTCCACTCACCGCAGTGTGATTTTCTGCCCAGGCGACGAAGTATTACTCTGGACACCTGTACATGTCCCCGCTTTATGTGACGAATTTGTCGTTTTCTTGGGCTCTACCGGATTCTTGAACGTGCTTGTCCCTGGTTTATGTGACGAATTTCACAGTCATTTTCTTGGACCCTACCGGATTCTTCAACGAACTTCACCTGTTAATTACCGGATTTCACCACTTTGTACTTCCTCTGACCGTCGTTGTCGCGGGACGGGGATTGTGCATGTGCCTTGTTTGAAACCTTATGTACGTCGCGTTTCGTAGCACACTTCTGCGGTCAGATTGGCCGCTTCCATGTAGAGGGGGAAATTAGTGCGAGCACATTATTCACATTACATTTTCTTCATCTGCACGTAATCATCATCGACTCATATCATCATCAGAGCCACGACTTCTTTGTCGTCGTGGCACCGGATCTCCGAGAATCAAGAAGTTCTTCAGAATATAATTCGTGCACTATATAGCTTTAAAGGTGTCCTAACTGCTTTAGCAATATTATACGCCTTTTGTTCTACCACGCAAGTTTATTGCATGAAAAATTTGCATTTACACTCCCGAACAAGGGGTGGTCTCCTTTTAGTTCTGCTCATTTTTACGTCAGTAACAAATGTTTGCATTCCAAGCAGCAAAGCAATACCTTTTCAATTTAAATTTATCGCTTATCTCTCTGCTGCATATTTCTGGAATTCAACGTCGTCCAATCTCAAGGCTCAACCTACCGTAAATGTCTTTCCAATGCAGGCTTCGCATTTTCCTTCCAACCAAACTACTTAACACTTTGTTTACCTTTATGAACGGTTTTCTAAGTAACTTTCATTTAGATTTATGAGTGGCGCCGTCTTTCCCTCCTTGAACCTGAAACCTCCGTCTGTGTCTCGTAGATTTATGTGTTGTATATTTTTTGTGGAGAAAAATTATTTCATCCAATCTCCTCTTATTTTAACCGCATCCAATAATTCGGAGTAGAATCATGAAATATCCCGGTGATGATAACCAATAGCCCCGGCCATTTCATTAAAAGCGCCGTCTCGCCCGCGGCCGCTACCAGGAGTCGTCAGAATCATTGGCGAAAGCATATCGGTACTGTTCCTGGAACTTTTGCAGTGATCGCGGCGATTATGCCACGTTATACTGTGAGCGCGTGTCATAAAAGTGCGAAAACTGGTAAAAGCAAGTACAACTATAATGACGAGCAGAATAAACACGGCGATGGCAATCGAAAACAAAAATAATTTGAAAATTAAATGGTGGGGTTTTACGTATCACAACCACTCTATGATTAGGCACGTCGTAGCGGTGGACTGTGGACTAATTTTGACCACCTGAGGTTCTTTAACGTGCACCCAATGCTCGGCACACAGGTGTTTTTGCATTTCGAGAATTTTTTCTTATCGATATGCGGTGGCCGGGTTTTCATCCCACCCCCTCAGGCTTAGCGCAACGTCAAAGCCACTGCGCCACCAGAGTGGGCAGATAAAAGAAAAGGATCGATAAAACATAGTTTAGGAAAAAGGTTGACGGCTAATTGAGAGCAGCGTAACACGGCGCCAAGGGAACGCAAGCGGAGCAAGAATACGCTTAATAGAATGGTCACTGGTGATTTCATTAGGGTAGCTTTGATTATGCCGGGGCAGCTTAACTGAAATTTGAAGTGATTGTAAATGAAGAGAAAGCCTTAGCGCGTATTTAGTTATGTGTGCGCATTCACTGCACAGTGTATGTGTAGTATTCTACGTATAAATCTTTCTGTCAATTTCGAGACTGTCTGCAGACTGCATCCGGTCGCATGGAAATGTGCATGCTACTTTCCTCTCACAGCGGATGCCTCAGAGCATAAGCGCAGCAGCCCAAGTTATTCAGATGTTGCTAACTGTTGTTGACAGGTAAAAAGCCAAAAGTGCGAAAACACACCCTTTATAGTATGCAACGAAGTATGCCTTGCAAGTAATCAAGTTTGCGTCGGTTCAGCTGTTAAGTGACACTTCGGGTATAACCCGTAATCTATGTTGAAATCATTGAGCGCTGTCACCCGCACTAATGAAAACCGAATCACTAACAACGTGCTCAGTGCAGTACTGTGGAGAGTTGACCTTCGTTACTAGTAAATGTTGGTTCGTCTCACGCCTCGTTTTCATTACGTTGACTCAAGGTTAACACACCTGTGTTACACGGCCATTCTTGATAGTGATCGAACCCGATTGAAACCGAATTTCTTGGCCGCGATTGGCTCCCTTCCGTAGCCTGCGCAAAAGAGCCAATCACGATGGTGAAATGTGATACGATTGGGCTCACATCGCCACGGAAAGTGCACCATGTGCCACTGATTTAATATTGTTTCGGCTACTCCGGGCTGCTGATTTCATTTTTCACTGCTCTTCAAATTTAACGGCGACAGAAGGTCTTGAGAGACTTCGCATTTTTCTGTTGTGAACATCACTGGAAATCAATTAGTCTATATAGTTGGGCATATGCGCAGCTACACGGGGTATCTCTCTGCATATGCGCTTCTCGCGTGGTCACTGGCGCCGAGATTTTACTCGTGACATGTCACTTGAAAGTTTTATACAGCCACAAAAACACTTACGTTGTAGTGCTAAAACAGCAAAGCAATAACTTTTCAATTTGAATTTCATCACTTATCACCCTGCTACATATCTCTGGAATTCATAGTCGTCCGATCTCAAGGCCCTATCTACCGTAAACGTCTTCCAATGCCGGCTTCTCATTTTCCTTCGACCCAACTAATTAACAATTTGTTTACTTTTATGAACGGATTTCTAAGTAATTGTTAAAAGGGCGTTGAGTTTACGTTTGTTTTATTTAGATTTATGAGGGCCGCCGTCTTTCCGTCCTTGAACCTAAAACCTCCCTCTATGTCTCGTAGATCTATGTGTTGTGTATTTAGCGGAGAGAAAAATTATTTCATTTAACCTCCTCTCATTTCAACCGCATAGGATTCGGAGTGAAATAGTGAAATGTGCCGGTGATGATAACCATTAGCCCCGGCCGTTCAACTGAAATTTATACAGCCACAAAACCACTTACGCTGCAGGGCTATTGCACTGCAACGTAAGTGTTCTTGTGGCTGAATAAAATCTTCAAGTGGCATGTCATGAGTGAAAGCTCAACGCCAGTGACCACGCGAGAAGCACATATATATGCGGAGAGATACCGCGTGTGACAGGTCATAGGCCGACGTAGACTAACAAAAGGCGCACCGCGACTGGAACGGAGACAGAGAAACACAAAGCACATCAACAGCGCTTGTGATGTGGCTAGTGCTTATTGGTCTCCGTCCCAGTCACGCTGCACCTTTTGAATAGCCGTGAACCAGCTCACCCAAATCAAAGTTTTACTAGACTAACAAAGTGATTTCAAGTGATGTTCACAACAGGAAAATGCGGAGTCTCTCAAGACTCTGTCGCCGTTAAATTTGACAAGCAGTGAATGATAAAATCACCAGCATGGAGACACCGAGATAACATTATATCAGTG
Source organism: Dermacentor andersoni (assembly GCF_023375885.2). Taxonomy (NCBI): domain Eukaryota; kingdom Metazoa; phylum Arthropoda; class Arachnida; order Ixodida; family Ixodidae; genus Dermacentor; species Dermacentor andersoni. The sequence continues at coordinate 52,723,477 of NC_092815.1, forward strand.
ACCCATGGTGCACTTTCCGTGGCGATTGAGCCCAATCGGATCACATTTCACCATCATGATTGGCTCTTTTGCGGAGGCTGCTGAAGGGAGCCAATCGCTGCCAAGAAATTCGGTTCCAATCGGGTTCGATCACTATCAAAAGCACCCGTGTAACACCGGTGTGTTAACCTTGAGTCAACGTCAAGAAAACACGAGGCGTGAGAAGAACCAACATTTACTAGTAGTGAAGGTCAGCTCTCCGCAGTACTGCATTGAGCACGTTGTTAGTGATTCGGCTTTCATAAGTACGGGTGACAGCACTCAATGATTTCTACATAGATTACCCGTTATACTCGTAAACGAGTAAAAAAAAAAGAAAGAAAGCAAAATAGCAAACATCTGATAGTACGATGTGCGGTCCACTCAACATTTCTGCGTCTTGGTTATATAATTATCCAGTGTGAGCCAGTGTAGATTTGACATACAGTGGTGTAAGATTGTGGGGTGTTTTCCATTTGCGTGATACGAGAACTGGTTGCAACGCTTCCAGCGCCCGAGTGCGGCGTGTACTTTCCGAGACGTGATATCTCAAACTTGCCGCCTGAGCCTTTAGCAGCGCATCACGTTAGCAGGCGCCGGACCGTGGCTAATAGGATTTCACCCGAAGATTCACGCGCCCACAGCCATGAAAGCTGAGCACCGGAGCTGCGAGCGGCCGCGACTTCCAGCTTCCTTCTTTGAGCGGCACACGAGAGATTCCGGGGCCCTTGTATAATTTATTTCACTAGCGACGCACTTTCGCACTTTCTCTGGATTAGCTCTGTGAGGCTAGTCTCTGGGTGTTTTCGTCCCGCCCAGCGATGTTTAACGGCAATATAACTCTGACACTATGGAGCTGCATGAGCGAGAGAACTCAGCACAAGTAAGCAGGTTTGCGCTTTCGTGCACACTGCACTCGACGACACTGGAAAATGCAGCTTGGCGAGCTCAAGATAAACCGTTTCGACTCTTCGTTGTCCGTCGTTCTCTGTCAATGCACTCCTTTGAGCGCACAGTCGCTGGCGATGAGCTGTGTCGACGCACAACGCTCAAGCACCATTCGATGACGCTTTTTCCACAAGCGTTACAGTAAGCAAAATATCTAACAATATAAGAGCCTTTTCTATGTGCCGAAGCGTATGCATTTTGGCTGCTTGCTTTACTACTTAAACAGAAAAAGACAGCGGAAAAAATTCAGGGCATTAGGAAGGAATAGACAGCGGTGCGTCGCCCCTTTCTCGCATTCTTGTATTGTGCGCTCTTTGATGCTGCTAGAATTCCTTTGTTCGCTTCACCATAAAGCAGAAATGGTATAAGTTCTTGCTTCCGTATACTGCCCCTCAACTTTATTTCTAATTCGCCGCATTTCTTCGGTCAGTCACTGCTATAATGCATGTGTGTGTCGAATAATTTTTTTTCTCGCTGCTGCCACATTCCTGCCTCTTGGTAAGCTCAAACTCAGCAACGACTGCTCCGAAAGTACGGTGGCGCCAAATGAGATCAAGAAACTATAGGGCTGGCTGTTCTCCAGTTATGAAACTTGCTGGCCAAGAGCAGTATATGATTCCTCTCTAGCTTCAGGCTGAAGTCTGGTGCATGCTAACATTATCTTTAATGTATCTTCCTCCGCATTTGGAGCATCTGCAGAATTGATTTCGTCAAAATATTTGGGTCATATGTGGTCCGGTAGGGCAACGTAAATTACGAAAATATCTGATAGTTTCAGAACTCACAATCATTACGTGGTGAATTCATCGCAATGTTTGCCTTCCTATTGGTTTGTGACACTGCCAGTCGTTTGGCACTCCTTCATTGGAAGAACAAGGGCATTTCATTCCGGCTTTAATGTCGAAGTTCTCTCCATAAAATCATGAGATTTGCCTCCATGCTGCCACGACTATGTCGACCAGTGGATATATTGTTATGGTCATCATATGCCATCGTTTTCTTGCCTATGTGCACGAAAATGATTGCGACACGTCTTCCTTTACTTGTTATTAACCCGTTATCGGGTATTCATTTTATTTCGCTTTGTTGACTCCTTGCTATAGTATCTAGAGCCAGTATAACAGTGCATAAGTAGGGGTCGTATTCTGTAAGAGACCACCTAGTGGACTGTCTATTTCGGCCGCTGATGATTGGCTAGGGCCGCTCGTCTCCTCCTCTCTCGTTGAGCTGCGTCCAATCAGCAGCGGCCAAATGGACAGGGCCAGAGACATAATACAGGGGCGTGGTAGAAAATATGGTACATTTATAATCAACAAACGCGTTGATAGAAAAACAATGCAGGATACAAAACTTATTGCCGTACAATATTAGCTATTGTGTTATAAAAAGAAATGAAGAAATGCAACAGTTATGATAACTGTTCTCCTCCCCCTTTCGGCTGGTGAAATCAAGATGTGACAGCGCGGTGGGCCGTGCAGTTCCTGCTCTCGATTTCACTAAAGCTTAAATTACTTGGAAATCAGCCGTCACTTTATTTGCTTAGCCCAGGCAAGGACCATGCCCGCTCGTCTAGTCACCATTACGCATGCGCACTGTCCTCCGGCTTTTCCGCTCGTTACGGGCTCCGCGGTCGCGTGTCACGACAGTGGTTCCAGGTTCTTCGATTTTTTATTTCACCAGCCGAAAAAAGAAGGGGGACAGTTATCATCTTTGCCGATGCCTCCGCCCCGTTGTCAGAGTAAACGCCGCACGCAACAGCCGCGTCACATCAGGGAGGAGCTTTGCGCCGATCCCAACTCTCCTGCATGCGTAATCATGCGAACAATTAAAAATTGCAGTCGGATATCTCGGAGCACAGACACGCTAGAAGAATTCTTCCCACTGATACTGTGTAGAAACACGACTGCCTTTAACTTTTCAATACAAACGTATACCCACTTGCTGCAGTCAACGAAAAATTAATTATTAAATTTTAGTTAATTGGGCTGCTGACAGCGATAATTATCACCTCACTTTGTGTCCCCCTGGTCACATAACTTATTAGCAAAGGTAGTCTTCGCGTGCCTCCCAGTGCTTAATCTTAAGAAAACCATAAAGCTTAATTTTGAACACCCTGTATATGGACGCCCAGGTAGTTGTACGAGTTAAATGTTTTTGCAGGAAGATCGTTTAAGTGGTAAATGGTTTGGTGTCGGGCTAATCAGGGCAGATGCAGCACATAACACTTGGTAATATTTAGTTCCATTGACCAAGAGTTAAGCCAGTTAGCTAATGAGTTAGGATTAATTAAGTTGTAGTTCATTAACGTCCGATTCATTTGTTATTTGACGAAATATAACAGAGACTTCAGCAAATAAATATATGTTAGAGAATACGGAAGTCGGAAGGACGTTAACATAAATAAGAAACAAACAGAAGGCCAAGAACCGAATCTTCAAGTACACCAGAATGAACGCCACCGAAAGAATATATTGATTAGCTCTGAGAAATTGAGTGCGGTTTGTTAGAAAATACTCATTCGTTGTAAGGAGGTTAGGATTCAGATTTAGTTGACACCCGCTGTGGTTGCTCAGTGGCTATGGTGTAGGGTTGCTGAGCACGAGGTCGCGGGATCGAATCCCGGCCACGGCGGCCGCATGTCGATGGGGGCGAAATGCGAAAACACCCGTGTACTTAGATTTAGGTGCACGTTAAAGAACCCCAGGTGGTCTAAATTTCCGGAGTCCTCCACTATACGGCGTGCCTCATAATCAGAAAGTGGTTTTGGCACTTAAAACCCCATAACTTAATTTTTTTAGATTTAGTTGACTCTGTACAGCTGAGATTTGTGACACACCTTGTCACAATACTTAGATAAATTCAAGAAAATACAGTCGAATAAGAAGAACGATCAAAAATATGATGTAACTTACGTATGGAAGAAGTCAATTGCGTTTAACATGAAACAGTCGTTCGAAAGCCCAGCTGTGCTGGTGTGAAAAATGAATCTGACTCGAACAAAACGGCAAGGCTAGAAAAAGACTTTATGTTCCAGTTGTTTACAACACGTACAAGTAATGGAAACGGGACCGTTATTAATGAGGGAGTTTATGTTACCCAACTTATGAAGCGGAGCCGCCTTCCCGTTTGTTCATTCGATGGGCAGTGTGGAACCAACCAGAGACTGCTGAAAGAATTTTGTAAGTGTAATTGAACTACCAACACTATTAGTTAATTTGTGTTAGATTTGTATACGGGAGATGAGTTAATATTGAGAGAATTAATTAATTTTAGAGAACCAGATATTTCAACAATAACTGAGGGCATTTGCAAATAGTCATATTCACGTGTGGAGAGTAAAACACCTCTACACGTATTGGAAGCTTTTCCCACAAATGTTCGGCGTAATACCGTAGCATACTGGCCGCGAGGGTACAGTTACCTGACGAGTCATTCAAAACAATCTGGTTCATAGATGTGCAGTTGGTGATTCTCCCACACATTCGCTGATGATTCTCTACCGTTCCTTAGTTATGGAATGCTAGGTTGAGTTAAGAATATAATTCATTATTAGGCAGATTTGCCTGTTACTGTAAGTTAAGCGTACGTTCGAAAACAGTGTCAAGATTCTGTCCAACATATTGCTGACTTATGCACAAGTTCAAATCCCAAAATGCCTCGGAGGCACTTTCGAAAGAAAGGAAGCAATAGAATGAGCGCGACGAACCAGACACGGAATAGATAAACGCGAACATAAAGCCCCCATGCCATTGCTGCAATAATACAATTACGCGTATGAGCTCCGGTACTTTATTTTCTACGGCAGCCTCGTACTCGCATTCATATTTTAGACTTCTGGAAGCTGCTTACTGCTGAGAAAGCATATTGTCGTCGCACCCACTCAGCAGGCGTAAGCGGTTCTCCTCTCTATGAAGTCTGCCGAATCAAATGTCAGATATTTATATTTGTAAATTACTCCATGTCTGCCTTGCTCTATATTTATCCATACTTCAGAAGTTCCATGACGTCCTTTGATTCTCTGCGCTGCGAATAAAGAAAAGCAATCGTCCCTTGCTGATCATTTCGCTCACTGCATTAATGCTGATTTAAAATGACTTCATAAATTGTCTTTAAACAGTAGTATATGCCGATTTTTAATTTTCTTTACAATTTCGTCACATTTTCATGTTGGTGCTTTTCGAGTGCTCTTGTAGGAAGGAAGGAAGGAAGGAAGGAAGGAAGGAAAGAGAAAAGCAGAAGGCAGGGAGGTTAACCAGAATAACGTCTGGTTGGCTACCCTACACCGGGGAAATGGGAAAGGGGAGAATAAAGATGACAGAGAGAGGGAGAGAGGAGGGAAGGAAAGAAGGAATTTAGCGGTGAGTTCGTAACGCGTGTGGTCTTATACATGTAGTAATTGCACTAATAGTCACAGACGTTTACACGCGCCCTTCGTCCTCAAGAATCACAAAGAGAGAGAGAGAATAAAGAGGAAAGGCAGGGAGATTAACCAGATATGAGTCTCTGGTTTGCTACCCTACGCTGGGGATGGGGGATAGGGGTTAGAAAGACGACAGAGAGGAAAGCGCAAAAAAAGGAAAAAAGGAAACACGCACACATGGAGGCACACACACACAAAAGGCGTTCCAGTTAAAGTCGTTCAGACAGGCCGGTAGATCGCAAAAAGCGCAATAGCGCTTGCACGGCCTTCTTCTGTGATGGTAGGTCCTTTCGATGTTGTAGAATTCTTTTTTCGGATAGCACTTGGTCGTCCAGTTGGTCAAGTTCGTGGCGAAGGCATGCCCTCTGTGTACTGTACTGCGGGCAGGCACACAAAATATGGCCAATTGATTCTTCATGGCCGCAGTGGTCACAGGTTGGGCTGTCGGTCATCCCTATGCGGAATGCATAGGCTTTAGTAAAGGCAACGCCCAACCAAAGTCGATATAAAAGCGTGGCGTCTCTACGGCGAAGCTGTGATGGTGCTCGAAGACTTAGTGTTGGATCAAGTGAGTACAGTCGCGTGTTTCTTAAATGTGGCTCATTCCATTGCGACGCGGTGCACTGCCGAGCAAGTAGGCGGAGCTTCCGTGCTGCGTCAGTTCTAGAATGAGGAATTGGGACGTGGCGCTCCTCAGTATGGGCTGAGCGGGCAGCGTGATCCGCCCGTTCATTGCCGATAATCCCGCAGTGACTTGGAAGCCACTGAAAGGTTATCTCATGGCCTGCTTCACTTATATGTTGCTTCACTTATTGTTGATACTTTCTTGTTGGACCACAAGAGACGTTGCAACAAGAATCACAAAAGCGCCTTCACCGCTTTATGGGCTCGATTGTCCAGTTTGCGCCCGATTGTCCAGTTTTTGGAGAGTGTTAGCAAGTTCTTGGGCCGTATAACGTAAACCTATTCCAATATGTTTTTATTCCAATCTCCTGACGTCAAATTTGCGTAACCACCGACGCAAGCATCGAGCGGACACCCGCTCAAACCAATCAAATGCTCCCCTGGTTCATAGGAGGCCGCTTTTGTTGGTTTGAAAAACGAATAACATTGCCTGCACTGAGCAGCTTGTCTTATCTAATTGGCTCACACGAGGAGCATGCTCAAGTGGAGGGGGATTCGATGGGGCCGAGCCACTGCACTGAATATCGATAACCGGATGAAGAGGGTGATGCTCGCGTCTGCGAGTGGTCCGCTTTCTCTTACTTAGCTTGCGGTATCTCGTTGACAATCGCGGCGACATGCAGCGGAAGCTTAAGAATGACGCTAAAACGGATCCTCAGTAAAGAAGAGTTGGCAGAACGAGTTGGAAACGTAAACGTGCCGAAAGTTCTCGAAAACGTCACACGGCCACGAAGTTTTATTACACGCAAATAAACCCATGTTTTCCGGCAAGGGCGAGTAGCTAGTGCCGGAGCGATCGGCGGCAGCCATCTTTTATTCCTTTCGGAACGGGGCAGCCTGCGGCTATTCAGAAAAAAAATCAGTTCTCTTCAGCATATTCATGCGTCTTTAACGCGTACGCGTCACTTTAACGCGGTAAGTTCTTGCGGGTTTGTGACGTCGCGTGAGAGGCAGGGGAAGTGGGTCCAGCCCGAAAACTTTTGACCAATAGCCGAGGGCAAATGACAAAAAGGCGTCGAATCAGAAATAACTATTTTTGTCTTGTTCGGTCAAATTATGCATAATCAGTGTGTACGCGTCATATCAAATGAGGAGCCATCGCGGTATTCGTGACGTCTCGTAAGAGACAGGTGAAGTGGGGGTGGTCCAAAAAAGTTTTTGACCAATCGCGGTGGGCTGATTGCAGAATTGGAATAGAAAAGTTTGGAATAGTTTTACGTTATAGAGCCCCTTGTCTTTCTGGGGCATATCGTGGACAGTGGCACAGCAGGTGGTCGATACTTTCTGCGGTGCCGCAGACCTCGCATGCTGCACTGTCGGTCACTCTAATTAATGTAGAGTATGCTTTTGTGAAGGCAAATGCTAATCAAAGGCGACAGAGAAGCGTAGCTTCACGTCTAGGGAGTCCGAATGGAGGTCGGAGTTGCAGTGAGGGGTTTAATCGATGCAGTTGTGTAAGTATTGTTTGGCGAGTTTCACTCGGTCATTGAGAGACTGCGTGCCAGGTGTCGAAGCTGCCCTGCGGCGTTTGTCCTCGAAAGCGGAATTGGAACGCTGTGCTCTTCTTGATGTGATGTGCGAGCAGCGTTATCAGTGGAATCATTGCCACTGATTCCACAATGACCAGGTACCCATTGAAAGACAACCTCGTGAGCTATTTGTTGGACGTGATGGTGAATTTTCGCGATTTCGTATGTCAGCTGTTCATGACATCCGCGTCGGAGAACTGACTGCGTGCACTGTAATGCCGGTTTTGAGTCAGAGAACACTGTCAAGTTTCTAGGTCTTTCAGAATCAATGAATTCCAGTGCACGACGCAGAGCCGTTAATTCTGCCGCAGTTGAGGTCGTGACATGTGACGTCTTGAACCGCAGTGTTATGCCTCGCGTTGGTATAAATACCGCACCATCAGGACTGGACCGCGTAGTCGATCTATCGGTATAGATGTGCACGTGGTTGCTGTACTTTTCATGCAAGAACAGTAAGCCCAAATGTTTTAGAGTAGGGGCCGGTAGATCTGACCTGACTTCCTCTGTAGTCCTGGAATCATTATATGTACTTGTGGACGGCTCAAACACCACGGAGGAAACACTGGCTTGGCCGCAGGTGCGTACCCTGAAGTAAACGACTCACGATGTGCACTGACAGTTGCTCTTAGTGTCGAGCAGGGCCTTTCAGCAGTGAGGCTCGCCAGGTAGTGGGAAGGGGTCCTAGCATAATGCCTGAGATGCATACGTATTGTCTCGACGGTAATGTACGTCGTGATTGGGCAATCCTACGCAATGGCGATCGTTTCAGCTGTTCACGCACTGCGTGGTAAGCCAAGACATATCTTAAGGGCTTCGCCTTGAATGCTCTGAATCGTACGCAGGTTAGTCTTGCAGGTGTTGGATATTGCAGGCAGGCCATACCGCAGGAATCCAACGAACAACGCCATGTACAGCTGTAACATAGCGTGTATAGATACCCCCCAACTTTTTCCTGCAAGGAACCTGAACAGGCGACAGATAGCAGTCAGCCGCGTTTCCACGTAATTCACTTGCGGAGTCCAAGACAGGTCTCTGTCAGTTATGACTCCCAAGAACCTGTGACTTCTGCTGTGTGGTATAAGTTGTCCGTTAATTGATGTGCTGTAAGCAGACATTGGCTTCCTCGTGAATGCCACCATAGCGCACTATCCGCGTGAAATTTCAAGACCTTGTTGTCGAAGGTAGCAAGATGTCATTGTGGCTGCCTTGTGAAGCCGAGCGCGAAGCTGAAGTCATGTTACACTTGATGCCCAAACACAGATGACCGCATAGATGGAAAGTGGTACGGTGCTTGGGAGGTTATCAACTAATCCAATGACGGTTAGATTGAAAAGTGTCGCGCTAAGCACTCCGCCTTCAGGCACTCCTCGGCTACCGTAATGCTCGTATGTCGGGCCATTTTCTGTGTGCACTTCGAATGATCTCCTCTGTAAGTAGTTGCCTACCCACATATACATCTTACCACCAAGTGCTACGGCTTCTAACGCGCTAAAGATGGCTTCATGGGTGACATTTGCATATGCCCCTTTAACGTCTAGAAACATATCAGCATGTAGTTTACAGGCCTTCTGGTGTTGCGCAAATGTTACCAAGGCAACAACGTTGTCTGTTGACGAACGGCCACGCCTGAATCCGGCCATAGCATCTGGGTAGGTTTGATAGTACTCTAAGTACCATTCCAGACGTGTTAAACTCATTCTTTCCATTGTTTTGCCGACGCATCTCGCAAGTGTGATCGAATGGTATGAGAAAATGTCCAGAGGCGACTTCCCAGCTTTGAGAAGTGAAATGAGGCGACTTCCATCCTTGCGGAACCGTACCCGTCTGTATCTGAGTCTTGTAACTTTTCTCATTTTTTTACTTGACCATTGGATTTAATTTGGTATGTTATGTTATTCCGTTATGCACTTGTTTTAACAATGTTTTGCAATTTCGTTACGTTTTCATTTTGTCGTATTTCATAGCTAAAATTAGCTTTCCATATTTCCCAGCTAATAAGAAAAAAGAAGGGAAGAAGAGACGAAGAGCTAGAAGAAGAAGGTTTTTCGCGAAGAGGGGTTGGAGTAGTGATTCGTGTCCATCAATTAATTTGAAGTTCCCTACACAGAATACACCCCACGAGGTTCACTGACGAGTGCCCGTGGTGCACAGACACACCCACACTAAAACACATCACATGGGAGTGCCCCAGCAAGCCTCCGCACATAGACAGCCCCATATTACACCAACATCCACTAATGAAGAATAGGCAGTGGGAGGCATGGCTTGCGGTCGAGAGTCGGGAGAGCCAGTTGGCTCTACTGGACCAAGCCCAGCGAGCCGCTCGTGCCAGTGGAGCCCTGGAATAGGGGCTCCAACTATCGTGCTTTATTTTATTTAAATGCAGTAAAGTTTTTACTCTCTCTCTCTCTCCCTTTGTAGAACTGCAATACCGTATTGCGCCGTTAAACTTTTACGACACAGGTTGTTACGAATTTAAAAACTTCGGAAACAGACAAGCGACCAACGTGTACACGATACGAAACATTTATAACACAGAAATGAGTAAGCAAGAAAACGACAAAGAAATAGTGCAAAGAATAACTCTATAAAAACCTGCTAAATCCGTATCCTCGCTGCTCGTGCACAACCAACCAACACCCTAGCTATAGTGTCTCAATCTACAATAGGTTAAAAAGCCAAAACTGTCAAACCGTAACGACATGGCGGTAGCCGGTCCGACGTGTCAAAAGATACGGTTGTTGTGGCTCCGACGTAACGCAGGCATCGGCCTCCGTCGCTGTCGCTTGACGGGGCGGGTTCCCGCAGTGGCGGCAATGCATCCGTCACTCACGTGGCACAGGACGTGGTCGCAGTCGGTAGTGCGCCTTGTCGCTGACGTGGCCAGTCGGTTGCCTCCGTGGCACAGGACGGAGGCCGGTTACGGCCTAACGGGGCTGGTCCGAGGCCGTGGAGCACTGCCACGGCACCGTAGCCGGGGCTCAGGAGCTTAAGCTGTCGCCGGCCAACTCTCAGACATCGCCTCTCCGCTCCGGGTCCCCGATGAATCCCGATCACGTCACCAGAACACAGCTGGCGATACAGCGGCACCAGTCCACGCTCACGTCAGCAATGCCAGCATATGCAGATGTACATGTAGATCCTTGTGATAACTCTCGCTCGCCTTTCCAATAAGAAAAAGCGCCTATTTCGTCTGGGCAAGTCACTACAAATTGATGCTTGCAGGGATTAGTATTTTTCTGCAGCCACAGAATATGCTAACGCTTTTTGCGCTGCTGAAGAGCATTGTTTTGTGCAACATATTAGCAAACCTGCTTTTAAATAACCTCAAGAAGTTCTGTTCCTTTGTTAACACCGAAGATAAATGAGATATTTCGCTTTGTGAGGAATTCGGCGAGCCAGTCTCGCCAAAGGATTGCCCTCTAGTTTTTAACAACGTGTTTAGCAGAATTTTTCGTTCTTCACTTTTGGAAGTTGACACTCCTGATGCCTCTAATCTCGATTTCTCTCCGATGTTTCTCCTTCTTATTTATTCGGTTTGTATTGTAAACATAACTGATTCGTTTAGATTATCGCCATCCTGTGGGCCCGCCCACACCAGCACAACATTCCTAAAGCAAGCAAAAGTATACGCTTCCATCTTTCTAGCAAAAATTTTGGAGCGCTCCTTGGACAATGGTGCCTTATCCCAGCAATGGAATACCGGGAATGTGGTTCCAATATATAAATCAGGCAACATACTTTCACCGCTAAACTAAAGACCCATTTCCTTAACTAGTATTCCATGCAAAATAATGCAGCATATATCGTACTCACAACTGTTTACGTTCCTTGAAAATAATGCTTTTGTTCACATCATCACAGCATGGCTTTCGACGTTCGTTTTCTTGCGAAACGCAACTTGTTTTCCCTCATTCATTGTATGCTATACTAGAACAGAGTTCCCATGCTCATTGTATATTTCTTGATTTTTCCAAGGCGTTTAACAAAGTAAGTTATAATTTACTAACGTATGAGCCGTTCTTACTTAATTTGGATGCTAATATACTACTTTGGCTCGTCTGTTTTCGTACTAATCGCTTTCAGTATGTTACTATTAACGACCACCATTCACCACTATCTGAGGTAACATCTGATGTTCCTCAGGGTTCTGTTTTAGGTCCGTAACTTTGTGTAATTTAGGTTAATGACTTGCCTAACCAAGTGTATTCTTTAATGAACTTATGTGCAGACGACTGCGTTCTTTACCGCGATGTCCGTGACCTCAGTTACGAGCAGGCTTTACAAGCCGACCTTAATTCTGTCGCTATTTGGTGTAACACTTGGAAAATGGAAGTCAACCTTAGCAAATGTAAACTAATGTGCGTTTCACGCCAGAACATTTGTCATCCGTCTTACAACTTAAAGAATATTTCAATAGAGACAGCATCTTCCTATAACAACATAGCTGTTCTCATATCTGTTACTACGACTTGCAAAACCCCACGCTAACTCGATAATCTGTAATGCTGACCGCATGCTAGGGTATGTTCGGGGTAAATTCTGTAATGCACCTGCCTCTCTAAAAATACTCACGTATAAGACACTTGTTCGATCAAAATTAGAATATGCAACTTCTACTTGGGACCCTAACCGAGCTAACCTATCTCAAGCCCTTGAACTTGTCCAGAATAATGCAACTCGCTTTATCCTAGCTAATTAAACACCACAGCCAGCGTAACACTAATAAAAAAATAGCTTATCATTGCCATCGCTGTCATTACGCGGAAAGGCTCTTTGTCTTTTCCCTAAAATTTGCAATAACACGTCTTTGAGGGACTAGCTCATTTCAGCACCCACCTAATTAGTCTGGGATTGACAACAAAAATAAAGTAGAATGCATACGCTGCAATACGAAGACTCTCTTATTCTTTGATGCCGCACATACCTAAAGGCGGGAACCACCTGCCGGCTTCTATCGCATCTGCCACCGACAGTACGCGTCTTCGCAAATGCTAGTTTGGTTACTTTGCTTGTGATACTAACGCCTGAATTTCTTTTTTCTGATTCTAATGCGTATCACACACATCTTCTATAAAGATATAGATCTGTTCGCGTGGTGCACATTCACTGGGCATCTCACACTATGTACACATCTGGCATATTGTTAACGCACTGTTGTTTCTCGTTTCTTTCTTTCTTTCTTTCCCTTTCGGTTTACTAGACGCTATACTTGTTTAATGTCAGGTCATCTTTACTGTTGGTATGGTTAACGTTTTTCAACGCTCTTATATTTTTAAGATTTCTATGATGTTGCCACCTTTATTTATTTATTTATTTATTTATTTATTTATTTATTTATTTATTTATGGCATATTTATTTTCATACTCTCAAGGCCCAGGGGCATTACAGAGAAGAGTGGCGATTAGTACAAATAAATTCGTTGACAATATTCTTGAAGTTTCTGGCGTCAGAAATGGCAGTGATGGAGGCAGGAAGGTGGTTCCAGTCATTCGTCGTTCTTGGTAAAAAGGAATAAAAATAAACGTTAGTGCGACAAGTTGAATTTTCAATTGCTTTTTCAATTTTAACCCTATTCCCCTCTTTAAAGCTTAGGAGATTGAACAATCTATGATAAATAAATAAATAAATAAATAAATAAATAAATAAAGTATTAATTAATTAATTGGGACGTACCCACTTAGGGTGTGTGCCAGTTTCTCCTCGTTGCTCGCGCTTCACGTGCCTTCTCTTCAGGTGACTTCATTTTTGTCTTAATTCTTGTCTCATTGCCATTCATGCATTCCTTTATTTTGCCGACTGGCGTCGCCACCTTCACACTAGACTCACGTGGCTTGCACGTCACTGAAGACACAGATCTGGTCTGGCTTTGTCCCCTCTATGCTGTTTTTGCAGTGTACGTGAGTCTATCGAGCACGTTTCATTGTGATAGCAATTATACGGGTACTCCAGGCTCATTTCTGCCGTCTCGGTGTGGTCGTCGCCGTTGCCGTGAGGTTCTGTATAAAGCCCAAAGGCGACAGAATCGTCGCTGTGTGCCATATGCTGTATGTGCGAGTAAAAGCATGCAAGAGTGAGGCGCCGATCGCGGCTCAGTCTGGTGCACGCAATGGAGGAAAGCGGAGATGGTTTTTAGACATTAAGCTTTTAGAAGATTCGCTTTGCCAAGTTCGGCTGTCACTGACTTTTCCAGCGATTCTCCCTCTAAGGGCGTCTTCTCTAGGATTCAGCCATAGGTATACTTTTCTCAGAATTTACAATTTTATTAGGGGCGTAGAACGATCACCTTAATAAATTTCGAAAATGATCAATTTCTTTAGTTCTTGATGTTAAATTCTTTTATATCAACTTCTTTTATAGCTTTCTTCTCATTTCTAAATTTATTTTTCTTTCTTTCTTGCTCTGATATGCAATGTATTATTCTGGTTACAATCTTAATGAAATCGATGTAAAACTGTTGGCTTGCTTCTTGTCCAAATCCCCCGTAGTGGGTACGGTCCATTATTCGAAAGAAAAAAAAAAAAACAGAGCCGTACGTGTACGCAGCAAACGAAAACAGTCAAGCTGAGAAAGCTTCGAGTTATTTGGAGGCAGACAAAACGTGGGGCGCGATGTCAGTGCGAATAAGCGCGTGCCTAGTCAGTATTACATACATTAAGACAGGCCTGTATCTTTTTTTTTCTGTGATTACAAAGGAACATTAAAACAGAGGAAAAGAACAACTGTTGAACGGAAAACCCCCGGTGTGAGTCCGCAGAGAAAAGGGAGTCCTAGTCGTCAGTAAGACGTCTACGGTATCCAAGCACAGTCCTCTTGGCGTCTGGGAAGGAGTCCCACTCAAAATTTTCTAGCATCTGACCTTGAAAGCTGCGATGAAAGAGTGTATCATAGCCCAAAGTTTTCAAAACAACTGGCTGGGCTACCTGGACTCTTCGCTCCTCCACTTCCCAACTGGACTCTGCCGACACGAGGCGACTCTGTATTGGAGACTATGGTTAAGGGGAGAGGGGGGGGGGGGGGCTTTACTAAGTCTCTTGCTTTTTGCATCGTCGAGTGGCGTTGGCCTGCGCGCGATCCTGTGCTTTGATAGAGTTCGGAGAATGTGACAAGCGATGCTCGTGTGTGTGTGTGTGCTTCCTGTGTCTCTATTTCTGTACTTTCTTACTTTTCTGCCTGCCTCTCCTCATGTCTTCCCTGTGTAGGGTAGCCAACCCTATTTAACGTTTTGGTTAAACCTCCTTGCATCTCGCTTTTTTTCCCCTCGCTTTCTCTATGCTCTTCACGTAGCACATCTCCTGGAGGGGATGTAAAATCAGAATTCTAACAAATGGTTTGCAAGAATCGATTTTAATAATTCAGACTGGCACACAGCTTATTTACTACTTCTTTCCAAGTTGCGGCGCCTGTGGACCTTCCCGACACGTTATGGCGCTAAGCAGCGTAAGAAAACCAGTGACCATTTAAATCGTGCTCTCCACAACTGGCACGAACATATCGTTATAGTACTATTATTTCTAAATAGTTATTCTGAATAAAGGAGGTCTCCTTTCGTGTCAACAGCACAGGACAAGTAAAAAAATATGACAGAAAGAACTCGCGCTAGCATCGCGGAAGCAGAAAAATACTCACCTATCATTGATGCTACGAAAGTTCTTGATTCATAGATTTCTCGGGAATTCTTTTCTCAAAGGCAAAAAAAAAAAAAAAAGAAAACGGAGACGCAGCACGTACCCGTTCTCGTTTCCAGGTATAGCCACCTTTTTTTCGCTTCAGCTGCGACTGCCTGAGGGACGTTTAGCAGAACAAGTTTTTATACCCGCACCACTCGCCGGTCTCTACCGAAACTTGAACGTCGGCACTGTTTTCTGCATGTTGGCTTCCATACAGCGAGCTTATTTCTTTCGGAATTTCGGTTTCGTGGATTTGTACGATACCACACCGCAAGTAAGACATTCGCATACGTATTAAAGAACTTGAACAGCCTGCGTCGCGCGTTTTGCTGCTCTGTGCACATCGTCCATCGGAGCGGTGACGGTCGCCTTGGGAATTTTTTTGTCCGGAGCTCTATTATACGCACAGGCCAGGCGATGTTCGTTGCAATAGCATTTCGTAACTGCACTGTTCCTTGCAGAAGTGAAGGAGACAGCTCAAAGAGAAAGTTGAGCATGTACTTAAAAGTAAGAGGAGGGAGGACTATTGAGTGCGCTTTCTGGAATTCAATCTTGCACATATACTGAACGAAGTGTGAGCTTTGTGTATACTTACGCAAGCGACGCAGTCCTGGGCAGCTCTTGCATTTGACTCTCGTTCCCGCCTGCATAATCAAGAATAACACTTGGCACCTGTCAGAAGCAAGGCCCACCTTGCTTCTACTAGATTGATAAAGATAGATGATAGGTTAACTTTTTCTTTATACGATAAGATTACCCATGGTTTGAATAACTCAGTAAACCATGGATGATCATGAGAGGAACAAATATTCTAATTTAGAGGAGCTGTATGTAAATGTGCTTTCTCTTGACGCAGATATTCACGCAGGCACGCACACACGCACGCACACATACAGCGAAGGAAACTACCGTTTAAACAAGTTTCGCGTGAGTAACCTCAAGTTAGGTATGATGAATCATTCAGTTAATCGTGGGTCACACACGGGTTCATTACGAGCAATAAGGACACTTGGGGGCATTTATACAGTTAAAAGGAAAACAAACGAAACTTGAAAGTGGCAGAGAAAGGAACGATGCAAAAAAAAAAAAAAAAGTTGACTCCTGCAAAGCACCTGATTGTTCATTTCCAGCCCACACATCTCGGGAAACCGGGCCGCATAAGAAAAGGACTAGGTGATGCTCGCACCCGTACAGTTTCCGCCGCTCAGCCTGCCCACTAGTTGAGTCACGGCCGACTGGGTTTTATCCTTTGGAAGGTATGCGACGCAGTTGAGAAAAAAGGACGCGAATGCTAAAGGAAGAGTCAGAGGAAAAAGCAGCTAAAGAGAGGTACATGAAAGATTACGTTAGAGAAGTGAACGAAGAAATTAGGCAAGAAATCAACCAAGTATCATATAAGACCAAGGATAATTCAAACGGGAGATCAGGCAAGAAAAAGAGCAATCCCAACAAACGGCGTTCCAGATGTTCACACAAATACAGGGACCCATTGCCACAATTGTACAAGAGCAACGAGACACGGCAGGCATTGTGATTGGTATCCCGGCATCGAATGCAGACATAGTGAAGCGGCTGATTGTTCTTGAGGAATGTGAAAAGCCTCGAAAGAAGTCCAAGAGCTACCCGGCAAGGGAGGCACGCATGGGAAAGACCGTCGGCGATGATTAGTAATGCGAACGCGAAGATCCTCCACAGCCTTCAAATCTGGCAATGAAATTTCAGAACGATCAAGTCTTAAAACCAAACTTACAACCTAGCAACACCGAAAAGCCAGATGTAATCGTTCTGCGAAAAACCCAAACTGCCTCAGTCAGCCTGCAGGGTTACAATATTCACATCGCCGACGGCAAGACTCGGACGGCGATCCTCACGTAGAAGCCCCTGACTATGCAACAACACAACATCCAACACAGAATCGAACACACCTTCGTGGAGATACTGTGAATCCTGGCCACGGCGACCGCATTTCGATGGGGGCGAAATGCGAAAACACCCGCGTAATTAGATTTGTGCGCACGTTAAAGAACCATACGTGGTCCGAATTTCCGGAGTTCTCCACTACGGCGTGCCTCATAATCAGAAAGTGGTTTTAGTACGTAGAACCTCATAATTTAATTTGTGTTGAAATACTGCCACATAAGAAGACCCTACAAAGCATCTTCATATTGAACATTTACAGCTCACCAAAGGGCGACAGCCTTGCAGACTTTGACAAACTTCTAAGAGAAATAAAGAAAACAACCAAGGGGCACAAGCTACTGGTTATTGGCGACATTAACGCGCCACACGTGGCATGGGGGTATCACAGGCCTGCAAAGAAATGAGAAAACGTGCACTGTACAGCACAACAACACGGCCTTACTCTCTCTAACGACTTATTCTACCCCAGTGGCCTTGGCAACAGTGTCTCCCGAGACGCCAGCCTGGATCTAACCTTCCCGATGGTCATCTCACGAGTTGAGTGGTAGAGGCTCGAAGAGACATTCGGTAGGCATCATTACATCATCTAGACAGAGATCGATCACCGGCGCACGCCCATAAAACTGGGAGTGGCCAAGATCACGGACAGGGACGCCTTTAGGAAGGATGATTCCATCGAGCATCGATGAAGACCTAAAAGAGCGGATGCGGCAAATCATACAACGTGTCAACAAGCACACTAAAGAGATTCCGCTCACCTCTAAAGCTTCTGATGTAGACCTGCATCTCCTACACCTTTGAGAGGCTTGAAGTACCTCATCCGAAGATGGAAGAAGAAAGAAAGAAATAGGAAGCTTAAGAAACGTATAACCATGTTATCCAAGGAAGCGGAGGAGTACGCAGATAAACTCGGCAGGCAAAATTGGATAAAGGCCTGCGACAGCCTACAAGGGACGCTAAGCACCCGAAAGCCGCGAAACGCTCTACGATCACTCATCTCCGGAAACGAACGCAAAACCGCGACTGGCCAACACATCGAGCGACTTATTGATAACTTTCGGGGACTGTAGACTTCCTGAAGTCTGTCAAAGAAAAATTTATGGGACTGCAACAATCATCATCGTTACAATCTGTCAATCACCCCGACTACAGTGGACTACCGAACCTGAGCCTCGACCGCCCATTTACCAGAGCCGAGCTTGAAGCACCCTTTGACAATCTTACAAGAAATACCGGCTCGAGAAAGACATAGAATAAATAACAAAACACTTCGAAATACCGCCAACGGAGCCGAAGAGGACATCGTAGGTTATATCAATGAAAGCTGGGAAAGCGCCGTAATACCATCTCTATAGAAACACGCCGCCATTACAATGATTCCTCAACAAAACCAAACTATCACAATACAAAATCTTTGACCCATCTTACTGCCGTCGTTAGCCGGAAAGCTTGTCTAGCACATGGTTCACGATCGAGTCACTTTGTGCTTGGAAGATAACCAAAAGATCCCAAACACCCTGTATGAATTCCGACCACATTTCTCTACAAAAGATATACTTAAAAAATCAAAGAATACATTATTGACAACATCAGTGCTACCCAACAGAGTGCTATATTCTAGCCGCTGACGTTAAACACGTCTTCGACAATGTGTCTCGTGAGGGCGTGTTGAACCTGCAAGACACTAACAGCGGGCAAAGGGTGTCTAACTGCGTCACAGTCTTCATCTCTAATCGAACAGCAACCGTAGGCCTTCAAGGCTTGTGAAGTCACAAGTTCGCAGTCTCCGCAAAGGGCACTCCTCAGGGATCAGTGTTATCTCCATTACTTTTCAACATCGCAATGATCATACTACCTGAGACACTGTGCGGCACTGCGGGACTCAATCGTGCCATTTACGCATACGTTATTACATTTTGGGTCGCAAGAGGCTCTACGGGGGAGCAACAGGACGCCTTTCAGGAAGACGTTGATTGCGCCTAGACATATCTCAAACCATGCGGTCTCTCCTGTGCCCATGAAAAATCAGAACTACTTGTTCTGAGCAGAAGTAAAGCCGACCACTATCTTCAATGGCTGACCCTGAAGTCGAACTTATTGGTACGATTCGCCACCGGTTGATACTCTGTGCTTAATGGGGCTAGTTCTCCAAAAGGACTGAGTTGGCTTGGCATCCCGGCAGAAGCGTCAAAGTACCATCCCTCAGGTAACACGTCTGGTGACACGAGTGGCGAGCAAACTACACGGGCTACAACCAGCAGGCACACTAAAATTAACACAAGCACTAGCTACCAGGCGCATCATATACGGCGCTCCGCATTTGGGATGGAATAGTGCGGAGAAGAAGAAGTTGAACATTCTCATCCGCCAATCACATAAGCCGCAGAGATGTTTGCTTGGCAATCCAAAATTACCTCATTGAAACCAATCGATTTCCATGTTAGATTGATCGTTCTCCCTCCCAACCATAGCTTTCTTTTATTTTTATCTAATAATAATAATAATAATAATAATAATAATAATAATAATAATAATAATAATAATAATAATAATAATAATAATAATCATAATATTATTATTATTATTATTATTATTATTATTATTATTATTATTATTATATTATTATTATTATTATTATTTTATACGCGGTTTTCATCTGATTATTTCCTTTTTTCTCCAAACACAAAACGTTTACTATTAAACTCCAACGCTCAAATTGTTAACTCCCTTGTTATTATTATTATTTTTATGCACCTAATTGAACCACCCTATTCTTGGCCAATCCCCCACTGTGGGTATGTGCCACGGCCAATCAGGACAACAACAACAACTTGCGCTGGAGCTCCAGATAAAATCCTCAACAGAGAAGCTGTTCCAACTGAGTGTTCACAATAACTGGAATGAGTTAGTGGAATCTCACAGAGTCAACCAAATCAAGCGACTCAAGCTAACGCAAGCTGGTATAGCCACCCCACGCCGACTAGCATACAGAGAAGGGCTCGAACGATGCAACAAACACAAGCGCATGCCTCTCCAACGCAGTGAGTCTATTACGGTTGCTAATATACGTCGCAACATGCACCCGGTGTACCACAAGGGCAGACGAGAGGGAAGAATCAAAGTACTAATAAGGCGTGCGAGAAAAATGAAGCAACAAGGTACGTCGACGCCGCTCAATACCCTGGCAAGACGGCTCACGCGGTTAGCGTCACATACAGCTCAGGAATAGAGCTTAGTGCAGCAACACTCATTCTGAGCGACGCCGACTCGGCTGAAGAGGCAGCGATCGCGCATGCCACAGCAACCTGTCAGAGGCAGATCACGCGTTTTATAGACTCGCAAGAAGTCTGCAGAAATTTTCAGAGACGCCATATCCCCACAATGTCACTCAATGTACTACTCAAGCTACACAACCCACCAGGCATTGCTATCGTGTGGTCACCTGGACATGATTCCTTTGCGGAGAACATGGCGCCGGATGCTGCAGCCGGAGGTCACTCAAACTGGGCATCCCCGAAAGCTGGTCGTACTCCGACGGCCTTCCCAAAACGATAGAGGCATTCTAGAACACTAGACAGAAGGAAATACCCACCACCTCATCCCACGCTTAGTAGGGCAGAAGCCGCACAGCTGCGAAGACCCCATACAATATCCTTCCCAACAAGCCACATTATTGCACAAGAGACATCCCACACTATACGAATACAACTGTCAGTTCTGTGGAATACCCAATACGCTCTATCATGTGGTTTCGGAGTACAGCGATGTCACGGAGATGCCAGTGACATCGTTCCACTTGCACGGTCGTTTCACGGTCCTCCCACTGCGCCATCTGAAGAGCCGTGGGAGGACCTGCCGACAAGCGCTGACCCGGAGGACCAGCCACGACTGGTGGGCGGAGCACGGATGACAGCCGAGGGCCATGGCATCCCGGACTAAAGAAGCCACCCGAGTGACGGCGACATACATAGAACGTCGGATTTATTCTTTAATAAAGTGTATTTCATCATCATCGTTCTCTTTGTGCTCTACACATAGCAAATCTCATAGAGGGTAGGGAAAATCTGAATTTTAACGAATGGTTACATTATTTACTGCTTCCTGCCATGTTGCGGCTTATCTGGCCCCTGACGACACAGGATGGCGCTGAGCCACGTAGGAAAACCGGTGCCCCTTTTAATCGTGCTCTACACAACTGGCACGAACATATCGTAACAGTTGCGGTTATTATTCGTCAAGGAGCACATTTTTTGGTGTCAGCAGGACAGCATAAAGCAAGGAAAAAAAGGAAGGAAAGGAGGAAGGACAAGCGTTAACGTCGCGGGAGCAGAAAAAATACTCACCTCTCATGGATGCTACGAAAGTGCCTGATTCAGAGATTTCTCGGGAATTCTTTTCACAAAGAGGGAAAAAAAACATAGACACTGCACGTACGCATCCTCGTTTCCCACTATTGGCACTTTTATTTTTTCACATCGACTGCGAATGCGCGAGTGGCATTCAGCAGAACTAGACTTTATACGTGCACCACTCGCCGGTCTCTACTGAAACGTGAATGCCGGCAGTGTTTTCTGCATTTTGGCTTCCATACAGCGAGCGTATTTGTTTCCGAAATTGGGGTTCGCGCATATGTACGATACCACACCGCAAGCAAGACAGTCGCATACGTTTTAAAGAACTTGAACAACCTGCGTCGCGCGTTTTGCTGCTCTGTGCACATCGCCCGTCGGAGCGGCGACGGTCGCCTCAGAAATTTTTTTGTTCCGAACTCTATTACACGCACAGGCAAGGCGGCCTTCGTTGCATTAGTATTTTGTAACCACACTGTTCATTGCGGAAGTGACGGCGAAAGCGGAAAGAGATAGTTGAGCATGTATTTGAAGGTAAGAAGGGGAGGGCGCTTTCCGGGCTTCCATTTTGCACCTATGCGTGAACGAAATTCAAGTTTTTTATGTACTTACCCAAGCGACGTAGTTCTGGGCTGCTCTTGCATTTGACTCTCGTTCCCGCCTGTATAAACAAGAATAACACTTGGCACCTGTCAGAAACAAGGCCCGCCTTACCTCTATCTAGGTTGGTAAAGACGGATGATAGGTTGACTTCTTCTTTTTACAAGAAAATCACCCGTGGTTTGAATAACCCAGAACTAAACCATGGGGGGTCATGAGAAGAACAAATACTCTAATTTAGAGGAGCTGTATGTGAATGCGCTTTTTCTTGACTCAGAGACTCACGCACGCATGTACACATGCACGCACACTTAAAACGAAGGACACTGTCATTTATACCAGTTTCGCGTGAGTAACCTCAAGTTAGGTATGATGAATATTTCAGTTTACCGTGGGTCACACACGGGCTCATGAAGAGCAAAAGGATAGTTGGAAGCGTATTCACAGTTAAAGAAAAAGCGAACGCAGCTTGAAAGCGGCAGAGAAAGGAGGGCGGAAAAGAAAGCAGAATCATGGGTGTTTGCCTAGCTTGCACGTGGTATTATTTGGCGTTCCTACCCCGAGGGAAGGGAAAAAAGGAACGTTAGGCCACGAGAAGGATAGAATTACGAAAGTACATAGAAAATATATTTGCGGTGGTTACCATTCCGAGAAGCAGTGCCAACCACGTACCCTGTGATGTTATCCACCGTCGAGGGTAGAATAGCGTCCAAGGCATGCTTGACTTATGTTTATTTTTCAGCAGACATTTTCTTTTGCTGAGAACATGACTGGAGGAAGTAAGCTTCACGTGAACTTTCTAATGAATCTACTAATTTGGTTTAAGTGGTCTTGACTGCTCCGCGAGGGTATGTCTACTTGAGTTACGGGGCGTTACTGGCTCATTGTGAAATTTCACCATAATGTCAAACCTGCAATTAGCATAGAGGCCATATAGCAGCCCTGTGAGCCAGTCAAGGCAGACAAGACACGAATTCGACAATATGGCGCAATTAGACCGTGTCTATAGAATACCCCTTCCCCACTATCTATATGTCAATGGAGCGTGCACGCAACCCGTGTTCCCAGTGTGTTGTCGGAGCAGACATGCTCCAAAAAAATAAAGGGGGCATAAAAAATTCAGAGCCCTCCCACTATGGGAGTATGAAAGACCAAGGAAGCTGTTTAGCGCACGACACGGAGGTGACCCAGAATACTGAACAAAGGTACGAACATATTTATTGTACTAAGCTGTGGTCGTCGTGGCGCTATAGGTACGCCCACAGATTCGCGTATCACGTCTGTTATTAAATGTGTCCGTCACGTAAGTCAACGATTAAGCAATGGCTCACACCTCCGTAAACGCGGCCTCCCTATTACGACGACAGAAAAGAAGTGAAATTCAACGCTGGAATGATGAGCAGCAACGGAGCCAGCTGTGGAAGACGACGACGCTCGAGCCATTGCTGATGATGACTGTTCTTTAGCACAGTGGAGGCAGCTGTGGAAGAAGACAATGCCGACGAACGCGCGAGCAGTGACACTAGCGCGTTTGCCCGGTCGGTGCTGAGAATTTTCAACCCGATAGCGTTAAGTTCCCCGTATCGAAGGAAATCCGGCGTCAGTGTCCCGCGTCTAGCGTCTAACGTAGACCATCTTTCCGCGAAAATCATTCCGAACCACGCATACCCAATCACGCTGTGCCTCCATGTAGCACAAGGAAGTTACTAAACTAATTGAATTTCTCAAAGTAAAATGCGTCAGAAAAATCGTCGAATTTGACTGACGAATGACCTACAGACATGATAGCTTCGCAGTGTAATTTGAATACACGAGCAAACATTATTCTGTTAGGCGGGAACTCAAACACAAACCGCTTTTCCAACGTTTCTACGATTCATACAGCGGCAGCCCCGGTTCCTTGCAACACCTCCAGATGGCGCTAGCCTCCGCGCATCGTGGCCCACGCAAAACGCCGTGTTTCTACCAGAAATCTCGCCTTCTTGCATAGCGCTCGCCGCCAGCGTTTCCCGGTAAAAGTTACGGTCACATAAACTGCAGTTGCCAGGAAGCGTGGGAAGCCGTCAGGGATCTTTGAATGCTGTCACGTTCCAGTGTTAAAGGTGAAGCTTAAAGGGGCCCTGAAACACCCCTAAGGCTTGGTGAAATAACATAGTCAGCGGGTAGCATGCGCTGCTGTGAACATCTCAGCCAAGTTTAGCTGTGGTACGCAGGGCGTGGGGCTCGCAAGCGGATCGCGGTCACCTTTCTCTCAAACGCTCTCTTTTCAACCGAAGGCTCCGTCCTCACCATGGGTCCGCACTCTCTTCTGGACGCTTTATTTCGTTATCGGGCACTTTATTTCGTCATTGCCTTAGACGGCTGCTACTGGCCGATAGCTGACATCAAGCTGCCGCCGGCTACATGGCGTAGATTCCGCGGCATGCAGCCGCGGGATGCCGCCACGATTCCACTGGCTAAACGCGTTGCGGCTGACTGAGGACAACCGCGCTTGGCTTATGTTTAGCGCGTCGTAGGCACCACAGGCGGAACAGCGAAACGCTGCTCTCTGTCCAGCAGCAGTATAAAGTTAAGGCGCAGTGTAAGATGAAGCGGCCGTTGCACTTCTTTCTTCCCACGAGCTGATTTGCAGTTGGTGGTTTTCTAAACTCCCGATTAAATGCATAGTCACTTTCAGAAGCACTGGCGAAGCGTACCACTCATCGCGGCTTATTGGGGGCGAGCTCCAACACTGCAAAAGCTGGCGCCCCCGTCGACATTACGTGGCATGAGTGATCACGTGGACTCAGCGGCCGCGTCGGCTGCTTCAGAAGCGCCAAAGCTAACTGAAAACGAAAGTTAAAGCACATTAAAGAAAGGCATGGCATATGGTCATGTTTGTGTTATGAATTAATACACTGGATTACGAAAAAGAAGCAGCGGGAAATCGCACGCTGAGAAGACCGATAAACATACAGTGCGACACAATTTGTGAAATAATATTGAAACGTCCAAGGAATTTAGAAGAAAAAAAGATTGAATCGTCGCGACGGCAGATCATATATAGTCGCCGCAGGCACTGAAGTCTCTATAACGAAATTATTTTCGAACAGCTCTGATAGCGTCCACGCAACAATGGTTGCTTGCGTACTGTCAAATGCTCATATTCTGGGGCTAAAGCTCACAGCATGGTGCGAAAATGCGCACGCAGCGAAAGCGAAACATTGTGCGCGGGCATGCATGCAGACGCGCACTCGCTCGCTGCGAACCCGTGCGATCGCTGCATTGAGGCTTCATTCTGTTACGCCCCATCTGGTTATACAGACAGCCTACTATAAGAACATACTTCACACAGTTTGCTCTCAGCGTTTGCCTACTTTCACGAGAGAAGCCGGTTCGGGAGCCCATCGCGGCGACCGCGCGCAGTGGCGTTCACTGTACCTATTCGATAAAGAGATAGCGTCTCTAAACGATTCTGTGCTTTCAGTTTGCCCAAGGTTATTATTTCGACAGTTAAAAATTTCCTTCGTTTTGAGAGTACTTACAGAAATGTCCAGGAGGGCTTCCGCGGGGTGTTTTCATTGAGCGCCGTAAGCCAAACCTATGAAAAACGCGCCGCGTGATCCCTCATACTACGCAAGGGAGGCGCTTCCGACAGATGGCGACTCCGTCAGTCCTCGCCCCCAATAGCCATGCTTCATTTTACACCACCCTACTACGTCACATTGGGGTGACACCGTCAGCCACGATTGACTGCTACGTGCGTATTCAATTAAATTGAACGAATACTTTGGCGTCGGTACTGTCGGTTTACATGGCCGTTTCGAAATGTAGGAGCATGGAACAAGACTCTTATGACGATATCCTTCAATTTTCTGATATAAACACGTACCGCAAGGATTGAATCTCAGAATTTGATTGACCTAGTGGGTCCTGAGGGAAACCCTGTGGTATTTAAGCGCCGTAGTACCTTACGGCGCTTACATTCATTGTAGATACGCAGGTAGACCAGTTATGAGGCGATATGTTGTTACTTGCTTGTGGTTCAAACATAAAAACAATGATCAGCCACGTGGACACTGGGACTAAACATTATTTTTTTATTGTACACCGAATTCTCTTCTTTCCCACATTTTCATATAAGTAGTCCATCTTTTGTTAGTTTAGATAAATCAGCTTTCAAAGAGAGACATGATGTGGCTCACTTCTTCATTAATTTCATCATCATCATCGCCTCGAGTGAAACTGCAGGAAACAACTGCGATCAACCTTAACACGCAGATGCACAACAGTAAATGTGCAATGCGTCACGAGTATTTCTGGACCCCAAATTTACGCCACCCTGCAAGGTTCTTGATGGCTTGATCTATAGGCAAATGTAGGGCCTTAGATGTTCGAGGCATTGTACTACTAAAAATTAAAAAAAATGAAAAGAAGTGTCACCACAGGTGGGCATCGGATCTCACGAGGTTAATGTAATTTGTTTAGTTATCGATTGAATTGCTTCGGTTTTTCTCGCAAATGATGTTCGCCCGGGGGAAAGATAATTAAGTTCCGGTGACGTGATTCGGGCAACTTCTGCTGTTTTCTTTAAATAAGCGTTCGAAGTGAAAAAAAAAGGAAACAGACACGTTGGATGCCGTGACGTGAAGCACTGCGCTGTGCATCTGTATCTTTCCATCCTGTGGCTCGTCCTGATCGCCTCTCTCGTCTCAGTGTTACCTGCAGCGCACACACTGCGTGGTTGGTCGGAAAACGTGATCTACCGAGGACGGCCGGGCAGTCAATATTTCACGATGCTTCTCCGCGTATATGCGGTGGCAGTGTATCACGGCGATGTGCGTCGGCCCGCACTATTGACGTGACTTTACTAGCATGCCCCAGCAGAAATTGAGTCACCTGCCCTTGTCTTTCTCATCTCGTCCCGCACGGCAAGCGAAAACTGAGTGAATCCCGTCCGCTCGAATCCACGAGCAGCGCTTGGGCGTCTTCCATCGCAAGTGCGCGCAAGATTTGATGCCGATTGGCTTGTAGACTACTTCATTTCCGTGGATGGCATAAATATTGCACGCCTACCCAGCCATCAAGCCATATTTGTTTTGTTTTACGTTCATGTCTATATGCGTGTATTCGCTAGCCGGTAGTGCGATAGGGGTGAGCATGTGTTTACAGAAGAGATGGATAGCTCAATGCTGTAAGCTTTGAACTTACGCAAAAAGAGAAAACTATACAGAAGTAAGTCGGAGTAAACGTATTACTATCGACCCCGAATCGCTTTTTCCAACTTTCTCGCAGGCGCGCGTTTGTAAAGTTTAGCGGATTACAGAGCGAGAACCAGACGTGTATAGGAGAAATTTGTAATTCACCGAATCTCGAAGTCAAGGTAGAAGCGTTCTTATGCAGCTTTGACAAAGCGCAATGCGTGATCATTCGACCTTCCGCTCTGAAAGATGGGATGTTTGGGAAAAATCTCTTTCACGATGGCCACACCTCCGAAATACGCAGCGTATGCTCACCGGATGGGTATACAGCGAAACAAACAAGCTTCGTATACACTACACAGGCTTGTTTACTTTTGCGTTATTCGTGCTAAGAAAGGCCCATCTCCATGAACACAAAGAACATCAAGGGATTCAAAAGAAGATGGCAATGTCGGATACGCGAGGCGCTGATAAACCCTACTGTGCGTACTCTTGATAAGCTTATCTTGCACTTTTTTTATTTTTATTTTCTTTTATGCTGGCTCCTGTAAAATTCCATAGAGACGGCAGCTGCGACTAGAAAAGTAAGTCTGACCATGAACATAAGCGTCTTCTTGATACCACGACGTTCCTCTCTCACTAAGCCCTCTCGCCACTGCTCTACATTTTGCGCTTTCTCGGAGCACGTTGCATGGATCAAAGCGTTTCGTGGATGACAGAAAAGAAAAGAAGGCATGTTCGAATATCCTATCATATTGGTCTGCACAAATCTTGTTGTGTAGTATGGCACTCACCGAGCATTCGCCTCGGATATAGATGCTGTTTGCACAGACAACACATTCTTCTCGCCCGGTGGCCATGGTCCGATGGGTTTGTCGATTCCGAGCTGCCCAAAAACAACTACATGCCGCCGTACTGGCAGCGTGCCAAGACGGCCTCTGCGGTTTTTCCATGGACCACCATTGCCGTTTGTGCCTAGGAAGAACTCTTGGCCCGCAGGCGTAGAACTAAATTCCGTTTCCTCAGACATACTCACCTCACCGAGACGCCTTCTGACATAGATTCAGGTTTGCGGCCTGTTCCGTTATAATAATAATAATAATAATAATAATAATAATAATAATAATAATAATAATAATAATAATAATAATAATAATAATAATAATAATGATGATGATGATGATGATGATGATGATGATGATGATGATGATGATGATGATGATGATGATGATGATGGTGATGATGATGATGACGACGATGACGACGACGGAAGAAGCCTCAAACCTCAATGTACGTCAGAAGGCGTCTCGGTGAGATGAGTATGTCTGAGGAAACGGAATTTAGTTCTACATTTTTACGACGAACGTGGAAGCGGTGCCCATAGCAGCTCAGGATATAGTCGAATCAATAAACAAACAAACAAGAAAGAAACAAACAAACGATCAAACGAACGAACAAGCAAACACGAAGGAAGCACGCTTACAACTTGAAAGCCTTGTCTTTGTCTTCGAGACACGTTCCAGCATCGAGGTGCTGACCGTGCATTGTCGGCGCATGTGCGGCCTTCGCGCAGAGTTTTGGAAGTCATGGGAACGCCTGCGGTTGCGCGGGCGAGAAGTCTATTCGAAAGGGCTGGTGTCTCATTCGATAAGCGCGCTAGAAGATCCCCAGATACGCGAGGGACGCGCAGACCCTTCGGCTGCAAAACGGCGAAGCCAAGCGGACGCACCGTGATACTCCGCACAGTTGGCTCGGCAACAGGAGAGCTTTTTCCCTTCCATTTCTAGCTGAGAGTTGTGCACACGCGCAGTGTACAGCGTTCCTGTGGAACAGCCGTGTGCATACACAAGTCTCAGTGGAGAAAGGCAGTAAACGACAAGACAAAGCAATGTGATGCTTTGATCGAGCGCTGACAACTGCGGACAGATTTCCATTAGTTTTATCTCGTGCACCGTCGAAGAGCTGCGCCTGTAACATCGCTGCCGACACACCTCATCACTTCTGCGTTGTTAGACGCCTGGTAGCTGCGGGGGCACTGTTTCGGCTGCGTTTGCCTCGCGTGCTGCGACGTGCTGACCCGATGCCCTCGCTTATAGTAACGTTGCTAAACATTGCAGTCGGTGTCAGTGCTTCGCCCTTTGGGGGAAATTACGAATTTTATTTATTTTTCGTGAATACTTGACTTAAGGAATGTTGATGCAAAGTTCCCTGAGCCACAGTCGCCTTCATGGTGCGGCACCATGAATGTAACGCCTTGTGACAATCGGTCCGGGCGCAACCGCCCGCTATGTTGGTTGATTATGTTCCGTCGTTTCTTTTGTTTTGTTTTGCTTTGCCAAAATGCCCCGTGCGATCGAATCTGAAGGAATGTGTTGTGTTTTGGGGTGCACGAACTGTTATTCAAACATATATCTAAAGCTGGGCAGGCTATTCAGTTCAACTGGTTTTCATTGCGACCTCACCAGCTGGAACGGCGAAACGCCTTGATATGCGTGGTCTGTAGGCAACAGTACCTACATTTTGCACGCTGCTGTGCTTTCGTATAGTTGTTTTAACACAAATAGAACCCGCCGTGGTTGCTCAGGGGCTATAGTGTTAGGCTGCTGAGCACGAGGTCGCGGGATCGAATCCCGGCCACGGCGGCCGCATTTGGATGGGGGCGAAATGCCAAAACACCCGTGTACTTAGATTTAGGTGCACGTTAAAGAACCACGGGTGGTCAAAATTTCCGGTCTCCTCCACTACGGCGTGCCTCATAATCAGAAAGTGGTCTTGGCACGGAAAACCCCATAATTTAATTTAACACAAATAGATGAGCCGTTCATTCGCAAGATATATGTGTTTCAAGTAAATTGCATGTCCTTGGCTCCGAGCCGTCAGGCGTGACGGCTCCGGAGCTTGGGCACCCAAAGCGAACACACGGATTTGTAGTCGTAATTTTGCCATCATCTCAACGGCTCAGTATATTTGTTTTCGGGTATATTTTTCTTTCATCGCGCTCCCCAGCTATAGCTCTGGCTGGTGCAAGAATCTGTCGGATCTGCATTGACAGCGAACGCCAACACGGCGGCCTATCTACTCTAATTGTCGTAGACGCCAGCCTTTCACGTACACCGGCCGCTCAGGTGCACCGGCCGCCGCTGTCGATTCTTGTGATGCCAAGCTGTGTGAAATAGGCCAAGACTGAAGATTGGGCTAGTTGCCAAGACATTAAGCAGTTGAAAAAAAGAAGTCGCAGTATAGCCCGAAAAGCGAAGCACCGACTGCGATGGAAAATCAGTAGATAGCTATACGAATTAAAGGTGGTAGTTTTGTCAGCCGTATAAACTTGTAAACATTCGCTTACTAACTAAGCTAACAATGATATGCAATGTGCAAGCACGACTGAAGGAGGACGCGGAAGGAAACAGACACGCAGAGACAGCGCTGTCTCTCTGTGTCTGTTTCTTTTCACGTCCTCGTTCAGTCGCACTTGCACATTCTATCATGGATTCAAACCAACTAGCCCGCCAACCTGTTTTAACTAAATCAACAAGCACAGTGCCACGCGCGCAGAGGTAAACACGAACACATCTCGCTCAATGACAGCGGAAACTGTCTGTGAAAACGTTGAAGTTAGGATATACGGCAGCAGCCGCGAGCCAACCGACCTCCGTGCATCTGTCGCTTCAACGCGAACGAAACGTCGAAACGCGCATACGAAGCTACCGGCACTACGCGCACTCTGCAAACATCGCAGATCGCTTAGAAGATGAGGCCCGCGCGTGCGCGCTCTTTGGCCACGTCGCAGATTGCTTTCAAGATGCGGCGCCAGCACGGCCGCGCCGCAGCAGCAGCCGCTGGAAAAGATCGCCCCACCTCCCTCGCCTCACCCCTGCGCGACAGGAGAGGCGCGCTTCCGGCCCGCCTTCCTCGCTCGCGCACGCGAGGTTGAGCTCATTGAGCCGCGTTCGCTGGCTCATCCTCGAACGCTTTCGTGAGCACATGCAGCATATGGCGCGCGGCGACGATTTTATCGCCCTTCGGTTTCATACGAAACCTCACGGCGACGGCGACGGACGAAATGCACATGGAGTGTCCACATAATTGCCGTCGCAGGAAAGAAAAAAGGAAGTAAAATGGACCGAGAGCCGGAACGTACCGACATATGTGCAATCGACGAAGCAACGCAAAAAAAGAAAGTGCAGGTGTACGTTTTTTCTTGCCCGATATTCTTGTACTGCTTCGCCAACCTACGTGCGTTAAATACGCGATACTGTTAACGTACACAGCAAAATAACATAAACTGCCGGAGTTCCACGTCCTAGCTTGTCGCAGTGAGCTTTAATCGTTTGCGAGGCGCATTAGCACCACAAATTGCACTCCTTTCCTGCTTTATATACTATACCTGATGCCACGAATGCGATCTGGCTCGTACAAGCGGTTACGTTTCTCAACAGAAGAAGCACGAAAATGCATTTTCCAGCTAGCCAAGCCTTGCGAATCGCAGTGCAATGCTACCCGAAGCGCTGTGTGCACCTCCGCCCGGTCGTCTCATAAGATGCCATAGCTCTTACTGCCGCCGTTCACGGCACTGTTCGCATGCGCGCTGCTGGCACCTCACGTCGGCCGCCAGTATTATTCAGCCCTAGAAATACAGTTCGTGCGTTACAATCACAAAAAGTAATTGCATATGAGTCACGTGATGTCAAACAGGTAGATACATATGCGCTTAACGGCGAAAAAATTGTCTGTACCAGAGAAGTCATAAGCTGCACTGACCAGCAGCTGTTATTGCCATGAAGGCCACTTATGTACGATTCTAGGAGAGAAGGCGAGAAATGTATTACAAAAAAAAGAAGCAAAAAAAACTTACACGTTACACTTCCAGCAGAAGTGTGTTGATCTACAAGCCTGCCATTTCCAGGTGATCGAGGCGTAGCTGCAGGGCGCTGATTGTGTGAAGGAGGTAACCCATGCACATGATTTCATCCCCTTGGACTCTGTAGTTCCCGTCAATTTATATGCTTCCAGCTATGTCTCCGGTCATATACATGTTGTTTCGTCAGAAATGTAACCGGCTGCATTTAATTGGTTACTGAAAAAAAGATAAATTAAGTTACGGTGAATGTTACGAAGCCAAAAAGTAACTGCTAAATTATAAAACTTCCAAAAACATAATTTATCGCAAGTAATTAAGTACATGTAATTCGTTACTTAGCTGTTTGATTTATATAGAAGCTGCCGAAGGAAAATTTTCATTAATATCATTATTATTATGAATTGCAAGAGGAGCTAGGTCTGTACTAATGTGAGGTTCTGGCTACTCCAATTACATGACGTGGTAGTTCCGCTTGATATATGTAATAAAACATCAATTACAAAAAATAAAGCATAGAGACATTTGCGTACACATAGAGTTCGCGTACAAAAATATAAATGGTTCCTCTTTACTGTGATGTCGACGTAAACGTATAAGCCTGGCTTGATTTTGAACATGCAAGCGAAGTTAAATGAGGAATAGTTCTTTTTTTTTTCATTCGATAAGAAATTTCTCATTTAACGGTCGGTTATACAACCAGACTAGTGTAACTGCTGTCTCTGACGCAATCTCGGTTGGTTACCGTCGTCGAACTCATTATGGAAGATATCGAAAAGCGGGTGCTGGGAACTTTCGCCCCAAAGCCAAAATATGTCCGCGTTCATTCCACCCTGTGAAAGTGGATGTACAGCGAAGCTGTTGCCGTCGTTAGACAAGAACAACCGGCGTTGAACAACTACCACCGCCCCAACTCACGTTAGGCGACGTTAGACAAGCACGACCCCTACAGACGACGTACGTCACGCACACACGTTTGCGGAAGTTCAGGATACATCCCCATTCTCCTATATTCCCTCCGCCAAGCGCAAGTGCCTTATTGAATTAACTGAATTTTAGAGTTCAGCTCTTAGGCGCCCGTTCCTGCTGCGAGCATCGGCGTTGTCCCTCGGCGTAACCGAGCGAACGAGCACAACGAAGAATGAAAGAGCGAACGCGTAGCGCTGCGGGCAAGCGGGGGAGCGCAGAAAAAAAACTTAGTGCCCTTCCACTCTGCGAAGAAGGATGACCAGCGAATCTGTGTATGTGGGTCCCTTAAAGGCGAACTTCACCTCCTCCGCGGGTCGGCCCGGCATTGCACTATCTTCGGAATTTTTTCCTATACACACGGACACGATAGTGAGGAAAGTAGCCCTTAACTTGGGGCTACTCATCATCTTCCGCGATAGCGGGGGTACCGGCCGACCGGGGAAGAAAAAGAAAGAACCAGAAAGCTCGTCCTTTCGCATAGCGTTCGACGCAAGTGTTTCCTGGTAAAGGTTAGGGTTGCATAAACCGCAGTTGCAGGGAAGCGGCCACTGTGTCACCGGTCTATGTTGTATAGCGGCGCACATCGCGGCTCTGCCGGTCGGTACGGTGATCGGTGCGATGCCTCGATACATAGCGAAATGAAAACTCGTATAGAGCGGCGCTCAAGTTTCGCATTAGGAAATATCATAATAGTCGGGGAATTTTTTTCGAGGTAAATTACATCAGAAAATTCCTAAGGTACGACTTACACTCAAGCTGCATACATGATAGCTTCGGATTGCGATTCGAATATAAGAGAAAACATAATTCTGTTACGCGGAAACTGAAAGACATAGCCCTTTACCAGCGGCCGTTTGAGGTCTGTCTGAGTGACCGCTGTCGCTAGGTGGTGTTGTTATTGAGTGAGCACGAGCCCACGAAAAATCCCGGCCAATTAGAGGCTAACCGCTGTAAAATGTTTGTGCGCTACGTGTACGATTGGTTCTGCATGGTGAAGGTATCAGAGGCGGACACCTTGCTCGCGCACTGAATTCATCACCACAGCGACTGCTGTATAATTCTCGATAGAACCCGATAAGTCTCTATTTTTAAAACTTTTTTACTTAGATTAACTGTTGTCCCCTCTTGAAGGTCTCCTCTTTTTTGATGTCTTCCCCAAAAATAGAGGGACCTAGCCTGCCCATGTCTGAATTCAGAGAACCGACACATACCGGACGATATTTGCGTTTTAATTCGGATCATCGCACCTTCCACGAGGTGTCTGTGGTCCAAAGCCTCGTCCCGAGAACACCGTAAAAAATAATGATAAAGAAAGTAAATAAAAAAAGAACGCCGTAATCATGGCTCTCAAGAAGAACGGTTACACGAATGCATTCATACACCACGCATATAACAAAGACGCAGGCTGCGGCTGTTGACCCTCCCGGCCAGCGGCACCGTGCGTTCATACCTTACATTCAAGGGGTTAGTGAGCCTGTGTATTACGAAGGGTAGCGATTGACGTCACTCACAAACCTTTCTCGACTGTCGTAAGCCTCCGCCTCCGTCCGAAAAGACCACGCTCCTCTCCAAAGAGCGCGGGGTGTTGTGTACAAAATGACTTGCACCGATTGCGCCGCGTCACACATTGATGAAATTAAGAATTTCCCTTAAAGTGTCCTGCAACACAAGAGTGACTTTCGCCAGCTCAACAGGGAACGCAGTGCCGTACCAACCAACTACTCAACTCTCAACTAAAATAAACAGCAGGAAACATCAATCGCTCCTCGGGAACACTTCTCGCCGTCTGTTTTCGAGGATTGCGCAACATCTACGCACGCCTGCCAGACCACAAACGCATATATAAGCACTGCTGCGCCTGCCGCTGTGTCACCCCTGAAGAGGAGCCGGTCCGAAGCCCGACACGTCAGGTTGCGAAACCAAATTTTTGTTGAAGCTTACTCAACCTTCAGTTCAATTATCGTTTCCAACAATGCTGTTCTCGTTTTATCAAGCAGATGTTGTTCATGTTGTTTCAGATGCGCGTTACGCATTTGTTGTCAGTAAACTACACTTTGCTGGAGTAAATGTGAACGCTTCTCGGTGCTGCTTACCGTGCTCGCTTGATTCGTGTTTCTAATCATGCATAAACGCCCTCCTGCACGCGGCGTGTTGGTTCGCTGTGAGCTGAAATAAACTTGTCAGTGTGTTTTCATTTGCGTATATTGTGAGGTTACCTAACAACCTTGATTTCGTTTCCGCCGATTTCTAGCGAGATCAGAAAGGGCACACATTTGCTTGGTTGTTATCGGCCAAAGTAGGATTTTCGTTTTCCACTCTGAAAGCAGTCACTGCAAGGTGAAGAAGCGTCAATTAAAGCATAACTCCCTGGCATAATCCTTCGGCCACTCTATTGTGGAATCCGTTAATAAGGAATATTTACAAATGTGGTTAAAGCTTAATCTTCACCCTCTTTAAATCTCACACCGAAATACGCGTGCGAGCATTGCGCACTCGTATCAATGGGACATCTTTGCTCCATTACCTTGGCAATCCACCGTGTTCATAGGAAGAGCATTAAAGCAGTCTGAAAAAAAAAAAACGCAGAACACTTTATCTCAGCGCTCACAAACAAAATTACAGAGCTATTGTGCTGATTTACGCCCACCGAGAAGGCATGGAATCTCTTGCTTTGCCTGGGGCTATTCTTCGGCCAACGTAAAATCCGCAGTAGTATTGAAGGCCTTGTTTCTGATGTCCAAGGTCATAATATTATCATTTGCTTTCATATTTTCACTTTTAAACTTGTTTAGCGCCCAATATTAACGAAATACGACTTTGATCGATGCATCCCATCAGCCGTAGAATAAACTGAAACTGCATTGTTTCTTTTTTTTTCTTTTTTTTTTGAACCGGCTGAACATTATGCAAGATGCTGGAAATTATGTATACGCATTCCATATTTTTATGCTGTAACGTTGCAAAATGGCTTGCGTCGTGCACAAAGCTCATTACATGCGCTTCAGAGCAACTAAACCGTGTTCCGAAACGTCCACGTTTCAAAGTAGATAATGTTAGTACGGGGGAGAAGCACGTAACACTGTGATTAAGGAACGTCTTTATGTTTCATTGCTCGCATACCGTAAAATATCCAAGCAGAGCAGAATACGTCGAGTTGTAAGCACGAGTTGTAATCAGATTTTATTTATTTAATTCTTCGCAGAAATACTTTCTTTCGTTGTTGGACGGCGTGTCCTCTTGGTTGTGGATCATCAACTTGAGGGCTCTCGCTTGAACTGTCCTGAAGTTGTAGAAAAGGAACTGTCACACAGTTTCCTTAGGCAGATTTTTTTAAAAGCAGCTTTTGAGGTTACAAAAAACCAATAGGCATTTCATTAGCATTGTATAGCGTTCAGCAGTACGCACGATATTATATGTATATATATCTTTTAATGACATGATGTAATAGGAGAGGTTGGCGCCTTTGGGAGACACCGGCTACTGCTCGTCACTTGGCAAAGAAAAATATTGCCAAGCAATGCTGAAAGGGCAAAAACTGAAAGGAATACAGGTAGTATGTGATTCGAGAATCAGTAAAAAGTAACGGGATTTTTTTGAACGTCTTTATTTTTTAAGAGGGAGGACCATGAGGGAAAGGCTTCTCTTTATTGTCTACACACATGACAAATTGTTAAGGTTTGCGTTAGGACGATGCACTCGCGGTTAGCGCAGATGTCCAGTTTAATTCACTTCTTTGAAAAAGCTTTAGCATTCTTCGGCACTTATCCAGTTCCCCCCAAAAATAACCATCATAATAGTTGCGGAAATTCTTTGATTTCCGGACGCTCTCTGCGCTCGCTGATTTCCTGTTCATAACGCTAAGCCACGTTGATATGCGGATGCCGTTCGTGTCGCGAAAGTTCCAGCAGTGATGCGTTAAAAAATTATTTTATTTTCCTTTAGCACCCTGCTTCCATTACTGCTTCATGCTTTAACAGTCTGCTGATTATTGCTTACGGACAACACAAATGCTAAGTGGCGCAAATTTTTCTCCAGAGTGAGAGGTGCGCTTCAATGCATTTATGTGCTAAAGCTTAAAACAAGCTAGAAAAGAAGTGTTGCAGTTGCGAACGTGATGGGCGCTAATGTGGGAGACGAGTAGATCCGAATTTCTTCGAGGC
Source organism: Dermacentor andersoni (assembly GCF_023375885.2). NCBI lineage: Eukaryota > Metazoa > Arthropoda > Arachnida > Ixodida > Ixodidae > Dermacentor > Dermacentor andersoni. The sequence continues at coordinate 52,760,783 of NC_092815.1, forward strand.
CCTAACTACGCATTCGCTATTTACTCGGTGCATTGAACATGGAGCCAAAACTTGTGCCGAAGGAGACGGGACCTTTGGAAATTATGGCTTCCAGTATTCTCCAGCAATCACTTTGATGCAAAGCACATTAGGCAAGTATTGTTTAAGGAAATTATTTGTTTCGATTCGATTATTTTTTCACCGCCATCGCAAGGAGTGGCCGATACCGGCGATAACATGGACGTGGCGGTTTGGGAACCAATATAAAATGGGCGAAAATAGTGGAAAATGAAAAGAATTCTTGCATATTTAGTGCCCTTACCATATTTGTGAAAGATGGGTCATTGGAGAACTTGACTATGGAAAAAATGTGGGAAATTAACGCACTAAAAGCTGTGAACGTCTCAATAAAGATTAAACAAAGTTGCATTGAGCGGGCACGTATGTCACTTTGCAGAATCATTTATCAAAGGCCAGCGAAGCTGTTACACCTTCCTTCAAAAGAATGGACGCGAAATGCAAAAGCTCCTTTGTAGGGGTCATTGGGTGCACGCTAAGGAACCCAGGCAGTCAAAACCGTGGCGGAGTCCCCCACTATAGCGTGTTTACGGGCATATCGTGACTTTGGCACGCAACACCCGAGAATTTATTTTGTCCTAATGTTTCTTTCTCTCAAAGACAGTGGGGTCAAGCCGCCATGGCGCACGGTACCCACTTCTCTGATTAATGCGACTAACTGATTATTCCTACTTGCGCATAACAATTCACAACACTTGCATTGCATCATATGGAGATTCAACTGTACCCGTGGAAAGTGTCAACTCTTCAAGATCGATCAACTTCGATGAACTCTTCAAGATCAACTCTAATATTTGCTCCTCTGTTTCTACTTTGTAGGCAATTTAGCATGCCGTGCTGTATTTCATTATTTAATTTTGTATTTAGTAATTAACCAGCACACTTCATATTTCGCAATGACTTTGCATTGTGTTCCCTGTTCCTGTCATGTACTTTTCCATCCCGATTTGTAGTGTTTTTACACCTGCATTTTTTTCCTTTTTCCCTATACCTCCTGCGCGTGCACTCCAATTGTGACATTTGGTTATTTGTTGTGGCTCTTCCAATTATTCAACACTTCTGTGTCTCCCAAAATATTTCAAGGAAAGGAAACGGCGCTACAGACGTGGATGGAGAAACACATGCAACACTACGGGCGCGTATGTGATTTTCCGTGCGCACCTGTTCTATGCAGCTTTACTAACCGCGTGGAGCAGAGTTTCACCGTCGTGAGCAATTTGATCTTCATTTGACCGCAGCTGCACCGTAGCCTTGGCAACACATGACGTGACTCGCCGTGCCGAGCTCCGCCGTAACCGCCGGCTTGGCGCATGCGCTCTCCGCAGCTGGGTCGCCGCCTGACCACGTGACTCGCCACGCGCCTGGCTAGGGGCGCCGCGCTCACTTAGTGCGAGCTTGGTCATGGATGAGAGCGAGGCCAGGCCCTCTCCTCTGAGCTTTGCGGGGGAGCGGGAGTCTTTGAGCCGTCGTCGCCAAGCGGCGTCTTGCCACTCGGCGGATATCCCCCGGCGAGCTGCTTCCCTGGAGAGAGTCCGGAATGCGACAGGCGTCGCACCGCCGATATCAATGCAGCGACCGTGTTCGCGTCATGTCCGTTTGTGCTTCGACGCTGCGCATGTTCGCGGCGTCTCTTTGCATGTCTAGCACTGGCGCTTTCCCTGTGGCACAACAGGCGTCGCACCGTTAAACGATGCGTGTCTACTCAAGCCTAGTCACAGTCACGTCTAGCCACCGACCTAGGCACAGCCGCCATACCCGGCTTAACGATCATTGTATACCTAATTATAATAATTACAGCTAAATCAAACGCTAACCAAGTGAAACCAAGACTTAAGCTAAACCAAGCTCTCGCTTTGCATATCGAGGGTTAGCTGAGCTAAGCCGCAGCGAATTCTTTTTCTTGAAATATGAGACACCGACTAGCATGAAACCAATACTCTGCTCCTGAAATATGTTCTGAGAGATGTCCACTCCGTTCTTTCAAGGTTTCTTCTCCTGATCCGATTTTTTGTTTCCGTTTCAAACGTCCCGGCATGTTTTATTTGCATTTAAAAAGACTTTATTGAATTCTTTTGCATCGCGCTATTTATCCATATATTTAAGATATACCTGTTTAGAAGGTATTATACTGTATCACCCGTATAGCTACTAACTGTCATCCCAGTTCAATGTTTAGTTCGTTTGCAATCGATGCGAACTCTCTTTATTCCCATACATTTTTCCATGTGCGTATTTTATGTCGCCAGGTCGAATATAGCCACATTAATACGTTTGCGGTAATGCGAACACAGACAAAGATCTGTGTTGAAAATGTCCCATTTTAATAGATTGCAGGCACGCATTTTTTATTCTTTAGCGAACTGTAGCGCATGTGTTATCTGAAGGCTTTGCCATATTTGACTCTTAGGGGCTACGGAAATAAACGTTATTTTCGTTTCGAACTCCTATCATTCGAGCTGGCTGGAAATTCTCCTGATTCCAAAAAAATTTATATCGCCAAGAGATCATTCGTAGTCACAAGGATACCTGGCTTCGTATGCTTATGTTTATCGTAGAGGCCAGTTCTTCAGTAAGCGCAACCGTTAAGCACTTATATAGATACCTTGTGAACGCCTCTGAATTTATATATTTAGAGGCTCGACAACAAACGGTCTGGTTCGGCCGTTAAGCAGCTCACTGCTGCCACAGTTTTGTTGACTCACGCGACCTGCCTGATGTCGCGTGCTTACCACATTACTCGCTGCATCAAATTGGCCGGAAATTGATACTCTGGCATTCAGCGTGAGCAGTTATATGAAAATTGTATTATTCAGTGAATGCTGGGGAATATAACGTTCCACATTGTACCCAGAGAGAGTGCGTGTTCCTTAAGGAAAAAAAAAATAAGAGCATGAACAAATGGTTTCTCTGCTCCTCCAAAGTTTCAGTGCCAGTTTTATTCTTAAAGCCTTCCATGCGCAAGCATTATAGTCTAAATGAAGGTCACGCTATCGATTAACAAATAAGATGTGCTGGAAAAAGTACGCATATTTTCTATTAATTGCTATAGCCTTTCATGTTGCACTGTGCACATTCACCTTGTACAGAGTGCACACGGGATACTCTCTCGTTGTGCAGTACACCTCTTTTCACCACTAATTATCGTGCACAAAAAATGCGCGAGTATTTCTTAGGTAACTTCTCTGGTGTCCCTAAAGCTAAACGAAACGAGATGTACAATTGTTTTAGCATAAATGACATTGAGAACAAGGCTAGGGATCGCACGAAGCCATGGACACTCGGAACACCATCACGTTCAGTCAACGTTCGTAACTCCCAGTGATAAAGTCAATGTTCAACTCCTTCCAGATCGCTATAGTTGAGCAACGCACTGATGCCAAATACAGCAGGTAGTCAGCTTTACTCTTGCTGTTAACTTGAAGCACTAATACTGCTGTTTTCTTGAGAACACGCTCCAGCAGCTGAAGGGTGTAGCCCGCCGGCACAGCGTACTCTATGGCTGCCGTTCTCGCGTTATGACGAGAGAGTTTGTGGTGATGCCACTCCCCACGCAATCCGCACGTTATGACATGGTCTGTAAAACGACACTGCACGAGCACATCACATATCAAAACGAATGCCACCATTTTCGTTAGAACATTTCTCGCGGGTCAAAGCCAAAGTCCTGGCGTTACGACAAAGCGCAACTACACGTTTGACGACGTAGCGACCGGGTTTACGGCGGAGCAACACAGTGCACGATTCACACGTAGTCCCAGCACAGAGGCTCTTGCACACAGGCTCGATCAACACATTTTGCTCTCCTTGTCTTTGGGCGTCAGTGCGCCGTCGCCGTTCGTTGCAGTGTTGCACGCTGTGTGCAGGCGCGCCGGCGAGTAAGCGTCAGCCGGGTCAGTGGACACCTGCGAATCTGTGTGGGCCCTGTTGAGCAGGCGGCAAGTGAGCGACTCGCGCACCATTCGGGACACTCTTCGGCAGAAACCGCCGTTGCCGGCGTCCTTGCGCGGCCGTTGAAAGTACAGGAAGATGTACGGATTGATGGCGCTGTTTGATGCAGATATGACGCCGAACAGAGCCACCACATTGCCGTCCAGGATGCCGGGGTTGCCGAAAGCGAGAATGGCCTCTTGCACCATGTACGGCACGTTGGTCACCAGGAAGGCACCGAATACCACGGCCGTCATCTTCAACGTTTTCACCTGCGAGTATAAAGAAGAAGAAAAAAAGAAAATAAAGAAGGTCGCAGCGTTGTGGTGTGACATTTGCATTTCCGTGCGCGCTTGGCTTAAGGAAAGCTTTGTAATAGATTTGAATTGCAAAGTGTTCTGTTAGTACACATTCGTGGACACGTACGCACACACGCACAGCCCCAGGAAAAGATGAAGAATTGGATATAGACACTTTTTATAGAGCCCGGAAATTTTTTTAAAACAATGTACAGTCAGAGACGCACACGGAATTCGCTGTGCTGCAATTGGCTTGCTACTCCGGCTCCATTCCAACGGTGATAAGCCACATACTTTTATTGCATATCACACCGCTGCTTGCACTGGCGCCTATGTGAGTCCTGGCTACTTTCCACAGCAATACGAAACCACTAATCTACCGATTGGAGTTCAAGCGGACCTGTTCAGCGTACCTACCTAGGCAAGAAGAGTTGCGGCAGATCGAGCGTGGCGCAGCGAGAGAGAAAATTAGACTCTCTTAAATAGGTCCGACTCAAGAAACAAACACGTATAAAGTATATATTTACCTACACCGATGCCTTGATATGTATATCGGCCAGATGCTCAGTTAGCTGAGTACACTATAAGTATAACTCGCTCACCTTTCTTGGTTTACAGGCGTGCGTATAACCAGGCAGTAGTTCTAAAACCATCTTTATCACGTCGCTCAAAATTACACTTTAGGCAAATCTTCTTACTTTGCAGCTGTTACAACATACTACACATACTTGCCCTTTCGTGCAAGCAGTTTGCCTTGCCAGCTTTGCTGTCTGCTTTGCTAGCCATTCTCGTTTTGCCTTCCTGTATGCATCGGTCGAGGTTCAGAACTGGCTCAGGCAAACAGGGAAGTAAGAACAAGAAAAGAAATATAAAAGAAAGGATGTGTATAGTGTGATTCAGTGTTCCGCTAAACAAACATATCCAGCAATACATAGTAGCATTTGCACACGCTAGGCTCTCACCACACAAGTAGATCACTTAATGAAGGTAGCATAAGTGCTAACACTAATAGTATGCACAAATACTAATAGCGCTGATAGGGAATGATGTGGGGGATGTTTCCTAAGAACACGAGCGTCGATTCTTTCATCGTGTAAGGACGCGAAATTGTTTGCACTGTCGTTATCATGGTGTGACGGCGGCCCGCCAAGTGTTAATGGGATACGAAGAGAAAAACTGTTTAAGCCGTGCTAGTAAAACTCCATACTACAACGAACGCAAAAATAATCTACTCTTGCTGAGTAGAGGCTCAGCGAACCAGAAAAGGCGTATAAGCGATAGCCGGGTGGTGACTCCGCCTTGAAGTTCTCGCGCCAGACCACTGTGACATCATCAATTTTTCCAGCGCTTGCTCATGTCTAGTTAACTCGTTATCGCTAAAAATGAATGTATCCTAAAAGAAGCAAACTTAGCAAATTTACAGAACCCTTACTAAACCGCAATGGCCTAAAACACGAAACGTTACTTTGAAGTTCGTGGCACTGCGATCTCAGTGGCAAATTATAAAAAAAAAGAAAAGAACGGAAACTTTGACCCTAAGTTTCTTTTCATATATTCAACCTAATACCACAAACAAAGTTTAGAAAAACAATACTTCATTAGCCTAAACTGATTTAGTGTTTCTTTTTAGCGCTTCATGATTTAGTGTTTGACCTTCAAGGTCAAACTACGCCTACGCTTGTCGGCGCGCGAAAGCTCGCGTCCGAGAGCCTACGCATGGGCTGATGCTGCAGCGGGCTGAGCACATATATCTTCTCCAGTGCCTCACAAGAACAGGAAATGACGGCTGCCAATGCAAAAATAGTGAGCCAATTGGGCGCGCGCTGGCGCGCGTCTTGTACGTTCAAACCGCCATTCTTTAGACTTGGCCTTTAGACTTCTTTATCGTGCTGGTACCAGTAGCTTTATTGCATGCTTCTTTCTGCGTGCACCGTTTGCGGACATCTCAAGAACCCGCCGTGGTTGTTCAGTGGCTATGGTGTTAGGCTGCTGAGCACGAGGTCGCGGGATCGAATCCTGGTCAAGACGGCCGCATTTCGATGGGGGCGAAATGCGAAAACACCCGTGTACTTAGATTTAGATGCACGCTAAAGAACCCCAGGAGGTCAAAGTTTCCGGAGGCCTCCACTACAGCGTGCCTCATAATCAGAAAGTGGTTTTGGCACGTAAAACCCCGTAATTTAATTTTTTTGACATCTCACTGTTCCCTAAGTGGTGGCAGCAAAGTTCTCAACACAGCAGAGTGGCACAAGGATACCAGCCTCGCCACCTCGAAACTCGAGAGAGAGAAACGACGAGGAAAAAGTAGGGAGGTTAACCAAGGACATGCCCGGTTGGCTAATGTAAAATTGGGGACGGCAAAAGGAGAAAATAGATAAGGAGAGAAAAGAAAAATAATCGAGTCAGTCATTCACAGAGTAACTCGCAGAGGAATCTGCGCTTTCACAAACGTTCGTACAATCAAGTATCCTTCGGGAAGTGCAGAAGGGCTTTTGAGGCCTTTTGCAAGCAAGAATGCATAAGCCTCGGTGCAGGGATCTTTTCTTTCGAGGGCACTCCATTATATAACAGGCTGTGCGCGCGTTCAGTACTATGCAGTATTACCCTTTTAATTAGCTTTTTCTTTTTAATACGCTTCCTCGGCTCGCTCAGTTTATAGTCTGTATCGGAACGAAATGACTGACTGTTTGACGCCAGCTAAGGGAAATACAGTGTCAATGCTTTTCAACGAAAAACCTGCGTACTTTTCGAAGCGCCGGTCTATGCACATGTTGCGCTAAGAATGGCGACACACGACAACCAAACTTATTTCTGTTGTAATAAATGTGCGCTCCTGTCGTATATTCTGGCAGTGAAGTTGAGATCCAGAAAGGTGATTATCTTGAAGCGTGCGCAGCGGCAACTTATTTTGCTGCAAATTAATGGTTGAATCCTTCCCAGTGCTCGTCACCCACAGACGGCAGTGACATCTACTGGTGTCCTATACATCCGTCATTCTTAGCCTACTGACACAAATTAGACTGTAGCACTAGGCTGAACGAATCTCACGTATCGTGTTTTCGAAAAAGCTGGCTCTACGTATACAGGAACAATCGCACACAGCGGTAATATTTTTCGCCAGGCCTCGATAAGGTTACGATGGACTGAATATATATGTGTGTTACATTTGTTGGCAGCTAAATGTGCATGAGCCGAGACTGCCGTACCTGAGTTATAGCGCGATGACATGAAACCTTGGACAGACACAGATAGAATTTATTATCTTACCAAAGTAGGTCTTGAATGGCTGATATAATACTTATGAACTTTTCAATGCAAATAGAAAGTTCTAGTCAAATAATTGGTAATTAGCTTAATCTGGAGGACACCTAACAAATAAGCTTCAGAAAGAAAGATCGGGGTTCCTCTTAGGAGCGCGCATGATATAAAAATGAATTTTTTGAACGTTATCCTTGGCAACACCGTGCTTGTTGCGGCTATGTATAGAATAAAGGAATTAATAAATTTAGCACGGATCCTATACTGATTGCATAGCAGTCTCCGTAAACCTCCACTGTAAACCTTCACAACGTATGTATGACATAAGCCTGCTGTCGGAAATGGCGCTAAAGGGCCTGAGTGGTCGCACTGCTACGGGCAATAGGGCTTGGTGTCGGAGCGATTGCGGCATACTTTAACAACCCATTAATTCCATGCCTATACTGAAACCTAACCGCCGCGTGGCCGAGGCGCGAAACTGCCTTTGGGACACATACCTTTGCCCGCGGAAGCGACGAAGTAGTCTGCTGGCCCACCTTCCGGCCTGTCGCGCTGTGCTTCCAAAGCGTCCAGAGTATTCCAGTGTGGAACGCAATCAGGAGTACGAGCGGCGCCACAAACACCATGAAGAACACGAACCCCATGTAGATCTGGCGGTGGTAGAGTGGTGTGCCGCGGTCGTAGAAGATGGACGCGCAGAAGCACTTTCCCGGTGCCACTTCGACGCTGTGGAACACATAGACGTTGGGCAGCGAAGGCATGCACGAAGCCACCCACGTGACTGCGGCCAACTTCCACGGGTCGGGGCTGGGCGCCAGCGGAGTTGCGATGGCGATGTGCCTGTCCACGGCGATGGCCACCAGCATGTACGTGGAGGAGACGAGCGTGAACGTCTGCAGGAACTTGAAGAAGCGACAGAAGACGTCGCCAGCGATCCACAGACGGCCCATCACCTCCCACACTACCTGCGAGGTCATCGTCACGCACGCCACCAGGAGGTCGGCGATGGCGAGGTTCAGAAAGAGCACCCTGGCCTTGGACACGCGACGGTGACGATGCTTGACAAGTAGGTTGCAGCAGACGACGCTGTTGCCGACTACGGAGAGGATTATCATGGTGACGATAATGCTGATCCGGACTCGTTTGTGGTAACGTGGACCCAAAACTTCGTCCGATGCAAGGTTTCCGGTGGCGTTGTCGAAAAGCGCCGTAAGGTTGCCTGTGGGGTCACTGCCGTACGGAAGGTCGTCCAACGTGGCGTTGAAAACGTCCGCTTCAGTCATTCCTAGAGAAGGGGCATGCCGCGTGCAGCCCCACTGTCAGCGACACGACTCTTTCAAAGCCAGTTTATGCGTGAAGTTGGTCCCGAGTGCCAATTGGTGGCCTCTGAGCTGGGCACAAGATGGCTTTTACTTTCAGGATCTTGTGCTTTCTTTTTCATTACGCCACGTGTAATTTGTGTGGTCCTGCCCATTCCATCAGTCGTCGGTTCTCGATCTCTCCCAGACCTGTTTATGTGGAAAAAAAGATAGTTTTGCGAGAAATATCACATTATTTATCTAGATACGCATAGATTATTGTGTCAGCCGCAGGGAAATGAAAAAAAGACTTTTATGGCGATTCAACCTCCACTAGAAGTCGATCAACGACAAAGCTTTCATGAGCTAGTTGGGTGTAAGATAGGGACGGAGTCAATGCGCACCCCGCTTTATCGCGTCGCTCCTCACGTGAGGGTTTAGAGCGACGGACTCATCTTTACTTCGCTGCGCTATCTCCGGGATCAGCCCACATTCTGACGTACGATGGCGTGTTAACTAACTTTAAATAATTTCCGAAATTGAACATGTCAAAACTACGATCCAATTATGAGGCATGCAGTTGAGGGTCGGGGGAAACGTCCGCAGCGTAATAGTTACAATATCAGGGTGCCGATACGGAAACTCGGAGGTAACTCGCCAAGAAAGATGTCTTTAACAAATCAATAAAAATTTCCAACTACGGATTCGAACAGAGGACATCTAGCACAGAACTATGATACTGTAACCATTACGCTACGGATTTTCGTCCTCCAAACGATAGGCCTCATAATCCGGTCGTAGTTTTGACGTGTTCTATTCCCGAATTTATTAAAAATTATTTAACACATCATGATGTCTCAAAAAGTGGGCCGATCTCGGAGATTGCGCAGAAAAAAAGAAAAATCCGAGTCCGACGCCCCAAGGCATCACGAGAGGAGCGAGGCGATGAAGTGCGGTGCGCAATGACTCAGCCCCTATCTCACCTCCAACTCGCTCAGGAAGACTGTGTTTCATCGACTTCACCTGGAGGTTGAATCGAACCTTTTCACTGTCTCTTTGCTGAAAATAAAACAACGGAAAAAATACGTCCCCTGGTTAATCTCTCTGCTTTAATCTTTTCTTTTGGCTCTTTCTGCAATATTCTCACCATACCGCGCAGTTTGCCGGTGCAAGGTCTCTCTAGGCCTTGCGCCGGCAACCCCCCAGGTGGTCTTTTCTTTTATTTAAAGCAACTGTATATCGTTATGGAGCGGCTGGCGACGCATTTCCTGCCAACTAATCGGTCCTCATTACGAGTGGTCAATAAATATTTAAGTTATTAATTAAGTATGCGAGTACGTCACAGATTTGGGATTGCAGTCTCTTTCATGCCTTTGAGGACACTGCGGTGGAGCCGCCATGTTTTCGTGAGGTTGTGCTTCGCAGAATCCATATATATGTCACATCACGCCACGTAAACAGGCACTTCAACAGTACACAAAAGTTTCTAAACCACACAGACTAATAGGGTGTGCGAAATTCTGCCGGGTTCTGTTGTTGCCTCAAAACGTGGCTCGTACCCACAGGGGGGATTGGTCACACTGGGTTGAGGGAAAAATGCATTTAATGAAATATCAAAAGGGGGTAAAAGCATACATTCAAAACGAAGCATTAGGCAACTAAGTGCTAATAGAAATGTATAGAGGACCAATACATAAATTTAGGCTAAAATGAAAAAGTAAAGCGTCCCGCAGTCGCTGCCGTAGCAGCGAAACCTTTCCGAAGCTTCAATGAACTTATTATGTATCTCAGTAATCATTGACCCTTGGCTGTTGCCTAATTTACAGGCGCCAAAGGACAAGACGTTTGGCGTGGTAAGCGCTAACCCTTGCTTACTAGTTGTAAATAAGAAGAACATTCTGCGCGGGGAGGAGAAGCGGCGGCTAGAAAGAAAGAAGTGGTCCTTAGTTGTTGTTGCCTCAAAACATGGCTCGTACTGGTCCTTAGTTCATGACGCCACTGACAGTTCTTTTTCTTCTTCCTGACTACCTCTATAGCATTGCAGCGTGCTCCCCGTGTACATGAAGGTCAGACAATAGCATAGAGAAAAGCAATGCGTACGCCTGCTCATCTTTCACGCGCTACATTGAATAGGAACCCCCTTTCACAGAACATCCATGGTGTCTTTTGGCGATTGATCCCGCTTATAAAGAGGAATTATGAAGACGGCTGTGATCGGCTCAATCGCTTTGTTAAGTTCTAGCAAATGTGGAAAATGTAGCGAGGCAATTCGTCAGTGAATGCAGGGACGTTGAGCTTCCTCCCATCGCCGTCAGAGACTGTTATATAATAAGAGACGCGCCACGGGATTTTGTACTGAACGTACTTTTCCGAAATAAATCGAAACCGGCTCACCGCCCCTTTGCGTCTTGCTTTCATCAAAACACCGCTGCCGTGGCATATGTACTTCGTGCAAGCGAGTCAGAAAGTGGGCCGCCTAGTTGACGGGCGCAAAATGTTTATTACAAGTTTTCCCGTGAAATTATTTATTCATTGCGTACACGAACTCTGCGTAATAATTTTTATGTTTCAATCATCGATTATGCCGGAACACACCATTTTTTACCCATTATTTGGAGTGCACAGTTTGATTAAGATGGGCGGTAGTGATGAAAGCAGAATCCTTTGGAAGGGTCTTGAGGGGAATTGAAGCTAAGCAGCAAAAAAGAAGAGAAGCAAATCTTGCTTTCGCTCAACGGAATGTCGGTTTTGTATGCAAAGTGCTCGGAGTGCAGGCGCATGTTTAAAATGCCCCTAAAGCACAATGAACACCGAACTTTGGCTTGCTTTATCGACATGTAGCTATAGAAGCATGGGCGCGTTTCACAGAGGCGCAGTAAATTTAGGAAAATATGGGCTGCTGAGCACAAGGTCGCGGGATTGAATCCCGGCCACGGCGGCCGCATTTCGATGGGGGCGAAATGTGAAAACACCCATGTACTTAAATTTAGGTGCACATTAAAGAACCCCAGGTGGTCAAAATTTCCGGAGTCCTCCACTACGGCGTGGCTCATAATCAGAAAGTGGCTTTGGCACGTAAAACCCCATAATTAATTTTTTTTTTAATTTGGAAAATGCGTTACATCGTCTTGTAGGATCTTGGAAAAGCTTGAGAACGTCTCTCTACGTTCAGCGTGGCACATCTTCAAGAAAGGAGCTAACTATACAACTGATTTCATGGGAACAAACTTGCGGAGAGCTATAAACTACAGATAAAAGCATTTCGAAATTGTACCTTGCTTTGCTGATGAAGCATTGTATTTACAACAATCACAGCTGCAGGCATTAAGGTCTCTTTCATTCAGAAAGTGTTGAGAGGAGGAGGAGGAGGAGGAGGAGGATAGGGAGGTGTCTCGCCTCCTACTGGAGTTTCTTTAGTGACGTCAAATCGTTCGCCGAGTGGTGATGTTCCGAACTGCTTGATAATATGCACCAATTTTTCGAAGTGGGGCAGTAATATTCAGTGGGTGCGTACTGGACTTCGTGGCTGATCAGAGCTTCGTCAGCGTCGAGATTGCTCGGCCTGGCCTTCCGGGTTTCTCTTGGTAGCGTTAATGATGGGCGACCTACTCACGCCCCATTCTCCACCGTGGCATGTCTAGAGCTCTACATAAGTTGGCGCAGAGCGATTGCCGACATGTGTTTGTGGGGCTAGATCCGCTTGTATCCTAACACCCCCATTTATCTTTTCCTTAACCTTCGTAGTCCTTGTCTCGTTTACCGCCCTTCTTATGTGATCCGAGGACGAAGTACTGCATGACGCCTTAGGTTTTATGGCTCTTCTACATCCTCCGAACACGTCGTGGTAGCCCTCTGGCTATAGCGTGGTGAAGCTGAGCACGATGTCGTGTGTTCGATTCCCGCCGTGGCAGCCGCATTTAACCGGGGGGGGGGGGGGGGGGGGCATTTATGCCATAAAACGCTCGTGCACTTAGGGTTAGGTAGCCGTGAAACAACGCCAGGGGTTAAAAAATTAATTCGGAGTCCACCACTACAAAAAAAAGTACACCTGTATCTGAAACGAAAGAAATGGCTTGAGGAGAGGAGTAGCCGTCGCTACATCTGAATTGGTGGAGCACGCGTCATGCGAAGATTGGGGGATTTGGCTTCCACCTTCTGTACACATCCAATATTTTCTTTCCCACTTAATATATCCAAGATAAATGAAAACTTCAATCTCCCCCACATTTAGTAGGCAGTTTAAAAAAAGATGCTAATGAACCCTATGGTTCTTTCCTCCGCAGCTTCTATTGCCTCACAAGGCCAATAGCCTAAAGCAAAGGAAACCATAAGCTGATTATCTCTCTCTTTAGTATATATTTGGATCTCGTTTCTTAATAAATATATCCCATTTCCTTCTGTGATTACGAATAACAGTGATTATTTGGCTAAGCAAGGATTCTCCGAGTTTGTTTGATTCTTCTAACACAAGGCAATAAGTCCTTTTCAATGAGCGAAATACACTAATAATGTAAAAGCGGCCGTTCTCGCGCGGGACGAGAACGTACTTAAAATACAGCACAGAAACTTTTCCACTCTTCCATCACTCCCGTCATCAGCGTCGAACAGTATAACCGCGGTTCAGCCTTAAAGGTGATCACGGAACTGTCTGCTGCAGGCAGGCTTCAGAAATGCCCGCTTACTGCAAGTCAAGTGCTTCCTGCTAGGAAAAAGCTAATTAGGCGCAGGCTTCGCGAAAGCTGGATTAATTTCAACCACCTGGCATCTCTGCCAAGTAGCCTTCGCCAACAACCTCAGATGGGCGGCGCGCAATCATTTCGTATCAGGCGCCTCTTCTACGTACGCGAGGATGACAGGAACTCTCAAGGAAGCGGCGAGCTCGATTTGTGCTTTGTTGCCGCCGGCGGTGTGAAACGTACAGTAATTGCGTGCCAGTGTCAAATGCTAAGTACGCTCTCGGTGAGAGGTTGTGAAAGTTGAACGGCGCTTCATATCAGCGTTTGAGAAGCGTTGGTATAATTCCCCGTTTAGAGGGGAGATTAAACTTTGTGCCCCCGAACTGTTCATTTGAAGAGATGAAAAAAAAAATATGGAAAGGTTCGGTGTTAATTTTGTTGAAGCCTGTGGCATGCTGAGGAGCGATAGCTGGCTCTCACGAAAACTTTAGTACTGTAGTGCTCAGTCTTGCTGGCGCGATATTATTTTTTATCTGCAAGAACTTCTGCCGTTAGGCTTTTATGAGCGAACTGACGGTGTTGTGAGCGTGTGATAACATTGACGAAAATATAATGTTTTTTAAATCTAACGGTTTCCTTTCAAGCGCTTGTCAAATGCACGTTTCGTTTCAAATGCACGCAATGCAACGCTTCTAGAAGCCACTTCTCTATTTTGAACGAGAAAAACAGGGGTTAACCGAGGGGCCCGATTTTGATTAGTCATATCATAAGAAGCCAACAAACACTGACACCAAGGACAACATAGGGAAAATTACGTTTGCTTAATAAGTGAAATGAAGTAACGATAAACTAATGGAAATGAATGTGGATGAAAAAACAATTTGCCGCAGGTGGCTAACACTGCCAGGGCTCTACTAGGGAACATAAGTACCCAAGAAAATGGATGGGAAAACGGCGCCACGGTAGCTCAATTGGTAGAGCATCGCACGCGAAATGCGAAGGTTGTGGGTTCGGTCCCCACCTGCGGCAAGTTGTTTTTTCATTCACTTTCGTTTCCATTAACTTATCATTCCTTTGTTTCATTTATTAAGCACAAGTAATTTCCCCTATGTTGTCCTTGGTGTCAGTGTTTGTTGGCTTCTTATGATATTCTCCATTTTTAGCCCTTCACTCAAGTTCCTTAAATTTATTTATTTATTATTTATTTCAACATACTGTCAACCCTTTGACAGGGTTATTACAGGAGTGGGGTACAGAAAGAAACAGTAATAATAGTAATTGTCATCGTAGGTATGCTAAACAAGCACAGATAAGAAAGAGAAATATACATACAACAGTAATTGTGAATACGAGTATTGACAAACATGCTAATAGAAAAAACAACTTATCATATTGAGAGTAAAAATAAATGACATCAGGTTGATGAGTACGTATTAAGCGAGTTTTGTAACATCTCAAGGAAATCTTCAATTCTTTGTTGTTCGACTATAAGTCGGTCAATGGTATTCCATTCCCGAATGGATCTAGGGAGAAAAGAATAATAGAATGTATTGTTGTTGCACGCATATTCTTGTAGTGCGAGATCATGTGTGTGACGTAGTTGCCTTGTTTGTTTAGTTTCAACGTAAGTTGTGTGGTCTATCTTAAAATAGTTGTGCAGTAGCATATATAAGAACTTCAGGCGGTGGATTTTAGCACGACTTTGGAGTGAGGGCAAACCTGCGCTGCGTAGCAATTCGGTCGGGGAATCAAGGCGCCGATAGCAGTTAGAAATAAATCTAATCGCTTTGCGCTGCACATTTTCAAGCATGCCGATACCGCTACTTGTGAAAGGGAACCAGATTATATTGGCGTATTCTAGAATTGGGCGGACAAGTGTGGTGTATGCTAAAAGCTTAGTGTCACGGTCGGCGTGCCGCAGCGTCCGCTTAAGGAAAAACAATTTTTTCATTGCTTTCGCGGTTATAGCTTCCGTGTGAGCTGCCCAGCTGAGATCAGAAGTTATTATTACACCAAGATATTTGTACTGGGTTACATTTCGGAGTACGACATTATTAAAACTATAAGAGAATGCTAAGCTTGTTTTCTTTCTTGTTATTGTCATTGCAACTGTTTTGTCTGTATTAATCACCATTTGCCAGTTAGAGCACCATCTTACTACTTCATTCAGGGCAATGTTCAGCTCATTTTGGTCACTGTAGCTTTTGACCTCTTTATACAGTACGCAGTCGTCTGCGAATAGCCTAATATTTGCGTTAATGTTGGTTGCCAGGTCATTTATAAACAGCAAAAATAATAATGGTGCCAAGACAGATCCCTGGGGCACACCGGATGTGACAGTTAATGTGTCAGAAACGTGCTCATTGCATTGCACAAATTGTTGACGCCCTGACAAATAGCTTGACATCCATCGAGTCATTGGCCCATCCCCAAGTTTGCGGACCAGCTGGATAACTAGCTTTTCATGGGAAACCCGGTCAAACGCCTTTGAGAAATCCATAAAAATTATGTCTATTTGGGAGTGTTCGTTAATGCCTTGGGCCAAGTCGTGCATTATTTCGACGAGTTGAGTAACGGTCGATAGGCCTCTCCGGAATCCGTGCTGGTTGGGGTGTAGCAGATCATTGTCTTCGACAAATTTTGTGATGAACTTAAGGATAATATGCTCGAGTATTTTACAGCTGGTACACGTCAAGGAAATGGGCCTGTAGTTTGATGGGATCGTTTTGTCGCCGGATTTATGCACTGGGATTATTTTTGCGACTTTCCATTCAGAAGGAATCTGTGAATCCTGGATAGATTTTGTGAATATTAGGCGTAGATACTTACTAACTGGTTCTGCATACTGTTTGAGAAAAGCGTTCGGTATCCCGTCTGGGCCACAGCTCTTTTTGTCATCAAGGTTTAATAGCAGACAGTATACCGCTGTCGGTTATTTCTGGGGTTTCTAGTAATTTATTTTTGGTAGATGGGGTAATCTGGGAGTGTTGCACTAGTCCATTATCGATTGTAAAAATCGTCTGGAAGTAGTGATTGAACTGATCCGCCTTATCTTTTGTTTCTATTGAAGGAGAAGCCTTTCTATCGTTATGTTTGCCATTTACGTAACGCCAAAATTTTGCTGGTGATGTTTTCATGAACTTGGATAGAGTGTTACCATAGTAATGCATTTTAGAAACGCGTATCTTGCTTTTCAATGTTTTAGATAGCACGGAAATCTGAGCGGTGATATTAGCGGCTAAACCAGACCTCCTACCTTTCCTCAGCCTACTAATTTTACGTTTAACATGAATTATTTCTCGGGTGATCCATGGATTATATTTTCTTGTAAGTTTGCGCTTTAGTGGGACAAAGTTTTCAATACAATGCATGACGTGTGCTTTGAATTGCAACCATACATGATCTATCGACGAGTTTTTGTCCGAGCAAAGATCTGAAAAGTCAAGGAATTCGTGAGTTAGATATGTGATTATTGCATCGTTGTCTGCTCTGTTGAATGCAAGAACGTGCTTTATAGGGCCGTGGTGTCGTACAAGACCAGGTAGAGGCAGTGTGCATAGGACTAATTTATGATCGGATATGCCGTCTAAGATTTCGGTGGATGTCTGGTCGTTAAGGAAATGGTCACTAACAAGAACAACGTCTAGAATAGAGCTTGATTTGCCCTGGATACGTGTGGGGACGCGTACGAGTTGTTTGAGGTTAAAGTTGAACAATATATCCAATATGGCGTCATTCGCAGCACCTCGCACTTTTTTTGACGACCATTCCACTTCAGGCAAGTTAAAATCACCAGCCATGATTATTTTGCCGTTCGTCATGTGATCATGCATATAATCCAGAAGATGTTCCAGATAACTTGCCTCAGCGTTAGGTGGTCTGTAGATAGCGCCTACAAATATGCAGCCTTTCTGCAGCTGTACTTTGCACCACACCGCCTCAATTTCAGGCTTATCTCGTAAAACGGTGTATCGTAGTTCTTTCTTAAAGAAAAGTGCGACACCCCCGCCTCTAGTGCCCCTATCTCTGCGCACAATCACATATCCTGGTGGCAAGACTTCGTGGTCTAAGATATCCGAGTGAAGCCATGTTTCTGTGACAGCAATAATGTCAGGTTTAATTTATAAAACCAGAGCTTCGAATTGGTCTATTTTATTTGCAAGACTTCGTGCGTTCACATTCAACAGGGTTACTTCTGTCGACTTCGAGTGACTCTCTTTTGTAAGACATCCTTTTCTTCGTTTTTTTGGACTGCAATTAAATCTTCGTGGTCACTATCCCAAGCAAAAAGTTCACCATTTATACGCACTTTATCGTAGACTAGCGACACCCTTTCCTGCCTATCCCGGTATTCTTTCGTGCGATCCCACAGCTTCTTTCTTATTTCCCGAATACTACGAGAAAAATCTTCACTGATATAGAAACCTGAGCCCTTGAGCATCGTGCAGTGCTTGAGGATTGAAACTTTGTCTCGGTAGTCGAGCAGTTTAAGGATTACGGGTCTTGGCCTAGAAGTATCAGTTTGCTTCTTTTTGCCTAGGCGGTGGATTCTTTCGATTCCCTTGGTTTTTATGTGTAGTATACCGTCTAAAATCTTTTTTTCGACCATTTCAAGAAGCATGTCTGTTGATTCCTTTTGTTGTTCTTCAACACCGTATATGACAAGGTTGGACCGACGGCTCCGGTTTTCCAGATCCTCGACTTTCTTTTCCATAGCCATTAGGTTTTTTTCTAAGGTAGATATTCTTTTATTGTTCTCTGAGATCTGTTTTTCAATACCAGCTATCTTTTCAAGTTTCTTGTCGATTGCATCAAGTCTAGTGTTTGTTATAGATTTTTCTTTCTTAATTTCTTGAATATCCCCGGCAATTAGCTTTAGCTGTTCTGCTATGCCATCTAATGTAGGGCCTGGGTTCAACTCAATATCTCCTCCCAGAAGCAACAACATGCGCAAGACAGCAAACAATTTGCAAAAGGATTCGCGAAGCGACCGTGGGCACGGCAGCAGAATTAGGCAGACATTGTTACTACGAAATGACTTGTCATAGCGTCTGCTCACCTGTAGAATAAACAGGAACGGGTTTGAAGGCTGCATCTTTGCGATGCTGCCGTGCCCACTGCCAGCTTTGCCGTATGCGTCCTGCTTTATAGGGTTGCTCCATGGTGTCGTCATCGGTGATCCAAGCATATCTGTCGATGTGACACCAGCGCCATCATGGAAGGGCCGGTAGCTTTCGTCAGCTGAGGCTGCGTGCATCAGCAGATACTTATCGCCGATAGAAGCAGCTCGAGACGATGGTTGCAGCTCGTAGCACGCCGGTGTAGGGCCCGTGGGGTACAGCAGGAAGCCTATCTGTAGAATAAACAGGAACGGGTTTGAAGGCTGCATCTTTGCGATGCTGCCGTGCCCACTGCCAGCTGTGCCGTATGCGTCCTGCTTTATAGGGTTGCTCCATGGTGTCGTCATCGGTGATCCAAGCATATCTGTCGATGTGACACCAGCGCCATCATGGAAGGGCCGGTAGCTTTCGTCAGCTGAGGCTGCGTGCATCAGCAGATACTTATCGCCGATAGAAGCAGCTCGAGACGATGGTTGCAGCTCGTAGCACGCCGGTGTAGGGCCCGTGGGGTACAGCAGGAAGCCTATCTGTAGAATAAACAGGAACGGGTTTGAAGGCTGCATCTTTGCGATGCTGCCGTGCTGTTTAATAGTAGTGTTATTAAACATTAAACAGCACTGCCGTGCTGTTTAATGTTTAATAGTAGTCGAAACGGCGCGTGCGGATTCAGATTCCATTTAAGAAAGAACTCGGCGAGGTCAAGGTTTCGGCCGCAGGATACGTTAAGTTAGAGATATGAAGATGCACTGCACCACCAAAATTATCTCTGCTGCTCCGAGGCTATCATTGAACGTTTTTTTAGGGTCATACGAAGTAACCGCAGCAATAAACCGAAAAGGAAACAGTTGAATTAGCCCCAAAATAAGCATGGCTCCAAATTTAGAGCAGTGTCTACGTGACGTAGCGGCAAAGCAGGGTGGAAATGTTCAGTATCACTGGTAGCACTAATGGCCGAGGTAAAATATTTATAGCAGAAGATCGACGCACGTATATATAACAACAAATGCTTAGTATATGACACGCCCCTTTATCCCAACAAGGACACGGTATCGGAGAAGAAACTAAAATGAAGAGACAATGTATTTAAACAGGGAGATCTTTGTTCGCCACTCTAGGAACATCTGCCAAAAGCTCTTGTTTTGTTGTTTATGTTACCATCACCACACCAATTTTATGACTTTCGGTTCTCATATTAGGTGAATGAGTACGCACATTGATTTGCAATGTGTGTACTAAATTACACGTTAGTGCTTATACTGATAATTTCGAAGTTTTTTAACAATGCACATTAAGCAGGAGGATGGAGAAGTATCTCGCTTCTACCGTTCCTACATGTCTGGTGTTCAGTGCCTGGCTTTAAAGAAACACATGGCATTTGTATTACAGTTCAAACGGGAAATAATACTAGATTATACTATGCAGGGTGTCCCAGATAACTTTACAGAATGATAAAAATTGTAATGAAGTGCTTCTAGGTGGGCGCGAAGAAATGCACGTTGTTGGCTGTCGTATGTAGCAAGCCGCGTTTTCTTTTTATTCTGCTTAATTTCCAAATTAGTCGAGGCTCCTTAACAAACATCGCAAGTATTAACTTAAGAGAAAAACTTCCGCTGAGAAAGTTGCAGAGCAGTCTATCAAACATCTAATCCAGCACCTTCTAACTTTCTGCTTGTTGTGCATTAATTTTTTTCTGCGTTCTAAAGGAAGGCTCGCGAACACTCTTACGTGCGTAGGGGGTTTACGCCTCCACAGTATCCAGGACAGGTGAAGGAGGAAGACGACGT
Source organism: Dermacentor andersoni (assembly GCF_023375885.2). Lineage (NCBI taxonomy): Eukaryota > Metazoa > Arthropoda > Arachnida > Ixodida > Ixodidae > Dermacentor > Dermacentor andersoni. The sequence goes on from NC_092815.1 coordinate 52,781,202, forward strand.
GCAGTTGGCTAGCTGAATCTCGACAGTCGCTCAGCTGACCAACGCTGTCGCGTCTAACTGTACCTGGCTTGTCAACAAATGCCTCTCGTGGGCGTAACAATATAAAAAAAAAAACCTGACAAGCCCATTTGCGTGCCGGCATTGTAGTGGTGCTTGTAGACTACTACGCACCTACAAACTAGAACAAAGAAGATGCATAAGTAATATATCTGACTTAGCCCGGATTGAATTATTTCATTGCGCATATCCACGCCGGCATAAACCACATTGGGTATTACCAAAAGTAAGAACAAACAAGCGCGAAATGGTAGCATTTCAACTTCCATCCTTACTTAACAAATTAATTGATGAAAATATAGACTTAGGTAGCATTAGCTGCTCTAACCTTAGCAACTACTTTCTCCTTAATGCGCCCCTTTGATTGTCCAACATTTAGGCATCTGTGAACGTTTCTGTGTCTAATTGTTTTATAAACGTATTTTTGGTTGCTGTTATTATTATTTCGCTTTTTCGTAAGCGTTTTTGTTCTTAGTTGCTGTACTTATCTTTCTTTTCAATCCGTTTATACTTTTTTCACACACGCTGGTGATTGTGTATTTTGCATACTTGTTTTTGTAGTAATGCTTGTTTGACTTTGTATTTGCTGTGGTGACAGAAGTGCCGTCGCATGCCACTGCTCACCTGCTGTACGGGGGGTGGGAACTTAGACAAGCGTCAATCGTTTTTATTCCCATCCCCTCCATCAATGAAATGGTGATGGAAATAAATCGTTATTATTATTATTATTATTATTATTATTATTATTATTATTATTATTATTATTATTATTATTATTATTATTATTATTATTATTATAGTGCCATGTATGTGCGAACAGTGCATTAAGTCTGGCGCGATGCCACCCGCCGTGGTTGCTCAGTGGCTATGGTGTTAGGCTGCTGAGCACGAGGTCGCGGGATCGAATCCCGGCCACGGCGGCCGCATTTCGATGGGGGCGAAATGCGAAAACACCCGTGTACTTAGATTTAGGTGCACGTTAAAGAACCCCAGGTGGTCGAAATTTCCGGAGTCCTCCACTACGGCGTGCCTCATAATCAGAAAGTGGTTTTGGCACGTAAAACCCCATAATTTAACAGTGCATTAAGTCTGGCGCGATGCCTGGCCTGCTTATCGCTATCATGAACCGTCGCGAAGCAAGCCCGTCACTGGCGTAAGCCACTCAGCCGACGCCTGCGTCAGTGCCCTGTCACTTGTTAAGTGGCAACAGACCAGGCTAAATGCGCTGTGCCTTCATACGTGACACTTTTGAGAGCACTGCAATCGTGGCAAGCAAGCGGGCATGCTTTCTCTTTTTTTTCGTATTTCGCACGCTTCTTTTAAGATTGCACAACAGCCAACAACACACATTTAGTCTCGCCCCCCTAGAGTGCTTCGGCATATATTTAAACAAGGTTAAGAATGGCATGACACAACATACACAGACATGAAGTGACGGCACTTCATGTTCATCTCATGTCCGTGTATTTTGTGTCTTGCCATTTTTAATCTTGAACATTAACCTTAGACTATGTACCAAGAAGCCCAGTGGAGACCTTTAATCAAATATAATTAAACATTGGCTCAAGTTATCTGCGACACCATGTACACGTTCGTGTGTACACATTGTCTATAATACTGTAGAACCGCTACTGTTGGTAAGCAGCGGCACTACGCAACGTACCAGAGAGCAAATGAAGGCAGACTCATTGCGCCGACATCGCTTAATAGGAATGACACTAACGAAATTGGTTGTGAGTCATTAAGACATCGCTACGAGTAAGACACGAAGTGCTCAACCACAAAGATACAGTCGAACCTCGATGAGTTCTGAGCTCTCACTACTCCTTCGCTATCAGGAGTGGAGAGGCAGATAAAAAAAGGAAAGCCTTTAGTACTGCAGAAGTAGCTAGGCCGTGAAGGACCACGAAAATGAGGACAACGGCGCGACGACATCAATTATACGGGGATGGCGTGAGAACTACAGGCACTGTACGCAGCTGTACTTTTCTTTAGTGGCTGCTGCACCTTCTGCCTTGCAGGACAACATGACGGTCATAAACAAGGATAGGATACCTACGCAAAGCATGGCATGAAAGTTGTAGAAGTCATGCCTCTTAGCGGCTTTTATGCTGAAAAACGTGCTCATCGTAAGCAGTATTGCAGAGCTTCAGCATTGCGTACGCAACGAACGCAAAGGCTTTACATGCACACAAAGGTTTCCGTTCTCGATAGAGCACTTGCACCGTACTGCGCAAACAAAACATGCCGAAACGAAGCGTAAGGCGAATTCAACTTCAGAAAGCGTGCCCTATGTATTGCTGCACATTCGTGCTCATAAACGAAGAAACTGCACCCTTGAAGAGAATTCTCAAAGGGAACGCATAAAAGCAGCACACACGCAGTAAGTCTTGCTAGGTACAATGCAATTTTGATTACTGCTATCGTAATGACGCAAGACACTCGTACCAACGTTCCCAGTATGAAATAACGGGCAGCACCTCCAGTCGTTGCATCTGTGCGGAGCTGCCTGAATTCACCACAGTGTGTTTGTTCGCGACAACCGTGCAGGCTATACGTAAATGAACACAGCAGCACTTTGCAGATTTTATTTTACTACGAGGGGTACTTGCCTGATTTAGACTGCCAATCGTGAGACAAGAATTAAGTATATAGAAAACTAAGCCAAAAAATATATAAGAGGAGGCAAGGCGACCAAATTTACCCTTACTAGCACTTGCAAGAGAATAGAGAAAAGTTCTAACGGAAAGGCAGGAAGGTTAACCAGGCTGAGCCCGGTAGGCTACCCAGCACTGGAGAAGGGGAAAAGAGTATTGAAAGAGGAGAGGGAAGACAGAAGTTCACGCTTTGTACAGTTACACAGACAAGCGTTCACCACCAAGAATTTAACGTCACAGGTGGTCATACAGGCTGGTGCAATAAAAAAAAAAAACGCAGCAGCGCCTTTGTAGTCTAGCACATACACAGTAGACGTACGAAGCCACGGGCGCATGATCTTTTCCTCTGTAAAGGGGCTGTCATCTAAGTGCCCCTTGTAAAGTACACCTTGTACAAAAGTGGAGAGGGAAATGCAACTGTTAAATCAGAGTTGGCTGACAGACGGGCGTTTAGAGATGATATAGCACAATTACGATCATTGCTACAGAACCTAGTGTAACGCAGCAGACGAACTTTCATGCTTCGCGCAACGGAACAGTTGATGACTGCTCGGTGACAGTGACGCACGCACGTTTGCATCCATTGATTAATTCCCCGCGTAGAATAATGTGTAACTGAAAGGTTGGACACGGGCTTTTAGTTACTAGCAATATTAAATACTTTGTTGTCACTTTCCCATCTCTGTACTGTCAACAACTCGCACAAGAACAAACAGAACATTGTGATAGTCATTGCACAGACGTGTATTGGCTATCGATCCGTGAGGGGACGATTGGGCATATTGTCGAGCCTGGCGCCGAGTAATTTACTTTCTGTATTGAAACGACGACAATCGCATAGAAGGTGCGCTATCGTCTCTTCGAACCCGCAAACTTCACGTTCCGCACTTGTGGCCATTCCGATGAGGGAAGAGTAGTCTTGCACGTGATGAATTACATGTGATTAATTACTTGTAATCAATTACGTTTCTTGGCAACTTTATTTAAATTAGCGATTACATTTATGACTTGGTAACACTCACTGCCATTCGGTTATCTCCTGCAGTAAACAATTACATGTAATGAGTTACATTTCTGATGACACAAGCAATAACAGGCGACGCAGCTTTGAATGAAATGTGGCGGTAACTACTGTGTTCACAGGGATGAAAACATGTAGACATTGGTTACCGCCTATCCCCAATAAGCGCGCTGGACCTACGCCTAGATCACCTCATCATGACAGGCTTGCAGATTTCCATCTATCTTGTATGTCCGACCTCTAAGCTTTTCTTTTATAATAAATCTCTCTCTCTCCTGGAAGTGCATTTAGGCAGCCTTCATAGGTGGTAAGAGCTCAAATCTTCTTCAGCTATTACAGTTTATGAGTCTTTTCTTTATGTAGACAAAATTTCTGGCCCTTAAACGCATATTTTTTATACATATAATTTTGCGATTGTAACACACGAACAGTATGTTTAGGGTCGAATAATATGCAGCTTTATGCTGAATTACATTACAGATTTGGCCACATTTTCAAGAAATGTGAACGTTTGCCTGACGTCCGTTACAATTAGCTATTTAGGTATAAATGGCTAACCAGTGAAGGACGTCGGCAGGAGGTTGACCAGATATTAACCGACAAATTAAAACTGCACCTCCATGGCTCGATAGCAACTGCCAGTTCGGATGTTGAGTACAGCCAATCACCTATGGAAGTTTTTCAGTTTTTTTTCACTGGCTATATACCAGACGCGCGTTCCCCTGGCCCCAGCAGAAATGAAAGCGCTGCCCTTCGTAGAGGACACAGCCCAAACATCGCGGCATTGAGTAACCGCAATCATGTGCTCAAGGTGTTCGTAACATACCATACCACCCTTATTCCCTTCAGCTGTCACATCGAGTTAGTTTTCAGCTTCATTGCCAGATGTTTTCACAAGAAAACGAGTGAATATTACCAAATAAAATCTTTAAAACAAATGTTAGTGAAGACAAAGAACGTGTGAAAGGCTTCAGATGACGCATTGAAAGTGCCAGGTAGGCTCGATCTATTCACTGTGCAATGTTAATTGCACAGTGCAATTGCATTTGTGCAATGTTAATAAACGTAGGCCGGGAAGTTACGTCAAAATTATCGATTACATTTTAGTAATTCTTGAATTACCTTTGTGGTGGAGTAGTTGTCGAATTACTTTCGTGGTTGAGTAATTGGTAACTGTAATCAATCGCATTTTTCAAAGAAGTGATTGTAATTCTAATCGATTACTTTTTTTTCTGTAACGTGTACAAGTCTGGATAGGAGTAGGCATTAGTAGAAGCTACTGCAAGCCAAAGCCGATAAATAAGAGTTACCTCCCGTCTTGGTAACGCATGCGGAAAGCGGAACTTTAGATGAGGATCCAGAGAACAAAGGCGCTGGTTTTCAATGCCTGCCAGGCTCTATTGGGCCAACGTAAGGTCGAGAGGAAGCTCACGGAGGTTTCTCGCGGCAACTGTTCTTCATATCGGAGTAGCAACGGGATCGCCGCGGTCATGCGCAGATCGAGCATCGGCGTCTGTTTGGTCGTTTCCAGCGATACCACAGCGACTTGGCAACCACTGAAAGAAGATGTCACTTCCTTTCTCAACTGCCCGATGGTAAACTACACTCGTGTCCGTGACAAGTTATTCATGGGTCCATGGCGTAATACAGAGAGCAAACTCCGCAGGCAGCACAAAGTGATAAGAGTGCACAGCACCGTTCAAGTGAAAGCTAATCTTATAATTGCTTGCGTAAACATTCATTCCACTGGGTGACTGGGCTTGCTAGGTCATGTAAAGTGGTGCATTGCAATGAAGTTGCTTAGCGCAGTCGTTGCAACGAGGCTGCTGGGTCTGTGTCTTTCTTTATATTAAAAAAAATTCTCGGGTTTCGCCGTTAACTTGAGCCAGGTAAACGATGTAGTTTCACATTAGTCTAAAGTAGAGACATAGGATTATTCTTCCCGACTTGGTCGCTGTAATGTGGCCTTGTTTGTAGACAAAAAATAGCGAATCTGCTGGAGCGTATTCAAGCTGACGGCCCATTATTTGGTGTTTGGAACTCGCAAAAAGCTCGCAGGCTATCGCATTATATCCAGGCCCTGAACGCCAGTGGACTCCCAGCGTTGATGCCCTTATCTTCTAGGTTTCAGTTGTTGGCCACGTTGCAACTCACGAGCATGTATTTCATTTTCTCAAGTGGTGTACTTTTCATAGTCGCGCGAGAGTCACCGTATATAACACCGCGTCTTAGCGAGGCAACTATCAAAGAACAAAGAAAAATCAGTTGTGCAAATACAGAGCAGAGAGAACTGCACCATTGTGGCGCCAGAAAATTTTTTTGTTCTACCTCTGCAGAGCCCGTGATATCAGCGCAGAACAGATTCCCCGCAGTAGGAAGTAGCAAACGGTGTCACAGTTACCCTGGGCCTTAATGGGCTGGCGATGGGCTGTGCTTGCGCTTCGGGATTTACCACGCACGCACGCACACGTATGCAAAGATCGTTCACACGGCAACACCTTAGCTTTTGAATATTGTTATTCTTACGAAATAATTTGCGTCCGAGGATCTCACTCACATATTAAGGTAAATATCTTCCTGCACATCTAGGTGCGTATTTACAAAAACCTCTTACGCTAGTATATTTTGGAAGAAAATATTCTAGCCAATCCTGATGCTGGACATATGATTAGCGAAAGTGATCGGCCAATGGCAAAGTGTACTTACGGAGGAAAAGCTTTAATACGGGTCCTCCGGCAGAATTCATGAAGTTTTTCGTTCGCAGGTGATCTTTCCCATTACCCGACAACATTCGATAATGATATGTCTAGCATCATGATTCGCTGGAATTTGCTCTTACGAACTTTCTATGAATACGGACCCCGTTCCACTATAATTAGGCTGATGTTGCTCTACCAGCTTCAACGTAATCGTTTTGAAAATGTCCAAGACGGCGACAGCGTGGCATATTTTCTGATCATTTCCTTCTGATCACTCAGGCTCGCTATGGTTACATTATAGAGTGAAGAAAAAACAACAAAAACATATAAGTGCGACGAAATGACAAGCGTGAAATTTATCTTGAAATAATGGAAAGAATGGGCACTAGATTAAGGTGCAAATTACCTGCGGAATGGTGCACCAAGAAAGGCCAGTGATAACTTGCTTCTATTTTATTTCTGGCTGTGGTAGGATTAATGGTTCCCGTTATTTCTCATTACTGTCACCATGTGTCATTGCCAGGAAAGTATTCTTACGCAGGATAAAGTAAACGACAGTGCACTAATCTAGGCTCCTCCTGGAAACTTCCTTCGACAGAAGGTGACGAATAGATGTTCAAATATCGCTTGCACATTTGCATTTAATGGTGAGACTCAAAAGAGATGTATCGGGGCAAAATAAACCTACTAGGTTAAAATACGGGGCTCATTAGTGGAGTTTCCAAAATCCACTCGCCATCCGTCAAGTTTTTCGAAGGCAATATATTTATACAAGAGCTGCGCAAGCGGTGAAGGCAACTCTGCAGTTTTTATATTGTACCATAAATTTAACATTTCACACAACGCTTCCGGCCATGATACCGTGTTCGTCTTATCATAAGAAACCAACAAACAAATACACCAAGGAAAACAATTGGTTAGAGCATCGCACGCGTAATGCGAAGACGTGGGATCGTTCCCCACCTGCGGCAAGTTGTTTTTCATCCACTTTAATTGTCATTAATTTATTATTTCTTTAATTCAATTAGTAGGTACAAGTAACTTCCCCTATGTTTTCCTTGGTGTCTTTGTTTGTTGGCCCCTCGGTTAACCATCTTTCTTCACATTGTTACATGGTCTCGAATCCGGCAACATTGATGCCTTCAGGTTGCATGTGCGGGTTTATAAACCAGTTGCCTTTACCCAGAAAGATCACGTACTCGTGACGTGAAAGGTTGTTCCACATCTGCGGCCAAGGTTTGTGAATGGTGGCGCTGGCTAACACTCCCAAGGTTAGTTCTAGTTATAACACATAAATACCCAAGAAAGTGGATAGGGAAACCGCTCCGCAGGAGCTCAATTGGTTGGAGCATCGCACGCGTAATGCGAAGACGTGGGATCGTTTCCCACTTAGGCAAGTTGTTTTTTCGTCCACTTTCATTGCCATTAATTTCTCCTTTATTTAATTAAATTAATAAGTACAAGTATTTTCCCCTATGATTTCCTTGGTGTCTTTGTCTGTTGGCTTCTCATGATATGATTAATAAAATTCGGGACTCTCCGTTAACCGCCTTTTTTTCTCATCTTTGTCTTAGAAATTTATAGAAATATGTACGGTTAGTACTTATTAGGTCGCATTTGCTTCGATTATTGCTGGAGACTGTTGGTTGTCATCGTTGAAATTGGGTGAGTGCGTTTAATATTCTAGAACTAGATCTGCGATGTGTCTTGTATGTGATGCCCTGACACCACCTATGTTGGAGCTCTTCACCCGTTCAAACACCGCTTGCTGTAGCGGTTAATCAGGGTTGCGGTGCTCGTTGGTATGCCATCTTGGATTACTGGTGTATCGCAAATCAGACGAGGACACAAGATAACATCAACACATAACCGTGGCGCCGGGCCTTAGTGTTAATGTGCTTTTTTCGCGTCTTACTTTTGTTTGCGCTATACTAGTATTTCCAAGGTGTATCGGTTACGTTCGACTCTCGACGTGAGTTTATATACGCCCATCTATCGCACCGCACGGAATACTGAGCACTTCTCGAAGACGGAAGAAAGTCGCTCACCGCAGGGCAGTTTTATGCCTGTGGGCTTCACGGCGTCACGGAATTCTGGCTGCATGTCACCGTAACTTCCGCGGTTGCTTCGATTTTGACAGAAGCGCACGTATGCCTCCATACGAGAAACATTTACCTTTTGAAGCATTTTTAACAAAACATTGCAGGGCCGACCAAACGATCTTGCGTACGGTCGAGAACAGTTCAGGCTAGCTACTTCCCCGTCTGACTTCAAGCTAAGTATGATTACCTTAGAAACTAACTAATTATAGCGATAAGATAGTGGAAAAAAGCCATAAAAATTGGTTGTTGTAAACCAAGTGGCAAGCATCTATATATATATATATATATATATATATATATATATATATATATATATATATATATATAATATATATATATATATATATATATATATATATATATATTACTGTGAACTATTCTTTTGAGATACTATGAAGTAGACGTCTCATGTGTCCGTCCTTCTTACGCGATGTCTTGTTAGCCCCACTGTCCCAATGACGATCTATGTTTTGCGTGTGTGTGTGTGTGCGTGTGCGTGTGCGTGTGCGTGTGCGTGCGTGCGTGCGTGTGTGTGTGTGTGTGTGTGTGTGTGTGTGTGTGTGTGTGTGTGTGTGTGTGTGTGTGTGTGTGTGTGTGTGTGTGTGTGTGTGTGTGTGTGTGTGTGTGTGTGTGTGTGTGTGTGTGTGTGTGTGTGTGTGTGTGTGTGTGTGTCGAGACCGAGTCAAGCTGGAATTCGGCAGTGATAGGGCTTTACATCCAAAATTTGCCTTCCTACAGCAGCACATGTTATAGCATTTAGCGAAAAAGCTTCCTCCGGGATGTTTCTGCCACACAAGTATAATCTGTGCTGCGAGTCTGGACGCAATGCTGTCACTTAACATCTCAAGTGAATCTAATTTATGTGCACGTCCGCAGAAACGCTGCATTCAGGTTGCCTCATTGAGACACGAACGCTCCTTTTGATTCGCTCACTATTTCATTTCGCGATGATTGAAGGTTCGCATGTCGCCGATACGGCGCTCTCTGACTATGCATGTTGCACTGCAGGCTACACCTGAGCTAAGTTATGCTGTATACAACCGCTAGTCTTCCTTTCTGCAGTCTATTCTTTATAATGCGATGCATTCTTTCGCTAGGTTCCCGGGTTCATTTCCTGCATCGTTTCGTTCATCCTCATGCCACTTACGGTGGCAGTTACCAGCCTGCTCCTCGCTTTTCTTTTCCTGTCAAATAATAAATTCCGTTCCGTGTGCCAATAAAACCCGTATCGCCATCTGGGCTGGAATAGGTGAATTTGTGATAGAGAATAGGCTTCATAAGTAAATATACCAAAAAATTCTACTCACTATATGACAATTCCCTAGTGGGAAGCTTTCTGCCACATTTTTAAAATTTTGTTTGTTCCATTTTCTTTTCCTACACTCCTTCGTCTTTGAAGCTTTATTTTTATGATAGTCATAGGAGGCCCTTTGGTGGCCTATCTTCGAATGACATCGTCATTTAATGAACAACAACCTTCTTTTAAACCGAATTTGTTCCCGCACCGCTCTGCATCAGAAGAAACGAACATTAGGCACTACGACCAAACCACAAAGCGAAGCTATTCCCCATTATATCTCCATCTAATCACCCACTTTTATATTAAACGTCATCTACAGCATCCCAGTCTCTACCACTCACTTCCTGATCAAACGAAGGTGGTCACCTCATGTTGGAGGGAAAATCGGCGGCACAATTTTGGTAGTGTCAAAAATAATATTCATCGTACCTTCACCGGATCTCAAAGGACACCGACCCAAAGGTGCCCAACACCTTACAGAGGGCTCTATGTCACTTATGTGACACAAGGGCTATGTAAGAGAGTGTTCATATTCACGTGATGCCCAACGACATGCTTGGCGCAGACGATCAGTGGTACATGAGAATAACGATATCATGGAAAGTGTTTGCCTTCGCGGCGTTGTATAACTCGGTGTTTCAAGATGAAAGTTCAGAGGGTGGCATCATCTTAAGTCAGGTAAAACGCAAATAAAACACGGGCAGCGTAAAGAATGAGGACATACAGGACGCTACTTCCAATTAAATTTATTACGCAAGAGAACCCGTATGTATTCATCATCATAGCCACAGCACATGCGTTAGAAAACATTCGATGTCTAGATAATTGACCAACACCATTGCCCATCGACCATGTTTTGTTTGCGCTTTACCGGCCTTAAAATGTCGCCGTACCAACTAGCTCGGATACAGACCGTAGTTCAGTGTATTACTTCTACACCGAGCATACCCCCCCCCCCCCCCCACCCACCCATGTCCTCCTTGACCTTTCTACATGCTCATCGCTCATCTTTCAAGTCGCTTGCAATGCAAGTTTATTTACTTTCGTCATTAACCGGGCGCATCTTCCGCCAGTGATCGCCCAAGTGGTTGAGCCTTTCCAACCTTCCCGCCACCATGCTCAGCACTTCTGCCGCATTCTGAGATCTGAGACCCGGAGGCAAATCCGTTTGCTCAGAGATTGCCTGCTAGTGGCCTGTGGTCAGCGGGCACATCCAGTGCGTTATTTCGCAAGATAAAACAAAAGCTTCGGACGATGGCGCAGGCGTCGGAGCATTTTCTGAAAAATATTCTTGCGACTCTATCAGAGAAACCGCCTGTGGAACAGCGCGAGCGACAAGTGAAGATGGCGATGAAGTAGTGCCTGAGTTTGTCGAAGACGTCCTCAGCTTAGGTGCCGAGTTCTGCGATGTCCTGAAGCCGTCAAATGCTGAACTTTTAATAGTACGAACAACCGCCAATAGAGCTACCCCACCCCAAGCGAATCGCATTATCTTTGAGAGCGTCGATGCCCTCCGGGCGAAGTTTACGCGGATCAAGCAGCCTGCTGTTTCTGACGTAATAAGGTGCTACAAAAAAAAAAAAAAAATAAGCGGAATTTTTTGCTGCCGGACAAAGAGGGAGGCTTTATGATCCTTACATCTGACATCTAACGTGAAAAAGCGGAATGTGCTATCAACGACAACTTCGTACTAGCTTCGGGAGGAACGAGAAGAAAGCACTACAGCTTGTGAGAAGGGAGGCTTGTCAAAGCAGGTCACTTCCGTTAGAGTTTCCAAAGGAATGTGGCTTACCCCGATTCTTCGCTGTGAAAACTCACAAAGAATTTCTTCCGTTTCAAGTGATTGAGACGGAGAGAGGAACCTGGCAACGATGCGTAGGGTCCTACCTTCGAAAAGGCCTTTCCTTTTTCAGCGTCGGCAACCCTTACCTCGTGAAAAGGCCTGGCGCTGTATCAAAAAATTTGGAAACTTCCTGTCCCTGATGCGTGTACGCAATTGCGGTCGACATCAAAGACCTCTATTACTCCCTGAAGCAGGCTGAGCTTGCCTAAGTAGTTTAGCCTGACATCGAAGAACTTGACACTGTTTGTTTCCAGAACGCCATTGGCACCTGTGTTGACTGGTTCAATGAATTGTTGTTTCTATATCTAGCCTACACGGTTATAAACCACAATGACAAGTTCTTGATACAGAAGGTCGTCATTTGCATCGGGTCTCACCTCGCTCCAGGGTTGAGTGATCTTCTGATAGCGCAGTTGGACAGAGACCTTGAGGACAGCAGGTTGCCCCATGTCATCAAGACTTTCTGCTTCGTCGACAATTTTCTCATCCGCTTTCATGGGACCGCCGAAGATGCTACGCACAAAATAGAATTATTTTCAAGATTTCGCAAAATGCTTTCAGGATTAACTCTCACCAAGGAAGCACCTGTGGATGGCCGAATCCGCTACCATTATCTACACTTGCACTTTACCCCAGAGTACGGCTGCTGGATGTGCGCTCCTCGCTTCAAGAAATGCCTTCTTCCGTTCAGCTCTAACCACTCGCTGTTAGTGAAGCGCACCGTTGCACTTGCCGCCATGGAGAACGCACGATCCTGCGGTCGTACCCTCATCGAGTTGCGCAGAGCCTTGCCTCAGAAATGAAGCGATTGGGAGTAGCTGGTTTTCCAGATGTTCTTCTGTGCAACCTTGCGGGAACCCTGTTGCGGGAGCTCCGAAGGAACAGTGCTAGGTCACTGAAGAAAACCAGCCGGAGAAAGACCGCCGTAATCACATGGGAGAACGAAGTGTCACACACTATCACGAAGGCTGGAGGACGCGCCGGTGTTTAGGTTGTGTTTCGGCTCCCAAGAAGCTCGGTGCTGTGTAAGCGGGTAAATACTAGAGGCGAACGGGCTAATGCCTGCAGCAAGAGACACGCCAAGCATTTCGTGTCCTGCGAATACGGCGTCATCCACAAAGTGCCACTTTCTTGAGGACGTGTTTACACTGGTCAAAAGGGCCGATGTATCAATAATCGCCATGCGAGAACACGCAAACAACTCGGGCAGCAATATGACCTTGCTCTCTGCCACGTGCGGGTGTTCGCTTTGTCCAGACCAGGCTGCCCTGCTGTTTGATTTCCGAAGCAGAAAACTCGCAGTGCCCGCATATTATTGCACGTTTGACTTCGCCGCTATGGAAAGCGAAGTTTCTCGAGTATCTCCTTCGCACTTGCGTGGGGAGGACATAGCGCAGTCTTGCATGCTTATGGAAGATCAATATTTAACAGAGCTTGTTCATTCTCAATGTATGCAGCAGCCCCAAAGAACAACATAGGTTTCTACGACTTTCACCAAAGCAGATCAAGCAGCCAGAGGAGCCCCCGTGCTCATCGTAGGGGACCTGAACGCCCCTGCGATGGCCTGGGGATACCCGGTGGACCGTTGAAAGGGAAGACAACTATGACTTGATGGACAGAACCTAGATCTTACTTTTGTCATGGATCCAACTTGTCCCGCTCGCATAGGAAATAGCGTCAGGAAAGACACTACTCCAGACCTGACATTCGTAAAACAAATCCCACAGGCATACTGGATAAACACACAAGACAACTGGGGTGGGACCACTATTTAACCCAAACCTAAGTTCGAACAGTCCCGCGAAAGCCCCAGGGCTGCCAACTACGCATCACGAATTGGGACTCTTTCCCGCGAACCAGAGCCCTCACCTCTCTCTCCGGTACCTAACACCCTTCGGAAGGTTGGGTCGCGTCCTTGCTGCAAGACGCAAGCGAAGCCACTAAACTGGCGCCAGAGGAATTTAATCTGCAGGAGGCAGATAGCAATTTACTGCATATGTGAGAATGCCTCGCCACTCTGCAACGCAGATACAAACACAACAAGCTTAATCGCACGCTCAGAAAACGTATTACCGCGCTCACCCGTCATCGAAGACGATGCACAACCTACTTGTCTAAATTGGCACAGCCCATGCAACAGCATAGAGCGGCAGCCGAACCAGCCCAAAACGTGGAATACCCTCCGTTGCCTCCGCGATCCGGCCAGCAGCAAGAACACACAACAGCAAAACTTGCAAAAGATTATTCACACCCATCCGGGCACGAATGGGTGTGATAGAGCTGATAGACCGCTATGTAGGACCTCAGCCTATTACATGTGCTTCAGCATACACTGTCACCGCTAACGACCATCTGGACGCTCCCATAAAAACATCAGAAGTACGTGCAGTCATTCTGGCCCTCCGCCCTAACTCGGCCCCAGTACCTCACGGCGTCACTAACAAAATGCTCAGCAATCTAGACCAGGACTGTATACTAGCCCTCACAGCTTATTTTAACGCGTACTCGGAATATGCACACGTCCCCTCACATTGCCCAAAATCATTATGATTCCCAAATTCGGGAAGCGCCTCCTACGGGAAAACCTCTCCCCCATCTCCCTTACTTTATGTGTCGGAAAGGAAAGGAAAGGAAAGGAAAGAGTGCCATGGCGGTGGCCGTAGTCGTGTGCTCGCAGTACCGCCTCGCCGTGGCCACGTCAATACTCCCCACTCAACCCGAAAAAGGGGAGAAGTAACGGCCACCGCTTTGGCCTACGCCTCTACCAATTAAAGCACACTGCGTCATCACCGTTTCCAAAACGGCCATTCGCAACTACACAAGAGGGCTGATTGCACCCCAAGCGCAGAAGATACACTCCAGCAGTCCCTCATCAAGACAACGCCGCTCCCAGATCATCTGCGCTCCTATCATCCATCCGCTCGGGTCTGGATGAGAACGAAGCCACCCACGATGCCACCCGAGCTCTCACGCACCGGGCGCATCATCCTTCTGCGTCTCCCGATCCTGACGAGCCCTCCTTTCTGCATTGTGGTCACGCGTAGGACCGAATGGTCACGTTCTTCTCCACTAACGCAGGTTTACGCTACCCCCCAACACACAAAACACTGAATAAGTATCAATCCACCACTTGGCGACTACTTCAGACGCGAATACTCCCAAACCCCGTGCTATCCAACTGCATTTACCCCGATGCATACTCCCCACTCTGCAAAACGTGCGAGGCCCGCGCTGACCTCGATCACATTATCTGACAATGTCCCAAAGCCTCACCCACAAACGCCCACCGCAATAGCACTGCACGCATCAACTACGGCGGAACAGTGGGAGAATTCGTTGCTCAGCTTGGGCTCAGAAGAGCAGCTCTGGGCCGTCCGGATGGCCGAAGACGCCGCCAGAAAGCAAGGACTGGCCGCCGTCCGAGGAAAAGGGGGTATGTGGGTGTTAGTCTCCCAACCCCCGGACCCCATCAAGGAGACAATAATGTTCTCTCTCTCCCTCTTTTTCTCTCTGTGAATATTCCGTGATATCTTGAGCCAGCGGTGGTGGTAACGCGTTATTGCTTCAGAAGGTGTAAGCCTGGCAGTTACTGCCAGCAGCTGGTTGCCGGTCTTAGCCGGCAATTCGTTATCCAGCGCTGGCAGTAGTGATTTTGGTAGCCTTGCGAAAAAGTGTGCATGACGAACGGTCGCAAATACGGTCACTCCTTGTGCAGCTGAGGCGAGGGGAGCTGGCACGCAGTCTCATTCCACAAATTCAAGTATCTATTGCCGTTCTTGCCGTTCACGACTAAGCACGTCTTCCCTCTGCCATTCCACATTTTAAGTAAACACTATAAAGCGATTCCCGACCTCTCGACGGAAGTTTTCTGGGGCGGTGGGCGGCGGCTAATGCCTGCTTCCTCTCGATGCACGAGGCGTTCAATAACGACGGCGGACCTGTGGTGGCCCTTGGTGCGCGGTGCGCAGCCGTCTCGCTTTAAAAGGCCTATAGACGGCAAAGTACAGGTGTAGAACAGCGGTCAACCTTGTCGGAGCCCGTTTGCGTTTTCAGTGAGGTACCGTCCCATGAGCTCTCTCCTTTGATGGAAACCGGTGCCGTGGTAGTGAAGGAACGGAGCGAAAAGTGCCGGTGTGAACGTGCTCGTAGCCGTAGTACGCGGCTTGGACTTGCCGCGCTGTATGTGGTTGATATTTGCAGGCGCAAGTTGGAATCAGCTATAGCAAGACAGGGGTAATTGGATAACGCTCCAGTGTTATCCGTTTACTGAAGAGGCCTTCTTCCTGCAGTGGATATAGTAGTAGGCGTATTATTATTATTATTATCATTCTTATTGTCATGATGATGATCATGATGTGGGTGAAGGGCGGTAACAAATGCGCTGGAGCGAGCAGGGTCACGACTGTCTCTCGTCGTCAATGCTGCCCTAAGTTTTCATTCATCCCGTATTTGTGGGAGGTCTTCGGCGGCGGTAGCGCGAACTGTAAAAGTAGTCCTGCACAATACTAGTATACACGAAGCGAATACCCGGTGCCAAACACGCTTCGGTGACAAGAGTATCTGCAGCATCGCGATGCAGATGCCGCAACAGGACGAGAATTCACCGCCAATAAAACAATGCTGAGAGGGGCACTACCACGATGAGCAGGACAATAATTGACCTACTCTTTGGCAAAAAGTATTTGAAAGTGAGCATGTATAACGAGAGGAAAGTATTTCAGTATGCATAATGCGTTAGTGCGTTGTGGTGGCGCAAATGTGTCGACCCACATGCTCCCGTATTTTTTAAACCACACTTCCCTTCCACCCCCATCCCCCTCGCTCTCTCTCTCTCTCTCTCTCTCACACACACACACGCACGCACGCACGCACACACACACAACACACACACACACACACACACACACACACAAACACACACACACACACACACACACACACACACACACACACACACGCGCGCGCGCGCGCGCGCTAATAGGCGCTTTTGGTGGAAAGAGTTTCAATGTGTCTGCATCACGCATAAACTTGCGCAAATACTTTACCTGCAAGTTTTCGTACTGATAACCACTCACAAACCCTTCTCGCTACCAAGCAAAGAAATTGTTTCGTAGAGAGGAAACGTTCTTGCGGGCCATGTGGCAGTGATGTAATAATTTTGTTCAAATTTCCCCGTGCTTTTTTTGTTCTTATAATATATGTGTGATGCTTCATTGCGCATGTGTGGTAACCTACCTAAATTGACGGTTTCTCACTCGAAATAAGATTAAACCAAAGTTTGCGCTAGTCGCTTATTTTTCCTTCTCGTCTTCGTCTGTTTGTGCAGTAGCTTCTATAAGCATTATGAGCCAACTATACCTCAACAACAGCTTTTTTTTTTCGTCCTCATATATCTCGCTCGTCTCTTTTCGGGACGCCCTGGAGGAATTACCACCGAGCTGTGCCAGGAATTCCTCATGGGCAATATCGCTGCTGCCTCCCTGATCTCTTTGCTCGGGAATGCCCACCGACGCATCGCTTATTGCGTCACATCTGCCATTATTAGCTGCTGCTTTCAATGCACCGAGAAGCGCGAACGGAGACGCTGCCCACAGCAAATTTTATTTTGCGTCTGAATCTTACTCAACGTTCTTCCGTCCTCGCTTTAGATAACATCGTCGCATGCATTCGTAAAGTAAAAATGCATTCACTAATAGAATGGCCGTCTTTGGTGTACAACGTACTCAACGTTCCTCGAGGAAGCGTGGCGGTGCGCAGTTAGACAAAATTTGTGGAGCGTGCATGCCCTGATGCAGAAGCTGGTAAACGCCGCGGTGCTTATCCCTTCATCTTTATACTAATTTTTCTCTGTAGAAACCAACATACGCGCGCACTTGATCTCTCAATCTTAATTCCAGATACAGGCGATCGTGGGATAATACAAAAGAGTGCGCAAGAGGTTTGGCACTCGTAAGAAAAAAGTAATATTAACGCCATGTCCCTACAGTGTAATGTTTGATGGTTCTACGTTGCGGTGCGTCTTAGCCTGCTGTGGCTCTGTCGCATAACTAGTACGAGGATAGCAGTATAATGGAGTGCAACATATTTTCAATCAGTTTGTTTGGAACGCAGATCAAGTAAGAGCCATCCCAACGTACTTACTTCCGAATACAATGTGCAGTCGATAGGCGGCCAGTTTCTAAACACGCTGGTGTCTCAGAGCTGTGTGTTGAAACCTCAATAAAAGATGGGGCGCCTCTACCACAATCGCTGGCAAACGCATAAATTTAAAGACACGTTGCAAGCTCACTTATTTAATAGTTCAGTTTGTGCTCATGCACTTTTGGTGACATCAGCACGTGTACAAACGTGGCTGTAATTGGCAGCTAGTCTTCAGTGCCTTCTACGTGTTGAAACGCTAAAGAGCTTGCAATATTTGGTGCATCTACTTTCTGGAGAATATTCGAGGCACCAGCTTAGTGGTTATATTTTCTTGTGGATTTCGACTGAATCCCCTATCACCTTCTCCTCCTCCTTCACCAAGAAGAAAATGAATTGTATGTATTTTGAAGTAGCGTTTCGAGATAGCATTATAACCATACAGTGACTGTAATCAAATTTTATGATTAATGTTGCTGCAGCCATACGCCCCGAATTTGACCGCAGATATCCCAGTTTTGCGAACGTAGTTACGTTGTCGCGACGGGTGTTTCGGCGGGTGTTTCAGCGGGTGTATACTCGTCTCAATTTCCTATCCCCAGCGAGGACATGAACTAGCACTGGAGCATGAAATTTATTCTTTGTGCAAGTGAAGTGAAATCAAATCAAATTAAATCAATCTTTATATTATCTAAGATGTTGGGAGCGCAAACAAACAGAAAAACAAGAAAAGCTTGGTGGGGTTTGCACCTGAGATACGAAAGTAAGGAACATTTGGTTGCTGAAGGGGCAGGCAGCTATGCAAAAATCCTATCTGGCAGAAATAAAACACTGAAATAGGAATTCAGATAAGAAAAAGGAAAATATCGAAACTATGACTCAAAATTAAGAAAGTGTGAAAATAAAACAGGGCCTAATAATAGCGGAACACGGTCTGTAACAATGTGCCATAAGCTTCTAAAGGCTAGTAATAAAATCAGGCAGAGATAAACAGAATCTCTAAGAAACTCTAAGAGGTATGTAGACACGCAGGTTGCAAGGCTCAAGATGTACCTGCCACTTATGTTAAAAAAAAAGAAATATTATTACTGTGAAACCACTCTCTCTTTCTTGCACTCTTGTAAATTTACTGGAAGGAGCCTGGACACCTGTGGTTTTCTTTTTTTCTAAAGCGTTTTCGTAACTCTTTCACTGTATAAAGTACTGACATCATATTCACACTCAAACACCCATACACACACAAACATTCATGAGCTATTGCCCTCCGTGAGGGTGGATGGCCAGCGAAGCTATTTAGCGCATGACACAGAGGTTACAGAATTTTGAACAAAGGTACGAACATATTTATTATCCTGATCGGTGGTCGTCGTGACCATATGTCGCAAACACATTCACGTGTCACCTCTCTCCTTAAGTATCTCCGTCACGTAAGACAATGAATGGCTCAACGTGCCGCCGGCTCGCAGGCGCAGTCGAATGCCGGCACCGTGGTCTTGTGGCGTCGACGTCTCTTTTAGGCATTCTAGGAGCCGCGATATGCGTCGTCGGTTCTTGCTCGTCGCTTACGTACCACGTCGTGGGCACGCTCTTCTCGGGCCGCCGGGTTGGGACGACGTCAACGGTCATAGCCGCGGTGGAGCGAAATGGTACCAAAAATTCCCCTTGGTCGCCTTATGAGACGCACACTACGTCACGCACTACGTCACACATTCACAGAGTGACAGCTTAGATGAAGCGCCGTTTTAGAGATAGGTGGCCGTTGAACTGAGCTCCAACTCGAGTGGCGATATGCGTTTGCTTTTGCTGTTGGTTCTTTCACTGTCACATTTTACGGGAAAGTTCTTCCGCGGGGACGCCATGAAATCCTGGATCCTAGCCATAAGCAGCTTCGCTGTAAAAACGAAAACGAAAGGAAGAACGGTAAAAAGAAAGAAAGAAAGAAAGAAAGGAAATGCAGAGGCCATCTCACGACGAAAACGAATTATATAACGCTAGCGGAATATAAAGATGAATAACCCATTGTTTTCCGCATTAATAAAAGAGGACGCAAAGTTCCTGTTTATGGTATGCTGAACGGACCTTCTCCAGGTTTCTTAACACGCTAACATCACAAGCAGTCTTCCACGACGCCCGCATTGCATAAATGCGGGTGAACTATAAACAACCTGAAGGACTGCAAGTGGCAACTATATTTTTTTTAGCTGTAGCAGGAGCCTCATTTGATCGTAAAGCAGGAAACATCCACTTCCCGGCCTCCGACCGGAAGTAATGGCGAATAAATGGAGACCTGATAAGTGTTGAAGAGCTTACAAGACGTGGATGAATGGCTGACAATTGCGGTCCGTTCAACCGTGCGTTAAGGACGTTGGGAACCATGGCCCGCATTCAAAAGCTGTCACTCTAGAGCTCTTCGTAAGAAAAAGAATGTGAGCTAAACCTAGTGCTGGACATATTGACACGTGGACTTGTTTATCTTTTACTAGGGGTGCGCGCTTTTCACGGTCTAACGAATGTTATCGCTCAGTGCGGGATGCGTCCGCATGTGTCGGACGTTTCCCGAATGTTATCGATGGTTCTGTTGTCACCGAAGCTTGTGTAATCTCATTGCATGTGCCGCGCGAATTGTGTAGAACTTTCAGGAAGACACGCGGGCACCACCGACTATTGCGGAACCTTCGATGCGTCGTGTATAAAAGCCGACGCGCTTGACCGGCAGATCAGACTTTCGACGACCGCCGACTGTGTTTGCCGCTATCGCCTTTCCTTCAGTGTAGCCTGTTTTTGAGGGCACGAGTTCGCCCAATAAAATGCTAGTTTCGTCATTCCCAGCTTTGCTGCTTTCTTCACCGTCAGTACTATGTGAGCGAAGGGGGTCGATCAATGCAAGGAACACTTACGAGCGGAAGCTTTGCAAGTTCTTCCCCAAGTGAGTGTGTTTCGCATACACAGTGAGTTTTGCACATACAAAAGCAAACAATCATCTAATCGTGGAAAAGCGCATTTTGTAATTTGTGATATGAACGCTTTGTTTTTGAAGATACATACAGAAAAACGAAGCGAAGCTAAAGGCCATTCGGCCTGCCGGGGCTTCGCCACAAGGTGACATAAGTAGCACTAGAACACACAACAAAGAAATTTAGCAAACAGTGCTACTCATTGCACCATGATACAAATATAAGCAGCAGCGAAAATATTTACACATAGAAACATACACATTAGGAAAGTATATTGGCAAAAATATCTGTGTGCGACAAATACATACAAAAAGAAAAGAAGAAGTAGCAAAAGAAAGGAAAGGAAAAATGAATGGAAGAACGAGGGTTGTAAACCAAAATATTTGAGCATTTGGAAGCATTATACGTATACATGATTTGCATGAGTAAACATATAAACTAATACACCTCAATAGTGGCACATACAAGGTAATACCGACTGCCTACGTTAGCCCATTCACAAGGAGGTTCTTGATGTGGTGCTTGAATTTTGTTAGTGAGAGGTAAAAACTTATTTTTTCATCGATTTGATTTAGAAGCAGAGGCACGGGATATTTAGTTATAAGGCTCTGCCATACCCTGTCTTTGTGGCAGATACCTGAATTCATTGTTTACGCAGTGAATACTTGGTCCTAGTTTCATGTGTTGGAGAAAAGTGAAGCTTACTTTTGTGAACTTAAAGTAGCAGTTTATATCATTAGGCTTGTCTCGCTTTGAGTGAACAGTGTTCTTTAAACAGCGGATTGCTAGACATTTCACTCGGGTCCTCGTAAACGTTTTCAAATAGGCGGATCACTTTTTTTTGTAGAACTTCTAATTTGTTTAGGTTCTTTTCACTTGTTGTACCTCATACAAGCACGTAATAGGACATACGCGAGTAAAAAAGAGCGTGATATGTTTGCTTTCTCAAAGGGGTACGAATAGATTTAATTTAAATAAGCACCGAACAGCCTTGCTGAGTTCTGATGCTAGTCTGTCGACATGAGTGTTTCAGGACACATTTGCTTGGAACCGTTCTCCAATAAATTTCTTTGCTTCAATCCACTGAATCTATTGGCTCTTAAACATTATGTTAATGTAATCTCTGTACTGCTTGTTGACAGGCTTAAATGCTAGGGACTTACTCGTAGCTACATTAAGCGTGAGCTTATTTTCATGCAGCCATTTCTCCAATTTTTGTAGGTTGTCATTCACCTCAACCTCGAGGTACATGAGTTTCCTACCTGTGAAAAATATGTTGGTATCATCTGAGTAAATGATTAGCTTAGGGGAGTTCGGAATGTTACAAAGATTCCTCATATAAATGGCAAAGAGTAGTGGCCCTAGGATTGAGCTCTGAGGTACACAATTTTTTTACAACTGTCATAGGAGAAGATCTGATTGCCCACCTTAACATATTGTTTTCTATTGGTGAGGTAACCTTTTATTAGTTATGATGCCACTCCTCTTATACCGTAATCCTGCAACTTTGAAACTTAAATGTCATGTTTTACCATGTTTTACCAAATAGTGCCCGCTGCTTCGAGTAGCTCACCTCATGAACTAGCATTGAGCTATCTGCCACACGTAACCTTTAAAAAAAAATTTGAAGTGTTCGCCGAAGCACCCTGTATGGAGATTAGTGGCGCCACACATTTTAGAGGGCTGGATTTTATTTCATCAACGCTAGCAGATACATCATCACGGATCTTACGAATTAGTTTTTCAACTTCATAAGTAGTTACAGGGGTGAAAAATAGTGAGTATGCTAATGTTCCCTAATTGTAAATTCCCTAAAATTTACAATTGGCTTTTGTCTATACAATAAAACATGCAATTATATGAATACCAATGCGTTCAGTTTACAGAAGTTCAACGTTTAAACATTGCATGTCGTGTGTCTGTGAATTTATCATGGTCGGTTATTTCGTTATGTGTCTACGGAGATGATTCTATTCATAAAAGACCTCTGAAACGCCCGCATATAGCTGCCGATTATAATGAATGCGAGCATTTATCGTTTGGAGAAGATGTTTTTACGTTTCGAGTAATCTCCGCATTTTAGGCTGACCTTTGTCACGCCCTTTAACAACGTAGTGGGCAGCATTTCGTTAAGAGAAAAGCTTTGCGCCCCCTTCACAATTTTACCGTCTGCAGGTTGAGTTTTATGAGATTTCTCGGTGTTTCAACATGAATCCCTCTATTTAACACGAAACCTTATAATACTCACCTATATTTTTCTTGGTTCTTTTCTGTTATTTTAGCTCGCGCCCATATTACGTCTAAGAGCAACGTGAAGCGCGTTCAATTTTTGTGATCGTTGTGACGCCGAACGTGACGTTTTTTACAGTGTGCTAAACCGGTTAGATAATAGACCATTTTCAGAATCAAAGATTCTTGAAGCACGGCCCCACGCGCGCAGGCTCACAAGGCGACGCGGCATTGCTACGGTTCATGAAATCGACTGGCCTCATTGACCGATTGTAGGCGTGATGTGATGAACAGCTGTACGTGTCCGCATTGATAATGCCTTCCTCCCACCCTCTGCTTGATTTCTTTTCATCCCTTAACTTTCTTCCCATCGCGCAGGGCAGCAAATCAGACGCGCGTCTTGTTTACCCCATGCCTTTCTTTCCTAGTCTAATCTAAAATAGGCCGAAGAGAGGTGGGGGGGGGGGGGGGGGGGGCGATGCTAATACAAATACGTAGTAGTGGCAATGACAGCTAATTCACTGCGGTTAGTTATGGATGTGCATTAGAATGATTAGAAGGAAATGAACACGAACGTACGTATCAGGTACAGACGCATAGCGCATTCAGTTCGAGGTTCATGTGCAAATGGAAAGTCTTTGTCCCAAATCCCTCCAGTGGATCCCCAAAAGGTCGGAATTCGTTCACTACAGGCGTCCACTTCATTCAGGCGGAAACCTAATCCGCACAAAGCGCAGTTCCACAAAGACATTCTGGACTTGACGTTCTTGAATACTTTTCGCTTTTCCAGCATTTATTGGGTTTTTATGAGAATATTACTGAACGTTTGACCCAGAATATTAACCGATGGAGACAATTTGCAAGATCAAACCAGAGTTTTCAAGACCCCGTGCACATTCCGACCGTAACATGTCTTTTGAAGCACAAGTCCACCATATACGGCTCGGTGGCGCGTTCAGAAAACGCCTTTTACATACAATATCGCACTCTGATAGTGGCCACAAGCATGACGATGTTGAATACGTTCCACTAGAACGTCCGTGACGCGATACTGAGAGGCGGTATTTGACCTAACGGCATTAAAGCACGCGCTTCACAAGCGTCGAAAAGATATTATGTTTATGACGAACAGGCATATGGCGTGTAGGCGAGCGCTAATGCCTTCTTCAAATGTTTCTGAGAACAAGCAACAGCTCTGGCAAATATCGATCACAGTTTGTAAATTTCACATTAGCCTGACCTAATGCTCCCTTGTGTGACCTGGCATTACGTGTTTATTTATGTAACTCGCTTCATGTGCCTCTCCTTATGACCTGTCTTAAGCGTAAATGACTTTTAGCTTGCATGTGTTCATCTGAATTTTTTCTATTACTGTGGAAAGGATTTTATATAGAACCGGCAAGTTGTTGCGTTTGTAGTATGTGTTAATTAAATGTGAGAATAGTAGCCAGCACCGCTTAAAAACGCCAACACCATTAAAGATCAAACATTTAGATGTTTCGGAGATGTTTCTGAAAAATAATAAATGGCTGCCCTGAAGTTCGAACACCACGGTCTCTTGCGCGCCCTCATTATTAATTATTTTCTTGTTTGTTGATTTGGTTAATGCTCTCGTGACATCCATTTAAGCAAAGCAGCATGCCGAAGATGGTATGATTTATGCATCATGCAGGGGGCTTATTGCTGCAGGAATGAGGGGGAGCGTGATAGAAGACAGCTGCTCATTAATTGAGTACGAGGTACCGTAACTTTTCCGAAAATTTGCTTTCCTTGTAAGTGGTACTTATATGAGAAAACCTTCGACACACGCTTTCGAGTGAAAGGCAACGCTGAGCACTACGTTTCAATGTGCCATCACATATGGAAAAGTTGAGCAAACTGAAGAGACAATGCGCGAATAGACGTGAAAACCATATGGGCTGTTTCTATCGGCGCTGATTACTGCGTCACCAACTAAAGGAGAACACTTTGTACAAAAAGCAAAGAAAAAGCTTATTCGCTAAATGTTAGGCTCCCTGCGAAAAAAAAAGTACTTCACAACCTTTCAAGTCCAAGTCCACTCCAATCACGTAACAGCTATGAGTGAACGAAGTACAAACAAACGGGGACTCATGCTGAGCACAATAATTTTCTTTCGTTCCTATTCTTATTTTTGTGGTCTAAGATGCCTCTTCCACAAAAAAAAAAATGTAGAAAAGAATAAGCTACTTCTATGAAGTTGCGAAGTGGCCGCTTTGTATCTTTTCCGCCAATTGCGTACAAAATGCGCGGCGCAACCGAGTTGTAAGTGTGCTACTCACCGACGGCGCGCGCATATAATCCAGAGCGAGAGAGGGTCCGGACGTGTCGAAGCGGGCGGCCGAGGTGGCATGTGTGGACCCTACGGGCGCGCGCGACACCGACGAGGCCCCGGCGGAACCGAGGCGACAGGGGCCGCCACCGGCAAGGAGGAGTACGCGGCTCCTCATTCTCTACGGCTCCCCCTTTCCCTGCGGCTCTCCCTTTTCAGTTGTCGCTCTCCTTTCTTTCTCAGTTACCTCTTGCGCGGTGTACGCCGCGATTGGCGCGCCTTGCTGGCTCGTCTTCTCTTCTTGCCCTGTTTTGGGAAAAAGTGAAGAGGAGTATCGCTGGAGGAAAGAGAGAAAGGGAAACGCGGCTCATTCAGACGCCGAGGAAGCGGGGGCTTCCCGAATAGGGAGATTCCGTCGCTGAGCGCATTTTGGCGGCGATACTCTGTAGCGTCGTCTCGAAGGCACGTTCGCCGTAGAATTTACTGCTCGAGCACGTTTCGAGAGGCAAGCTTAGTCGAACCGGGCTGTGCCGCTGGCGTGCCGAAAGGATACGGGCGGATAAGGTAAAGCATGGAGAAAGAAAATACGTTTTCTGGTTGATCTGGATCAGTCACGTATTTGAAGTATTTTTTTCTTTCTTCTTTTTTGTTATTCAGGAAAATAGTTAGCTTGCCAAATTTTGCTGATGCCGTGAGACTCAGTGAGAACGCTGGGATGAATTAATGCGCAGTAGCGTGTATATCAGGCCTGCCAGCTAGCTCGAGGCAATGCTAGCCGGTCACTTGCGACCAAGTTAGAAGCCAATACAGACCATTCTCGGTTTAATTTAGTAGAGTGTAGAGAGTGTTGGCTGGAAATTTAAAATTGTAGATCGAAGAAAAAAAGGAAGACTGACGAAGGAAAAATGCGTATTTGAGAATACGCCGTGTTGCTTTAGTATTTACTGCAATGTTTTCACTTCTCCCCTTTCACTTCCACATAGCTCAACACTCCTCGCTTAATGCATGCTCTGGTTCCATGTTCCCGCTTTCAGTGCGCAGCCCATGTTGCTATAGAGACTATCATTTCCTTGGCCTGCGGTGTAGGACACTCGACGAATGTTTGCACCCCAGTGGTTGCCAAGATTCCGGTACGTTTGAGGTCATGAGGCATCGTGTATATAGGGCGGCCAATCTTTCTAGGACAGTGTTCCCACCATCCTTCAACAAATCTGCTGTTACCTGATCCTCCCCAGCTGCCTTCCCCCTTTGCATAGCTCCCAAGGCGCTCTTTACCTCTTCCGGTGTTACTCGTGGGATTCCAAGTTCCTCTAGCCCACGACGATAAGGTGAGAGAGAATAGGCTAGAGGAACTTTAAGTCCCACAAGTAACACCGGAAGAGGTAAAGAACGCCTTGGGAGCTATGCAAAGGGGGAAGGCAGCTGGGGAGGATCAGGTAACAGCAGATTTGTTGAAGGATGGTGGGAACACTGTCCTAGAAAGATTGGCCGCCCTATATACACGATGCCTATTGACCTCAAACGTACCGGAATCTTGGAAGAACGCTAACATAATCCTAATCCATAAGAAAGGGGACGCCAAAGACTTGAAAAATTATAGACCGATCAGCTTACTGTCCGTTGCCTACAAAGTATTTACTAAGGTAATCGCAAATAGAATCAGGAATACCTTAGACTTCAGTCAACCAAAGGACCAGGCAGGATTCCGTAAAGGCTACTCAACAATAGACCATATTCACACTATCAATCAGGTGATAGAGAAATGTGCGGAATATAACCAACCCTTATATATAGCCTTCATTGATTACGAAAAAGCATTTGATTCAGTCGAAACCTCAGCAGTCATGAAGGCACTACGGAATCAGGGTGTAGATGAGCCATATGTAAGGATACTGGAAGATATCTATTGCGGTTCCACAGCCACCGTAATCCTCCACAAAGAAAGCAACAAAATCCCAATAAAGAAAGGCGTCAGACAGGGAGATACGATATCTCCAATGCTATTCACAGCATGTTTACAGGAGGTATTCAGAGACCTGGAGTGGGAAGAATTGGGGATAAAAGTTGATGGAGAATACCTTAGCAACTTGCGATTCGCTGATGATATTGCCTTGCTTAGTAACTCAGGAGACCAATTGCAATGCATGCTCACTGACCTGGAGAGGCAAAGCAGAAGGGTGGGTCTGAAAATTAATCTACAGAAAACTAAAGTAATGTTTAACAGTCTCGGAAGAGAACAGCAGTTTACGATAGGTAACGAGGCACTGGAAGTGGAAAGGGAATACATCTACTTAGGGCAGGTAGGGACCACGGACCCGGATCATGAGACGGAAATAACCAGAAGAATAAGTATGGGCTGGGGTGCGTTTGGCAGGCATTCTCAAATCATGAAGAGCAGGTTGCCACTATCCCTCAAGAGGAAAGTGTATAACAGCTGTGTCTTACCAGTACTCACCTACGGGGCAGAAACCTGGAGGCTTACGAAAAGGGTTCTGCTGAAATTGAGGACGACGCAACGAGCTATGGAAAGAAGAATGATAGGTGTAACGTTAAGGGATAAGAAAAGAGCAGATTGGGTGAGGGAACAAACGCGGGTAAATGACATCTTAGTTGAAATCAAGGAAAAGAAATGGGCATGGGCCGGACATGTAATGAGGAGGGAAGATAACCGATGGTCATTAAGGGTTACGGACTGGATTCCAAGGGAAGGGAAGCGTAGTATAGGGGGCGGCAGAAAGTTAGGTGGGCGGATGACATTAAGACGTTTGCAGGGACAACATGGCCACAATTAGTACATGACCGGGGTAGTTGGAGAAGTATGGGAGAGGCCTTTGCCCTGCAGTGGGCGTAACTAGGCTGATGATGATGATGATGATGATGGTTGCGCGTCTAAACGTGATTGCGCTCACCACACTCTACTTACTCTGTAGCGTCGAAACTATTCTATTCAACATTCTGCGGTAGCGTGACCTTCAGTGACCGGCCCTACTGTCTACGATCTGTACTATGTTCTACTTTATTCTTTAGATTTGTCCTGTTGCTCATCCTTTCCTCGTTCCTCCCCTCCTTCCTATCTTCCATTTCTGTGTTGCTGTCACCTCCCTTCTGAAGAGTAGGCAGGCGTTGTGCCCCTTCCGGTGGCAGTTGCGAGCCTGCATGCTCCTCGCTTTCTCTTTCTTGTTAATTGTATATATGTGTTCAAAACAAATAACACTAGTAATACCAGGCTGCTTTTTTGCCATTTTTACATATCTTTTTCCTGCTTCTTCACTTCTTGCCTCTTGTTTTGTTTGTCTATTTGGGCTCTTACAAAGTAGTACGTAATTAATTCGTGGAATCGGCCAAGAATGTTCGCCCACCCAGTGTCACATGCCAAGTTGCACATACCCGTTGGCTCAAGTTGTATACTCAGCAAGGCAGCAGAAGTCATCGCCTACAGAAAGAATGAGTTCATAGCTGGCGTCGAAGCTTACCCGTTACTTGTCGTTGATGAAGCAGTCGTGTCCGTGTGTGCCGACGCCTGTGCCGTGAGGTTCCCCAACGGCACTGGGATCGCGACTGTATACGTCCTCCTTGCTGCGTCCAAGAAAGAGATCGAAACATTTTTGGCTCATGTCTTCTGGAAGATTAAGCCCACCGACAATACATCCATCCTAATCGTGGGAGGTTTCGATGTCGATGTGAGGAGACCCGATGGGGCCTGGATACTTACCTTCATTCTGAAGTACTTTGGCCTCAAGTGTTTCACCGATGCCACCATACACCCACCACAAGCCATACACCCACCATCGACCTCCGGGAAGAACATTAACACGATGAAGGTGCAACAACTTGCCGTGTACCACAGTGATCGCAAGGCAATGATTACAATGGTCACGAAATAAATCATGAAAACCGAGATCTTAGAGTAAATGTCTCTTTATTAGCCCAATACTAAACTCATAATAGTCAAATGGAACATAGCAAATCCCCAACATAGGAAAACCTCCACACCAAAAAACGAACCATAGCACCAGCTTTGTTGGACTTCACTCTTCACAAGGTGGAAGAGCTCTGAATTGTTTTCTTTATTTTTGGAAATTCAGACTCAGGTCGGCACGAAACCAACCGGCTAAACTAAGTAATCAACTCTGTATGTTGTATGAAATCAGCAATGTTGTATATTGTATGAAGTATGGTTGCACCTTCTTTTTAGTTCCCTCCCCGCGCCGCCTCAACTCGAACATTTTTGAACACAAATAATAATAATAAAAAAAATAAATTACAATGGATTGCAATGCCACTCTCAGCATCAATAGGGAAACGATCCCCGCCGTGCCTTAATAGGGCGTAAACGGGTTCGCGGGGTTGAGCTTGAAACCTGGCCCGTATTTACAATAACAACAACAACAACAACAACAACAACAATAATAATAATAATAATAATAATAATAATAATAATAATAATAATAATAATAATAATAATAATAGAATGAAAAAGGTGGTCATGATGTTCGTGATCATGATGGAGACATCATTTTGGCCAAAATGTAATACCAGCATGCCGAAACTTAGGTTCTTTCATATTATGAAGTTTTAGGTCTCGTACACAAAAATTCAGGGGACGCGAACTGCAGGCGTACAAAAGAACGTGGAAGTGTACGCACAAGAACGCAAGCAGGGCGTGGGACGGTGGGACTTTGGGTACGCAAAGACGCTTGGGTGCGCTATTTCTATAACTCCCTATTAGCGAAGACAGCAGACCAATCTCATAAAGCACTTAGTGAACGAAAATGTTCGTGAATACGGCCCTCGATCGGTCTTTATCTTCATAAGCGTCTCAGTCTTCTATTGCTCGAGGCCATCCAACGTCGCTGTCGTGCTGTCAGACGAGCGCAGAAGAATCTACCATTGGTAGCGATGGAACCTGCGCGAGCTTGCGCGCCCAGAAAACAAACCCTATATGGGAAGTTCAGTGCATTCACAAAGCCAAATACTTGAATGCTCTTTTTTTCCCCTACGCTTTGCCTTGGCGTGCTAGACACGTTTGTGTCGGAAAAGAAAGGGGAATAAGTCGAAAATAGAGAGCTGTGGAAGTTACGATCAAAGGGAAAGAGATGAATTATGTGACCCTTAACAGCCTGCACTGCAGCTGCTGAGTTTGCAATGTGCTGGGAGTGGACCAATTAGGCCAGCGCCATGAGATGATCGTAATTGCGAAAGGCTATGCGAAATGATTCTATTAAATATAGCTTGAGTATATTATCATTATGAAAGAATTCTGGCAAAGCGGATCTTCTTTGCACAGTGTCTGGGCTACGTGGTGCGATATTTGCAAACTGCACCGCGTATTATGTTACTCTTATGTCGATTATCTACATTATGCGTTGTTACTAAAGGGAAAATGAGACATCCACCCAAACGAAGCAAACTGCTACAAAGGAAACCCATATGGGTTCCCCGAAAGAAAAACCCTCGCAGTTGAAGAAAAATTCAGCGAAGTTTAGGGAAGTTCTATTATTATATATCTAGCATGTGCTGTTAATATGTATCTAACAAATTATTATGCGAGAAGTGCAAATTGCGCACAAGGTAGTACCCACAAACAAATATACTTATTATGGTGCATCCAGTAGCATACAATGCTGGCGATGGTCGCTACTTCTAAACGGCAATTTACAGGATACTTCGAGTAAGGCACCTTTTATCATCGAGTTCAGCGCCACATTACGGACCCAGAGAAGACCGCTACAGGTTGCACTCACTTACCTGTCCATAGCATCAGGAAGTTGCGCACGCTGGCACTAATGAGCTCATAGATTAACACTTTAAGTACATGCCGTGCAATAGTGAGACCGACAGCTTGACAGCCCGATCGATCGGTGGCCCACCTTGAGTCGTCCCATAGGCGTGCATTTGCAAATGTTACCTTCCGTGAAACCGTTTCCTCATGGGCCGACATGTGGGATCCCGCCATTCACGGCACTGATTGGTGTGATAACGAGGTGATCGTGGTGGTGATTATGACCAGTCGCAGACCGCACTTATAAAAGTGGGGTTAAATTCACAAAAAAAAAAAAAAATTGTTCGTTGGAGCTGTTTGCTATCGACCCGCCCGGCCTCGAGGGCCTGTCCTTACGAACAATTCTTGTGAAATATGTTTCCGACTACGGGCCTAGGATTTATTGTAGATGCCTGTCCAGAGTCCGCATTCACAGAAATTACGGCAGAAACCCCTCTGGACGATTATCTAAGTCAATGCAAAGTATTTCTCGCTTGGACGTGGCGCAAAGCCCGACTGAACTCGGGTCCTCTCGGGGGAGCGTTAACTCGAGGACCACCACATGCGCGGACCGCCACACCCTGACGACGTACGATTGGAACCAGAGGCGATCGCAGACGTCACACGCCGCACCAGATTTGTCTCCGACAAAATGCTTCGGTAAGTGCGCGTCTGCGTCCCGCAAGTGGTGGTCCTCCAATCGGTGCTACCTGGTTTCGGCAGCCTGTTGAGCGAGCAGCCATTCGCTTGGCGCGCCGCAGTTTTTCCCTCGCGCGCCACTTCTTGCTCGCGCTTAACAGCCGCTCGTCTCTCGTCGGCCCATCGCGTCGCCTCCTGCCTCGCCGCTTCAGTACATATCGCATGCGTCTGTAGTCTCTGCGGCACTTATGCACTCTTCTGCTTGATACTTTCGAGGGACTATTGTTGTACCTGAAAAGTAGAGGCCTCAACACAGCACAGCTAGCGCCGCCGAATCACGCCAGCTTGTGGAGCGCACATTCGTACCCGCGACTTGAGCAAGGCAGAGGAGGCAAGGTAAATATACCTGGTAGCGAAGCTTCAATAGGAGCCCATACGTTCAAAACATGGCGGTCCATCGGCGGTTCATGGGGCTTAGCGCCATCTGTATGTGGTGGGAACACTTCCGGCGAAAAAAAAATAATGTAACGTCATATCCGTTGAAAGCAGAAGTGACGTCATGTTCTTTTCAAAGGCGCGAAATTTGTTTTGTTGTCCTGCCTTTGGAGCTATATATTCAAATGTCCCGCCATTCTACTTGATGGGCGTTTCGAGCTTTCAGCGTGGAAAGCGATGCAGGAAAAGGCCAGCCGTACGGTTGTCGAAATCGCATCCCTGCCCAGAACATACTTTCTTTGGAGGCCGACGAAAGCTTTAGGTGTAGAGTGCTCATCCTATTGTAGGATGCCAAGCCCGTCGGCCAGCGCAGTCGCGCGAGAACAACTACACAATTATCTGGCGGTCGTAACTCACTACTTTTGACTGAACAGATTAAGAAGCGATGAAGCTACCCGCGTCACCAAATTCAGACAAACTTCGACTAGCAAGAAAGCAGAAACTGTAAGGGGGGCGTATTTCAACAGGTGAACTTTACGAGTGCGCCTTTCTGCCCATTTCAAGACGTGCAATGCATTGCGAGTGATAGTGGCGTCAACGCCCCATGTAGCGATGGGCGCTGAAAAGAAATGCATTTATTATTAATAATAAAATTAAATAAACTTGTATTTTCTTAACTCTTCACGAATATATAAAATTGAGTAGGAATTTTATTTTCATTGAATGAATCTAACTGTGTCTTGCTTGAATTAAAAAACGCGTTTTTCTTTCCCAATGTTTGTTCCTTCCAAACATAGTCGCGCTTCAATCGCGGCTCCCATAACCCCCCATGCTGATGTCGGTGACAATCTGTACTGAACCACCTTTCGCCCGAAGCTTCGCGACCTATAGACAAGAACGGCACCGAGAGCGGCGCTGCTGCGCCGGCGTTGAGAGCGCCGCATGCGAAGCGAAATTCTATTAGCGGGTGGTACCCCTCTCTCATCTCTCGTTCGTGCCGCCTTGATTGCCTCCTGCACTGCGCGTGTTTTGGCACGTTTCGCGCCGCGCGCGGTGTGTGCCTACGTGTGTGCGCGTGGAGATTTCGTTCGAAGGGCGGTGTACAGTCTGTTTCACATTTAGGGGAAAACTCGCAGCGCATTGCATCGCGATGCGGCGAGCGCTTGAGTCAGGCGGCGGCAGCAGCTCGCGCAGGTGCTCGAGGGGCGGGATCTTGAACGGCGTCGTCTGCTACGGCGGCGCGCGCTGGCCGCATTGTCGGGAAACGTTCTACTATCAGTTGCAGGGCGCCGATCTCATCGCTACGGCGTGAAATGAGCCGGTATTCTTTACTATGCGTTATGCGACGCCAACTGATACGCCTCGAAGGTAAGTTCATCGCTGCAGGGCAGTCATAGACGACGTACTGATTCCATACATTCATGGCCCGTTTCTGGAAGGCGACTATATATTCTAACGCGATAAGTCGCCGATCCACACTGCTCGTGTGGTGCAACAACTGCTAGAAGAGCGCGCAGTCAATCTCTTGGAGTGGCCGCCTCAATCCCCGGGCGCCAACGCCATTTAAAATGTCTGGGGCTCGTTGAAAGTATCGCTGGCGCAGCGTCCACTCTATCAGTCGCCCGAGGATAGGCTTCTATCCACCATCGTCAGTGACTGAGACGTGCTGCGAATGAACACATCCCTGATCAAGTCATTCTGCACTTCACTGCCTTCCAGGATGAGCGCTGTCATCGCTGCCGCTGGGGACATGACGAGATACTAACTGAAGTTCCGAGCGTGACGTGTCCAATTCCCCGCCGGCGGGCAGAGTCTGTCTGGTGTAGCGAATGATTGTCGAGAAAAACCATTTCCAGCTCATTGTCTGAACCTAAAACATTCATTTAATCGTATCCGTTTGTTTCATCGTGTTCGACTCCCATAGTTATCATTGTTGAGTGCTTTGTTTTCCTTTCGAGTCAAACAAAGACTGAACACGTTGCGCGCACATCTTGGTGCGTCTTGTCGCTGCTTATTACGGTAGCACACACAGTGAAGAAATATACGCACACTGCCCCTGACAGTAGCACGCTTCCCGACAATGCGGCCAGCGCGCGCCGCCGTAGCAGACGACGCAGATCACGACTCCGCCCCTCGAGCGTCTGCGCCTGCTCGAGCTGCTGCCACCGCACGACTGCATTGCTTGCCGCATCGAGATGCAATACGTTCCCAGTTTTCCCCTAAGTGTGAAACAGACTGTACACGCTTCTATTTGCCTTTAAGAAGATCGGTAGGCTTGATTATTTCTATGCCTGCAATGCGGCGAAAGGGCAGCGTCTGCTTAACCATGTAAGTGACGCTGAGCAGGTGATTGGAAACGACATCGTATGTACCGCCGGAAATATCGTCAGCACATACGATGTGGCACATACATACGGCACATACGAGCTAAAGTCATTTTTGCAGTTTCTCACAATATGTTTGCTACAAATCCGTGTTGTCTCTGATGGCGACAACGGTCTTCCATCGACACTGTGCGGAAATAAACAAAATATATCGCTGCATAGCACAAGTACGACATGCGCACACAACTTTAACTAGTGCGTCCCCTACAATATGGAATAGAAGCAGCAGTGTAGACAGCTTGGCCATTTTTTAACAGTGCTCAAGAGACGGAAGTTGAAAGTATTAGTAATCATTCCTGCTTCAGCAATGCCGGCGCGACCAAGACGCGGGCCGCGTATCGTCCAGTAACTCGATCGATCGGTGCAGTGGTGAAGCGGGAATGAACTCCGGTCATGTTCAATGCATCGTGCACATATTCGATTTCTCGGCACGCGTGAACTTCGGCCACTGCTAGCGCATACAACAGAAGTGGTTTCCATTCTTGGGCAGCGCACACATAAACGAAACACGAGAAAGAAGACGGGACAAGCGCTCGTCGAACAAAAGTTTTTATATGAATAAAAGGATTATGTACCGAGTAATTATTAAATTCATGTGGGTTACATATAAAAACCGTCATACACTCAGGAGTGATCAATGAACGAGCTCGCTTCGTTTGCCAGTTGTTTACTTCGCTCGGCGCACCGCAGTAATCCATGCGTGTCGTCTGCTTTTTTCGTACCATTTTCTTGTGAATCGGCAGTATTTCACTGGTGGCATCAACCATTTCGTGTTTACATTGCTGTCGTGACAGTTAACAACACAATAATAATTTCCGGTCATCCGAAGAGGCGCCGTCGCAAACAAGAGACGTTTCGCGCGCAGCGCGAACTGAACGCGGGCGCGACCGCGGCGGCGGAAACCTACACCCGTTGGAGATGAAATCGTTCCGCCAGGGGAGAAACGAGCGCTGGCGTCTAGGATGAAATAGTGTTCCTGTATATGCTCCCGCAGGGAGCAGAGTTGCGCATAGTTCCGCCGCCGTGATCCAGCTCTGCAGCGAATCCACTCCTCGCGCGCGCAGGAGCCAAATGCCGCGCGGTGTTCCGCCTTTTTCTCTGGTGGTCGCGAGCTACAAGCGCCAATTGTTCGCAGGCGCTTAGCAAAGGGCACTTGTTAATACAGGCTACGCTCGAACGAGTCATTCGTGCAGCCGGAGGGGGTGGGCTTCCAACCAACCGAAACTTTGTATGTACCTATGTAAACACGCATATACAAACACACACACACGAACGTACAAATATGGGGTGGGACCGCCTTCGATTCCCCAAAATAATATACTCCCGTGGCTCGAACAGCTCCAAAGTTCGCTCGCAAACGCGCAGTACGTTGCCACAAACAGCGGTGCAATGATTTTCAGCATGCATATGAAGTTGTCTTATCATGGCCAGAAAGCAAGAAATGTTTTAAAGAGTGTTTAAAACTTCACACACGTAAGGTGGACACTTAGCGCATTTTGGCTGCCGAAACCAGCCGATTAATGACCGTCGCCAAGAGAGCTATCGTGCCTGCAGTTATGTCAGTGACCGTTAACAGAGCGCCATTTATCACTAACCATCGTTCACAACAGCTGCACGTTTTCGATACATGCGGTGCAGACACAGATTTAAGCGCATTTCAAATGTTGACATGTGCACATTTTAAGCAAAGCTTACTTTTATTTACTATTACTATTTAGTAGTACTTACTATTTAGTAGTGCTTACTATTTAGTAGCAGCAAATCTGCAAATAGAAAAAGATTCAAGATGCAAGAGCTTCTAGCTGCCCCTCTGAACGCACGATCGACGGTCCACTGATTGCAATGGCGATGGTACTGACGGAAACGACGAGTTCGCATGAGTCGGCGATGCGCCCGTAAAGTTGGCTTCGCAGCGGCGCGGATCATTTGACGTCATTTTTCGCGCTCGGCCAATAGCGGTGCGAGCGGCGCCGGAAAAGGTATGCGCAACTCTGCTCCCTGCGGGAGCATATACAGGAACACTAGGATGAAACTTGGCGTGCGGTCGTCCATTTCAATCGACCTTGGAGGAGGCGCCAAGCGAGCAGCGTCGTGCGAATGAGCGCGTGGCAGAGTGCGCGCATGCGCGTGGATCTATTAGTGGCAGAGGAGCCAACAGCGGCCAGCAAGCAAGCGCGTGGGGGTGCATGTGCATCAGCAAACTATGTGACCTCGGACGCCACGCGTGTGACCTTGGCTCTGACTAGGCAAAGAAATACTTCGCATTTAAAAATATATGTATAATGTTTGTTAGACAAGTGCCACCCAATGGTAATGATGCATGTATGTGTTTGAGTTTGAAATTATTTAACGCCACAGTACATGAGGAATGCGCATTTGGGGCGAATATCTCAGCAACCTTCGGTTTGAAGATAACATTGCCCTATTCAGCAACCCTGGGGACGAAGTAAAACAAATGATTGAGGACCTTAACAGAGAAAGTATAATAGTGATGTTGGAGAATAACGTGCGGAAGACAAAGATAATGTTCAATAGCTTGGCAAGGGAAAAAGAAATCAGGATCAGTAGTAAACCTCTCGTGTCGGTACAAGGGTACGTTTACCTAGGTAAGTTATTTCCTAGGTATACTTTGTGGCGCAAAATACATTTCTGGAAAAGGGACAGAAGAAAGGGAGACAGTGAAGCGCCAAACTACCAACTGTTTAATGACAGCCTGAACAAACGTATAGAAGAAAATACAACTTCCGCTCATGCGCAGATAGCCAAGGTGGGACAGAACAACGTGGTCATGATAACATACTTTGTATGAAGCACATTTCTGCGGAATATAATACGATAGATGTATCGCTGACACAATCAGACCCTTTCTTTTTAATATAAAACGCTTCCAACAACTCCCTTGCAGTTTGGTCCCTACTTCTGCCAAGAATCAATACTCGTTCAAAGCATGGTCTACAACCACAGGCTTTACAGTGCGCAGGAAGATGCGCGTTCTCACTCTTGCCGATGCTGAGTGAGAACGCGCATGAGAACGCGCATCTTCCTGCGCACTGTAAAGCCTGTGGTTGTAGACCATGCTTTGAACGAGTATTGATTCTTGGCAGAAGTAGGGACCAAACTGCAAGGGAGTTGTTGGAAGCGTTTTATATTAAAAAGAAAGGGTCTGATTGTGTCAGCGATACATCTATCGTATTATATTCCGCAGAAATGTGCTTCATACAAAGTATGTTATCATGACCACGTTGTTCTGTCCCACCTTGGCTATCTGCGCATGAGCGGAAGTTGTATTTTCTTCTATACGTTTGTTCAGGCTGTCATTAAACAGTTGGTAGTTTGGCGCTTCACTGTCTCCCTTTCTTCTGTCCCTTTTCCAGAAATGTATTTTGCGCCACAAAGTATACCTAGGAAATCTAAGCACCAACTTGCCCAAGAAGAAGTCCTTTTGGAACATCTAGGTAAGTTACTCATAGGGGGCCCTGATCATGTGAAGGAAATTTACAGAAGAATATGAATGGGTTTGAGAGCATAGGGCAGCCATTACCAAAACCTGACTGAGAGCTTGCCATTGTTGTTAAAAAGAAAAGCGTGCAATTATTTTATTCAACCGGTGCTAACATAGGGAGAAGCAACTTGTAGGTTAACAGAGAAGTCCGAGAACAAGGTAAGGACGACGCAAAGAGCGATGGAACGAAAAATGTTGGGCATAACGTTAAGAGACTGGAAGAGAGCGGTGTGGATCTGGGGATAACCAACATTCGAGTTGGCATCAAGAGAAAAATAAGGAGCTGGGAGAGAGGAAGGAAGGAAGGAAGGAAGGAAGGAAGGAAGGAAAGAGGATTAGATGGAATGACAGGGAGGCTAGCCAGTTCTCAGACTGTCTGGCTAGCCTGTGCTGGGGAAAGGGCGTAAGGTGAACACAGATAATAGAAAACAAATGTTGCAAAAAAAAAGGAAAGAAGAGAAAAAAATAGAGAAAAGGGAAAGGAGACTACGGCACTGCTTAAATTTTGTCTCTAAGACCAGTTCTCCGCAAGAAGTGCAACAACGCTTTCAACGCCTTCTGTGCTGAGGACGGTCTAGGCCAGTGTCCCAGGATCCTTTCCTCCAACAAAGGGTGTTTGTCAAGACTATCTAACACTTTCGAAAGTTCTTTCCTGGGCGCACTGAAGCGGGTAAACTCACAGAGAAGGTGAGCGATTGTTTCCTCGCAGCTGCAGTTAACCGCACGTTGGGCTGTTGCCCATTCCGATCCGAACTGGGTAAGCATTCGAGAAGACCACGTCAAGCCACAAGCGGCACAGAAGCGTCTCCTCAGCTCTAGATAGTCCTGACGGAAGGCGTAACCATAAATTCAGATCCAAGTTGTGGAGACGAGCGTTGGTGAATTCCGTCGAGTTCCACAGTGCAAGTGTAAGTTCACGTGCGAGCGAACGAAGCCCTGTAGTCGCGTCTGTTCTCGATAATGGTATAGCTACACACATTCCTCAATGGCCCGGTATCTTTGATAAACTATGTTGTGTTTTTTTTTTTCTCCATTGCGTGGTGGTGAAGAAGTCTTACTCAAGCAACTAATTGTTCATTTGTTTCATGACGAAATGGGGACATAATGCACTGGAGAGCGGCCTTGGAGTCGGAGAAGATTGACCATGTCTGTGACGGTTCTTCAATTACGGCTTAGCTGCACGGAGGGTGGCCAGTTCTGCAGCCGTCGATCTTTGAAAAATGCGATGTCTTGAATTTTATGGAGATGGGCTTCGTGGGAACAACTACTGCTCCTGCTGAGCTTGCATAACAAACTGGGAAGGCTATATAATACGTAGTGTGCATAACCGGAGTACCATTAGAGTTATAGAATGGGTGCCAAGGGAAGGGAAGTGCAGTCGAGGGCGGTAAAAAATTAGGTGTGGGGATGAAATTAGGATATTTGCAGGCGCAAGTCGGAATCAGCTAGCGCAAGACAGGGGCAATTGGAGATTGCACGGAGAGGCCTTCGTCCTGCAGTAGGCACAAGAATAGTCTGCTGCTGCTGATGATGATATAATGACGACGACAACAACGGGAAAAAAAGCTGCATGAAAGCGGCTTGATGAGCCTCATAGTTAGCGAACGTGGCCCACACAAATGGTAAACAGCTCTTACTAACAAAAATATATTTGAATTTGGCCCCTGCCGTATAGAGATGTATCAGCTTAGGTTAAAAGAGGCAAGAACAGCGAGGCTATGCAAAAGCATGGTTCAAACCTGTTTGACATCACATATTAAAATTGCGTGCTTTAAATAAAAGAGATTTATTTTTAGACGGTAAGCACTGTGATAATCAATGTTATGCGAAGCGTTTTGCATCTAACTAGTTATGAAACACCGTTTGGGCTCCTCAAAAGCCTTACCAGACCGACGAACATGTTTGCACAAGACTAGCAAATGGATCTGTGTGACGTGAGCATGTGTGTGGCGACAGCAGCCAGTGGATGGCGCTGGTGACGGCAGTAGTAGTAGCTAGGCGGAAACGCAAGCATCAAATCAGACGCGCGCACAGTGTGAGCCGGTGCAGCGATATGTCACAAGTATTAAGGTGATATTTAATGTTTGTAGAAGGTAGAATGGCGATGACACTGGTATAACACATATATCTAAATCTGTTTTAGCATTCTATACTCCTTGTAGATTTCTGAGCACACAATTGGCAATGTAATTCAAAAATTATTCTTCATTTCAAAGCAACCATAGATAATTTGTCCAGAAAAGACAGAAATATCGCCGTGGAACGGAACAAGGGCGCTATAACGTAAAACTATTCCAACATTTTCTATTCCAATTCTGCTATCAGCCCACCGCGATTGGTCAGAAACTTTTTTGGACCACCCCCACTTCACCTGTCTGTCACGCCACGTACGAAAACCGCGATAGCTCCCAACCTGATATGATGTTACACACTGATTATGCATGATTGGACCGAACAAAAGAAAAATAGTTATTTCTGATTCGACGTCGTTTTGCCATTAGCCCTCGGCTATTGTTCAAAAGTTTTTGGGCTGCACCCACTTCACCTGCCTCTCACGCGACGTCACAATACCGCGAAAACTCACCGCGTCAAAGTGATGTGTACGCGTTAAAGATGCAATAATATGCCGAACAAAACTGAATTTTCTTCTGAATAGCCGCAGGCTGCCCCATTCCGAAAGGAATAAAAGATGGCTGCCACCGATCACTTCGGCACTGTCTACTCGCCCCTGCCGGAGAGCATGGGTTTATTTGCGTGTAATAAAACTTTTTGCGTGGCCGTGTAACGTTTTCGAGAATTTTCGGCACCTTTGCGACCTCGTTCTGCCAACTTCTTTGCTGAGGATCAGTTTTAGCGTCATTCTTAAGCTTCCGTTGCATGCCGCCGCGATTGTCAACGAGCCACCGCAAGCTAAGTAAGAGAAAGCGGACCAATCGCAGACGCCGGCACCACCCTCTTGATCCGGTTATCGATATTCACTGCAGTGGCTCGGCCCCATCGAACCCCTCTCCACTTGAGCATGGTCCTCGCCTCTTGTGAACCAATTAGATAAGACAAGCCGCTCAGCGCAGGCAATGTTATTCGTTTTTCAAGCTAACAAAAGTGGCCTCCTATGAGAGATAGAGATTCTTGGTTTGGGAAGGAAAAACATGGGGTAAAGTGCAGCGCAGTAACTGTCTCTCAGATGAGGACACCTCAACCGCGCTGCACAAGAGGGAGAGGGAATTGAAGGGGGGAGCATTTGATTGGTTCGTTGAGACAACCCTGCGAGTGACCGCCCGATGCTTGCGTCGGCGGTTACGCAAATTTGACGTCAGGAGATTGGAATAAAAACATATTGGAATAGTTGTACGTTATACGGCCCCAAGACTACAGATTTTTGAGATCCAGAACTAATCTAGTGTACTCGATACCGCTTACGTGTAATCACGTTTACATTAGGCAGACGGGAAGATTTATGGACACCCGTTTGAAAGAGCACGTATATTCTTTCGACGAAAATGAGCACTCACATTGGCTAAGCCTTGTAATCATTGTGAATGTCATACTATCTCACATGACAAAAACAATTTTGTTTACTAGCAGAGATCACCAAAAACGTAAAATAGCAGAAACGTCGCATATCAAGAACCGCGCTGAGAGCTGTGTTAGCCACTCATCACTGGTATTCCTTGACAAAGAATTTGAATTGTTGAATGCTTAATTTTCCTTTACTACCTTATGCTTACATTCTACGTTCCGTGCATGCTGTAATGCAATTGTTGCTTATTGTAAACATTTTGCGTTTTTTTTGTTCATTACTCCTTATTTATTTTTGATTTCTTGGAAATAAAGAGTGAGCTGACCTAGTCAGCGCTTGTGTCGACTTATTTCTTTGTTTTGTGGCCGTATTCATTGTCCGGCCGGAAATCTAGAAAAAGATCAATACGTGCCAACTTATCCAACTTTCCGCTCTACTAGTTCTATACTCACTTCGTGCCATAATGGCACCTAGCCATGCTCTACGACTGACCAAAAATGGGCACATACTCAGTAGCCCAAGAATGATGTAGAGCAAGTATAAGACATTTCAGAAAATAAATAAAGCCATTGAATATAATGCGTCACCCTATCAAGTAATATGTGCACTTTAGAGATACAAGCTGGCATTACATACGCAGGTTTTATGTCGTGGGTTAATGCTTCATTACACAGAACAGAGAGGCACTCACTGGCACTACTTCTTCGGTCAAAGTTACGTGGCATAATAAGCCAATGCATCCGGTGGTACGTACCCTAACGGTGTAGAACATATGTCATAAATCAAAGGACGAGTTGGATATCATGTACTATTCTATTAGGAGGTCTGTATGCCTTGGGGATGCCCATGAGGCGACATTAACGTACAGGTTTCCTGCCACCGCTGACGAGCGCATAAAAAAAAATCTGTCAGCAAACGTTGTGGCAGAGTTGCCTCTTATATAGACGGGTATAGCCTTGCGTACAACATCACGGCTTCACCAATAGCCGTTGTACGACTATACGAAGTTCGAGGCCCTCTGGCGGAAGCACCGGGGCTAAGTGGCCAGCTACGAAGAGTGAATCCGTCCGTCGGCGGAGGCCGGTAGCCTTTTGCGAACGCTCTACGCTTTCACTGTCTAGTCGGGCATCCTCCGCGTGATGCAGGGCGGAGCACCTCTCAACGGCTGGCGCGCTTCTTCACTTCGCAAACCCCTATCCCTCAATCATTTAGGCGAATGACCCATCCTCAGTGATGAAGCTCGATCATCAGCATGGCGATTGATATTTTCATTACGCATAACAAAGTTCAAATGAACAAATCAAGCCCAAATGGCTAATTTAAGCTCAAATATTGTGTATAGGCCCTCAGGCGCTATAACGTATCGCTATTCCAAACTTTTCTATTCCATTTCTGCAATAAGCCATCCAAGAATTATGAGATGTTTTTCGGGCCACCAGCTTCGCCTCTTCGTCAAACGACATAACGAAAACAGCGACAGCTCCATGTCTGATATGACGTGTACACTGTGATCACATATGATTAGACCGAACGAAAGAAAAAAAATATTTCCGATTCTACGCCTTTTTCACCATTATCCCACCGCTATAGATAAATATTTAAGGCGAAAGCCTCTCTAGGCTGATGGTGAAGTCTGTCAGCAGACCTAACCGCCGGAGTGTCAGCCGAAGCGTCATCACGCCACATGAAGACAGATTAAAGACGGATTGAAGAATGAAAAAGGAATGATAGGGACAATTAATCAATGATAACGTTATATTAGAGATTGGTAGAGGTTAATAACGACTAGTAATGCGTAAGAATCACCATTAATGACTTATAGTGACTACTAATGGCTACTAATGACTCCGAAAAGACCAATATGTCTAACGACGGCTTGTCATGACCACAATTGATTAGAAATGGCTAGAAATGTACAGTAATGAGTACTAACGACCGAAATGACTAGTAATGACTTCTACTGACTACTAATGACTACGAAATGACCGATATGTCTAAGGACAGCTTGTGATGACCACAATTGATTACAAATGTAGAAAATGCTTGCTAGTGAACAGTAATGACTAATAATGGCGTAAATGACTTGTAATGACTATAAAGTGGCCAATATGTCTAACGACCAATTGTAACGACTACAATTGATTAGAACTTACTAATAATGATTGAAATAACTTGTAATGACTACTAATGACTATGATATGACCAAGATGTCTTACGACGGCTTGCAACGACAACAATTGATTACAAATGACTAAAAATGCTTATTAGTGAGCGGTAATGACTAAAACAAAGAAGTGAAATAGAAGAGGCAAAGAGAAAGAGGCGAATGATAAGAGGAGGAAGAGTAGGCTTTCGCCGTTCACCTTTTAAGAGAGATCTTAGGAGACCCTGTAATTTTTGAGGCTGCACCCACTTCGCCTGTCTGTCCCGCTACGTCTCAGAACCGCTAAGAGTCATCACGTCCCATGACGTGTGCGCATCAAAGATGCATTAAATATGCCGAACGAAAATGATTTTTTTTTCGGAATAACCGGAGACTGAGCGTGTTCTGTACCCTTTCTTTTTCTGATATTTTTTCTTCAGACTGCAATGCTTAATCAGTCCTTTTTCTTCTAGGAAGTAGGAAGATACCTAAAAGAAAGGGGTCAGACAAGGAGACACAATCTCTCCGATGCTATTCACTGCGTGCCTGGAAGAAATATCCAACCTATTAAACTCGGAACGCTTAGGAGTAAGGATCGACGGCGAATATCCCAGCAACCTTCGGTTTGTCGATGACATTGTTCGATTCAGCAACACTGTAGACGAGTTACAACAAATGATTGAGGACCTTAAGCGAGAGAGTGTGAGAGTGGGGTTGAAGAATAATATGCGGAGGACTAAGGTAATGATGAATAACTGGGCGTAGGAACAAGAGTTCAGGATCGCCAGTCAGCCTCTAGAGTCTGTGAAGGAGTACGTTTACCTAGGTCAATTAATCGCAGGGAA
Source organism: Dermacentor andersoni (assembly GCF_023375885.2). Taxonomy (NCBI): domain Eukaryota; kingdom Metazoa; phylum Arthropoda; class Arachnida; order Ixodida; family Ixodidae; genus Dermacentor; species Dermacentor andersoni. The sequence goes on from NC_092815.1 coordinate 52,825,721, forward strand.
CCCTGATCATAAGAAGAAAGTTCATAGAAGAATAAAAATGGGCTGGATCGCATACGGCAGACATTGTCAGCTCCTGACTGGAAGCTTACCATTATAATTGAAAAGAAAGGTGTATAATCAGTGCATTTTGCCACTGCTGACATATGGGGCAGGGACTTGGAGACTGACAAAGAAGCTTGAGAGCAAGTTAAGGACCGCACAAAGAACGATGAAACGAAGAATGCTAGGCATAATCTTGAGAGACAGAAAGAGATTGGTTTGGATCAGAGAGCAAACGGGTATCGCCGATATTCTAATTGACAATAGGATAAAAAATGGCGCTGGACAAGTCATGTAATGAGCAGGTTAGATAACCGTTGGATCATTAGGGCTGCAGAATGGGTATCAAGAGAAGGGAATCGCAGTAAAGGAAGGGAGAAGACTAGGTGGCGCGATGAAATTAGGAAATTTGCCTATGCTAGTTGGAATCGGTTGGCGCAAGACAGGGGGATTCCGCAGGTAGAGGCCTTGGTTCTGCAGTGGACATGAAATAGGCTGCTGCTGCTGATTATTATTATTATTATTATTATTATTATTATTATTATTATTATTATTATTATTATTATTATTATTATTATTATTATTATTATTACCAGAATAAAAGATTGGTACCTAGCGGTCGCTTTGGCAGTGGCTACTCGGAGCTGCTGAGGAGAATGGAGTTATTTGCGTATAATAAAAGTTTTTACGTGGCAGTGTAACGTTGTCAAGCACTTTCGGTCGCGTATATGACATCGCTCTGTCAGCTCATCTTCACGGAGGTTGCGTTTTAGCGGCATTTTTAACCACGATTTTCGAGCAGCCACCGCAAGCTTAACGAAATGAAGCAGACCGATCGCAGACGCCGGCAACACGTTCGTCATCCGGATATTTAATTTCCCTGAACTAGCTCGGAACCACCTAAACCCTCGTCTTTTTTATGTGCTTCTCGTCTCCTGTCATCGAATTAGTTACGAAAAACCAGTGAACGTAGGCAATGCTATTTGCTTTGAAAGCAAACAAAAGTGACCTCCTATAAATGAGGAGAGCGTTTGCTTGGACTGCTCAAACAACGCTGCGGGTCCCCACCCGATGCTTGCGTCGGTGGTTCCGTAAATATGCCGTCAGGTAATTGGAATTAAACCAGCATGCAATATTTTTACTTTACAGGGCCCCTTACTGACTTAAGTATAAGAGCAGGGCCTGGTTGCTCTGATTGTGTCTCCACGTTTTTCGGAGGGCTCTGGGAAATGACTAGTCTCTATTTGTCGTTGTATACCAAGTGAAGTCGTTGCTGCTAACCGCTCTGAGGTGTAGCGGGGACGGTGACGGTGACGGTGAGTCTCATTAGGTAGTGACTTTGTAACTTTAGCTCATCGCTCGTGTGTATATAGTGTTTACTTTATGGAGTAGTTGACCGCGCTGATTGGAGTTTCTTTTGGTACTCTCAACAGATGAGCCCGGGTCCGGGAAATACTCGCTTTTGTTTAGGTTGATCAAATACACGCTGGAATTTCGTATGGATGCAGCAGGCGATGAATGTTGCTGCGTTGTCGTAGACGACGGCCTATGGCACAGCTCGTTTGAAGAGGAATCCAGTAGACAGGTATAGATGAAAATAATGCTTTTATTTATCACTTGTCCACAGCACCAAATAATGACATTATATTGGGGGGAAGTCGAAAGAAAATGTACCAGTTAAGTTTACCAACCCAGAAACAACTAAAGAAAACGGAACACAGGCTAACACATTAGCTAACATATAGCTAAAATAGCATTTTCAACTTATTTAGAAAAAAAAGAGAGAGGTAGAGAGGAAAGGATATAAGGGAGGCAGGGATGTTAATCAGTCAATAGTCTGGTTGGCTACCCTACGCTGGGGGAAGGGAGAAGGGGAAGAGAGAGAAGGGAGAGTGAGAAGGTATAGCGATGTTAATGGATAGTACATGAGTCAAAGCCGCATTCGTGCGAACCAGACGTTCTGAGAACGCACAAAAGTGCCTTCACTGCCTTCTGAGCCGATTATCGGTGGGGACGGTGCTCTAGTACTGTCTGTTCACATTTGCAACAAAATTTATTATTACTTTGTTGTTATTATTTCATTATTGATTAGCTTTTTTTCATTTACAACAAAAAAAAGCTAATAAATCATCGAGCCACTGGACGTAACTCTGAGCACATCATGGGGAAGTCTATTTTATTTTCTTACGGTCCGCGGAAAAAAGGATCCTTTAAAAAGTATATCGGTCCGTATTCACAAAAAATATCTTGCACTAGAATTGTTCATAGAAAGTATTCCAGCCAATCTCGATGCCGGACATGTTATTATCCAAGGGGACCGGCCAACAGTAAAGGACCCTTACGAATTAAAAGCTTTGTGAATCCTTTCCCTGTCTTGCAGTTAAATTCTTTCACTTTAGTGACATGACAGGAATGAGAAGATCTGTAACATGGGCTTAAAAGGTGCCTAGTTACGTATTTACCTCTTTTTGAGTGGTATATGCTGTGAAACATTCTTATACTCGATGACTGCTTCACATTTGAAGTATTTCGCTTTAGGACCGGCATTCACAAAAAGCTCTTACTCTACAATTCTTCTTAAGAGTAAAGTTCAGGCAATCTAAAGCTGAACATATTAGCACAGGTGACCGGCCAATAGCAAAGAATGCTTGCAAAGGAAAAGTTTTCTGAATATGGACTCAGGGGCCTAATTCACAAATCTTTTCGTTCGTGAGTACTCGTTGCCAATGGTCGACTGCCTTCGCTAATAATGTGGCCAGTATCAAGACAGGCTAGAATTCGTTCTTACGAGCAATCGTAGCCTAAGAGCTTTTTGTGAATGTGGGATCAGAGGTCAGTTTCACGCAGCTTTTTCTTCGCAAGTGCTCTTTGCCATTGACGGACCAACTTCGCTAAAATGTCCAGTATCAGTATTGGCTTGAATTTGCCCTTACAAACTACGGTAAGAAGTCTTTAGGAAATATTGGCCTAAATTACGTAAAGTTGCAAAGTGGAGAAGACAGCAAATTGCATTGAATAGCGCAAAGAAAACACGGACAAAGGAAAGAAACATGTGTCGTGCCCTTCCGCAGTCTGTGTTTTATTTGCGTTATGCATTACAATATGTCGTAGCGACAAGGCCGACTCTCTACCATTCTCAAAAGGCGGCAAACTTCTCGTGCGGGATATATTCGAACGCTTGAAGCATTATTAGATTCTTATGAGAGGACACTCAAAGGAAACTACAGCCATCGAATCCTCTCGAAGAACTTGGCTTATTGGGACTCGTGGGTTGCGAAGGTTAGAATACATGCCGCATCAACTTTTTCTTTTCGTTGCCGTCGTGCTGAAGGGCTTAAGACGAGACAGTAGGAGCTGCCGTAGCGTGTAATTGTTTCTGACGTCGAGGGGGTTCGAGGTTTAGAACAGGCACCATCTGTAACTTTGCAGTTATCTTATGCTTTCGCTCTGTGCTTGTCTTGCTGCGATGACACTATTGTGCAGCGGTGGCCGTTGGAGATGAGTGTGCTTGGTCGTCTGTGAATAACAGAAATCGCCGATGACCCAAGACGGAATCCGGGCGAGTGTAAGAATAGGCTCTTGTTTTACATGACTCATTTTTGTCCGTGACAGTGTGTGCCGGGTTGTGGGCCCAGCGGTACTCCGTACCCCTTCTTTTTCTGATATTTTCTTCTTCAGACTGCGATGCTTAATCAGACTTTTTTTTCTTTCAACATTAGTTGTCTTTACCCCTTTTCCCCCAGCGCATGGTAGCCTGCCGGCCTGGACACTGGCTAATCTCCCTGTCTATTCCTTTCTTTTTCCCTATCAGTCTGACGATAGATTACACAAAGGTCTTTGTGTGAGGCGTATGCTGGCCTCATGAGAAAAAAAAAAGAACATAGTAAAGGGCCCATCGAAGGGCGTTGCACACACTCTACTGGTTTTTCATGTCACGTGACATACACACACACACAGTTGAAGCGGCGTGCTATCACGCGACGTTATTTTATGACGCCCATCATCATCCACCCTTACATTTTTCAATAAAAGAGGCCAGCGCATTTCATTGGGAACATGTTCGCGAAATAAATATGTCTTTTTTTCTGGGTTGCACCATTGCGATGATTGCGCAGGACATTGCTTTCTGCTACAAATGTGTGCTAGCTATGACCAGTGCAGAAGGCTCACAATTATTCTTATTTATTCAATTATTCAATTATTTATCAAGGTTTTGAGATGATAGGGCAACTTGCCCCTGTATTCATAATAGCACCTTAACTTGAAGTCCATGCTTGACTTGGTCGGAATAATGCCTGACACGAACGTGCCGAAGAAAACGCAATGAGCGTCTTGGCTACGTTCGCTCCAGGTGCAATCTAGATCAAGTCGTGCATGGGCTTCAAACTATAAGGAGCATCTCGGAATACAGGTGTTGGTGTCATTATGCGTCTTGGCTCAGAACATCCTGATCTTTAAACAAATGTGGTGGGCATCGTGACAACTGCCAAAGGAGATGGCCATTAACCCTATACACAGTGGTGATCTTCAAGGATGGTGTCTTTCCACAAGGGAACTCGCTGATAAATTTAGGCAAACAAGCGGATATCCGTTCGTACATAAACCCATTTTGCCAGTTCTAATCGTTTAACAAACAACAACGACAAGGACGACGAGCTGTTGTCGCATACTTTTTTTTATCCAGTGTCTTTTTCTAAGCGCTGGCAAAGAAAGATAGAAACTGAGGAAGAGTGACAAGGTTATGTAGGGATTTCGGAACGGCTACGTTCGATGGCTGGTTAAGGACACATCTATGGTGGTACATAAAATAAGGTCTGACATGATTTAGGGCCCGTAATGACAGGGAACGGTAGCTTTACAACAAGAAAGCATTGATGACTGTCTCCCGGGGCAACTGTAGACAAGGTCGCATTAAGAGGAATTGGGCAGATGAACCATGCAATAAGCGGCGGAAGCAGTCGACGACTGATAGGGCGAAGTGGGAGTAAGTCATCGAAAACAGCACTTCCCACGTGGAAATGGGACAAGGCTCCCAGAAGGTGACATTATCGCATTTTGCACTTATATTAGCACTTGATGGACATTGGTGTGCGACCTAAGCCTTAGAGCGCTATTCCGTGCCCTTTCCGAGCATAACTGCTAACGTGAAGGGCACTGGTTAATGCACGACTGCCACATGACTAGGCTAGCAAAGGCAATCGTTTCTGAATGAAATATATTTGGATGACTCATTGCAAAAAACGAGGCTCGAAAAAAATTTATTAAATTGTGGAGTTTTACGTGCTAAAGTCGCGTTTTGGTTATGGGACACGCCGTAGTGGGGGTACACCGGATTAATCTTCACCAACTGTGGTCGTTTAACGTGCGTTTAAATCAGAGTAAACTGGTGTTCTTGCATTTCGTCCCCATCAAAATACGGCCGCCGTGGCCGGGATTTGATCCCGCGGTCTCGTGCTTAGCAGCGCAACACCATAGCCAATGAGCAATGATAACGGAGAGAAGATTGGAAGCAAACGACAAAATGTAGTCTTGTGGGGAAAGACTGGGCAGTAAGGGAAAAGTGATGGCAGTCCCTTGAAATATGCGGTTTTGGTGGAGGAGGTTGAGAGAAGAAATTCCAGGTTTAGGTAGATTACACCTTCCAACGCGCTACATCGCGCGTTCCGTAGAGGTTGATGAAGGTTGGCAAGGCGTCTACGAACAATTAAAAGGGATGGAAAAGCACAAAATATTAGAGCTTGAAAGCAAGAAATACTATTAAAAAATCGCCTGCAAGTAGTATGGAAAGTGCGTAAATATGGACATCCTATAGCACGGTTGTATAATACCATCTTATCTTTATCGTACTCTGAAACCTAAGTTTAGTTTGGAATAAAATAAGCGATCAGAACGTGTAACGCACTTCTGAATACGCACGTTGAATGCTTGACTTTATTAATTTTCTTACTGAATTTCTTTATAACAAATTTAGAAATGAAATAATCGTACGAATGAAGTCTTTGGAAGTTATAAGCAACAAACGAAATAATCACATGCAATTTTCAATATTTATGCAAGATAACTGTAGTATTATTTTACCGCCTTTGATAGGCGTCCGCTACAGTGTGTGCCTAGCTCGGAGCTGGTGGTATGTGTATTGTTCAGTTGCTTTTCACGCCTATACCAAATGGGAAACTCGAAGGTTTCGCTGTACTTCTTGGAACTCCACAAGGCGCCATCCTATCCCCCCTCCGCTTCGATATAGGAATGCAGAAATTAGCACTAGCTATCGGGGAGAACGAAGACCTGGGGCTCACCACGTATGCAGACATTACGCTAGGGGCACACACAGGCTTATAAGAAAAAAAAAAGCAGGACACACTGCAGAAGGTGATTGAGAAAGAGGTACACTTTTCTCGAGAGGCAGGCATGAAATGAGCACCGGCAAAATCTGAATATATAGGAGTCAAATACTCGAGGAGAACTGAACACCCGGATAGAGGCTTAATATTGTAGGGGCAGCCGATTAGAAAGGTACAAGAACTCCGAATACTAGGCATGCGGATACAAGACAATGGCAGGGTATTGCACATGCTAGAGACATGAAAACAAGCCACGCTGAACGTGGCCCGACGATCCACAGAGTCACAGAACAACGAACAGGCTTTAAAGAAGCGGCGATGGTCAGACTCGTGCAAGCATTTTTTATTAGCCAAGTGACATAAGGACTCCTCTTTCAAAAAGTGAGTAAAGCCGAAACGACCAAAGTGGACTCCATCATGGATTTACCAAAAACGCGAGCGCCGAGAGATTGAAGGCTCTTAGTATTTACAACATATATAAATAACACGCCACGGTGGTGGTCGTGGCACAAAGAGAACGTGTGAATTCAACAGAACAAGGAAAATCTCTGCTGCAAATGTTGGGAAAATTTACTGAGAGCACAGTATGGCAGGAAAGAAACAGTTTTCATAACCAGACAAACACGAGAGAAAATTTTAGTTTCGTCAATCCCAACGAATATGAGCACGGAACACCACGAAAGTAGAAGAAAAGCGCGATCAAAGGCTTTACAAAAGAAATATGGAAGAAATCCAGTCATATACTATACGTACGCGTGTAGAGGGGCCACAGACAAATTCACAACAGTGGCCCTCAATCAGTCCACAGCAATATAACGGCCTCCATTCTGACCCCTTCGATCTGCACCGCAGAGGCAGAAGCCATAGCACTTACCCTCCGAGATGCAGAGGCAAAATAACAATCTGTATTGGTCGCGACGGACTCCCAGGCAACATGCCGTCCGTTCATGACAAGTACCATCCCACACAAAATTCACAGAATGCTAGGCACCACCCTAAAACGGCTCCACGCAGTAATGTGGTGCCCGGCGCGTTCTGGACTCGAGGGAAAAGAGAGGGCAGGTTGAACTGTTAAAGGAATAATCATCCAAGCACAGGTCGGGCTTCTCGAGGAACCCCTGATCCACCCGAACGACATCCTCGAAAACCAAAGGAAACAGAGACAAAAATACAGCCGCCCACACCCCGACCTTACGGGAGAACAAGCCAGGGACTGGCGCCGCATACATACAAACACTTATCCGCACCTCCAAATACTTAGTAAGGTACGCCCTGCACTCTATGCGGATACCTGCCCTTGGTGCCGGGTGTGGCCACCTATTGCCCAAGTCACGTGGACGTGTAAACTACGGCCTCCGAATTCCAATTCGCCGCTTACGGCGCAAATGTCGTAAGGAACCTACATTAGCACCGGCTAACCGGCTGACACACGACGCTACCTCATATTCCTCCACGGACGTTGAATAGCACACCTTTCTTTTCATTTCTACACCCTCAACGTTAACACACCCTCCGTCGTTGCCTCGCCCACCCGCCTTATCCTCCTCTCCCCTTTAGAAGAACAGTACTTATAGATGTACCATGCCGAGAAAAGCATATATCGCCTTAAAGAAGCCAAGTGCAATTGTCGAAATGTCGGTTCCCGCTTTCACTTTATTCTCGTTTTGCTTATCGTCTTGAGTTTACATCTCCAGCCTTCGCCGTATTTTCCCATAGGGCTCGTATGTCTTTTTATGATCATCTTTTGTTTGTATGCGTGCATGCTTCTGTGATAGCGTGAGTATTGGACATTTTCATTTCCGATAAATTTTTGACGTTGTCAGCTGACAAAAAACCCGATAAATAATAAGCGATTTTCCATCGTTTCTATGACAGGGACCTGAATATAATACCAACAAATAAAGTTAGATCAATGCTTTCAAAGTCTGTCAGTTCAGTTGACATTTTTTAAGTGACTTCCCTTTTTGACTAAACCTAATTTGTTCTCGACATTGACATGGGAATATGTGAAAATAAAGAAAAAGCAGACGTAACTTAGAGCAACATGCATAAAAGTGCAAGCATAGTGTTTTCTTTCAAAATGTAAGAGAAACATTATAGTGCCTAAGCGTTGTCACGGTCATGTGCATTCACCCGCCCAATGTTCTTTCTCGGCTGGTCTTTTTATCAGTGGTCACTCTCTTCGTCTTTTCCTCTTTCTATTCCACTTCCATTGCCCCCAATGTAGGGTAACAAACCGGACGCTATTGTGGTTTACCTCCCGTCTTTCCTATTTTCTCTCTGTCTCTCTCTCTTCGTATTTTTCTTGCGCTAGAATTTGTATAAATCAATACCTCAGGGACCGTAAGCACATAAAGCTCTTAAGGCTAGAATTGTTCGTAAGAGTAAATACCACCCAATCCTGATGCAGGACATATTAGCGATGGCGACCCGCCAATGGCAAAGAGTGCTTATATGAGCGAAAAGCTTTGTGAATTCGGCCCTAAGGGATGAAGATATGCCCTTGAAGAAATAGCCCACACTAGAATCTGACAGACCACCGGCCTTTATAACAAGATACTCTAATGCACTCCCAAACATAAGCAACATCCTAAGAAAATACCACCCAATATTATCAAGTAACGCGCGTCTGAGAAAAGTGTTCCCGGATGTACCTAGGGTTACCTATCTCCGAAACAGGAACTTTAAAGACATGTTAGTGCACGCAAAAGTCAGCCAACAGCATTCCCCCGTAATAAAAGCATGTTGTCGCCTCAGGTGCAAAATCTGCAGGCACCTTTAAAGTGACATTAAAATTAAAAGCACCGCAAATAGTTATACACATGAAGTCAAATCTAGCTTCATTTGTACAAGTTCGGATGTGATTTATATGCTTGAATGTTCCCTCTGTAAGAAACAATATGTCGGTGAAACAGGACAATCAATGAACGTCAGATTAAACGGACATTGCGCGGACACAGCTAAAAAGCTTCCCAAAGCCGTCGCCGAGCATTTCAACCAATCAGGTCATAACTTTGATGAACATAAACTCTATATCTCAGTCAAATTTCCGTTCTGAACGAGAAAGAAAATACAGAGAATCATACCTTATCCATAAGTTCAAGACATTGCAACCAATAGGCATAAACGTTTCAAAGGGAGCTTTAGAATCTATTCGCTATGATACATTTCAAGCTATAGGCAACAACACTTAGTTTGATTTCTTGGCGTATCCCCCCCCCCTTTCTTTTTCTTTTTTTCTTTTTCCCCCCTTCCTCTCCTTTTTTTTCTTTTTCAGCCGGCGTGTCAGACGCCGTTGACACGCCGGCTAACACGCGCGCGTTGACAGACCGCGGGGGGGGAGGGAGGGTGTGGCCCTGGCCTCGGCCTTGTGCACAGCATTCCTTTACTCTCAATTCGACACGCTAACACACCTTCCCTCGTTCCCGCACCCTCTCGCCTTATACCCTCTCCCTTTTAGAAGAACCCCACCTATATATACCGCGGCGAGGAAAGCATACGTCGCCTTGAAGAAAAGTCCACTTGTCGAAACGTTGGCTCCTGCTTTCACCTTGTTCTCGTTTTGCTCATCGTCTTGTTGGTAGAAAAGAAGACAAGAAGAAAAGCTTGAAAAAAAGAGGTGAACTTCGTCTGTATCACACATTTGCAGCTAAGTAAGCTGATCCGTTTGAGTCGTTGTTAAGATTCTTCTTTTCTTTCGAGGCAAGTTTGGCGGGCGCAATCTTTTCCATAGGACGACAATTGCAGTGTTGTTGAATGGCAAACGTGTGAGCCGCAGTGTTTACAATGATAAAATGTGGTGCAGGGGGCTTTTGTCGCGCGTCATTTCAAGAGCAAGAGAAGCAAACGAACAACTGAAGGATTGAGGCGCGATCAGTATAGGCTGCGGTCTTTCTGGCAAAGACAGATGATCCTCGTCGAAGCCAAAGAAGAAACGATACGTCCTGAACGGGGCCTCACTGTGGCCTCTTGCGAATACAAAGCACCGCAATGGACTTCCTATTTGCGCTGCTCAGTTCATTATTGATGGGCTTACAATGCTCCGAACAGTGTAGAACTTCAGTCACCTTTGAAAACTTGTTCGTATGTCCTGCAAGTGAAGCAGTGAGAGAACTGGAAGAGGTGTAAGAGCGTATAGGTAGCTTGCCCGTGACGTCACGGACGCAGCTTTAGACAGTGATTGTTATGCAATATGGCGACTAGGATGGCGTCAGTGCATCTTAATAGTGTAAGCTGCTTCCACGGAGGAAGGAAAGCTTAGCAGAAGCGCCTGCCCTGCCGGCTGTATTAGCGTTGGAGCGGCGCGAGACGCCATCGGACGCGGCTGCTCACCGTGCTGGTTCACCAACATGGCGCCTAGGATGACGTCAGTGCAAGTCATCTATTGGTTTTCTATCAAGGATAGCTTCCGGTTTGCGGACCAACGCGGCGGCAAGGCGAGAGGAATAAAACAGAGATATACGAAATTCCTTCGCAGATGTATGCCAAGCTGAGAAACTTGATACATTAAAGCTAAGTTGCATAATCGAGTACTCAAACCCTTCCGAACTATTAGAGGAGTCTGCTTGCTGGATGTTTTTAATGATGATTCATCACCGACGTCGTGATAATACCACCACTTCGGGGCTACCGTGCAGGCGTTGTTGTTGGCTGCTCACAGGGGTAGGTTATGAATCTCGCAACATGTTTACCACTTGCACTCTCACAATTTTATGCAACGTTTTATCATCGTTACACAATTAACACAACCACATACAGCGTTATGCAACCATATAAATTTGTAGCGCACAATTTGCAAAGTACTTCTTCTTGTCGTCATATTACAATCGTATGCAACTGCAACATACAACATTATACATTTATACAACATTTGCAAAACCCTCTTTTCTCATTATTTTTCATTTTTCTTGTTACTCCCTACACATAACTTGGTTTATTGTGTTCTGTACAGTATAAGGTTTATTGAGTTCACTGATTTCTTTTGTGTACGTGATAGCAGGATAAATGATCTTACTTACATTCGGAGGCCCAGGGTCAAGAAACTGTCAGGGAGACCTCCTATAGCAAAACGTACAAATAGTATTTGCAACGATAGCATGGTGGTACAGTTCAATAAATACATCTTAAACATTAGCTAGGAAGACGAAAGAACACGAAATAAGCGCAAACAATTATACAAAGTCTAAGGAGGAGGAGGAATAAGCTTTATGTGTAAAAATGAGCTGGCGGCGGAGTCGACCGAGGCGGGCCCCGTGCCTATAGTCCATGGTGCTGTGGGCCTGAGCCCTATGCTCGGCCCTGCTCACCAGACAATGCTGGTCTTCAGGGCTCAGGCTTGTGAACTGGGCCTCCCACTGCTCCACGGTTGGTCCGGTTATGTGTGGTGTCGATAGGTTGTGCCCACACTCCTACACCATATGGCAGAGGGTATTGGGCACAGATCAGAAGGCGCACTTGTAAGTGTAGCTCGCGGGGTACATGGCGTGCAGCAGGGTGCCTTGTGGGAATGTGCCGGTCTGGAGTTTGCGGAAGATCACCGCCTCTTCTCTAGTCAGTTTGGGATGCAGGGGTCATATAAACATATGGCGATGTACATTAGTTAGTGTACATCGAAAACCTTATGTAACTGAAATCTTTCAGCGCGAACAGCATGAGATTGTCGATAAGAGAATTCAATAAATGTAAGAACAAACAACTATGCAAAAGGTTTGCAACTGTGCACCTATGCGAATCACTGGCATTTCATTTTTTTTTCCTTACTTTGAAAAATATTGCGTGCCAATGCCGTAGGAAGCACCCTTTCGTCCTTTTCTAATTCGTTTAATAGAATCTCCCGTGTACGTAGTAATGTTAATTTTTGCATCATAGCAGGGGACGCTAGTCTGTTGAGCTTTATTTATTTACTGCTGCTACATTCCACTTATTCCAAATGACGAACATGGTGATAAGAGCAAATAATTGTTCGAAAAAGATCGTTTATGGAAGTATTTGATGTCGGCGTTTACTTTCAATGTTCGTCGCTCCATCCTTCATACCGGGCGCCTGAGCTGCATTCAAAGAGTGTGTGTTTAGCTCTTTGATTTTTGGGTGCATTTCGGGCATCTTTTCGTTTGATGTTATGCTGAACTTACATAGTCTCTATTTTGTAGGGAGAACCTGTCATCGTCTTTGCTGTTCGAAGTCGTTGATTTCTTGCGGTATCGGTGTCTTAAAGTAGACTGACCATTTATCATTACCTGTTTTGTTTTGAGGTAAAGCATCCTTTGCCTCATTCTCGGAATTTTGCGGCGTTGGTAGGTAGGTTCCTGTCTCCGCTCGCTTTAATAAAAAGAAAATAATGCAGGACCGACGGTGGAATCGAACCTCTACCAATAAAAACAGAATTCCGGTGCTCTTATTATTAGACCACGACTATTTTTTATTTATTTCAGGCACTCCTACGGAAAACAAGCAGATAAACGCGCTAAGAAAATTTAGGCGACGATCTCACGCATACTTCCCCCGTTCCAAAAGCAGCCAGCTCTTTGAAATGCTGGGTGCATGCGCCCCGTGCCACTTGATCGTCTTCTTTCCATGTGACAGCTCACGGTCAGACTGCACTTAGACTGCACTTTCTCCGGGACCGGCCCACTTTCCTCTGTACTTTCCTCGTAGAACACTACGTAGAAATTGCGCGACGTTGCGCGGATTTCACGATTACCCAAGGTAATCATGCTTTAACATTTCTACGCTGGAATAAACATGTCATCGCCGTTTTACATACACCGCATGACATAACCATAGACGCTTACGATTGTGTAGCACGTAGTCACTGGGGTCGTCACAATCTGTGTTTCCCTCCTTTTGCGCTCGTCGACTACATATATGTAAAAAGCAACAATTGCCATATAAGCTCGCATCAAACGGCCGGCGTATAAATCATGCCGTTGCCGCCATACCACCGTATTCAACGCCTCGTCGTCATGCTGCTGCCGTAGCAGGCACGAAGACTCGCGACGTACACACACACAACTACTCAATTTACACAAGCACGTTGGTCCACGCGGTATCGCTTTGCAGTACTCCAACCAATGCTAGATAGCCAGGTACCTACAATATGTTTCGCATAACGTCAATATACCCACAGTGCATAGAAACTGCACATTTTTTCTTCTAGTGTTAATATTCTAGTGTTAATATTCTAGTGTTAACTTCGATTCTCGGCATCGCCGGCGTGTTACTGACATCGTAATTATATGGAACATCCAGGCGCCTTTCTGCCGTCGCCGTTGCCGTCGCCGTGAAGTTCCATATAAAGTTCAAGTGTGATAGAATCGTCGCCGTGCGCCGTATGCTGTATGTGCGAGAGAAAGCGTGCGAGGGTGAGCAGGCGAGTGCGGCTCAATATCGCGTGCCCGAGTGAGGAAGGCCGGGCGGAAGCGCGCCCACTTCTGTTGCGCGCGAGGCACGGGGTTGAGGTGAGGGATGGGGAACGTTCTTCTCCAGCGGCTGCTACTTACGGCGCGGCCGTGCGAACGCCCGACCTTGCAACCGATCAACGACGTGGCCAAAGGGCGCGCCAGCGCGGGCCTCATCTTCAAAGCGATCTGCGATGTTCGGAGAGTACGCGTAGTGCCAGTTGCTTCGTATGCGCTGTGCTTTCGACGTTTTCTTCGCGTTCAAGGGAGAGATGCGCGAAGGTAAATTGAATCGCTGCTGCGGCTGCGATTCCTGATTCCAGCATTTTGGCAGCGAGTTACCGCGCTCATTGAGCGAGATGTGCTCACATTTACCTCTGCGTGCGTGACGCGGTGCTCTTTAATTTAGTTAAAACATGTTGGCGGGCTAGTTGGTTTAAATGCCTGATGGGATTTGTAAGTGTGACTGAACGAGGACGTAGAAAGAAACACATACTTAGTGACAGCGCTGTCTCTGTGCGTCTGTTTCTTTCTACGTCCTCATTCAGTCGCCCTTATATATTATATATATCACTGTTAATTTAATTAGTAAGCGAATGTTTACAAGTTTATGCGGCCGATAGAGCTACTGTCCTTACTTCGTATAGCTATATAATAATTTGTTGTCGCAACCAGTTCTTCGCCTTTCTTGATAAATTGCGACTTTCTTTCTTTGTGTCAATTTGCGGGCATACTTCATGTTTGTTATAATGCTACTTGGATTGACCTATGATAGTGGCCATGCACCACCAGGTTTCACCACCGCAGCCACAGAAACTCCTAGCTGACATCCAACGTGGAGCCAGCGAAACGTGATGAGAAAAAAAACGGGGGGAAGGGGGGATTACAGGGTGAAAAAATAGAGCATATAAGTTGTTGTTTATTGGATTTAAATAAATGCAAACGAACTATTATTTTATAAACATTGATAATTGCGCTTCAAAGCGCAAATTAGGGACTTCAGCTGTTGTGTGTTTAGAATTTGATACCGAGCACGCCTCAGCACACCGGCCTTCACCGCCGCACGGCTGTGAGATTCCCCTTAACTGTATGTCTGTAAACAGGTCATAAGCCCTATACGCTCATAAAGAACCCCAATGCGCGATTAGAGGCGCTCACGCAAGCCTTGTATAGTCGTACTCAAGTAGCTTTTTACAGACTCCTAAATCATTGCATTGCGTATGACGAAGAATTCCTGTGACTGATTGCGCATCGCCCCACAAGGTGTCGAGTTCCTATAGCGTAGTTCTTTGGTCCTGAAAAATTATAGATGATTACTAGCTCACGTTGGCCTGCCGCTAACAGAGGATGTTGGAACGGAAGTCTTGTAACTCTGTAGTGATAGACAACAAACATAGTGGCAGGGATTTCTGCTTTTTGATAAAGTATTTTTTTTTGTCTCTCTCTTGTTCTTAGTCAGCGCACTGTATTATGGATGATTTTTGAGGTGAAAAAATTATTGTGTTGGGCATTCCATAAGACCGTTAACTTGAGCTCCCAATTTAAACTTCGGCAAGCACATACGTTGGAGCGTTCTTGAACGCAACGCAGCTATCCCTAATAATAAAATACAATGCTGACCGATCTTGCGCTTTTCTGGCACTCGCTTTCATTTATTACGTCTGTTCTGTAAAAGTAGCAAAAAAAAAAGGAATTGTGACGCATAGGCAGGGAAAGTAGAGCTCGGGTGACATACGGCTGGCTGGAACGCGTTTAATATCAATAAGCTCCGTGAGAAATTTCCGCTGTTTTGATATAGACCCGACGGTCACAATATATTACCGAAGACGAGCTCTCTTTCGATTGTTCAAGGCGTCAGAAAGGAGCAATAGTGGCATTGGCTGTATTTTATTCATCCCTCGACTTTACCGAAACCGCAGCATTTCTGCAAAGGTAGGTATCTCGCAGGTTAGCTCATGTAAGGGTTAGCTTCATGTCTTAGCCTTCATTAATCGGCGCGATTGTGTCCTGCGGCTGCTTCTTGCGAAGATGTGCTCGAAATGGTAGCGTATAAGATTTATCGCTTTTCGACGGCAGGAAGGACGAAACGAACCGCATCAGGTAATAGTTTTAGAATAGCGTTTGTCGCTTTATATACGTTAAACGTAAGCACGTTTGCGGGACGTTAAGGTGCGTGTCCTTTAAAGACATTTAGCTTACCGCGTACGGGAAAGCAAACGTAAGGAAGACGTTATAAAGCAGGGTGCAGCTTTATGCCTCTTGCCAAACGTATCCAATCCAAGACAATTCACTTGCAACCACCCTATTCTTGTTGCTATGCAGACGCGTTTCGTTAGGCCTGTGGGGGCTAAAATCGCCAAACGATCTCAGATATTGGATGCACTGTGTGCTCATAACTAATGTTTCATGTGTGTTTAGCGAAAGCGAAAGCTCATTTCAACAGTTAATGACGATCAACGCAAGTGAGAGCGTAGCCATCACGAGAATTCACGATGAAGGGGGAGCCATGAGCCATTGCCGCGTGGTGCCCGCTTCTGGAACACGCAGCTGCCCAACATGATACGCTGCTTTCTGCAGCTGCTGGCAGGCGGCAACACAATTTTATCCCTGCGTCGTCGCGGCGCAGCAGCTCGCATCCCCATAAGTGCAGGCAAATTTGCACTTTTTTTTTCTTAAAAGCCAGGCAATCAAATGTGGAAACTGTTACACTGAACGACTTGGTCTCCAGCATGCGATCCTTCTGCAAAATTTGAGCACGAACAGCGCATCGGTGAACGTAAAACCTTTTTTCGAACGTATGCAGGGAAATACGCAGCACCCTGTACGTTGTCATAGCGCACGTAAACCAGAGAAACCCAATATAGTGTGGAGCATGCGCAGTGATGAAATCGCTATTTCTTTACTTACGTAATGTGTTTACATTTGGTTGCAAACACTATATTAAATCTGGCTATGGGGCGGGTATCGGACCACTGATAGTCGTAACCACTGTCGGGCAACATATGTGCAGAGATGCTTGGGCAGGAATGTTACAGCAAAAACTGCATGTACTTGACGGGGAAAGTGAAGGTTGACAATCCTCGAGCCTTTGACTTCATGCACAGCCTGTTATCTCACACCTGTAGTATCTTGCGCGAATCATTTTATTCGTGCGAAAGAACATAGATAGCTCCATGTTTTCCATCGCTATAGGACTCAGACGTCTTGCTGCACATCTCTGAAGGAAGAATGCTTGGGGACACGCAGAAGTAAAACAGAAACAATGGCCCACAACCGGGCAAGTTACATATAATACGAGAACACCTTAACCGGAAGACACAAGCCCCGTTTCAGTTCCGTGGCTCGACTGTGGATGCCGAAGGCAACCGGAACCGAAATGGAGAAATAACCAACAGAATTCAAGGAATGCGGCAGAATTGAATGATGTTACAGGATTTTCCGCGCGGCAGGAACGCCGTAGACAAGTGTAAATGCTGCATTAATAAGACAACACTGTACAACAAGCTACGCTGTGCAAAATTGGGGAAAAAAAAATATTCCGAGAAGAAAGTCTAACATTGAAAAAAGTCCGCTATACATGAATGAAGGTACCGTGATGCATGGTGCAAAGTGAGAAGGAAAAATGGCATTCATAACAGCTAATCGTTCGAAGAAAGATCAGAGTTTCGAATCTTTAAGCAACTTTCTGAACGGCAGATGCGAGATACTTGGCACTGCATGCTATCAGAAGAGAAGCGGGCTACGTAGACGAGCAACACAGAGAGGGTTGATTTTGGAAGCAAGAGTGAACGAGGGAATTTCATTAAATACGGGGCAAGACGCTACATCGAGTAAAATCTCAAAGCAAGAATTCAGAAACGTGTGGATAAATAGTAGCCGAGTAGCGCTAAAAGTATAAGAGGAACGGTGGCCACGTACGAAAAAGGGCAATGAGACACATAGCCGCAGTAAGTAGAAGAAAATAAATAGAGAAATAAGGGCTGTATAAATAAAAATTGAGGGAGGACAACCCGAGGTATAGTTCCGGTTGGCGGTTTTACACAGAGAGAGGACGCAAGGGAATAGAAAGAAAAGAAGGAATTGGCGGGAAGCACGAAAAATTCGAACGCTTCACAGAATCCAGGAGTAACACGGATGGGGAAAGTGATGCTTAACGTACCTGAGAAAGTGGACAATCGTCCGCTGTCAGAACAGTATAGATTCTATAGGCGAGTATTCCCAAAGGAACTGCAAGCCGAAACCTATTTCTGCGCCACTCCCCATTTCCTCAGGTCGAGCGCGTATACGTGATAGACGTTGCGAAAGCGAAAAATGTCCTTGTCGCATGTTGAGAACGAAGAGAAGTAACAGTTCCGATAGAGGCAGAAAGTATCGCTTCGGAGGCTTCGTTCTGGCACAGCATCCGTCACTTAGACCTGGGCACCAACAACGATAGACGGCCATGGAACTCGTCCCAAGCGTCCCGCGTTTGTGGCGGTGGTATTTAGATTTAGGTGCACGTTAAAGAACCCCAGATGGCCCAAATTTCCGGGATCCCCTACTACGGCGTGCCTCATAATCAAATCATGGTTTTGGCACGTAAAACCCCATAATTTTTTCTTATTCTTTTTTTTGTGGAGGAGACAAACGTTCGACACCTAAATCTGTGCCCTGGGGCACGCGCAGTTAGGCTGAAGATGCTAAAAGTCAGATTTGAGCAAAATATAGGGGAGAATAACAAACAGTGTCGTTTTTCTTGCGCGAGGCAGAGCTATATGGTCGTCCATGATTTTTTTCCGTTATACCCTCCCCCTCCCCCCATTGCGGCAAATCCTCACAATAAAAAGAGACTAGAGTTTTGATCATCACATATCGAGACATCAACGAGATTGCTTCCCAAGAGCATTAGGGACTCTTGAATACTTACCTTCATAGCATTCATTCATTGTGTAAAGAATGGATCATGACGCTGAATGAAGTAAGAACAGTATACATGCAAATAACCAAGAAAAAGAAACGTAAATGGGCGTTTCCCTATAGTCTTCCTACTCATCCTCTCGTCGAAGTAAATGAATATAAACATTTGGATGTGACAATAACTAATAACCTAAGTTGGAATACTCATTTCTCAAATGTATGTGCTGCATCATTGCGCAAACTCTGTACTCCGCGTCATAAACTGGATTGGATTGGATTCGAGACAACTTTATTTATGCCTGCAGTTGGGCGCGCGCGCGCCCCGACGAGGGCCTACGTCATCTTCGAAGTCGCCGTTACTCGGCGCGGGTCTCCGCTCGGCGTTGCCGGCTCGCTGGGTCCCTGCCTTTCGAGCGCCTCGAGGACCTGCTGGACGGCCCAGAGCTGATCGTCTCGGTCATAGCTCTTCGCGGCTGCCTCGAGCCGCGGTGGGAGTGTTCTTGATTTTGAATCTTCTGGATATTTGACGCAGTCCCACAAGACGTGCGTGTAGTCTGCAGTCTCCCTCCGGCAGACTCTGCACATATCTGTCGGATATGTCTCGGGGTACATACGATTCATCAATTTCAGGCTCGGTAGCGATCCGGTCTGGAGCTGTCTCAGTACTACCGCCTCCGCTCGACTCAGTCTCGGGTGCGGGGGTGGGAGAGTCCTGCGAGCCAGGCGGTAGGCCTTCGTGATTTCACTGTAATCTGTCATGCGGTCCTTGGTTCCGAACCACGTCGGACGGTCTGTCGCCGGGGCGCGGTTGGTTAGCGCTCGCGCCGCGGCGTGTGCCGTCTCATTATGGTTCTCATTGCGTCCCGACGCGTCGCCCGCGTGCGCCGGGAACCACTTGAGTCGTACTTTTCGTTCTTTTAGTTTGACCGCTCGCAGTACGCGCTCAGCCTGCCTGCAGATTTGGCCTTTGGCGAAGTTTCGCACCACCTGTCTCGAGTCACTCAGCACCGTGTGGCAGTCTGCGTCGGCGATGGCCAGGGTGATGGCTACCTCCTCCGCTTGTTCCGCTCCGGCGCTTCTCACGCTCGCTGCCGTCCTCGTGGCGCCGGTTGACGCCTCTATGACGACCGCTGCGAAGGCGTTCCGTTGGTATTCGGCCGCGTCCACGTACCGCGCGTGTTCGTCGTTGGCATGCTGGTCGATGAGAGCCTTGGCCCTCGCCGCTCTTCTTCCCTTGTTGAACTCGGGATTCATGGTCTTCGGTATGGGGTCGATTCTGGTCTGGCGTCGGACCTCTTCGGGGACGGGGAGCTTCATCTCCACCTCGTTCGAGCGCCTAATTCCCAGATCGTCCAGTATCTTCCTCCCGGCTTTGGTCATGGGCAGCCGCTCCAGTTGAGAAGTCCGTTGCGCTTCGGCTATTTCTTCGAGCGTATTGTGTAATCCGAGTTGTAGCAAGTGGTTCGTGCTCGTGGACTCGAACAGGCCGAGCGCCGTCTTGTACGCTCTTCTGATGAGCACGTTGATTTTGTTTCGTTCGTGTTGCAGCCATCTGTGGTAGGCTGCAACGTACGCGACGTGGCTGATGACGAAGGATTGGACGAGCCTAATTAGGCTCTCCTCTCTCATGCCAGCCTTTCGGGAAGTGACTCGTTTTAGGAGTCGAATCGCGTTGGCTGCTTTTGCCCTGAGACGGGTGATAGATTCGCCGTTTCTTCCGTGCTTTTCGATGACCATGCCTAGGATCCTAATTTTGCCGACCTCAGGGATAACCAGCGCCCCCAGAAACTAAACTTCATGCACACAAATCCTTCATTAGGCCGAAAACGAAATACGTATGCACCATCTTGGATCCACATAATAAACACAATATTAATGTACTGGAAATGATTCAGTGGAAAGTAGTTAGGTTTATTTTTTTCCAAGTACCGTATAACTGACTCAACATCTATCATGCACGATCATGGTATACAGACATTACAACTACGGCGGAAAACTCTAAAAATTAGGTTTCTTTTTCTAATAAAAAATAATAAACTCTCGATCCATCCTGCTCCATATGCCCGACCATTACCACAAGACAAACCAGACATCGCCACTTTGAATTCTTAACTCCCTATCAAACAAGAACTAATGCCTTCAATTTTTCCTTTTTCCCTCATACTATTCAAGAATGGAACACACTACCATTATCATTCCTAAACAGCACTGACTAAATTGATCTGATTAATGTTTTATCTGTTAATTTCGCAACAGTGATGTCAGCGTTTTGTTTTCTTCTAAATGCATGTATGATTATATTTTGTAATTTTACCACTCCTGCTTGGGCCCGCATGGGCCTGTAGTATTTTGTAAATAAATAAAAAAATCTTAGAAAAGCATGCCAGATGATATTACCGTGGACACGAAGCCGCAAAATGCTTCGCTTATACTCTACTGACAAAAAAAATTATCTAAGAAGCGGAATCTTTAGGTGTCTACAAATTAAAATTTTCTCACGGCTGTTCGGTCGTCCGATGAACATGAAGATTGCATCTGTCGCTTTCAAGTCCAAGATTGTATTGAAAGCATCGACGAAAGTCATATCGTATCATAGATATATAGAACAAAAACTACGTGTTGAAAGTAAGGTTGCAAATAATGAAACATACCTGAAAGTGAAAATTAGGATTCGGAATGTCATATGTAACGTTAGATTTAATTCCACAACGCTGCCAATATTTTAGATCCGTGTCTTTATATTTCTACACTTCTCGCGCCCAAAACGTAAAGCTGGGAAGAGACAGCAGAGGACAACTTTAACTTTTCTTCATGCCCACCAGAACTAACACAAGGCCGTGCCGCTAGCTCGATGCCAAAAAATTGCGAAGTTTGTATTATTGCTAGAGATAGCTTTCTGCGCGTTTGTTTTGAATGGCTTTCATTCGGAGCCAACCAGACCCTACCAATGCCGCTCTTCTTCTAATCCATCCCACCCCGCTCCTGAAATACGTTCTATAAATAAAGAATTGCTATATTGGCAATAACTTGATCATTTTTTGTCATGTGTTACGTTTTTTTAGGAGTTTACACTAGCCTTTTCGTTATTGCAGCTTTGCACGGGAAGAAAACGTAAGCTGCGCACTAATTTAAAGGTTCGAAGCATAGTAAGAAGAGGAATAAAATAGGCATACAAGTACGAGAATACGGTGGACTAAGATTAAGAGGAATCTGTTCTGTAAAGTACCGAAACATAGACAATTTTTTTTTCGTTGAAATATAGCATTAACTTGATTTAATATAATTATTATTTTTTGCTGTTACATCGTGTCACATTCGTGGGTTAGATGTATCTATTGCTTGCTTTTTCAAGAATTCATATGAAACAGATAAAACACATGATAGACTTATAAAGAGGGATCGTGGCCAGAAACATAACAACACAAACATAACACAAACATAACAACAACATAATGATAGCAACGAGAAAAACAACATAAAGATAGCGATACCACCGGAGTGGGCTAGGCGGCAGCAATCCCGGCAACATGCTGAACAATCCCTTTTGCTTCATGCTACAGGTTACGCTGCTTACTCTCGGAAACCAAGCTTCGACTAGCGCCTGTGCTGCTTCGACAACGTTGGTGGGCGTGGACCAAGACGCTGGCGTGCATTCATCGACACGTGGTGAATGCGGCATCATGAATCGACAAAGTTTTCCATGTGTCACAAGTCCGGGTATCGCCTCCACAGCAGTGACGTCAAGTCACATGCCCCATCGGACAGCTATAAAGGCGCCGGACGAGCTGTGCTTCACCAGTGGGCTAGGCGGCAGCAATCCCGGCAACATGCTGAACAATCCCTTTTGCTTCATGCTACAGGTTAGTAGATATATGCCAACTCGCGGTTATCGATCGGATAACCGGTTTTTGCTGCTGCTGCCCTGCCCACTGCGTGTTAATTATTTTTTGTCTAGTATAATTAGCCCATTAATTAGAGATCTTCTGGTTTGCGGAGACGTAAAAGAAAATTCAGGTCCAACAGAAAAAGATCTCTTGCTAGAACTGTTAAATGGGCAAAGTAAAATTCTTTCTACTATACATGATATGCAAGCAACACAGAATGAAATGCAAAGGAACCTATCAAAATTAACAGAAAGAACTGATGACATCGAGTGGCGATTGGGTGGTTTAAGTGCACTGAACTCTAACGTAGAAAGCATCAAAACAACAATAACGAACCTCGAGGAACAACTCGCTAACATTAGTGAACATGTTGATGATCTAGAAAACAGAAGTAGGAGAAATAACATAATAATTTATGGCTTACATGAACCTAGAGTTGAAACTTCAGAAGACTTATAACGAAATGTAAAAGATGAAGTCTTTAGTAAAAAACTATGCATTAACGTAACAGGCATAGAAAGGTGTCACAGACTCGGAAGAAAAGACGAAAATAAAACCCGTCCAGTGATTCTAAAATTTCTTGACTACCGAGAAAAGAATGCCCTGCTTAGGGCATCGCATAAACTAAAGGGCAGTGAACTGTCACTATCTGAAGACTTTTCTAAACGAGTACGTGACACACGGAGGCTTTTATGGGAGAGTTCTAGGGAAGAAAGGCAGAAAAACATGAAAGTAAAGCTGCATTACGATAAGTTGAGCATCAACGGGACTTTGTTTGGTTGGGATGCTGAAAAAAAAATGCCGTTATAAGCTGAAGAAATCAAGTACTCAAGATTGACAGACTAAGCGCAGGCGTGGCTCTTTAGGAATACTTAACGTAAATTGTAGGAGCATTATAAACAAGCGTACAGAGTTAGAGGGAATTCTTTTGTCGTATAACCCAGATATCGTTGTATTGACGGAGACATGGTTGAATGAAGAAATATATGATAGCGAGTTCATTCCACTTGGGTATAACGCATTCAGAAAAGACAGAGGTAGCAGGGGCGGAGGTGTAGCCATCCTTTTCAAGGATAACATTACGCTCTTAAAGATGCCTGATTTATCAGATGTTGAATGCATATTTTGCAAGGCCTACCATGAAAATATTCGATATGTCATAGCTGCTCTGTACCGACCTCCCAATTCTGGTGTTGAAGTTTTGGATTCTTTGAAGCTATACATGAGCGAGCATGTGAAACCCGCTGACCGCATTATTCTCTCGGGCGATTTTAACTTGCCAAGCATTGATTGGGAAACGATGTCGGTCAAAAGTGATAACGGCAACTTAGGGGAGGCCATGCTGGACATTGTCTTTTCTTTTAATTTATTACAGTTAGTGGATACCTGTACTAGAATACAGGGTAATTCTGAAACAATCCTGGACCTCTTTTTTGTAAGTGGGACCATAAGTAGTCGCACTAAGTGCGATGTATTTCCCGGTATATCGGATCATGAGGCTGTGTTACTAACGATAAATAATATGAATTGGAAAGACAGCTTTAGCGCTGTCCGATTCCGCAATTTCTCCCGAGCTGATGATGTTTCGATTATAGATACGCTTTCGTTTTACTTAGATTCATTTTCAGAGAATATTGTAGATGTGCAGGAACTATGGGAACGCTTTAAGAGTATTGTTAATAAATGCATTGAAAAATGTGTACGAACTATTGTTAAGAAAAGAAAAAAGAATCCCTGGATTTCTTGGGAGACGCTGAGATTGAAAAGGCAGCTCAAGAGGTTAAAAGATATGATGAAAAAATCTAGCAGTGCTTCACCAGATCAACGGCAGAAATTTCTCTCTCTCTCATCTAAACTTAGGATCCAACTATGTACTGAGAAGCAACGTTACTAAGAAGAATCATTGCCTAAATTCATCGCAGCGTCTCCAGATAGATTTTGGCGGAAGGTGTCACCGAAACATTACCAATGCGATGTTTTTGAAGTTGATGGCATACACTTGAATGATGAAGAAAAAATTGCTAACTTATTTAATGAGCATTTCCACTCAGTTTTTACTAGTGATGACGGTGTCTTACCTATGTTTGAGAATTGTTTGCCCCCTATTTCTGATGTATCAATAAGCGAACAGGGTATATTCCACATGCTTTTAAAACTTGATGAAAAGAAAAGTTCAGGCCCAGACGATATACCCAACACTTTCCTAAAAAGGTATGCCGAATCGGTTTCGAAATACTTGTACATTGTTACGTTTCGCCTACAACGCGCGGTAATGCCGGCGCGGATGCAACGGACGCCGGGGCTTTGTTCAAAGCGGCGGACATTTTGGCCCGTTCAACGACGCCGCAACGCCTACCCGCCAAGCGTGTCCAGGCGTGTTTCAGTGCCACGTGTCTTCGTGTGTGCGTGTGTGTGTGTGTGCCCTCGCTTGTCAAAGCGCGGCAGCCGGGGAGCGGAGTTCCCCGAATGAGGGGCCTGGAGGTCTCTCGGCTCAACCGCTCGCGCCGTCGTGGACCCCTGCTGCGCCGTCCCGTGACCTTCATCCCGTGACCTTCCCTCCTTCCCTTTTGGACCGCGACGCCGGGAGTATAAGAGCAGCTGCCCCCGGACGCCAAGAAAGAGGCTCCGATTTGTACTGTTGAGTTACGTGCTCTCCCGTCTCTCCACTTCGGTCGACCTGAGCGGCCGCTCTTTTGCTATGTTAGAATAAACAAGTTGTTCTGTTACCAGTCTTCTCTTGCTTTGCCGGGACCTTCGGATGCTTCCAGTGCCCCAGGCCGCCAGGCCAACGCTACCCTTGGGGCTTGCGACCCATTGGCAATAACGGGCGTCAGCACCGAGACCCCAACAACTCGTGCCAGCGGTGCGATTCCAACATCTGGTTGCCAGCGGTGAGATCGCGACAACGGAGGCCAGCAGCGAAGAGATGCGGTTGACTGTATGCTGAGCAGCACAACGACCATCCGGGAGCAGTGCAACGAGCCCTGTGTGATGACTGGTTGCCTGCAGCGGAACGACTGCGCGGAATTCTTGGCTGCGAGGTTTGGTGAGTGCGGGACTTTCTTCTTCTGAGTTTTGCCAGGCTTTTGTTAGTGTTAGAAACAGAGCTGGTAATTGGGGTTGTCGTTGCTGCCGGGTTAGTTTGCGGCAAGACAATAGTAGGCAGTAGAGAAAGCAGCATTCAGAGCAGCCATGGATTTGAAGTCGTTGCGCAAACCGAAATTGCTGGAGCTTGCGAGAGAGTTGGGTCTGGATGTCTCAGACAAACTCAGAAAACCAGAACTGCTAAGGGCTATTCTTGAGTTAGAAGCTGAGGATGACGAGCTGTCGGAATGCCTTGAGACCATTGAGGAGAGGGAGGAGCAAAAAGAGAAACAGGAGCGCGAACTTAAAGAACAAAAAGAGAAACAGGAGCGCGAACTTAAAGAACAGAAAGAGAAAGATGAGCGCGAACGTAAAGAGCAACAAGAGAAAGAAAGAGAGCGCGACCGTCAACACGCTTTGGAAATGAAGCGTCTCGAGTTAGAGATGGAACGCGCTCGTAATGGAAGTCAGGCACACGGTGCAGGAGAACGAGTATTGTTCAAAATGACTGACCTGATGCGGCCGTTTAAGCTTGGAGAGGACATTGGTTTGTTCCTGGTTAACTTTGAGCGAACGTGCGAGAAGCAGGGGTTCTCTCGGGAAACGTGGCCACAGCGCTTGCTCACTTTGCTACCCGGCGAGGCGGCCGACGTAGTCGCTCGCTTGGAGAGAGAGGAGGCAGAGGATTTCGACAAAGTGAAATCGAGTCTGCTAAAAAAGTACCGGCTGTCAGCGGAGGCGTTCCGTCGGAAGTTTCGGGAAAATGAGAAAGGCAGAAGTGAGTCATATACAGAGTTTGCGTACAGGCTTATGTCAAACATGCAGGAGTGGCTCAAAGAAGAGAAAGCGTTTGGTGACCACGAGAAAGTTCTGCAGTGTTTCGGGCTAGAACAGTTTTATAGTCGGTTACCTGAGAACGTGCGGTACTGGGTCTTGGATAGGCCAGACGTTAGTACGGTGGCTAGAGCCGCTGAGTTAGCCGAGGAGTTTGTGACGCGTCGGGCTCGTGGAGCTAAGGACGGTCAAAAGGGTGAATTTGGCTCCAAGTTTGAGAGGCCAAAGTTCACGCCCATGAGAGCAAAGGGGGACACACGTAGTGCGGATGCGAGTGAAAGCAGTCCGACCGAACGTAAGGAGACGGCGGCAACCGAAGCCGAACGCAGAAAGCGGTTCGAGATGAGGCAAGCGCGCGTTTGTTATACGTGCCAGAAGCCGGGTCACTTTTCGGCGCAGTGTCCAGAAACAAAAACACAAGTCGTGTTTTTGTCTATATGCAGCACTGACGAGAACATGAAGCTTCTCGAGCCTTACATGCGAGACCTCCTCGTGAACGGGAAAGAGTGCCGAGTGCTTCGCGATTCCGCAGCTACAATGGATGTAGTTCACCCCTCTTACGTAGAACCCGATATGTTCACGGGCGAGTGCGCATGGATCAAGCCAGCAGTGGAAGCTCATAGCGTGTGTCTGCCGGTAGCAAAAGTGCTTATTGAAGGACCTTTCGGAGCACTTGAGACGGAGGCCGCAGTGTCATCTATGCTGCCCCCCCAGTACCCGTACCTATTTTCGAACAGGTCCGATCACCTCCTGCGCGAGAAGGGGCTTTTGTTTGGTGAGGCTAGCGTTCAGGCCTTAACCAGATCGAAGGTTCGGGAGCTCGCTGCAAAGGCGGTAGTTGCGGGGCCGACGTTGAACGATGAGAAAGGGTCAGAGGCGCAGCAAGCTGGTATTCAGAGCACGCCCGAACAGAATAAAATTGAGCCTGTAGCGTTAAAGGCAGCAGATACTGGAGAGGAAATTCCCGACACGGGAAAGTTAGAAGAGCTGTCTCCAGATTTGCTCATCGCGCCTACGTCAGACGGACTTAACAGGTTGCTAAAAGTCAGCCGCTCGGCTTTGATAGCCGAGCAAAAGAAGGATGGCAGCCTAGAAAACATACGCTGCATTATCAAGGAAGGTATCGCCAAGAAAAATGCTCGCTTTGTGGAAAGAGGTGGGGTCCTGTACCGGAAGTATCTAGACCGCAGAGGAGTGGAGTTCGATCAGCTGATCGTGCCTCAATGCTATCGTCAGGATCTGTTGCGCTTGTCGCATGGGGGTTCGTGGTCCGGACACCTAGGAGTTAAGAAAACTAAGGACCGTCTCTTGCAGGAGTACTATTGGCCAGGGTGTTTTCGGGACGCAGACCACTTTGTGAAGACATGCGACACCTGTCAGCGGGTGGGCAAGCCAGGGGACAAATCGAGGGCGCCGTTGAAGTTGGTACCTATCATTACGGAGCCTTTTAGACGGCTCGTTATTGATACAGTGGGACCTCTGCCGGTAACAGCCACGGGGTACCGACACATTTTGACTGTGATCTGCCCAGCGACAAAGTTCCCTGAAGCAGTGCCGCTTAAAGAACTCAGCTCAGTTGAGATAGTCAATGCACTACTGTCCATATTTGCGCGAGTTGGTTTTCCTGCAGAAATCCAGTCAGATCAGGGCACAGTGTTTACTAGCGCTTTGACGACAGCCTTTCTCGAAAGGTGCGGGGTAAGGCGGTTACACAGCTCAGTGCACCACCCCCAGTCGAATTCCGTTGAGAAGCTCCACTCCGTCATGAAGCGCGTGTTGAGAGCATTGTGTTTTGAACATCAAACTGACTGGGAGCTGTGTCTGCCAGGAGTGATGTTTGCTTTAAGAACCGCGCCGCATGCGGCTACGGGGTTCTCGCCAGCTGAGCTGGTGTACGGTCGCTCGCTGCGATCTCCGCTTCGCATGCTTCGAGAATCGTGGGAAGGCAGGGGCGACGACCCAGTCGTGGTAGAGTACGTGCTTAAGCTCCTCGAACGCTTAAGAAGGGCACAGGAGTTGTCAGGTGAAGCAATGGCAGAGGCCCAGCAGAGGGCCAAGGTTTATTACGATCGGACAGCCAGGGCCCGTCGTTTTGAGGTGGGCGATGAGGTCATGATATTGCGCACATCGCTAAAGAACAAACTCGACGTGCAGTGGGAGGGCCCAGCACGGATTGTTCAAAAACTGTCGGACGTTAACTACGTGGTGAGTCTGCCAGGAAAGCGGAAAGCACAGCAAGTTTACCACTGTAATCTGCTCAAACCCTATAAGCAACGGGAAGCAGTGGTGTGCATGATGGTAAACGTGCCCGAAGAGCTTCCGGTCGAGCTTCCGGGACTAGGCTCAGTGACAAACAGGAAAGACGCCGATCAAGTCATTAGTGACTTAATAAGTAAAGCATCGCTGTCGCCTGAGCAGAAAACCGAACTACACCAGCTCTTACAAGAGTTTCAAGGTCTGTTCTCTGAGAGGCCTGGTAGGACTTCTGTCCTTACTCATGACATAGAACTTACCTCCCCAGAGCCAGTACGATCCAAGGCGTACCGGGTGTCACCCCGCCAGAGCGATATTATGGAGGCTGAGGTAAAGAAAATGCTACAGCTCGGTGTTATTGAAGCGGGTGAGAGTGATTATACCTCCCCTTTGATTTTAGTTGAGGTACCGGGCAAGGAACCTCGTCCTTGCGTCGACTACCGCAGGCTTAATTCCATCACTAAGGATCAAATTTATCCGATCCCTAACATCGAGGAGCGCCTTGAGAGAGTGAGTAGCGCTCAGTTTATTTCCACCCTAGATCTTGTCAGGGGTTATTGGCAGGTTCCACTTACAGAAGAGGCTAGTAGGTATGCGGCGTTCATTTCACCACTGGGGACATTCCGTCCTAAAGTTTTGAGTTTTGGTTTGAAGAACGCGCCATACTGCTTTTCGAGCCTCATGGATAAAGTGTTGCGGGGACAGCAAGAATTCGCTTTACCGTATCTAGACGACGTAGCGATATTCTCCGCATCCTGGCCGGAACATATGGCGCACTTGCGGGCAGTGCTAACCCGCCTTCGCGATGCGGGCTTGACAGTCAAGGCTCCCAAGTGCCAGTTAGCACAGGCCGAGGTTGTCTACCTCGGACACGTGATTGGTCGGGGTCGTCGCCGCCCCTCTGAAATAAAGGTGGCCGCTGTGCGAGACTTCCCGCGACCGCGCACGAAGACCGATATTCGGTCGTTCTTAGGTGTCGCCGGCTACTATCAGAGGTACATCCCCAGGTACTCTGATATCGCGGCTCCCTTGACGGATGCTCTAACAAAGACAGAGCCGCAAACAGTCGTCTGGGAGGAGACGAAGGAAAGGGCTTTTAGCGCCCTAAAGAGCGCCCTAACAAGCCAGCCTGTGCTACGATCGCCCGACTACACAAAAGGGTTCGTTGTTCAGTGTGATGCTAGTGAGCGAGGCATGGGCGTTGTACTGTGCCAACGGGAAAATGGAGAAGTAGAACACCCCGTCCTGTATGCTAGTCGTAAGCTGACCAGTCGTGAGCAGGCGTATAGCGCCACCGAGAAAGAGTGTGCGTGTATCGTGTGGGCCGTTCAGAAATTGTCATGTTACCTAGCTGGCTCGAGGTTTATCATTGAGACGGATCACTGCCCTCTCCAATGGCTGCAGACCATCTCTCCCAAAAATGGCCGCCTCCTGCGCTGGAGCCTCGCTTTGCAACAATATTCCTTTGAGGTGCGTTACAAAAAGGGGAGTCTCAACGGTAACGCCGATGGCTTAAGTCGAAGCCCCTAACGTGGGAATCAGCCTCAAAATTGCTTGTTACTGATGTTTTTCTTCCTGAGGCAGGATTTTTTTTTTAACTTATTGCTTTTGTGTAGTGTTTCAAAGTGATGATGTGCTTTTAGTGCAATTTTTCCGATTTGTGGACGCGTTCTGAGTGCTGCTAAACTACTGTAAGGAACTAGGCAGCAGTATAAAAGGGGGAAGAGCCTGGCAGGGCTTAGTGAGGGTTGTGCCGTGCTTGCTGACTGAGCGGTTGACTTTTGGCGTGGTTCTAACGCTTGCCGGAAACGAGAACAAAAATGTCAACTCTCCCGAAGTCACTTTGCAGTGTCCTGTGTGCACCTGAACGTGAGAACGAGGCCTTCTCTGTGCGCTGCGCTCAAGAAACGCCCAAGGACGCCCAACTTCGGTTATGAGCCTCATCGAGCGACATCCCTCCGGACAGCGGATGCAGTCCCCTGACCATCGGGATCTCCTTCCCCCGGCGGGGCGGTCTGTTACGTTTCGCCTACAACGCGCGGTAATGCCGGCGCGGATGCAACGGACGCCGGGGCTTTGTTCAAAGCGGCGGACATTTTGGCCCGTTCAACGACGCCGCAACGCCTACCCGCCAAGCGTGTCCAGGCGTGTTTCAGTGCCACGTGTCTTCGTGTGTGCGTGTGTGTGTGTGTGCCCTCGCTTGTCAAAGCGCGGCAGCCGGGGAGCGGAGTTCCCCGAATGAGGGGCCTGGAGGTCTCTCGGCTCAACCGCTCGCGCCGTCGTGGACCCCTGCTGCGCCGTCCCGTGACCTTCATCCCGTGACCTTCCCTCCTTCCCTTTTGGACCGCGACGCCGGGAGTATAAGAGCAGCTGCCCCCGGACGCCAAGAAAGAGGCTCCGATTTGTACTGTTGAGTTACGTGCTCTCCCGTCTCTCCACTTCGGTCGACCTGAGCGGCCGCTCTTTTGCTATGTTAGAATAAACAAGTTGTTCTGTTACCAGTCTTCTCTTGCTTTGCCGGGACCTTCGGATGCTTCCAGTGCCCCAGGCCGCCAGGCCAACGCTACCCTTGGGGCTTGCGACCCATTGGCAATAACGGGCGTCAGCACCGAGACCCCAACAACTCGTGCCAGCGGTGCGATTCCAACAACATTGTGTTTTTACGTTCCTTGGAAGAAGGTCAACTCCCGAATGACTGGAGAACAGCCCGAGTAACACCACTTCATAAACACGGTGCCAAACAGTCTATAAAGAATTACCGTCCGGTATCTTTAACCTCTAACACTTGCAAATTATTAGAGCACATAAACATATCGTGGATTTTTTAGATACACATAACATCTTAACAAAATGCCAGCATGGATTTCGGAAAGGGTACTCAACTTGTACACAACTAGTTGCTACTATCCATGATTTTGCCGTATCTGTAAATAACGTAAAACAAATTGATGCAATTTTTATGGACTTCTCCAAAGCTTTCGACAAAGTATCACACAGTAAATTGTTATTTAAATTAAATAGTCTGCTTAAAAACTCTCAACTTGTTAATTGGATATCAGCGTATTTGAACAATCGCCATCAGTTTGTTGCGTTCAAAGGACATCAATCTAAGCAGTTAACAGTAAAATCGGGTGTCCCGCAGGGCTCGGTCCTAGGGCCACTCCTTTTTCTTATGTATGTAAACGACATGGTAGAAGGCATCTCTGTCAGAATAAAACTATACGCGGACGATTGTGTTCTATATACGGAGGTTAATGATCAATCTGATCAGGCATTGTTAAACAATGATTTTAAGAGTATTGCTTCTTGGTGTAAGAGGTGGCAGATGTGTATAAACTTCGACAAGACCGTTTTCATGCGGATCACTCCTAAGAAGACGCCCTTATCGTTTCCGTATAATTTTAACAATGTGCTTTTGTCTGAAGTGTCTGAATACAAATATGTTGGGCTAGGGATTTCAAACAATCTTAGGTGGAACAAACATATTCACTACGTTACAGCGAATGCTTATCGAAAGTTATTCTTTTTAAGAAGAACGTTAACTTTGGCTACCCCTGCTGTAAGAAGATTAGCATACACATCCATTGTCCTCCCAGTCTTAGACTATGCTGCTATAATATGGGACCCCTATACAAAATGTAATATTCTGAAACTAGAGAATGTCCAAAAAAAAGCCGTACAGTTCATTTATAACAACTTTCGACGTAGCTCAATCACTGAACTACAAGCTCGCGCTAGCCTAATCCCGTTATACGATAGAAACCGCTCATCGCGACTAAAATTTTTATATCAATTAGTCAGGGGGCACTATAAAGTCGACGTTAGCGAATGGATTACATTTTCTTGCGGTTATTCGACACGCCAAAGACATGAACTAAAAATAACACCTTTTCGTTCTCATAATGACTCTTTCAAGTATTAATTTTTTCCACGAACAGTCAGAGACTGGAATAATCTCAGCAGCTGTATCGTTCAAGCAGACTCTTTGTCAGCTTTCGCATCCCTTCTTGATGGCTGAAACATAACTGGTTATATTATAGTGACTGTCTATATGATTTATGCATTGAGTGTTCGTCTATTTCATTTGCACATTTGATAAATGTTTTGCTTAATTTTTCTTTTATTCTTTCTTGACTGTGACCTAGGCATGTACATATATTTCGTTTGCCATTATGTTGTATTTTCTCTCATGTATTGTAACCCACCCTGCTAAAATCCCGGTGGGGATTGCAGTATCAATAAATAAAAAACTAAAAAAATAAATAAAGTTGGTCATACGGTAAGTGATAGGACACTGAGCATTACAGATAGCTGGCATACATTCACTACTCGCGACAGCACTGTCAGATCGCCCGTGACAAAATAGATATACACTTCACAAGTAGAGTATATCCACACATGTTTCGGCCGGAACTAATCACGTAATATAAGTGGGGGTGGCAGCACAGTACCCGCGTGGCACACAGCACAGAGATCAATCGTTAGTTTACTATGTATGGCAATGCCAACCACTCGAGATTTCAAAAAAAAGGGAAGCGGAAAAGTGGCACACACGTGGCACACAGTGCAGAAATGAATCGCTAGTTTACTCAACATTACAATGCAAACCACTCGAAATAAATAAACAATTAAAAAATGACATGGAGATAAGGCGCCGCGCGACACTACAGCTAGAATGAAGGTGAAGCTCACTGCTCAGTAATCGTCATAGCGAGCAGGATGAATGATGAGGATTTTTGTTTGCATGTGTACGGTGGAATACTGTGTCGTGTGGAGACTAAAGATCTTATGTGACATGGAATCGACGTAACACCTGAATAAATAAAGAAACAAATAAATAAATAAGTAAATAACTAAGAGGAAAAGAAGAAAAGAGCGTTCTTGAAATGAAGCTGCGTCTGATGGCATACAAAAGGAGTCACGCCTAATGTCAAGGATGCTTAGTAGGCACGCTGGTTAGCGTGCCTGTGCTTTCAATAATGCCAGATGACACGGTGAAGCCTGATTCAAGTATAGCGGCCCTGAGTTTTTCGAAAGAATGCCCTGGTAAGCGAATATGTCCTGATAATGGTAGGTTAGGAAACGCATTAGCATGCGATCTGTGGTTATTAAAGCATATTCGAAACGAGGTTTCTATTTGGCCAATATACTGGTTTCTGCAGACTGTGCACTCAAGCACGTATTTAACATTCGAGGTATCGCACTTAAAAGTTCCGCGAATATTTAGGGTAAAGTCTGAGAACGTACTAATCACTCGCTCTGTGGTTTGCATTTGCACACACACCTAGCAGCGTGCTTTGTTGCATGGGGTGCAGCCAGACGTCTTGTTGTGCTCATCTAATTTTGAGGATGGTAACATATCGCGGAGGTTCTTACACTGTCGGTACACGAAGCGAGGCGGTTCAGGAAAGATATCGAAAATATGCTCAATTTAGGGAAGGATATTGTGGTGGCGCTTCAATATAGAAAAAAGTTTTGGCGCTGATGCCGAGAATGTAAGTACAATATTGGTGCTGGTAGGTCTTCCGGGTAACCGGTTTCCGCTAAGAATATGGGCCCTGTTTAATTGATCTGCTCGGCATATGGCGTCGTCAATTAAATTTGACGGATAATGCCGTCTAACGAGAGCACTTTTGAGTTGTTCGCAATTAGAAATAAGATCTTTGCGATCGGAACACAATCGCTTGAAGCGGTGAGCCTTACTGTAGGGGATACCGGTTTTGCAATGTCGCACATGGCTGCCCTGGAAATGTAGAAGCTGGTTTCTATTAGTAGGTTTGCGATAAAGTTTTGTGAATAATTTATCTTGGGATAGCGCAACTGTGACGTCCACTAAGTTGAACGATGTTGACGAGTAAATGTGCGAAAATTTGATTGAGGGGTGAAAGCGATTGAACCCTTCTATGAACTTTAACAGTCTAGCCGCCCCGTGAGCCAAAATCAAGAAGATATCGTCAGTAAGGCGCTTATAAAGGAAAGGTTGTAGGTTAGTACTGCACAGAAAATCATTTTCCTGAACACACATGAGTATATTAGCGTAATTTTGGCCTATTCGAGTTCCCATTGTCGTACCACTTATCTGAACTTAACGACAATTATTAAATTCCAAGTTATTGAGCTCAAGAATAAGCTTTAACAACGATCCAGGGGTTTCTTTATCAACAGGTTTCTCGAAATGAAAATCTTCATAAGTCTTAAGGACTGCTGAAATTCCATCGGCATGCGGTATGTTATTATAAAGAGAGATGACGTCGAGCGTTACAAGGATTGCGTTATGCAGAATGGCGAGATTTAATATATCTTGATTGAAGTTGTTAACTTTTACAAATAACGGAAATGTTCAGGGAATCTGGTTAATTAGAAAGTCTACGTTGCCTGACAGGTTCTCAGTTGTAGTGTTTACGCTGTAAATAATCAGGTGGCCCGGGTTACCTTGTTTTTTATTCTTGGGGGCAAGTAAAATCTACCAGCCACAGAACTGAGTGGTGCATGTCTCCGAGCAGTTATTTCATCTATCTTTTTCTCTTTTAGTAGTGACATAAGAGTATTCTTCAAAATGCCCTTAAAGTTATCGGTTGGGTCGTTCGGAAGTGCTTCGTAAAAGGCGGCATCCAAGAGTTGTCTGGTAGCTTCCTCTTTATGATCCTGCTTATTAAGAACAGTTACTCCTCTGTTATCTGCACGTTTAATAACAATGTCATGGTTAGTGCCTAATTGTTCTGGCGCAGTTTTTAGTTCCTTCGTCAGATTCGGTCTGTAAGGAACACGGGTCTTGTATGCCTCGAGGATATCACGTTGTACAGCATAGATGTACATGTCTAGACATTTATCGCGTTGCGGCGGTGCTGTGCAGTGCTTGTGTGTGGGCACAAGTAGTTTAGTCTCGCAAGCACTTTCACGGTTATGAAAGTGCTCTTGAAGGCGCATGTTTGGAGCAAAGTTTTGTAGATTTTTTAAAAGCTGAAATTGACTGAATCCACCTGAGGCAGCGCAAAATGTAAGACCTTTCGATAATGCAGTTATACGAGCACTGGAAAGAGTAACCGTGGAAAGGTTTACAGAATTGTTGCTCGGTTCAGTGGGCTTACTTATAAATGGTGGTTCAAGGGGGCATTATATGTATTAGCAATACATTCGACGCCGTCGCGTATAAAGTTATTTTGTTTGACGGCGCACAAGGTGTTCTTCTTATTATGTTCGTAGGCTGCCAAGTATTCTGATTCACGCGTCCCCTACTGCGTAGTGAGGTGCTCTTCTTCGCTATGAAGACGTAACATACACGATTTGTAGTAATCAACAACTACAAGCAGTAACTCCGACGAGGCATTATTTAATACCCGTTGCCACTTTGTTTTGTTAAAAGCGGAAAGTTCGCAGGTGGCCGGTTTCAGTCTTGGCTGTGAGCCTTTAGAAACTAAAGAAGCGCTCAAGTAGGACGACAAGGTAGTAACATGCAACTCAGAACGGACGCCTTTCGCAGCAATCTTTCTTACATTTAGGAACGTTCGAGAAGGCATATGTGAAACAGGTTTACCGGGGACTGGCAGTCAGTTTGCGGCGTTGTCTTGAGTGGAGCGCTTGCGGGGAGGGTAGCGGTGACCCACAGACGGAGTTGTCTGTGTACTTTCGTCATGAGGATTGTGATGGTTCGAAACAGGAGAGCAGTGGGTGGCGTCTGGAGAACGTTGAGAGTAGAAAATTCCAGGAAAAGTTTGGGTAGCACCATGCGAGGGGTTGCACGACGTGAATTCACGCCACAGTGACACGTCGTTGTCGGGGTGCTTGCATCAAAGTTCACGAATGTGGCTGGCCATGACCGCTAGGTTACTTGTACCCATCAGTCCTGTGGCTGGTAGATTTTACTTGCTCCCGAAGATTCACAAACAACGTAACCCGGGCAACCCAATTATTTCCGGCGTAAACACTACAACTGAGAACCTATCACGCAACGTAGACTTTCTAATTAACCAGATTCCCGGAACATTTCCGTCATTTGTAAAAGTTAACAACTTCATTCAAAATATATTAAATCTCGCCATTCCGCATAACGCAATCTTTGTAACGCTCGACGTCATCTCTCTCTTTATTAACATACCGCATGCCGTTGAAATTGCAGCAGTCCTTAAGACTTATGAAGGTTCTCATTTCAAGAGACCTGTTGATAAGGAAACCCTGGGGTCATTGTCAAAGCTTATTCTTGAGCTCAGTAACATTGAATTTAATAATTGTCATTGCGGTCAAATTAGTGGTACGTCAATGGGAACTCGAATAGGCCCAAATTACGCTAATAATTTGATGGGTATATTGGAAAATTATTTTCTATCCAGTACTAACCCGCAACCTTTCCTCTATATAAGCGCTTTATTGACGATATCTTCTTGATTTGGGCTCACGGGGAGGCTAGCCTGTTGAAGTTCATAGAAGGGTTCAGTCACTTTCTCCCTTCAATTAAATGTTCGCACAATTACTCGTCAACTTCAGTCAACTTTCTGGATGTCACAGCTACGCTATTCCAAGATAAATTATTGACAAAACTTTATCGCAAACCTACTCACAGAAACCAGCTTCTACATTTCCAGGGCAGGCATGTGCGACATTGCAAAACCGGTATCCTCTACAGTAAGGCTCACCGCTTCAACCGATTGTGTTCCGATCGCAAAGATCTTATTTCTAATTCCGAACAAGTCAAAAGTGCTCTCGTTTGACGGCATTACCCGTCAAATGTAATTGACGACGCCATATGCCGAGCAGATCAATTAAACAGAGCCGATATTCTTAGCGGAAACCGGTTACCCGGAAGACGCACCAGCACCAATCTTGTACTTACATTCTCGGCATCAGCACCAAAAGTTTTTTCTGTATTGAAACGCCACCACAATATCCTTCCCCAAAGTGAACATCATTTAAATAGCTTTCCTGAACCACCTCACTTTGTGTACCGACGGTGTAAGAACGTCCGCGATATGTTAACATCCTCAAAATTAAATGAGCGCAAGACGTTTGGCTGCGCCCCATGCAACAAAGCACATTGCAAGGTGTGTGTGCACATGCAAACCACAGAGAGAGTGATTAGTGCGTTCTCAGACTTTACCCTAAAAATTCACGAATCTTTTAATTGTGATGCCTCGAATGTTATATGCGTGCTTGAGTGCACAGTCTGCAGAAAAAAGTATATTGGCCAAACAGAAACCTCGTTTCGAATACGCTTTAATAACCACATATCGCATGCTAATATGCTTTCTAACCTATCATTATTAAGACATATTCGCTTACCAGGGCTTTTTTTCGAAAAGCTCAGGGCCCCTATACTTGAATCAGGCTTTCATTCCCATCACGATCGCGAAGTCCGCGAGTCTCACCTAATCTATAAGTTTAGCACCGTGTCATCTGGCATTAACGAAAGCACCGGCACACTAACCAGCCTGCCTACTAAGCATCCTCGGCATTAGCCAGGACTGTTTATGTATGCCATCAGACACAACTTTCTTTCAAGAACCCTCTCTTCTTCTTTTCCTATTATTTATTTATTCCGCTGTTACGTCAATTCTATGTCACATAATGTTCATGGTCTCCACACGACACAGTATTCCACCGTACACATGCCAATAAAAGCCCTCATCATTAATCCTGCTCGCTATGACGATTACTGAGCAATGCGCTTCACCTTCATTCTGGCTGTACTGTCGCGTGGCGCCTTATCTCCATGTCGTTTTTTTATTTTTTATTTATTTCGAGTGGTTTGCATTGTAATGTTGAGTAAACTAACGATTCATTTCTGCACTGTGTGCAACGTGTGTGCCACTTTTCCGCTTCCTTTTTTTTGAAATCTCGAGTGGTTGGCATTGCCATACATAGTAAACTAACGATTGATCTCTGTGCTGTGTGCCACGCGGGTACTGTGCTGCCACCCCCACTTATATTACGTGATTAGTTCCGGCCGAAACATGTGTGGATATACTCTACTTGTGAAGTGTATATCTATTTTGTCACGGGCGATCTGACAGTGCTTGCGCGAGTAGTGAATGTATGTCAACTATCTGTAATGCTCAATGTCCTATCACTTACCGTATGACCAACTTCTCCGGTGGTATCGCTATTCTTATGTTGTTTTTCTCGTTGTTATTATGGCGCACAACTTCATCTCATGTATCGCGGTTTTATAAGGAAACCCAATGGCATGTACGTGTTACCTTGACAAAGGCTGGTCCACCAGCCGATACGTCAAGGAAATATACTGTGCAAATACAACGTATATCGTACCCTCTTCTTCATTTTACTACCCCGGGGCCAGCGTGATTTCCCCAGCTACAAATATATATATATATATATATATTGTACTGAAGGCACTGGGCAGTGGGCATGGTGCTGGTGTGCTGGTGCAAGAGAAGACGACGAGAAGTGCTTGCTTCCCCGTTACGATATAGCGCCGACCTGTTTACGCCTAGCGCTACAACCTATATCTAGTTACCCTTCTGCTAGGCGAACACCCCCATTGCATTTGGTGGAGGTGCTGGGTTTCTCTTCGACATCCTGGAACTCCGCAGCCGAACGCTACCACCAGCTGTTGCAATGGATGAACCGGGACCGTCCCAGGCTGCTGGTCCCGTGCCCCCCGCCATCGTCTGTTCTGGCGTCATCCGGCAGCGCGATCCGGCTATATTTAGTGGCACAGACGACCACGACGTGGAAGACTGGCTCGCCGAATATGACCGTGTAAGCGCCTATAATAAGTGGGACGACCGCGCCAAGCTCACAAATGTCATCTTTTACTTGACTGACGTGGCAAACCTATGGTTCCGCAATCATGAAGCCGATTTTACCACCTGGTCGGCTTTCACGGCAACTTTGGCAGAGGTCTTCGGCCGTCCCGCCGTTCGCCGGCTTCGCGCTGAGCAGCGCTTGCGTGGTCGAGTTCAACGCCAGGAGGAGACCTTCACTAGTTATATTGAAGACGTGCTCTCGCTATGCAAGCGCGTCAACTCATCTATGGACGAAGCTGACAAGATTAAGCACGTCATGAAAGGCATCGATGACCAAGCCTTCCAGATGCTCGTCGCGAAGAGTCCGCGGACGATTGCCGAGGTCGTACAGCTCTGTCAGCACTACGACGAGCTGCGCAAGCAGCGTGCATCAACGCGCGCTGCTCAGCAGGACACCACGGATCTATCTCCGTTGGACTTCGGCCGCGACGCTGCCGATATCTCTGCCTTAATGCCGGAGATAAAGCAGTTCATCCGTCAGGAAGTGGCACGCCAACTCTCTCTGGCGAACAGCACACCCGAGCCGTCGACAACCTTGGCTCCCTCGCTTCGCCACGTCATTCAGACCCAAGTTGCCGCGGCGCTGCCATCTGCCCCTCCTCCGCAGCCTGCAGCTGGACCGCTCACTTACGCTGACGTTGTTGCCCGGCCTTACGCTCCTCCGGCTCCTGATGCCTACCGGGCCACTGGCACCTTCCATGTGCCGCCGCCACCTTCACGCCCGATGGTCGTCCCTTACTCGGCCGCTGGAGCCCCTGTCGTCAACCCGTGGCGTACATCTGACAACCGGCCAATATGCTATTTCTGCCATTTTCCGGGCCACGTAGCACGATTCTGCCGCCGTCGCAGCCCCCGTTTACCTGCCAGTGGGGGCGCCTCAAGCTACAGGCCTGCTCGACTTCCGCGTCAGGACCCATCTAGCCTTCCTCCGGACTCATCTTACAGTCGCCTCCCTTTCGATGCACGCCGGTCACCTTCCCCACGTCGCCGATCCATTTCCCCGATGGTTCGCCGACCCAGCCCAGCCCGTGAGGAAAACTAACAGTCGCAGTTCCAGAGGCAAGAACTGCGTTTACGTCGAACATTTCAAGGCCTCATTCTAACCCGGTGAACGAAATTGAACTGTCCGTAGACGGCGTCACCGTACACGCACTTATCGACACCGGAGCCGCCGTTTCTATTATTAGTGAGAAGCTTTGCCGCAATTTGAACAAAGTGACCATTCCCCTTACCTCTCTTTCTCTGCGTACGGCGACCTCGCATCGCATTCAGCCTTCAGCGTCGTGCACAGCCCGGGTTGTCATTCAAAGCGTTATGTATGTTATAGAATTTGTCGTCCTACCTCGTTCCTCACACGACGTTATTCTTGGATGGAATTTCTTATCTGTCAATCAAGCTCTTATCGACTGCGCTCGTGCCGAACTTACGTTATCCGTGCCGTGCTGCGACCATGACGACCATTCT
Organism: Dermacentor andersoni; assembly: GCF_023375885.2. Taxonomy (NCBI): domain Eukaryota; kingdom Metazoa; phylum Arthropoda; class Arachnida; order Ixodida; family Ixodidae; genus Dermacentor; species Dermacentor andersoni. The sequence goes on from NC_092815.1 coordinate 52,866,673, forward strand.
TCTCCTAAAGTTGTTGCCGCCTCTGACATCGATATCGCACCTTTCTCCGCCGCTCTGGTTCCTGTGTCATGTAACTCTGCTGCGAACTCATCTGTTCTGTTTACACCGTCGGCCACTTGTGCGCGCCGCCGGAGCTTTCTACTTCCGTTTGCTGTCGTCACTTTTTGCGACGGTTCTGCTGCCCTTTACGTGTGCAATCCGTCCGCCTGCCCATCATCCCTACTCCGCGGCGAGTGCCTGGGTACCGCTGAAGCTTTCGATAGCGTTCTCCCGGCCACCATGTTTGGCGACACGGCATCACTTCCGATTTGTTCCGTCACTAATCCTGCCGCGACTGATGCCCCTGTAGACGTCTTCGCTCGCGCCGTCGACGCAGAACTCACACCTGCGCAGCAAACAGAAACCATCAAACTCCTCCAACGTTTTCGTTCCTCATTTGACATTGACCAACCATCCTTGGGTAGAGCGTCCGCAGTCGTTCACCGTATCGACACCGGTAAGCAAACACCATTGCGCCAGCGTCCCTATCGTGTGTCGGCTGCTGAACGCCGTATCATCGACCAGCACGTTGACGACATGCTGGAGCGTGGCATCATCCAGCCCTCTAACAGTGCCTGGGCATCTCCGGTTGTCCTCGTTAAAAAAAAAGATGGCTCCATTCGGTTCTGCGTCGACTATCGCCGCCTTAACCGAATAACGCGCAAAGATGTCTATCCTCTGCCGCGCATCGACGATGCCTTGGACTGTCTGCAGGGAGCGGAATTCTTTTCGTCGCTCGATTTGCGCTCCGGGTACTGGCAAGTGCCAATGGCAGAGGCCGATCGTCAAAAGACAGCCTTCGTAACGCCTGATGGGCTATATGAATTCACTGTCATGCCGTTCGGCCTCTGCAACGCGCCTGCCACTTTCGAGCGAATGATGGACACCATTCTTCGAGGGCTGAAGTGGAAAACATGCCTCTGTTATTTAGATGATATTGTGGTTTTTTCCAACGACTTTGCGTCGCACCTCAACCACCTCGAGCAGGTACTTGCGTGCCTCTCCACTGCAGGACTGCAACTAAATTTGAAGAAATGCCACTTCGGCGCTCGTACACTTACTATTCTCGGCCATGTAGTTTCAAAAGACGGTATCCTTCCGGACCCCACAAAACTTAGCGCCGTATCCGAGTTCCCTAAACCAACCACCATGAAAGAGCTTCGCAGCTTCATCGGCCTGTGCTCCTATTGCCGACGCTTTGTCCGTAACTTTGCCTCTGTCATTGCCCCCTTGACGCAGCTTCTCACCGGCCGTTCTGACCTATCAGCCTGGTCCTCGGCGTGCGACGACGCATTCCAAGAACTACGACGCGTTCTCACCTCGCCTCCAGTACTGCGACACTTCGATCCCTCTGCTCCAACTGAGATCCATACGGACGCTAGTGGTGTCGGGCTCGGCGCCGTTCTTGCACAACGCAAGGATGGCTTCGAAGAGTACGTCGTCGCATATGCCAGCCGCACCCTTACCAAAGCCGAGGCGAACTACTCAGTTACTGAGAAGGAATGTCTGGCCATCATTTGGGCTATCGGCAAATTTCGTCCTTATGTGTACGGGCGTCCATTTGACATCGTGACCGACCATCATGCCCTATGATGGTTATCTTCACTAAAAGATCCAACTGGTCGGCTTGCCCGTTGGGCATTGCGCCTACAAGAGTACGACATCCGCGTTGTTTATCGCTCAGGCCGAAAGCATTCAGACGCAGACGCTCTATCCCGGTCACCCCTGCCCTCTGGCCCTGTCCACTCGTCTATTTCTACCTGCGGTGCCTTCGCCCTCAACATTTCCGACATGCCATCAGAGCAGCGCAAAGACCCATGGATCTCTTCGCTTATTGACTTCCTGTCCAGCCAGTCGCCAGCACCGATCTCTCGGACGCTTCGTCGCCAAGCCACGCACTTCATCATTCGGGATAACCTGCTGTACCGCCGCAACTACAATTCCAGCGGCCGTAAGTGGTTGCTTGTTATACCCCGACACCTCCGCTCCGACATCTGCGCCACGTTCCACGACGACCCACAATGCGGCCACGCTGGTGTATTAAAGACATACTCTCGCCTGCAGCTTCGGTACTACTGGCGCGGTATGTACCGTTTCGTTCGCCAGTATGTCCGGTCATGCCACATATGCCAACGACGCAAGACGCCACCTCAACATGCCGCCGGCCCCTTGCAACCTTTACCATGCCCCGCGCGCGCGTTCGACCGCGTCGGCATTGACCTATACGGTCCGCTTCCCAACACTCCAAGCGGCAACCGCTGGGTTATTGTTGCTATCGACCACCTCACGCGGTACGCTGAAACTTCAGCCCTAGCATCTGCCACAGCAAAAGACGTCGCCAGTTTTATCCTTCAAAATCTGATTTTACGCCATGGAGCACCTCGAGAATTACTGAGCGACCGCGGTCGCGTTTTCCTCTCTGACGTCCTTTCAGCATTGCTAAAGGAGTGTCGCATCATTCACCGCACTACCACAGCATATCATCCTCAAACTAATGGGATGACCGAACGTTTCAACCGCACCCTTGGTGACATGATGGCCATGTATGCTTCATCTGACCACTCGAATTGGGATTGCATTCTACCTTTCGTCACCTACGCTTACAATACCGCCACGCAAAGAACCACTGGGTTCTCCCCTTTCTTTCTCCTTTACGGACACGAACCTTCATGCACTATGGACACGATTCTACCTTACCGGCCAGATGCTTCGGAGTGTACGACTGTTTCTAGAGCGGCTGCTTACGCCGAAGAATGTCGCCAGCTCGCTCGTTCGTTCACATCCCAGGACCAGTGGCGCCAAAAGCTTCGCCACGATTCATCCACTACGGCTCCGTGCTTTGCGCCTGGCTCGCTGGTCTGGTTGTGGGTGCCCTCTACTCCTCCAGGCCTTTCCTCCAAGCTGCTCTCCAAGTACCACGGTCCTTATCGGGTACTGAAACAAACATCCGCGGTCAACTACGTCATCGAGCCACTCGAAACGCCTTCCGACCAGCGTCGTCGGGGCCAGGAAATTGTCCACGTCTCCCGGCTCAAGCAGTGCCATGACCCCCCTGTGTTCTCCTGTCCTTAAGTCGCCAGGATGGCTACTCTTTCGGTGGGGAGTGATTGTACTGAAGGCACTGGGCAGTGGGCATGGTGCTGGTGTGCTGGTGCAAGAGAAGACGACGAGAAGTGCTTGCTTCCCCGTTACGATATAGCGCCGACCTGTTTACGCCTAGCGCTACAACCTATATCTAGTTACCCTTCTGCTAGGCGAACACCCCCATTGCAATATATATATATATATATATATATATATATATATACATATATATATATATATACATATATATATATATATATATATATATATATATATATATATATATATATATATGTGTGTGCGTGTGTGTGCGTGTGTGTGCGCGCGCGCGCGCGCGTGTGTGTGTGTGTGTGTGTGTGTGTGTGTGTGTGTGTGTGTGTGTGTGTGTGTGTGTGTGTGTGTGTGTGTACACTCTTCTTGTAGATTCGCTTTTAACCAATAACCTACATTTTCTCGGCACAATATTAACCGACTGCATTTCTTTATCGCTATACTTCCCGTGTTTTTCTGTCTTATATGCAGTTTAATGTTTGTCCCTTACGACTCGAAAGGAAAGGAACGAAAACGTCGGAAGTCGGCACTTGATTTCGCATTTTTAGAACATTGAGAGTAAACATTAATTTTCAGATTAAAAAACATTGTGCAGGCCCAAGCAGTATGAACTCTTTGATCTTTACAAAAAACCAGTTTTGGTGAAACCACGTGACAAATTCATCGCATGAGGCCTTAAATGCAGGTCCTGTGTGCTATAATCAAACATTAACATTGCTTCCTTGTTCCCTCTGGCATGTAGTAGACGGCGGAGGGCTGTTATCTTATAGGAGTGACGAAGGGCCAACTTCACTGAGCTCGCTTTTCTTGAAGCGATGAGAAAAACATGTTTACCGACGAGCACGGTGGAAGTTGCACCTTGGCCCGCGAATCGAAAGTGCCGGACAAGTACTTCTGTATTCTTATGCCCATACTTTGTATAGGAAAACAAGCTCATTGCAGCGAGCGTACGTGCAACGCTTTTGTTTGGGTCACTTTAAGTGCTTAAGCAGCAGAGCGGCAAGCATTTTTAACTGTGATTGTACAGGCACTGTAGTAAGCACTGTAACTTTGGAAGCACTCTGTAAGCACTATAGCACGCGAATAAGGAAAGTACTTGGTAATATCGAAATTCTCATGCTAACAATGGTGTGTCGAGAATAAAAATGAGCAGTTGGGTATGAGCTTTCTGGTATCTTAAGTAACATATCAAACTTAAGTACTGCCCTTTGTATCCGAAAGCAAATAAAGTGCAACAAGCGGTATATATATGATCTCTTTGCGATGAAAATCACTTCGTGTGCGATATATATACATATATATATATATATATATATATATATATATATATATATATATATATATATATATATATATATATATATATATATATATATATATATATGTATGACTTCGTCTAGCGTTCATATTGTTCTGACCGTCTATGCTGAAGCAATGATGCTTCAGCAGGATGCAGAACCTGCTTAAAGGAGCTAACTCGAATTATCTAATCTCATTCATAGTCCACTATACCAAACTCTCAACACATCAGTTACAATAAATGAAGTTTTCAAGCTTCACTATTCCAAATAACGTTTGCGGTCCCGTGCTTCGCAAGAATGCGGACTGTCCGCGCTCTGACTGGTTTCATTAGCCGGCAGTGATTGAATCTTTTGCTGGAGCTACTGCTACGAAATAGGCCCACGAAGTAGGAGAGTTTAATAAAAGCAGCAATGATTGTTTTGCCATGTAGGTAAAATATTATTTAGAACTTTCTGGTGTAATATAGTTATAGTGGCGCTTTGATGCTCCTTGTTTTTTTTGCGGAAAGTGGACCCCTAAACTATATGAACATTGGAACCATGCTAAACAGTAAGCGTGATGTTTAACGTGCAGGATTAGCACAGTGCGACACGAGGAGCAATGTGAAGTAACACAGAGCGTGATACACGTCCTCTGGAACGTCACATACAGAGCTCATCAGCGAGTCTATTCACGGAAATTTGCGCATCAGAAGGTAGTTCGTGCAAGCCTATAGTTGAAGCTGGAGTCGAACTCACTAAGCTGATTTATCCGTAAGTGCATGTTCATTGCTATCAGTTGGTCGCCTTGACTAGTAACATGTACAGCATCAGTATTGACTGAAACTTCCTCCTACGAACAATTATAACGTAACAGCACTTTTGTGAATACAGGCTCTGATGCGTAAAGGCATCCTCATTTATATTTTCGTTTATTTCATTTTGAGGCCTCCCGGTAACATAATGCAGCATGAATTTTGATGCGAACACGAAAGAATACCATGCAGACAGAAGTCCGGGCCTACCATATAAACTGAATGTAGGTCGATATATTTTCTTGAATAAAGTAGGTTAAATTCACCCCTTGTCTTATATAGCGGTCTTAAGCAGAATGTGAGTCGTCTTCTCGAACCTATGGCGTGCATGTTGGCGAGCGCATAGAATTTCATACAGTTGTAGGAAACTCTATGCGCGAACGCGCAGTATGCATCGCCAAAGCCGTATCCATATCCAAATGCGATTGCTGGCAGTTTTTCTTTTTTTGTTGCCTGTGTCTTCTTGTGTGCACGCTTCCGATCGACCACCTGTGGGATTTTTTTTTGTCTTTTGTTTTTTTGAGAAGTGATGAGCGGAGACAGTTCTCTGCTACGTTCAAGATAGACGTTGTAGACTTCACTGAAGCCAGCGGCAACGTGGCCACTCAATGAGAGTTTGGCCTTTCTGAAAAAAAAAAAGCGTGCGATATAGTTGTGCGCGATACACAAAACGAAAAATATTGGCATGCAACCCACGTAAAGCGTCATTTCCTGGATGTCACGCAGTGCGTCCACAGCTTGAGGACGTATGTGCTTGCAGAGTTTGTTCGGAAGCTTCGTGCCCGCTCACTACCAGTGACTGTCGTTGCGAAGATAAACGCATTTCGATTATCAACTTTTGTCTTTGTTTTTCCACTTCAAAGTCGAACTATATTCCCACTCGACCCATATGCCGGGTTGTATTAACTTCTTCTCTGATTACAGAACATTTACTAGACAACAAACAAACTTAATCGTCCCTGCAGCGAACACAGTGGGGAAAAACAAACCTCCAAGTGAGGATGAACACGCACCAATAATTCGGTTTGGCTTACCAGCCGCAGTGGCTGAGTGTCTATTGAGTTCTGCTTGGGAACATGAGGTCGCCGGCTCGATACTCGGCTGCGGCTGGGCATTCCTCCTCACCCCTTCCGCTCAACAGCGTCTCTCATAACCCACTGTTCATTTTGGGGACGTTTAACCCCAATATGTAATTTATTTTAGTTATTATTGTTTGGTTTCTTTCATGGTGTTTGTCGATAAAGTATAAGCGACAGCGTTCCCAAGTTTACCTGCTTCTGAAGCCGACTTGTGTCTTTTGAAAAAAAAAAAAAATCCCGTGCAGTTTTTGAGCGTGCCTGATGCTTAGTAGCGTGAGTACCCTTAAGAACGTGAGTAGCCTGATGCGTTTCGTTCCCATAGCAAAGCAGGTACATGCGACTCCTTCTGTGTGAAAACACACACCAGTCGTCGTTGTGGGCCTGTCTGTCTGTCCCGAAGTCCTCACTTGCGTGCTTTCGGGCGTTACGTAGGAACTACAGAGGAGTTCATGTTCATTACGTCACAGCAGTGCCGGTGACAACGAGGATAGAGCCTTGCTTAAATACAGATGTGTGCTATCTGAGCAAGCATAACTAAGCTCCAGCGAACGACGACAAAGATGCTAGAGAGTAGACGCCACGCTGCATCATTGTTTGCCTCACGTATTTGCTGTTATAGGCTGCAGTTTGGCAGTCGAGCTATATATACACTACCGACGACGTGTGGTGGTAATGATTCCGTGTGTGTGCCAGCGGAAGGAGGTGGAGTCTTGGCGGTGAGGGTGGCGGTCCATGTCATGTGACTGATGTCAGGTCGGAGGTGAATGAATACAGCTCCTGGGGCGTCTACAGGTTATCACTGAAACACATAGACACTGTGATAACGAAGTGGAATGTGTGCTAAAATGAATAATTACTCGACCTGTAAGTAATGAAGCGTCATGACCGAAAGGTAGCATGAAGTTATGACTTGCAGTCATCGACGCTAATTAACTTTTTCTATTCGCATAGTGCCTCCTTGCCTTAACGTAAATGAGCCGAGCATGTATACGTATAATCTTGGACGTAGGTATGTCCATAGAATTAAGGATGATTGTTGAAATCGTCACCTGGTGATCCAAATGTAGCATAGGCACAGAATATAGTAAAATTAAGAAGGTTCAAGCGCTGTGTTGAAACTGAAAGCAAACAAACATGTCACGTAGCCTGTAGTTTTCGTGAGGCTGTGAGGCCCGGCTTACCGATACTGATCTGGCAGCAAATTAAATTATACTGTCCGAGATGTTGTCGAGTACTCGGAAGTATTCCGGTTCCTCTTCCTAGAAGGAGTAATAAAGGACATGTACGGCACGAGGTTGCTGCTCTCGCTCTGCGACGGTCAACTCTCGTTCGCTGCTAGGAGAAACCCAATATGTGCAGGTCGGCAATTTCGCGGTTGTCAGGACAGTTCTCCGCGTCCTCTCTTCGCAACCTCGCAAAGATGTCAGCAGGCTTCTGTGTGCTAGGGGAGATGTCTCGATTGGGAAACACACCCGTTTGCTCCACGACAACTGCCCCAGTCCAGCAGTCACCGCGAATGCCTGTGGGAGAAGAGGACGGGCGTTGAGATAACGTTCTGAAAACGGGCCGGTGAGCTTCTCGTGCAATTTCTTCTCCTCTTTATGCTCTGTGCCACGCTCCCAACTTTTTCAATGTCTCCATGTTTTTCGATTTCCTTGAAATTATGTCGCAGTAACCAACCCACGGGGTAGAACGGAGAAAAAGAAAAGAACACGCAGGAAAGTTGCCTGTCTTTTGTATGGGTTTCCGGGCTCCACCGCTATCGGAAGATCGCAACTGGGCGTTGTCGATTTCACTGCACCTAACAAACTAGTGAAAATGTGTGCAGCTATGGAACGAAGTTTCGAAAAGCAGCACGGATGATTCCTGCGCCGTAAAACCATGTCACGAAGGCAGCTAGAGAGGTCGACAGGAAGGACGCTCTTTCCTGTCAACTCTTTTCAACTGCTTTTTCCGTAGCACTTCAGCGCTCCCATTTCCTTAGAATGTCGCACCAGCAATTCGCTACTTTGGCGCGCATGTCACACAGTTGACTACTTACCAGACAGCACTGATGTACGATATTCTTGTGACACGTGATGCGTGGTACAGAGGACATATAATTATTTGCGCGAATGAGCGTCTCATACGGCATAACCTTTAATTTAAAGGAATACAAATGTAGAATCTGCCTAATCGTTGTAGCGAGTGCTGCCGCTCTTTTAGCTCGGACTAAACGAAATTCTTTCCGGACGCGCGCGACGACAGGCACTTGAAATAACCGAGGCCCGCTTCACTGAACGACAGAAAGAAAACTCTTGTGGGATGTGCACAGCACGACAGCTGACAAAGGACGGAAAGACATGACGGAGACAATCGCTTAGCGCAATTGAGTTAAACTTCTATGGCTGCACGGTAGTGAGTTACGTTTCCGGCAGCTTGTTCTGAGTAGTAGTATAACCTTTCCTAACCATAGATTTACCTAGTTTGTCAATATTGGCTCGTCTTAAGGGACAGGTAGGCAGATAATACACTCAGGCACCACGAAGAAAAATATCAAGAAAGCCCCGTAGTATTCGTCAAGGGACTTTTGCACGCTTAAACTAGTTATATACGACAAAGGAAGGGCAGCACAATTGAACCAGTTTAGGTAGTGCCAGGGAGCAAATGACGGCAATACGTCTTTGCTACGCAAAAGACCCTACCGAAAGAACGCGCTGGGGTGGAGCAATCGCCGGCACGCCTTGCAAGGCTATACTCGCATACAGCCTTCAACTTCTTCCTGCTTCGCCTAAAAAAAAGCAATTTTTTAGCGTGGCCTAAGTAAGGGAAGAATGTGAGTAGTAATTTGACGGGTGGTGAAAGGGTATTGCGACCACTACAGAAGAAGAAGAAGAAGAAGAAGAAGAAGAAGAAGAAGGAGAAGAAGGAGAAGAAAGAGAAGAAGAAGAAGAAGAAGAAGACGAAGAAGAAGAAGAAGTAGAAGTTTATTTTACCACATAAGTACACTGATATATACGAAGCGGTAGGGATTGCAGGATAAAAGCTGCATAACGGCATGATGAAGCGAGAAACGACACGTGTAGAATTCAGACAAGGACACACAATCTCTCCAATGCTATTCACTGCGTGCTTGGCAGAAGTATTCAAGCTATTAAACTGGGACGGCTTAGGAGTAAGGATTGACAACGAATATATCAGCAACCTCCGGTTTGCAGATGACATTGTTCTATTCAGCAACACTGTAGATGAGTTACAACAAATGACTGAGGACCTTAACAGGGAGAGTGTAAGAGTGGGGTTGAAGTTTAATATGCAGTAGACAAAGATAATGATCGATAGCGGGCAAGGAAAGAAGAGTTCATGATCGCCAGTCAGCCTCTAGAGCCTATGAAGGAGTACCTTTACCTATGTAAATTAATCACAGGGAAGCTTCATCATTAGAATAAATTTCACAGAAAAATAGAAATGACTGAGTGCATGCAGCAGACATTGTCAGCTCCTGACTGGAAGCTTACCATTATCATTGAAAAGGAAGGTGTATAATCAGTGCATTTTACCGGGGCTGACATATGGGGCAGAGACTTGGAGACTGACAAAGAAGCTTGAGCTTCTAAGGACCGCGCAAAGGGCGATGGAACGAAGAACGCTAGGCATAACGTTAAAAGACAGAAAGAGAGCGGTTTGGATCAGAGAGCAAACGGGTATAGCCGATATACTAGTTGACATTAAGAGAAAAAGTTGGAACTGGGCAGGTTATGTAATGCGCAAGTTAGATAACCGTTGCACCTTTAGCGTTATAGAATGGGGGCCAAGAGAAGGGAAGCGCCGTCGAGGACAACAGAAGGCTAGGTGGGGCGATATAATTAAGACATTTGCAGGCGCTAGCTGGAATCGGTTGGCGCAGGACAGGGGTAATCGGAGATCGCAGGGAGGGGCCTTCGTTCTGCAGTGGACATAAAATAGGCTGGTGATGATGATGAGGGGCACGACAAAGTGGGCCAAGAAATACAGAACTTGTGTCGGTTAAAAAAAGGCCGACGGTACATCACGGTGATAAATAAGCGTTATCAGCTCCATTAGCAGACAGAGATTGAGACCGAGCAAGGAGAAAGCTTGTCGATAACATAGGCTGACAGTGCTTCGGCGAGGGTGGGTCAAGCAGGTTACGATTACTACAATAAAACAAAGGTACTGGGCAGCAGTGTCGGACATCCTAAGAGCTGTGCGCAGCGGAAAACAAACACGAGCAGAGAGCGGAACTCGTCGAGCACTCCCTCTCTTACTGACGTTCGAATTCCGATGCGAGCGTACTCGCACCACTCGCAGTAAACCAGGCGTACGGCTCTCATTTCCTAGCCGATATCCAGGGAGCGGGCGGCACTTTATTCTTACCACTCGTCGTGATTCGATGTGCTGCTTTGTGCTTTCTGCGATCGTCTTTTCTGTCTACTTAGTTTCTTTCCCTCGCCTGTCCAACATTCAGTAGTATTTTTTCTTAAATCGATCTTCCCTGTACCCACGCAGGATGACATCTGTGCCAGCTTTGAGCCCTCCTGCGAGACATCGTTCCAGCGTTCAATGAACGGCTTTCTTTTTCTGCCGAAGGAACCACGTGAGCACTCGCGGAGTGCACCGAAAGACGGGGACTAGCAATGACTCCCTCTTAAGGTTTCCTGCGCGAACACATGATAATACAGAAACACAGCTCAGCTCCTCGTGAAAAACACGAAAAAAAAAGAAAAGAAACCGAACGCTTTGCCAAAACGTCGGCTTAATGTTTGGCATACAGAATTTATTTTTGGCTAAGCGGAACTGAAGCCTTTATTGAACATGTCCAAGGATTCTGTAATACGTGTTGTTATCCATATTCGAAACAAAAAAGTTACGTTTTATGCCTATACTTAATCCGCCCGTGACGAAAAGAAGGCGTTTCGAGCTGCAAGCTGAGGTAGGTCTGTAGGAGAAAACGACGACGACGACAACAAAGAACGCCACGGAAATCGAAAGCAGGTTTAGGTTATCTACCTTTTTTTTCTTTTATTGAAAAGCGGAACCTAAAGTGGCACCTGCGGCAGAAAGATTTTCACTTTTAAGATTGCAAGCGCGCAGCGACATGGTAAACACTTATCGAGTCTCATCCAATGTCAGGGTCGCTTCTAGCATGTTGTTTCCGTCTATGAAGAAAGCGGAGAATGGTTACTATAACATGAAAAGTTGCTGACTGAAAGTTTTTGAACGTGTATTGTTTGAGATTAGTGTACACATTTTTTAAGGCAGGTTGTTTCAATGTCGACACAAAGTATTCACTTCAGCATATTTCCAATACTGGCAGCTAATTCGGATTATACTCGATCTGTGAGGTTCCCGTAATTGGGACTGCTTTGTGAACTGGTTGATTCCGGTAGCTCTCAATATTTTAAACCTTTCTTTGTCTTAAGCTTGCAAGCCTTCGTATCGTTTTTAATGCGAATGACATTCGTTTTCTTTACTTCCGCAAAGATTAGGACTCGTCTCCTCGCTGGTCAATCTGTCAACTCTACCAGCTGTGCATTCGGTGCGCCCTATTTCTTACAATTCAGTACAGGCTCAGGTCATAATAGCGCTTTAAGAATTGATCTTGCATTGATCGCTCAGCTTAAGGTTAGCTCGGTTACACTATCTGTTACACGACTGTCTAAACACTTCCAATGCAAAAGTTGTCGTTAGTAAAACAAAAGCAGTTCCAGAAGCGGCTTTGTCCACGGCTGTGCTACATGGGCTCCACTGCTACGCTCCTTTAACTTGCATGTCTGCATGTAAGCTCCATGGGGTCATGTGAAAGTGGAAGCACGGTTTTCACTTCCTTGCGAAGGTCCTAAACAAGAATAAGAAATGTGGCTTTCTGTTCCTCCTTTATATTTAGCATCCATGAAAAGGCGTCATGAGATGTCAGGTTTTATGGCATCGAACTTCAACCCAGAAAAAATAACATCATCGAAAGCATTTTCAAAAATTGTTTTGCTCTGTCCAGTGCTTTCTTCTTTCGGTTCTGGTGTATCATCTTTGCGTATTCTGAACAAAGAAACAACGAAATAGATATGTACAGCTTTCTTCTACGTGCACGGTATCTTCCGGGATATTTCATTTTTCATTCTCCTGTGGGCGCGTGCTGTGCCAATAATTTATGTAGGGCCCATAAAAAATTGGCTTTGTGTAAAGAAAAACTACCAACGTAGGCGGTCTTGAATTGCTTTCTGTGATGTATGCGCCAACTGAACGGTATAAAACGATGCTCCACTTTTTTTTGCTTGTCTCTACTGTGACCATCCTGGTGCAAAGAAGTTCATAATGTTGAGGCCATATATGACAGTGCACCTTCCGAGAAATCTCCCGCCAGGTGATGCACGCTCCGCAGTGGCGCTGGGGTTATCCGGTTCTGCTACAGACCACGAAGTAGTTGGTCCGGTTCCCGGAGGCGTCGGGAGCCGCGGCATTTATATATACAGGGTGTCCACATAACTTGAGCCAAGAATTTAAAAATGAAAGGCGCGTCGGAAGCGAATTGAACCGAACGCATACTATTCGCAATGGCCTATAGTAACTGAGACAAACCTCTGTTTTCCCCCTAACTCACTAATTACTTAAGATTATTTACCCAACTTTTTAATTATTGGCTGAGGACCCCAAGTATGATACGCAGGTTTGTAGATCACCTTCAGAAACCACCGATCGAATCGTTTCCTTTACAATGCGCCTCACGTAGTCCTTTTTTTTTCCGGGTTGCAAACAAAGCCTGCGATGTATGAAAAAAACCTCGTGACGGAGCGCTTGCGCAGTGGTATCGTGCTGCTATCAAGTGTGCGTTCGGTGAACAAGGTCGGCTCCCGTCGGATGACGGCGAAAATGCATGCTGCTGGCCGAGCGATGCCGATGAGATAAAGAACGCCCTGCCGCTTCCTCGTCACCAATCACGATGCAGCCGACCTTGTTCACTGAACGCACGCTTGAGAGCAGCACAATAACACTGCGCAAACGCTCCGTCACGGGGATTTTTTTCATATTTCGCAGGCCTTCCTTGAAAGAGCACTTTTAGAAACCGCTGATCGAGTTGTTTCCTGCACGATACGTCTCACGTAGTCCTTCCTTCCGGGTGTACATATATATATATATATATATATATATATATATATATATATATATATATATATATATATATATATATATATATATAAAATTAACAGGACTTTATCCTGACGTTTCGGCTAAATGATAGATTTTTCCTCGTGAAAGAAGAAAGAAGTGAGAGAGAAAAAAACAACAACGTGAATACAAACTTTACAAAAGAAAACGTAGTCTATGACCATGAGCACGCCTACATTTAGTGGCGTCATGAATACCAACACATGCATTGACTTATGTCAAAATTAACGAAAACAACCGTGAATACAAACTTGCGCGCACATACAGTGGTGCTATAACGGGAGTACAAAATTGCGCGCACACTTACATTGGCGTTATGAAAAAAAAAAGACGAAGGAAAAGGAAACCAGGTGACAGCTTGTGAATAAACCACACGTCAACAGGTGAACATTTGGTCGTGTCCCAAAGGGAGGAACGACGGGGGATGTAGTCAGTGGAATGTAGGGGATAGGGGTGACACGTTAACAAAGAACCGCGCTTGTTGGTTAGTTTTGACATCGGAGCGAATGGTCTAGTTCCACACCGAGCACACATTGTTCCAGCTCTTAACGCCAGGAAACTCGCAGGCGGAGGAAACTGGGAAGAAACATTGGCGCGACAGACGCGACGACACCGGCGTGGCAAAGGCCGGGCGCCGCGCGACTACTCTTTAGGAGTCGCAAAGCGGAAGCGGATGTTTTCTAGCCAGACTCCCTGTTTTATTCTCGCCCGTTTCCGCTTCCCACTCGTATTTTCCCTGTCAGTCTGAGGGGCGTGCGGGGAATTCGTCTAATCCCGTTGACATCGGTCTCGTCTAAGCAAACCAGGAAACCGACTACAAATCGTACTTTACGCCATTCTCCGCACACGCCGTGCACCACCACCAGCCTTTGTTTTAACTTCAGGCTGCAAACACGGAGAACCGCTCTCCTCCTGATTGCCAACTCAAAGTTCTCGCTCGGCCAAATAAACTCTGACAGTGTTTACGGCGTGCATTCTTCGCCTGGAACTTTCTGTCTCAGCGAACGCTAGTTTTCTTTTTTTTTTTTCGCTCCCTTATCCGGGCGGATTTCGACAGGCGCACCGTCGTCGAGGAGCACCGCCAGTCTCTTATGCGGCAAGTAGCATCGCCTCGTTGTTACTTGGCGGCAAAAGCCAATCAGTAAATTCGCTGCGTGAGACTTGTGCGCACCACGCAGAGATTATTTGCTGAAGCAGTAAACTCGCTAACCTTTACCTTTTAAGCGCAACGCATTCTCGAGGCTGTCAACTCTGCGCTGGCACGATATCCTTAACGTTGTGCATAGTTAAGGATGTGCACAGTTAATACTGCACTATGCAGCATTATATTTCACTACGCAGTATTAATGCATAGTGCTATGCACTATGCACAGTAAATACTGTGCATAGTGGCAATTTTGAATCGTGACTTCAATTCCTGCGTCCCGGGCAATATATGTGTCCGTCAATAACAAACATTTCTTTAAAGTAAGGCGGCTTATTAGTTGCGAAGCAAACTTGGTCATTGAACTAGGGTGTCAAACTGAAATGTTTTTGAAGTCGGTTCGAGTCCAGACTTCTGCGCATTTTCAGGTTAGGTTCAGGTTCAGCTCCGGAGCAGAGCCATAACTGTTCCAACCTGTTTAAACCGGTTGATAGTCTAATGTGGGTAGGAATTAACGGGCACAATTTTTTTTTTAGAAAACGACACCTCTCGGCCTCATGCACGAAGTTATTTGAGCGAAAGATTTATTTCCAGCCTTACATGACGCGGACTGATGCATATTTAGTGTATTTATTATGTTGCGCGAAATTGAATACACTCTGACCTGAGGTGCGCAGCAGTACTGGGATTTATTTTCGAAGGCCAGAAGTGCCCGTTTTATTGAAAACGCATTTAATTCCATTTAGTTGCACCTGTATGCTGCCTTATAGCTGTGTGCACTTCGCCCGTTGAGATCCAGGGACCAGTACACGACTATTAAGATTTGGCAATGAGACAGGACTGCGTGAAAGGTGCTGCAAATGCACGGGATGTTGTGTTCCGAACATCCTTCAACCGAGATCCAACGACGCACCAATGCAAGTTCTGTTTCTTCAAAGGGCTGAGACGTAGATGGTGTCGCATGTTTCTTGCGTGTTTCAATTATTAGCGCACCTATCACGTTACGGGCTTCTGCACCATGCTTTTGTTTGCTGCGCAGTTGACAGAGATAAATTAATTTATGGTTATGCATCAATGCAGCCAAAAAGCACCTACCGAGGTTGTTGTTCTTCTAGTTTAGCTGTCCTCTACAAGTTATATGTAGCGTTCCTAAAGTTATTCACCAAGACATACCTGTAGGGAGACAGGTGTCGTCCGCCATTTAATCTTCTATTATCAAGAATCATTTTCTCCCTGACCCCTCTTCATTGTCTTCGTTGACTCCTCAGGGGCAGACCATTTCACTCAGCATGCAGGACTCCATTGTTCACGGCTCCTGGTGTAGCATTTGAATACATTACTGCTGGAGGCGTACTCTGCTTGCTCAGGGAACCCCAAGTACAAGATGGTCTTCAGGATACCGTGCTGCGAGGCAGACTTGACTACTTGAAAGACTCCATAGAACTTGTCACCGGAAGTCCCAATTCCTTTCCGTACTAGAACGCGGTGGCCAGGTTGTATGTCCGGTATGTCGCTGCTGCGTCTCCTGTCAAAGTATTTCTTCGTTATATTTTTATACGTATACTGTTTCACACTTTTCTTCCTCTCAGAAAGCTTTAGGTTATCAATAAGGCCCAGTTCGCAATCCGCTGGAAGTATCGGCACAGTTCCTGAAACAGCGAAAAGAGAACAGCATACAAGACCACTCGTGAAAAAACGGTTGTGCTGTCTCACAGCGGCTTCGAGGAAGCAGTTCCAACCACCTGGGAAGTTTGGGCATATCTTTATGCACTGTTTCGTGTATCGCATAATACGTTCGTCAAGGCAATTAGCAGCTGGGTGATATGGTCAACAAAACTTGATTGTCATTCCTCTTTCTTCCGCCCACTTCGCAAGCTTTTTGCTCTGAAAAGCGGGTTCAATACCGCAGACTAGGGTCTTTGTGTCTCGAAAACACGCAGCCTTCAGAAGAGCGATGACACTGTTGGAGTCTTTCTTTCCTAACCTGGCCATAACCGTCCGTGCACATTTATCAATAGCCAACAAGAAATCTTGTGTTTTCCTGACACCTTTCCCTTTCTTTCTGAGCTCCTCGAAATCCAAATGAACGACTTCAAACGGTACACTTGAACGCTCTGTGGCTGCCATTAGGCCTGCAGACTGCCTAGACTAACTTTATTCGTCTGGCATAGATGACACGTTAGCTGTAGGCTCTGGTATCATCTTTCAAACCAGGCCATGTAAATCTCCTGAGCACATTATTGTACGGGCCCAGAAACCACTTGGTTCTGGGGTGTCATGGTAGAGAGGCAGTATCTCGGGGAACCATTGTGGGCGGAACGTAGTATTTGCCATCGATAAACTTCCTTTCTTTGGTACCCTCCCAGAGATTTACGTGATAAATTCCTTGAGGGTGGTCAAATGCGTTAGGTATCAGTAACCTGAACAGTGCATCATCGTCAGCGAGCAGAAGACCAAGGCGATGAGAAATGACGAAATCCATCTGTTGGAGATAATTTACCCATCTAGCGATGTGGCCTCTTGGTTGTGTCATGCCAAGAAGGTGAGTCATTGCCTGGTGGTCTATGAAAAAAGTGAATTTGGCGCCTTCTAAGTACGTTAGAAAATACTGCAGAGATTTTAAGACAGGCAGTGGTTCTTTTTCTCTTGTAACGTAGTTGATTTCAGCTTCTTCAGTGTAGAGCTGTAGTACCCTATTACATAATACTTTTGGTGGTCTGACTCCGACGAGGTCTGGTACTGAACGGCGCCAGTCGCATAATATGACGCATCTGTAGTGAGCATCAATGGCAGGGAGAAGTCTGGTATCCCCAGGATAGGGTCTGGCGATATTATTTTCATAAGTTCACAGTACGCATTTTCATACTCATCATACCCCTGGTAGGGTAGACCTTTCTGCATCAAACGTGCGAGACATTTTCTCTTAATGAAATAGTCTTTGATGTAGGTGCTAAAGTGTCCGGCTGGCCTAACAAAACACGCAGTGAGTATACATCGTAGGACTTTGCCAATTTTGAAATTATTTCAACCGATTTCTGATTTGCACTTTTCGTAGACCCGTCATCAACTCTTTCGAGCAACACTACCTTGTCTTGGAAGAAGGCGCTCTGTTATTAAGTTCACTTTGAGCTGTGCAAGGCTGAGAGCATGCAAAACTTCCGCAAAGTGTTTATTATGTTGTTGCTTTCTTTTACGGTGAAGCTGTATATGGCTAGTCGATTCGTCCGTCCGTCCCTCTGTCGCCGGTACGCCGAAAACACCTCCTGCGCAACTCCATGCGCATGCGTAAAAAAGAAAGGGAAAGATATGAGCGCGAATGGCTTCGCCAGTAGTGACGTCGTTGGTCTCCATCGTACCCGAGCACGCGCGCAGCCGTTTCTCTCCGGCTCCGAAATGAGTAGACCATGCGTCATACGTACTCCTGGGGAGCAGGCAGCTTTCGATCAGCAACGCCGCGAGCAGAGCCGCGAACGAGCTCGTCTACGCCGTGCCGATGCTGCAGCCCGGGCACAAGAACAGGCTCGTGAAGCTGAGCGAAAGCAGCACCGAGGACCCGGCAGCCTACCAAGCCATCGTTTAATGAACTGTCGGAATTAACCCAGTGACAAATACCGGGACCGCACGTTTCAGCTTCGCTGATTAACCATATGTACGGAGTGCTTGGGCGGTGATTTTTGAAGGAACATCAGTCATATCATCAATGTTAACGTTGCAGAACGTGCTCAGGTTTTCATTCATGATCTTCTGAAACCACGCTGGAGAGTACGTCCACCCGAAAGGTAGTCGATTACATTCTTAAGTAAAATGGTGTAATTAACGCAGTGTACTTTTTCGTTTTCACAGGCAATGGAGTTTGCGCGAAGCCCTTGTAAAACTAACCTTGAAAGTCAACGGCAACCACAGGTCTCGTCAATTATGTCACCCACGCCATAGGGTGAGGTATCAGCTCAGTTTTTTTTATTAAGAGCTCGGTAATCTCTGCAAAGACATAAATTTCCCACTTTTTTTGGAACAGTACTTATAGGCGATGCAAATGGTGACACCGACGGTCGAATGATATCAGCGTCCTTTATTGCTTGTAGCTCTGCTTTCAGCCTTATCTTCTTTTCACGTGACCTATTATACGAAGTTCTTCGAACCACTACTTGGAGTGGTTCGAACTCGGAGGTCGAAAGGAACCACATGAGATTTCATTGATGGAGGGTAGTTCTCTAAGCAGAGAAGCTCTGAGAATTCCGTTTTTATGTCTCCCCCACAGCATATTTGTTTTAGGTGTCCAGGTGGCTCTAGCTCGTACTTTCGTGTTGTCTTCAATCCGGACCTTGCCGTTCCTGTAGATGTTCATCTTTAATTTTTTCATATCAGGGTGGGACTACAGAAAGTCATAAATTACATTTGGCAGTACTCATACATCTGTCTTAATGCTGTGGCCTTGAAAGTCAATAATTACACACGCCCACTCATTTCGTGAGCTCACAGTTCCACCGGATCCCTGGACCTGCAGGCTCCTGCCAGCATGTAGGCGGCTGATGTCCACTAGAATCCTATTCATTATGGACAGAGAGGCTCCACCGTCGACGAAGGGTTTCATTTTGTTGTCATCGACCTTGACAGGGAAGTAAATAAAGCAGGTGAACACGATGCACACTGTATCATACAAGCCTGTCATTTGTGGCTTGTGATCGACACTCACTTGTTTTTGCGGCAACAGTTGACGTGCAATCAGATCCTTCAATGTAGCACGTTGACTATTCTTCTCGACAAAATCGGTAGGTTGATATAAACATCTCTTTAGGCTATGTGATGGGATGGGTGGAGAACCCGTCGTTGATAGGTGTTCAACTCATCTTTTGCATTCAGCTCACCTGGATTAGGAACATGTCCTTCTCTGCAGGCAGCTAGTTCTTGCGTCAATCCACTGTTGGTGACCGGAATTGTATTCACTGCAGTAGCTCCTCAAATGTCACTGGTGCTCTTAACTGAACTTGGTTTTGTACATATACAAATAGCCCTCGTGCTATTATCCCCTCCAAAGTTCACTCTGATGCGTCATCTGTCGTTGCTGTTCGATGACATTCAAAATGAGGCTCCCCTCTGCCGATGTTTCCTGCTTAATGGAGAGTCGGTGGGAAGGCTCCAGGACCAAGTCCGCATGCTCCTGCAGTTGAAGGTGCACTTTAACGGATCCTGTCTTTAGAAGTTCTCCGCGACTCACTGAAGCTCCTTCCAGGACCACTTCGACGAGGTTGGCCGTTATGACGTCCCGGGCGAAGTCATTCTCTGGCTCACCTTGCACTTCGTAACGGCGGAACGATACACCCGATTGTGACGTGGGGTCAGCGAAGAATGTCACCCACATTTTCACTTCCTCGGCTGCGCCAAAATGTAGCGTTCCCAAAGTGATTCAGTGAGACATATCTGTAGAGAGACGGGTGTCGTCCGCCATTTAATCTTGCTTGTTTGCTTCCTATATTATGCCGCGTACCGACTTCGGTGGATTGGCCAAGAAGCCGGTGGTTAAACCGGTGGGACGGGGGTGGGGAGAAAACTTGAGCAAAAAAAGTATATGTTATTGAACAGCAGACAAAATAATGGTAAATGAATTTTATTTTCTCAAAGGAAAACGTGTGCTTTTTGAAAGTAGAGCAAACTGTAAGGTAATAAACTTTATTCATATTAAATTGGAATTTTGTGAAATAATAAATCAATAAGTTAACCAGGTATTCTCCTTTTGTCACAAAGGAACTCGCAGATGGTCATGCGTACGTTCCTGTGGCTAAAACGCAAAGTAGATGCCCCAAAGGAGAGAATGTTTTCAGTGTTTACAACAATGCCTAATTTTCGTAATAAAATTTTGAAGTACTTTTTTCTCTGGTTTAGAAATTTATGTCAGGTTCATAAAAATTATCGATGGCTTTAGGCTTCTTGCAGATATGGCATAGAGGGGACATTGCCATGCCAGACCTGTGTAAATAAAAATTTAGTTGTGGAATATGGCATCAAAATGTTGTGAGGATGATTTCCAATTTACGTGTGGGACACCATTGACTGTCCCAAGAGAAAAGCAAATTGTTTAAGTCTGTTATTTGAAATGTCTATATTGCAGTCTATCTTAAAAGAGAGAATTTTCTTAATGTCGCCGCGGTTATATAAGCAGAAGTCGGCAGAACATACTTGACTGGGCCATCTAGGGATGTATAAACGCGCAAGTGGGTTGACCATTTAATCTCAAAAATGAAACCATGGTGACCTGAAGATCATATCAAGCACGCGAGAGATGAGGTCGAAGGGATTAATGTTTCTAGTACATTCAAAACTGTACTGTCCGTGGAGGAGGTGAGTGCCGTGCACAATGACAACAAATCGGTCACTATTACACCTGTCGAAGAATTTGCAGGAAGATTTCCAAGAGCTAAAGTAATTGCTATAATTCCGCCTGAAATATGGGTGTAAAATCAGGAAGTCGCATTGAATAAGACCAGGATAGTGCCTCAGAAAAAAAAATGCCTACACTCGCTTTCTCTTCACGCACTGATGCATCCATCGCTATTACATTATTGATTTTCAATTACGCCAAAGGACAATGTAATAGGCCGCTTAAATATTTAGCGGGCAGCAGTTTAACATTGAAAGGAAATATGTCAACTTCAATCTTGATCGTATTTACGGGATTTTTTCGGGATGAATGATCTTTTAATGGGGGGGGGGGGGGGGGGGGTCTAGTTGTGCTCGTACAAAAAGAACCTGCGGATTGTACAGACGGGACAATGTTTCGTCAAAGAACGCAGATTTGTCTTTAATAAGTACATACTCAGATCGTCTCAATTAATATTTGTGAATGTTTAAGCAGGTTATTGCTGTGAGAATATGGGATCTGCAAACAAGTACGGGCAGTCAGGCCCCTATACAATATAACACATTATCAGCAGCACATTTTTGGCAGACTAGGAGAAATCTGCAGAGCCTCTCGCTCTAGAAGAACGAGGGGGTTATTCTCGTATGCTGACCCATCAGCGAATAAAACGCACACATATTCTAATATGGGTCCGATATACATACGATAATGATAATCAGAGTGTCTCTGCGTAGCCCAGAGCAGTGGTGACCAAGTTTGCGAATCATGCCAATAGCGCGCGTTGCCTTTGAAATAACACATTCGGTGTTATTGCGCCAGCCAAGTTTTGGATCGTACATAACGCCTAGATATCTAATAAGGTCACGCTTAGCGATTATTTCTTGGCGGTATTGGAGGGAGACATTAATATGTATATTAAAGGGAGATACATTCAAGACACTCTTGCTAACATTTAATGACATGCGAAGTTCCTCAAGCCCATCTTCAAGTATTGATGAATATGATTGTAGTATTCTATGTAATGAGTGAATATCATTCGCCGAGACAACGAATGCAAAAGTCGTCTGCGTTAACGTACAGTTGTACGTCATCACACAGTGAAATTGAACTCATTACAATATTAAAGAAAATAGGAAAAATAACGGAACCCGGTGGAAATCCTCTGGGCTGATTATACTTTGACGTCGAAACGCCGCCTTGGGAGCAATATAATTTTCTATCTCGGAAAAATTCATAAATCCAGTTTGTAATGTATGGAGGAAAGTTCATGCTCTCTAGGTTGTTCACGAGAATGAGCTGCTCTACAGTGCCGCATGCCTCAGCTATACCAAGAACCACCAACGCTGCATACTGCCGCCTCTGTCGAGCAAGCCTGTGATGCGTCCTTCCAAATCAACGTGCGCGCTCGAAATCGAGCATCCGGGTCTAAATGTAAACGGATGTGGGCTCAGTAATGTTTTATTAGTTAAAAACCTCATTATACGCTCGTTATAACACTCTTTCTATTAGTTTCATAATATTACACGTTAGTACGATGGGCCTTATGTTGCCCATTTGCCATCCCGCTCATTACTTAATTCTTGAGCAGGGGGAGAAGTTTAGCACATCTCAAATCTGGAGGAATCCAACTGTTCTTAAGGGAGTAGTTGGCGATATTACGTACGTCCTGTATAGGTACGCCAGATAATATTATTAACACGCTCGTTGTGAAACCATCTGGACCTGGAGCTCAGGGAGGTAGCAGTCGCGCAGCGTGCGCAAGCTCTTCAATCGTTACATTCATAAAATTGCGCCCAGATGCAAGCCTGACAATGTTCAATTGTAACCGAGCTGTGAAACGCTTTTCCAGTCCTCTGGCTTTTTTGTTGAATGGTGACTGAGTCAATATATATGGGCTTTGATATAGCCTTGCACAATTGAAGAAACCTAAGAAGTGCTTCTTTATTGCCACTCTTCTACTGAATATTGTGACTCTTTAATTGCAATTATTCTTTGCTAACGCAATTGTTCGTTTAAACATGGCTTCAGCATACGTGTAGTTACTCCAGTTTGTAAGAAGTTTAGTTAAGAAGAAGTTCATTTCAATGCAGCCTTTCGGCGTCCACAATTTCGTGCACAAACATGGCTCCACCATGGGACAGCCAGAACTACCTTTTGCTGTCCACGCTACAAACTCAGATTTTTATACGGTACACTTAAAAAAAAAAGCGAAGACTCATAGCTTTAGTGTCTCTCTCCACATCTAACAAAGAAGACAACGTGGACTGAAATCTTTTCCTAAATTTGTAATAGTCCAGACAAATATGTACTTCATTATCTAAAGACATTAACGGGGAGACAATACCCATCAAAATAGGGTCTTGATCACTGCTTGTGGCGTCTTCAACAACAATCCAAAACGAGGTTGGCATTCCTGAGCTAGCAAATGGTAAATCTAAGACAGAGCATGACTGGTATAGAACAAAACTTGCAGCTATAGAATATAAAAGTAAACTTATTAGAAGAAGCCCAATCCCGCGAGCGTTTCCCAGATGAATAATTGTGAAAACCCCACGCCACATGATGTGAATGAAAATCATATGCTAACAACATGTTTCTTTCTTCTTTTTTTTTTTTTGCAGTTGTCCACTATGACCTCACGTGTACGTACATCTTCTATGCCAGCAGGGAAGTAGGTTTTAGCTATATA
Organism: Dermacentor andersoni; assembly: GCF_023375885.2. Lineage (NCBI taxonomy): Eukaryota > Metazoa > Arthropoda > Arachnida > Ixodida > Ixodidae > Dermacentor > Dermacentor andersoni. The sequence goes on from NC_092815.1 coordinate 52,890,370, forward strand.
GAGCGGTGCACAGCTTGGAAGTGTTCCTTCTAATACTAAAATTTAGCATTCAGGAAATATATCCTAATATGAAGTTTTCGCTCTATTACAACCTCCTATTCTCAAAAATGCTCTTCTTCTTCTCCCTCATTACTCTTCACCATCTTTGACTCCTCACGAGCAGACAGCTTCATCGTATATAAGTTACACCCGCCTACACTAAAAGCCGGCTTTCACTCGTCGAGTAGAGCTAACGTACGTTACACTAAAGATTTAGTAGAGTTCTAAATAAAAATATTTACTTATTTACAAGAGCGCAAAATAGGGCTGGTTGGTGGAGCAACATTCCGACTAAAACAGCGAAGCAACAAGACCCCTGAAAGACGAAGCAACACAGGCGCTGTTATACTATCAACTGCTGGTTTATTTATAGGATGGATTTATACACATCTTTGCAAGGGGAAGACGCAATAGATCTCCGCAGGATTCAAACGGGGGTCTACCCAAATTTATTAAGGTTGAGCAAAATTTTCCCAACGATGTACGGGCGTGCCTGTCCGTGGTGTAGCGACTCACCACCGTCTTTGTACCACATCTCATGGGGATGCCAAAATAGACCGCCGAATTTAAATGCCTACTTAGGTATAATCTAACCAACACACTGGAGCAATGGGAGGCACAACTCGCCAGCTCAGACCCGAAGGTGCAGAAGGCTCTTCTTGGTCACGTTCGGCTAGCGGCAGAAGCCAGTGGAGCCCTGGACTTGGGGCACCACCCATCAAGCTCCTAATCCCCTATCCCCATTTCCCCAGTTCAATAAAGTTATTCTCTCTCTTATGCACGTAGATGGCGGAATAAGTGTTAAAAACGCCGAGTTCGCGTCTGCGTGTCAACAACGAAAGGAACATAAAGAAAGAAAGAAGAGCCGGCCGCAAATAATGGTGAAAAGAAGCGATATTTATGACGCGGATGAACTATCATACAAAAAAATTTCTGGCTCTCCCGTAATCGAGAGTAGATGTAAGCATGAAATGGCTACCGACAAAGCAGATTGGCTCGAGATGATGCTGTACTCGAGGACCACTTTCTGTGGCTATGAAGGCAAAGCTACGGGCGCGTGGCTGCTGCACAAGTGTTACCGCGCCAAGTAGTCGGGATGCGTTTGACAGTGCTTTGGTTGCTCGGAACAGACGCTGAATCGACGCAGCTTCCAGGTGCGACGGTTTCGCGTTTCCCCAGACGCAGAAAGGCAAAGCCACAAAATAGGCAAACCTTTACACTCAGTGGTGTGTTCTGTCTTATTTAACTGTAGGTATTAAGGTGTTCATGTTTTCTCAACCCCGGCCTAAACTAACGTGGATAAAAACTCGGGACTCTTTCCAGAAGCGCTGTGATTTGTGCGTGCTTTGCCTCCGTAGCTCTCGCTTCATAGCCACAGAAAGTTGTCCGCGAGTATAGCCACAATCTTAAAATGGGTGTAGCGGATGTTCGCAACGGCACCCCCCCCCCCCCCCCCCACCACGGCCCCCCCCCTCCGCTTCACACCACACCTCGCCATCCTGTTCACTGGTTCATAGGGACGCAAGAGTTTCCCGTCACAGACAGAATCTCGTTGCAAGTATCGTCTTGCTCAAACGGCCATTCGCGGCCCACCGGACGCTGCCAGCTTGGACGCTGCCGGACGCTGCTGGAGTGCCGGACACGCCAGGTAACTCACGGACCGCTGGTGCTGAAAAAGAGCACTCACCACCAAAAGATGACAAGAAAGTACAAAGTGCCCTGTATCTGCCTTTTGAACGTCGCCCCCTATTGGCAATGACAAATAAAACTTCATGGCACTACTAGTTACAGCTTGAGTGATATTGTGAAAAAAAAACATTAGGAAGAAATCGGAAGCGATATTTTTAAGACTTGCTTGGGAACACACACACACACACACACACACACACACACACACACACACACACACACACACACACACACACACACACACGCACGCACACGCACACGCACACGCACACGCACACACACACACACACACACGCACACGCACGCACGCACGCACACATACACTTGCATCTGGAACATAAATGCACGCCTCACTAAATGTGCAGGCTGCAGGAATGAATGCTGCAGCTACACCACTCACGCGGGCAACGAAGAGGATCTGTATAATACAAATAAAAAGTCAGTTTCAGTCGCGACATAGTTACCCGGACAGAGTTCGAGCTTGAAGCCGTCTTTTCTTACGTGACAGATACACATATACATGTAAACGGTGGTAAACAGAGCTTTTAACAGCGAGGGTCCGTAAAACGCAGTGCGTCGACACGGCGGCTCGAGAAATGCAAGAATTAAAATATATTAGAAATCCGAGGCAAGCGGCCTTCGCGTTCCATTACTAGTCGCAACAGTGTACTCATTCTGTAGAGAAACATGTAAACGGATGGAATCAAGAGATATCTCGCATTTCAAAACTTCTCATTGCAGACGCTCGCTGCCAAGTCGCTACCAGAGAAATGAAAGAAGGAAAAAAAGGCTCTTCTGCGCCCGACCTAGCGTGCACAGGCTGTGAATATTCGCCATTCCTAGCTCCCTGCTAAACAACCCGGTGACTCAGGCGACGACCATGCGGGGCGAGCCAACCTCCCCAACCGCCTTCCGCGCCCGGAGGTTTCAACCTTGCTGACCACTTCCTTGCCCTAAATCATTTTGTGTTCCTCGGTTTTCGCTCGGCGCAGGAATTTCAAGAAGCGTCTTGCGGCGGCGCGTTTCTTTATCGCGTTATTTCGAGCAGCGCGTCTTCCCCGCATGCTCTCATCGCAAATGAAAAAGGGCAGCAATCCGTCGTGTCGAAACGAAGAGGGCAAAACTCGCTGCACTTTGCGCCGTGTCACGCACGAGCCACTCTCCAGGTTTATTCTGCGCTGTTTCGTCCCGAGGCATTCCGTGTAATTTAAAAGCCTGCAGCGGTGCGCGTTCTACACATTGGAAGGAGGAATTGTAGAGAAAAAGGTTTAGCTGCTGTCACGCACTATAGGCGCGTGTTTATATAAGTTGATTAGTTCTTCCCGCTTGGTGAAAAAAAAAAGAAGACAGGAACCTATACGAACACATATGGTAAACACTTTATTATGTGCGGATTGACCAGAGTGCCGGTAATTGATAGTTTGATGACGAGGGCTAAAGCTGATATTTCTATGATCTACAATACTCTCTCTCTCAATCAATCAATCAATCAATCAATCAATCAATCAATCAATCAATCAATCAATCAATCAATCAATCAATCAATCAATCAATCAATGTAACGAGTGAGAGATAGAGCGCCAAGCAGCGGAAGTAAGCTGTAATGAGCCGCCTAGCCAAAATTACTCGAGTCGAAATAAGTTGATAACAACACTGAATTAAGCGAATTCCGCAGCCAGTGCGTATGGCAGAAGCCAATTAGTCGCGCCCTGCATTGTCCCTTGTTTTCTTTATCTTTTTTTCATTTGGACTTCCTTCGTCTCGATCGCGCTTTCGTTTGCTTAGAAGGGACTTCGTTATGCGGATTCTGCACACCGTCAACAGCTAGCATGCATTCATGATGACTGCGCTTTCTTGTAAAGCGCACGCAAGTAACCGTGTTGCGTCCCAGTTTCGCGTTAACTCTATTTCGTCGCCTTTCGCATGCACAGGGTCTGGCATCCCGCGTTCGGTGCCCGCGTCAGCAACGCACCTTTTTCGTATTCTTCTCTGTTTCTTGCCCCGAGCAGAAGACGTGCGATGTTTACGTCGAGCCGGAGTCATGTCTTCGGGAAGAGCAGGGGCGGCTTGCACGAACATTTAATAACAACATTAATAACGAATTTAAGAACGCGTAATAACGAAAATAACCAGGAATTAAAGAACGCGTTCCTGCGCGGACTAGGCGTTGTCTAAGGAACTTTTAAGAACGCGTTCTTAAATTCGTTATTATTTTTGCTATTAAATGTTCGTGCAAACCGCCCGAGGTGTATGAACGGCGTCTGCACAGCCAGCGCGCGAATCATTTCAGGTGATGGCGTCAGCCTTCCCGGGACCAAATCACCGGTAGTCTTCATACGAAAAACTGCGCCCGAACATTCGCCTGCTGCTCTCATTAGGCGTGCTGACAGCTTGCAAGTGGGGGTTACTGGAGCCTCCTCGCGCTATTTCGCTCCTTTCGTCAGTGAAAACGACGTTCTCTCCACCACAGCGGCAACTTCTGGAACACGTGGCTGTAACTCTATGTACGTTGCAGTGTTTCTTTTTTTTTTTTCTCGTTCGTTTTCGTGATACATTGCCTGTAGTAACTAGGGCCTATAATCAGTGGCTGCTTCGCCAGCACGAAGTTTAGCCTGCCGCGCTCACCTGCGCTCTTTTCCACGACTATATCTGAGACCGTGCGCACGTTTCAAGGAAGCCGAGGTGCAGAAGCCCCTTTGAAAGAAGAGCGATCAATGTCTATATAGATAAGCTCGCGAGCAATTACTTTTTTTGAGTTTAATTAGACAGCAAATTGAAAACACATTAAGGAACGCGGCTTCTCTCGTTGATTACTAGTACCTATCTAAGGATAGAAAAAGAAATCGGAATGCGCCTCGTTCCGCTAAGATTCAATCGTCGAGTGTTACGATTCTCTTTGACAAATAAAGAAACTGTCTTTGTGTGTCGTCTGTCGTCGACGAGATGGTGTCCTAGTGCCTGCACATGTTTTTATTTATTAATATTACTGCTTTTGCGCTGCCGCAAGATAAAAAGAAGCAGAAAAGAAAGACGACGTTCTTTAGAAGAGACGGCGCAAAGGGAGAAAGAAGACGAAAGAACAAACTTGGCCGAAGTGTAGCGTAATTAAGCACATCGCGATGGTAAGGCTCTTTCGCGCGAATTTCCATTTTCTAATGAATTTTCCTTGGTGCCGTTATCTGAGGCTCGTTAAATTAGCGCGCTTAAATATTTCAGCTATTCTAAAATGGTTGGTTGTATGCTCTCATGGGAGCTTCAATAGCCATTAGACAGCCCCTGACGATATAACGTGCGACGTGTGCGAGCAGGATAGAACACAATGTCAACGTACGCTTGACGTATTTCGAAAATTACAAAATAAGAATAGTTAACCTTGTAGCTGTTGTGCCAACGCAATTTGTGTTTGTTTTTTGACAGCAATATGAAGCAATGGGAGCAATTCATTTTTTGCTTACCTTATGCTAGACTGAGCACAGAAATTTACTCATTAGGGTTTCCATTTAGCGCAAAGAGACCGTTGAGACCACAGAAATCCATAATGAGCTAGGAATGGGCCACAGTTTTTTGTGTGTGTGTTTACACGGGTAGACCTTCTTTTGTCGCACACAATGACGTGTTCTTTTCTTTTTTTTTTTAATTCGTATCGTGCAATGCATTTGATACACGCTTTGAACACACCTATGTGATTCGATGCAGGTAAAAGCTTCAGTTAATGGAAATCCACTAAGTATTTCCACCTGCATAGTTACACTGCTTTATAGTTGAATAGGCTTATGCTCTAGTTTCCAGGTTGTTTATAACATGAGAAATCAGGCGCATGAGGTGCGCTGCAAGCGCCATCACGGGTTTAAACGACAGGAATGTACTATTATAAAGGCCTGAAAAAATCTCGCAGGTACAATCAGTTTTTTTTTTTTTTTGGCCGCCACTACGTGAGGGGCGCGAGCGTGCGTAAAAAAAGGGCGCCGCTGTAATCATTTCCGCAGACGTAAAAAAAACTGCGTGGTCGTTCTAACGTGATAATTAGGCTCAAGATTGTGTAGCTCTCTTGCAGCGCCCACTCTTGATAATGGTGTATATAGGAGGTACGACGGAGGCACGATAAAGGTATAACGGTGTAATGTTGGCTCATTGGAACACTCCCTAAACCTCCGATTGCCGCTTACACAGCCTCAGTCTATCAGTACAGCTGAGTTCAACACAAAACACCCATCACGACACGGCACTACCCCGCTCTGTTGTGTGTAAGTTGGAGTACACTAATTCAGACAGCTATGACATTGCAATCACTGGCTCACCCATGCGCACTCAATGCAGACGTGAAAAGACCATCGATCCCCTCCTCTGCCACGGTTCCTACTTCGAGGAATAACGGCAGGCCCGCGGCGGTAGCATAGTGTCTATATGGCGCAGCGCTGCTGAGCTCAGGTCACGGCGGCCGCATTTCGATGGCGGCGAAGTGCAGGAACGCTCGTGTACTTAGATTCAGAAGCATGTTGTTAAAAAAGTAGTACCCCAGGTGGTCCAAGTTTATCCGGAGTCCCCCCACTATGAGGCGTGTCTCAGAATTATATTGCGGGATTGACAAGTAAAACACCCCCGAATTTAAATAATTCAACGACGTCACACTCTCCGGTGTGCCTCGGGCAGACTAGATCATCGGCCTTTTACCGACGCAAGGTATCCCGAGAGCTTGGCCTCTCAGCTCACTGCAGGACACAAAGCCACGTGTGCTCTTCTACAGTATCTGGAGTCGACAGATTTGATTGCCCTGCTGTGGACACGCGGCTTCTTGTCTAGGGCGAGTGATTGCCAACCTGAACTCCTGCATTCTCTCTCTGTCTTCCGCTTCCCCCTACCCGTTCCAAAAAGTAGGCAGCAAACTCTGCAAAGCCCATTGCCTCCTTGCCTTTTCTTCGCCCCTCAAGTTGTCGTTTAAAGCGAAGCGTTCTTTGCCTCTTCATTCGACTTTCCCGCCAGCGCGCCGCTGCCGCCGCTGCTGCTTATACTGCTGCCGCCGCTGCTGTGCTGCTGCCGCCGCTGCTGCTGCTGCTGCTGCTGCTGTGCTGCTGCCGTGCTGCTGCCGCCGCTGCTGCTGTGTTGCTGTCGCTGCTGCTGTGCTGGTGTTGCACACTGCGGGGGTGGGGGGGGTGTGGTGGTTATAGTTTATAGCGTGTATTTACATTGCAGGAGCGAGTCAGAGATAAAAGGCGACGCGAGAAACTATTTTGGACCTACCGTGTCGAATGTGCACAATGCCCACTGGAGCTCCCTGGGTGTCGCCACTTTAGCCTCTTGACAGCTGTAATTATTAATGATCGCCCTCAAAAGCATTGCAGAAACTGCAGCACTTCCCTTTCTACTAACGTGCGAGTCCAGCAGATAAGTAGATAGAACTGCAGAGAGGAGGGGAGGAGAAGAGACCGTTACCATACAAGGGGGGGGGGGGGGGTGACATAAGAAGGCAAGGAAACCATACTACTACACGACAGTGGTTGCAGGGAAACTGCTGGACACGGTAGCTTTGCGGCTATCGCATTGCTAGTGGTCGCGGATTTGATCCCGACCGCGGCCGCCATATTGCGACGGGGGGGGGGGGGGGGAATTGAAAACCCACGTGCATTTAGATTTTGGGACACGCTAAAGAACATCACCGGGTCAAAATTAATCCGGAGTCCGCCACTACAGCGTCCCTCATAATCCGATTGCGGTTTTGGCACGTACAGCCCCATAATCAAATTCATGTTTAGTACTTCTGCCACGATGCGATGCGCCATTTGAGGCAATGACAATGCTCAACCCTCTCAGAGGTTATGAAATATGGCGCACAAAAACGGCACAAGCCACAACAACGTCCCTCTCCTTGTGTGTTCAGTGTACTACGCAGACAAACAGCAGTGGTGCACTCAAGGCAACATTTAACATCAGCTCACCACTCTTGTGTTAGACTAGACGTTGAAGAAATTAAGCTTTCGCCGTCAACGCCACCGCTAATTATCGTGAATCAATGCAACCAGCACAGAAGGCTTTGCTTACATCGATTCCTACAGTGCGTGGAATCGGCATAATTTATCACTTGCTCGTTTCCTAAATGGCACAGTTAGAATAAAACGTTTAACTCTTACATGGGCATCCGTTGACACCAGCGGAACGGCTACCCCGCCGGCTTAATCACTCTTCATTGTGAAAAAGTTAGTGTACTCTGTGATTCTAGGACGGCAGTGAAAAATTACGCCAGAGCAAGGGTGTGCGGTGAAGTCGCGCGTGTGTTGCGTGTGGTCGATCTCGCGAGTGAAAGTCGGTGTGTGGTGATAAAGTGGTTTCCGGCCCACATGGGCAGTGATGTGTCGGATTGCGGCAACGCAAACCACAACGAGACGGCGAACGCGGCGGCGCGAGGACTAACTAACCGTGCCGCAGCTACTACGGTCGACCCGTCGTAGTGGAGGGAAAGCAAGGACAAAATGACTTCCTACAACGAAATTGTGAAATCGTACAGGCTAGAGCGAAGGACGATGCCGCCACCTCATCCGGGCTTGACCCTTAAGGAGGCGGTTTTATATCGACAACTTCAAACGGGGTCGTTATTCACCCCGGTGCTGATGAGGCACGTGTGTCCAAGTGTTTATGAAAGTGATCTGTGTTGTGTGTGCCGAAAGGAAAGAGCCACCGCAGCTCACATCCTTTGGGACTGTGCTAAGAATCCGCACGAAGCTCCAACAATAACAACGATCCCGCCGCGGCTCGAGGCCGCAGCGAGATGCTATGACCAAGATGTCCAAGCCCAGGTCGTCCAGCAGATCTCGGCGGCCCTCGAAAGGCTACGACAGAGCGAAACCGGAGGGAGGCTGCCACCCCAAAAGAGGGGCAGGTGCGGTCGACCAAAGGGAGTAGTGTGGCCGCGGCCGAACCAGAGGCGCCACACGCCGCGAAGACGTCATGGCCGCGTCACGGTAACGCCTCCCTAACAGGGGAAGGCTAACCGTTCTGCAGGCATTCATAACAAAGTTTCTTCACTCACATGCATGAAAAGTGCAGCAATGAAAGAGAATATCCTACGTTCTTCTGGACGATCGTTTACGCATTTTCGACGGAACGCACCTTGCTAGCAGCTCCCCCCCCCCCTCTCACCCCCAAAAAATGAAAGGAGTTCTCAGCCCATATCGTGTTGATCGATGTTATCTTCAGCGATGCCATGTCCCTGTCAGCTCAATGGCACGCCCCTATTTAAGCAGTGTGCATTTCCAAGACTTCGGCAAAAGAACAAAAAAGTCAGAGTACGAAAGCCAACCGACATAAGAAAGAAAAAGCGTCTAAACTCAAAGAGCTTATTTTAATTTTCAAGAAATAGTTAAATATAGATGTAAAACAGAAAGGTTGTAATCAAGAGAAAAAAAGATAATTCAGTAGACAAGGCTTCAGCAGTGAATCCTTCCGCTGAAACCTTTATAGTAGTAGGGTAGACAGAAGCACATTTCCTCCCTATAGCGTGACCAAGGGTGTTCGAACAGAATTTCAAAAAAAAACTAGACCATAAACGTTTCTCGCGATCATTAAAAACACCACTCTGTTAAACACTGTCCGTGCTTATTGCGGCGTAAGAAAACTGCCATGGCTCACTTCCGCTGTGTACACAAAGTTGCTTCAAAAATAGTGGCCGTCGCTAAAGCAGCAATAAATTTAACTGTTGTGCAACTCAACTGTGGCTTAATGTTCAACTTCTGCGTACACAAAGGATTTCGGAACGAGGCTGAACGAACACGCATGAGTGCCCAGACCCGCACTTCATTTTATATTTCAGCGGAGCTTCTGTCATATGAAACAGCTTGACAACCGAGGAGAATCACGGAGTAGAGATTAATCAAGATGTGGAATTTACAGTTCGCACAAAAGTAAAGAAGCTGATAAGGCACGAGTTCTTTACCCAACAAAGCATTTTCTCCGCAGGAATAAAAGAAGGCTGACATTTACCTTCATGCTTTTAGTGATCTCAGCCGTCTATAGGATTTGCACTGAGTGCATGTAGAGAAGAGCTCGATGCATGAGGAAGAGTGTGTGCCGATGACACACATATATGTGGGCATCGAAATGCTACGAGGCAGGATCGTGGATGCAAGACGTGTAGATAAAGATGGCGTGACTTGTCGTTACATTGGTGGGCCGTCATTCCATGTCCGCGTGCGCATATTTTCTGCAATCAACCACGCCTTTTTGATGGGAAAGCGTGAAATGGCCAATTGAGCAACAAAGCGGGCGGCGTCTGTGGCAGCGAAAAACCGTCCCCTAATTCGCTGCGACGCTGGCTCGCACTTGCGGGATCGGGCTGTACTACGTACCGCTATGGAGTCCGAAGCATCTCCATCGTCGGCGGCCACAACCTCGGCAGTAGGAGAAACGTGGCCGTCCACGTCAGTACGCCACAGACGAGGTAAGAGAGCGGAAGAACGCAGCAAAACGAGCGAAGAGTAGGGCAGCGAAATCCACCCATGGTCGTCAACTCCCCCAATACACGGCGCGCGGAAGGAGCATTAACGCGAACACTACTCGCAGCGTAAAACTCGAAGGACCGTTCAGCGGCGTTCAATTGGCCATCAACGCTTTCGCATGCACAACTCAATAGCATTGCTTAGGTGTCCTCGAATCTTTTTCTGAGGAAGTGTGTCTGCCGTATTTAGTAAGAGTTATACTTGTGTTGCACTTCCTTTCGGTGCGTGCGTCGAGTGCGCGCAACAGTGATTTCCTGCGTGCCTAAATATTTTCGTCGACGGAAATGCGGTCTAAACAAGTTAATATCTTATGTGCCAGCACTGCCCTGGCCGGTGTCGCTATCGGCTGATTGGTCGGATGGTCAATTCATGTATTGAGTGGCTTGCTTCACGTGTGGATAGACTGACAATGTGGGGAGGCAAATGTTTGGTCTGAGCTCCTCTTTTTGTGAATTTAAAACTTGCTCCCACATGTTTATCAATTCGGTATCGTGGAGAGTTAAATGCGAGGAGACATGAGATTACAGTGTTTGTTGGTTTGATGGTTTTATGCTGGCAGTACACGCCCAGTCACTCGACCTCAGGGCCACGTTGTATGCCAAAATAAAGAGAACAATATACTTTCATCGGCAACGTAGATAATTCGCAAATCCTGCAAATATATGACGGTGCTTTTCGTCGTCCATGAGCAAAATAGCTGTGTTAAATATGTGACTCAAACTCATAACCATTGCGGCGCCTATCCAGGGGATGGTATTTTTCTTTGTGAAGGATAATAAAGTGATCACATGGCCTGATGATGCTACACGGACCCATTTCCCCTGTGTAGGAAGACTTGAGTTTTGAAGTGGTAAATGTAGAGTGCGCACAGCAGCATTCGCCTACGAGTCATGGCAAATCCATATATACATATATCTATCGAAGGTGATTGTCAAAGGAAGCAAGTTGCGCATGCGTTTATCATTTATGTCACATTTCCTAATGTAGCTAATTATCTTTGAAAATCGTACGTACAGTGTTCCTTCCTGTTCCTATGCGGTCACGGCGTCGACACATCGTTGCCGAACTTCACGTCGCTGGCGCAACGTTCATCATTGATCATGACGGTCTCGCATTCACGCCGTTCCTTTTATTTATTTTTTTTCATTTTTGCTACAGTCGTCGAAGCAGCGCGCTGAACTGCCCTTTGTCCGCCTACAAGGTCCCCGAACATCTGACGTCACCTCAGCGCCTCTCAGGCCAACCAGCGAGTTCCAGTGACACTGGCGTTCTGCCTCTCCCCTGGTGGTCTAATTTCTGTGCTCTCGCTCCGCCTCCGTGGCAGCTTTCTCATCATCACTACGGCACTACCCCGTATTCACTACCCAGTAGAGAAATTGCGGCCTCCGACCTCCAGCCCCAATATCTTGGAAGAAGCAAGTAAACTATTCCCTTTAAAACCATGTGCTGAATATGCACTTTCACTGAGATGATAAATTTCAATGAGTTGTCTATACAAGTTTTCGACTTCAAATAGCGGTAATGAGCTTTGTGAAGTCGGTGTCAGCTTACGGGGGACGAAGGTACAAAGTTTTCACGGCGGCTAACGACCAGTCAGTCCTCTTTTGCTGCCAAGTCATGATGTAGACAACAAGATGACATAAGCCTTAGGCCGCTTCAGTCTGCAAGACTATTACTTAATACGCACCTAGCCGAGCAAAAAAGATGTGCGGAGAGCTTCCCTGTGACAAAACATCGAGCAAAAAATTAAAGCAATATGATTTTTTTACAGCAGGGAGCACATGCACCAGCTTATGTGACGGAAGATGGCCGTACATGTCTGTAACTAACTACGAAACTTATCGTTCCTCGTCGTGATTAGTTGTGCGATGCACTGCATATGAGAGGCCTCTGTCACGAATCCCTCGCCGAGAGCGAACTTCGGCACTGATGACACGTGCCTGACGAACTCCATCCATCAGGCACTTCGTTCACGAAGTGCCTGATGGAGATTTAACGACACTGGTTGACGAGGACCTGGAGTAGCTACGACGAGCTGTTTTGCAGTGGAGCCCGCTGAGGCGATGCACCTCATTCGGTGAAATCTGGGCGCCGGACAACGCGAAAGGACCGCATTTCTACATCGAACTGCGCTATAAAGGGCGGAAAAAAAAGAAGGCAACTGGACGGAATGCATTCACGACGCGTGACAAATGGCATCGATTTCCTTAACGCGCGATCCTAAATTTCTTTCATTCGTGCTTTCACAGACCGCGGGCGCCGGTTCTCTTATTTTCTGCCCACTCAGTTCTTTTTTTGTCGTTTTTTGTTGGTTAAACAGTGCGCGATAGATCTTTACTGTCAGGCCAGTGCAGGAGTACCATAAAGTTTGCTTCTTTATATGTCCTCGTCTCCGCGTCCATATTCGGGCGTTGCATGTGTTCGATGACATTTAAGGTCGCTGCTTCGAGTATATTTCGATTTCGCTTATCGCGCCTCGTGGTTTTTACAGTCGTACATTTTTGCTTGCGCATCCGAAGATCGCACTTGTATTTTGCACATTTGTAGCTTGGTGTTGCGAACACTTTTTATTATTCTTTAGGTGTTCGTGGAATTCGCGGTAATAGAGGACGATAGCGAGAGACGTCATGCGATTTATTTTGTGTGTATTTGTGTGCTTTCTTGATCTCGCGCTGAGAGTGAAAACAGCTGTTCGCAAGAGCGCACTTGTCATGGCTTCATCTTGGCTATTTCTGGCGATGCAATTACGCACTTTTTTTTCTGTGGTCCGCATAGAAGCACATCTCCGCGTCAGCGTCATTGATGTGCAGATGACCATGCACTTACGTATAGGGCGCTAAAGCGACGTTCCATGGAACAAAGGACGAGGTATTTGGGACCCCTGTTCCACTCTGCGTGATTTAAAATACCAGGCTTCTACAAAACGGTATAGTCATTCGCAGACATGGGGAACATGGACTTCATCAAAATTTATTTTGACTCAGCAGCTGCTGTTACAAATGACAAAGTATCCGACTCAAAAGCTATTCTCAGATAGCAAAATACAGAACTTAGACGCAAGTATTGTTGCTGTGCCGTTGCAAACAATGCTCTAACTCTGGAAGCAATTTAATATTATGTTTTACAATCTCCAGCCTAAGTTCAGCAGTAATATATGCAGCATTAATATATGTTTGCTTCCTCTAACGGTAATTGATGGTCAAATGTACGCTTATGGCCTCGGATACACACGCACAGAAACACAAACACACACGCACACATACACACACAAATGGAAATTGCTCCGTTTAGTTTCTGCACGAGAAATCAAAATCAGTGTGTTCTTACGACTTCCTACTGCAGAATACGTCTTCAGTAGGCAAAATTAGTGTAATTCATCTAACAGCGTTTACTTCTTCGATCAAAGAAAACTAAAATCCCTTGTTAACTGCTGCAGCTTTGTGCAACTGCAGTGTGATTTTAAAATAAGAGGGCGATACTTTACATCTGAAAAAAAGAAAACCCAACGGGACCTAGATAAAGGTGACAGTGCGTACAATGGAAAAGTAAGAGCTGAGTGCACTGGTTGAACAGCTGGAGACATTTGTGTACGCGACCACCGAATGAAACAGCCACGCGTGGCAATCCTTGTGTCCAATGAGGGTCGCACACACAGCAAACGTCGCGTCGGGCGCGAGCAGGTTTGGGGAAAGGAGGGAACCCTTACTTACTCGGGAGGCGCACGGGTATCCGAAGCGCTATCATCGCCACTGGGCATGTCGCATGAGATCCCTCTGACGATAGAGAGGGCTAGCGTGCTCGATATTACGGTAAACGTAAGCGGAGTGGACGCTTTAACGGATGGGTGGAGACGTAATCGTGAACGGCCTGCACGGTGCAGCCACCTGGTGGGATATAGCAATGCGATCTTTGTGCGTGTTAGCACAGTTCAGACGATGAGAAAAAATTATGGAGTTTTACGTGCCAAAACCACTTTCTGATTAGGAGGCACCCCGTAGTGGGGGACTCCGGAAATTTGGACCACCCGGGGTTCTTTAACGTGCACATAAATCTAAGTACACGGGTGTTTTCGCCCCCATCTAAATGCTGCCGCCATGGCCGGGATTCGATCCCGCGACCTCAGGCTTAGCAGCCCAACACCATAGCCACTAAGCAACCATGACGGGTCGGCCTGACGATGATGCGTGTTTCATGAAGAAGTTGTACTGTACTCTGTACCCTCACATTTTATTTTTTTAATTACTCAGTTAATTTCTTTTGTGATTCTGTTCACAACTTATTCGCTGCAAACTAGTTGCGCAATGTTGCAGCATTGCTATACCCGAAATCTACAAAAGAGCTGTCATGCGTCTGTAAAACCATTCTTGACAAACGCCTGTCCCCAGCCGAAACGTAGAAATAAATTCGTTGCGTTATACATCTTCCTCTTACCCGACAAGTTTTAACAGGTATACTGAGCGTTATAAAGTTGTTTAGCGGGTCTTTAGCTTACTAACTTACACTTAGCATATGCCATACCTCAGTGTTCTCACTGTGACCTCTAGAAGTCGAGGCCGCGTCACCTCGATAGACAGCGACCGGAACTTTGTATTTGTCAACACGGCCGGAAACAAGATTACTGGCAAGATCAGGCTAGTTACGAGTTTGGCTAGTTCAGGCTAGTTCTCCGACACGAGTCTGGCGACACATTCAGTGGTAGACACCTATGCCCGAATTCATGCAGCCGCGCAACATGAAGCTACTACTTGTATATACGGAGGAGACGACGAAGTCGCTCTTTGCTGGAACCCATCTCTCTCAGCTAACTACATTTCATCCAATTTTACACGATTTCCGGGGCGCTTTACGCGTCTTCCCTTGCGGCTATGGTCTGCCTCCTACAGGCCCGAACGTCCAGAGGACTACTACAGCGAGCTCTTCATTGACGCATGCCACCTGCTCCACCAGTAGGAAGACTCTACTGAAGCTCCTGCTCTCGTGAACATGGACGCGGAGCTCGTCAGCCCGGCAAGCCAGAGGTCTACTTTGATAAGGTCATCAAGGAAGCGAGGCACTTGGTCCAGCACCAGCGAACACGCTTAGGTTGACTCAATCTCAGGCGATGGCTCGTCGGATGACAGCTTTGTGTCGGTGATGAGGCGAAAGGCCAAAAGGAGGCTCATCAAGACGTCATAACGTAGGAGTACATCAACCCTGCAGGCAAAGAATGAGCGCTGGCCGCACACAATCCTCTTCATACCTGTGGACTCTTCCATCAGCCTTCGAGGATCAGACAAGCTCTCTTCGTTTTCCTTGAAGGAAAAGGGAGAGAGAGAGAGAAAGAGAGGAATATAGGAAGGCAGGCATGTTAACCAGTCAAGGGTCTTTTTGGCTACCCAACGCTGGGGGAAGGGATAAGGGGAAGAGAAGGGAGAGAGAAGGCGTAGCGACGTGTACGGATAGTACCAGACGTTCCGAGAAACCAGACGTTCTGAGAAAGCACAAAAGTGCCTTCACTGCCTTCTGAGCCGATGATCGATGGGGACGGTACGTGCTCTAGTACTGTCTGTTCACTCAGAGGACGATCATTCAATTTCCTCAATGTCTTGGACAAAAATTGTCTTTGTGCTTGAAATTGAGGACAATGGCACAATAAGTGGTCAATATTCTCCTCACATCCGCAAACATCACATGCAGGAGTATCAGCGGGGACCAGGGAAGCAATTTGGCGGTTCATTACCGCGACTGCAATAAATGCAGAAAAAGTGCGCCATTGTTCGGTTGTGTGACCATTTTAGGGAAGGGCAAGACCAGATACGAACACAAAATCCTAGAAGCTTTTCACATTGGAAATGAGAAGGAAATTTGTATCAGTGATACCTCTATGAGTTTAACAAACAAGGAACGTGCTTACCTATCGAGTAGGTAAAATATGATTAATAAAAAATTCACATTCATGCACAGGTCTTGGGAGGAGTAGAAGTCGCGCATGCGTCGGCTGTTTTCACACGATAATGTATCTATGCATATGTCTTCGGAGGACTTGAAGATGCGCATGCGTAGGAGATCATGTGCGGCAATGTAAATTTCAATAAAGTGCAGTTGAAAGCCCAGCGTCCGTCCTGTCTAACGCCTTTTCCTTGTGTGCGCATCCTTTGTGTTTCGCTGGTACCCCCTTTTTTCAACTTCATCATGCACCAACTGGCCCAAGAGCTTGCGCTAATAAACAGGTGTATGGCGTCCAGTAGACTTGCAGCAACTCATCGGCTACACGCAATATGTAGCACGTATAAGGCGACAGCGTTAAGTGCCCCGTGTCGCAGCAAGCTCGGAGTCGGCGTCCGGGTCCGGTGTCGACCGTCCTTTCGGGAAAACAGCCATTCCAAACCAGGCATACCCAACCACACAGACTCTCCGTGCAGCTTCAAAAAGTTACTGAACTAACTGGATTTCGTAAAGTAAAATGCGCCAGAATAATTGTAATGCACGACTTACACACAACCTACTGTTGGAATCGCACCGCTGGCACGAGTTGTTGGAACCTCAGTGCTGACACCCGTTGTTGCAAATGGGCCGCAAGCCCCAAGGGTAGCGTTGGCCTGGCGGCCTGGGGCACTGGAAGCATCCGAAGGTCCCGGCAAAGCATGAGTCGACTGGTAACAGAACAACTGGTTTATTCTAACATCGCAAAAGAGCGGGCGGTCAGGTCGACCGAAGTGAGAGACGGGAGAGCACGTAACTCAACGGATGAAATCGGAGCCTCTCTCTTGGCGTCCGGGGGCAGCTGCTCTTATACTTTCGCAGTTGAGGGCAAGAAGGAAGACCTCGTGACGAGACCACGTGACGGCGGGTACGGACAGACTGAGAGACACTTTGAGACGAGTGTAGTGACGCATCGCCAAGCTGGCGCCTGTCAGACCTCCTCGCTTCACACTTGGGGAGCTCCTCTCCCCGGCTGCCGCGCTTTGACAAGCGTGGGCACACACACACACACGCACACACGAAGACACGTGGCACTGAAACACGCCTGGACGCGCTTGGCGGGGAGACTGCGGGAGCTCCGAACGGGCCAAAATGTCCGCCGCTTTGAACGAAGCTCCGGCGTCCGTTGCATCCGCGCCAGCTATACCGCGCGTTGTAGGCGAAACGTAACAGACCGCCCCGCCGGGGGAAGGAGATCCCGATGGTCAGGGGACTGCATCCGCTGTCCGGAGGGATGTCGCTTGATGATGCTCATAACCGAAGTCGGTCGTCCTTCGGCGTTTCTTGAGCGCAGCGCACAGAGAAGGCCTCGTTCTCTCGTTCAGGTTCACACAGGACACTGCAAAGTGACTTCGGGAGAGTTGCCATTTTTCTCTCGTTCCCAGCAAGCGTTAGAACTACGCCGAAACTCAACCGCTCAGTCAGCAAGCACGACACAACCCTCACTAAGCCATGCCAGGCTCTTTCCCCTTTTATACCACTGCCTAGTTCCTTACAGTAGTCTAGCAGCACTCAGAACGCGTCCACAAATTGGAAAATTGCACTAGAAAGCACGTCATCACTTTAAAACACTACACAAAAGCAATATGTTAAAAATCCTGCCTCAGGAAGAAAAACATCAGTAACAAATAACTTTGAGGCTGATTCTTACGTTAGGGGCGTCGACTTAAGCCATCGGCGTTACCGTTGAGACTCCCCTTTTTGTAACGCACCTCAAAGGAATATTGTTGCAAAGCGAGGCTCCAGCGCAGGAGGCGGCCATTTTTGGGAGAGATGGTCTGCAGCCATTGGAGAGGGCAGTGATCCGTCTCAATGATAAACCTCGAGCCAGCTAGGTAGCATGACAATTTCTGAACGGCCCACACGATACACGCACACTCTTTCGCGGTGGCGCTGTACGCCTGCTCACGACTGGTCAGCTTACGACTAGCATACAGGACGGGGTGTTCTACTTCTCCCTTTTCCCGTTGGTTATAGGGTTTGAGCAGATTACAGTGGTAAACTTGCTGTGCTTTCCGTTTTCCTGGCAGACTGACCACGTAGTTAACGTCCGAAAGTTTTTGAACAATCCGTGCTGGGCCCTCCCACTGCACGTCGAGTTTGTTCTTTAGCGATGTGCGCAATATCATGACCTCATCGCCCACCTCAAAACGACGGGCCCTGGCTGTCCGATCATAATAAACCTTGGCCCTCTGCTGGGCCTTTGCCATTGCTTCACCTGACAACTCCTGTGCCCTTCTTAAGCGTTCGAGGAGCTTAAGCACGTACTCCACCACGACTGGGTCGTCGCCCCTGCCTTCCCACGATTCTCGAAGCATGCGAAGCGGAGATCGCAGCGAGCGACCGTACACCAGCTCAGCTGGCGAAAACCCCGTAGCCGCATGCGGCGCAGTCCGTAATGCAAACATCACCCCAGGCAGACACAGCTCCCAGTCAGTTTGATGTTCAAAACACAATGCTCTCAACACGCGCTTCATGACGGAGTGGAGCTTCTCAACGGAATTCGACTGGGGGTGGTGCACTGAGCTGTGTAACAGCTTTACCCCGCACCTTTCGAGAAAGGCTGTCGTCAAAGCGCTAGTAAATACTGTGCCCTGATCTGATTGGATTTCCGCAGGAAAACCAACTCGCGCAAATATGGACAGTAGTGCATTGACTATCTCAACTGAGCTTAGTTCTTTAAGCGGCACTGCTTCAGGGAACTTTGTCGCTGGGCAGATCACAGTCAAAATGTGTCTGTACCCCGTGGCTGTTACCAGCAGAGGTCCCACTGTATCAATAACGAGCCGTCTAAAAGGCTCCGTAATGATAGGTACCAACTTCAACGGCGCCCTCGATTTGTCCCCTGGTTTGCCCACCCGCTGACAGGTGTCACATGTCTTCACAAAGTGGTCTGCGTCCCGAAAACACCCTGGCCAATAGTACTCTTGCAAGAGACGGTCCTTAGTTTTCTTAACTCCTAGGTGTCCGGACCACACACCCATGCGACAAGCGCAACAGATCCTGACGATAGCATTGAGGCACGATCAGCTGATCGAACTCCACTCCTCTGTGGTCTAGATACTTTCGGTACAGGACCCCACCTCTTTCCACAAAGCGAGCATTTTTCTTGGCGATACCTTCCTTGACAATGCAGCGTATGTTTTCTAGGCTGCCATCCTTCTTTTGCTCGGCTATCAAAGCCGCCCGGCTGACTTTTAGCAACCTATTAAGTACGTCTGACGTAGGCGCGATGAGCAAATCTGCAGATAGCTCTTCTAACTTTCCCGTGTCGGGAATTTCCTCTCCAGTATCTGGTGCCTTTAACGCTACAGGCTCAATTTTATTCAGTTCGGGCGTGCTCTGAATATCAGCTTGCTGCACCTCTGACCCTTTCTCATTGTTCGACAACGTCGGTCCCGCAACTACCGCCTTTGCAGCGAGCTCCCGAACCTTCGATCTGGTTAAGGCCTGAACGCTAGCCTCACCAAACAAAAGCCCCTTCTCGCGCAGGAGGTGATCGGACCTGTTCGAAAATAGGTACGGGTACTGGGGGGGCAGCATAGATGACACTGCGGCCTCCGTCTCAAGCGCTCCGAAAGGTCCTTCAATAAGCACTTTTGCTACGGGCAGACACACGCTATGAGCTTCCACGGCTTGCTTGATCCATGCGCACTCGCCCGTGAACATATCGGGTTCTACGTAAGAGGGGTGAACTACATCCATTGTAGCTGCGGAATCGCGAAGCACTCGGCACTCTTTCCCGTTCACGAGGAGGTCTCGCATGTAAGGCTCGAGAAGCTTCATGTTCTCGTCAGTGCTGCATAAAGACAAAAACACGACTTTTGTTTTTGTTTCTGGACACTGCGCCGAAAAGTGACCCGGCTTCTGGCACGTATAACACACGCGCGCTTGCCTCGTTTCGAACCGCTTTCTGCGTTCGGCTTCGGCTGCCGCCGTCTCCTTACGTTCGGTCGGACTGCTTTCACTCGCATCCGCACTACGTGTGTCCCCCTTTGCTCTCATGGGTGTGAACTTTGGCCTCTCAAACTTGGAGCCAAATTCACCCTTTTGACCGTCCTTAGCTCCGCGAGCCCGACGCGTCACAAACTCCTCGGCTAGCTCAGCGGCTCGAGCCACCGTACTAACGTCTGGCCTATCCAAGACCCAGTACCGCACGTTCTCAGGTAACCGACTATAAAACTGTTCTAGCCCGAAACACTGCAGAACTTTCTCGTGGTCACCAAACGCTTTCTCTTCTTTGAGCCACTCCTGCATGTTTGACATTAGCCTGTAGGCAAACTCTGTATATGACTCACTTCTGCCTTTCTCATTTTCCCGAAACTTCCGACGGAACGCCTCCGCTGACAGCCTGTACTTTTTTAGCAGACTCGATTTCACTTGGTCGAAATCCTCTGCCTCCTCTCTCTTCAAGCGAGCGACTACGTCGGCCGCCTCGCCGGCGCTGTGGCCACGTTTCCCGAGAGAACCCCTGCTTCTCGCACGTTCGCTCAAAGTTAACCAGGAACAAACCAATGTCCTCTCCAAGCTTAAACGGCCGCATCAGGTCAGTCATTTTGAACGATACTCGTTCACCTGCACCGTGTGCCTGACTTCCATTACGAGCGCGTTCCATCTCCACCTCGAGACGCTTCATTTCCAAAGCGTGGTCGCGCTCTTCTTTTTCTTTCTCTTTTTGTTCTTTTCGTTCGCGCTCCTGTCTTTTTGCCGTCTCCCTCTCCTCAATGGTCTCAAGGCATTCCGACAGCTCGTCATCCTCAGCTTCTAACTCAAGAATAGCCCTTAGCAGTTCTGGTTTTCTGAGTTTGTCTGAGACATCCAGACCCAACTCTCTTGCAAGCTCCAGCAATTTCGGTTTGCGCAACGACTTCAAATCCATGGCTGCTCTGAATGCTGCTTTCTCTACTGCCTACTATTGTCTTGCCGCAAACTAACCCGGCAGCAACGACAACCACAATTACCAGCTCTGTTTCTGACACTAACAAAAGCCTGGCAAAACTCAGAAGAAGAAAGTCCCGCACTCACCAAACCTCGCAGCCAAGAATTCAGCGCAGTCGTTCCGCTGCAGGCAACCAGTCATCACACAGGGCTCGTTGCACTGCTCCCGGATGGTCGTTGTGCTGCTCAGCATACAGTCAACCGCATCTCTTCGCTGCTGGCCTCCGTTGTCGCGATCTCACCGCTGGCACCAGCTGTTGGAATCGCACCGCTGGCACGAGTTGTTGGAACCTCAGTGCTGACACCCGTTGTTGCAAATGGGCCGCAAGCCCCAAGGGTAGCGTTGGCCTGGCGGCCTGGGGCACTGGAAGCATCCGAAGGTCCCGGCAAAGCATGAGTCGACTGGTAACAGAACAACTGGTTTATTCTAACATCGCAAAAGAGCGCGCGGTCAGGTCGACCGAAGTGGCGAGACGGGAGAGCACGTAACTCAACGGATGAAATCGGAGCCTCTCTCTTGGCGTCCGGGGGCAGCTGCTCTTATACTTTCGCAGTTGAGGGCAAGAAGGAAGACCTCGTGACGAGACCACGTGACGGCGGGTACGGACAGACTGAGAGACACGTTGAGACGAGTGTAGTGACGCATCGCCAAGCTGGCGCCTGTCAGACCTCCTCGCTTCACACTTGGGGAGCTCCTCTCCCCGGCTGCCGCGCTTTGACAAGCGTGGGCACACACACACACACGCACACACGAAGACACGTGGCACTGAAACACGCCTGGACGCGCTTGGCGGGGAGACTGCGGGAGCTCCGAACGGGCCAAAATGTCCGCCGCTTTGAACGAAGCTCCGGCGTCCGTTGCATCCGCGCCGGCTATACCGCGCGTTGTAGGCGAAACGTAACACTACAGACATGATACCATCGGATTGTAATATGGATATACGAGAAAACATAATTTTGTTAGGCACACACATACACACACACACACACACACACACACACACACACGCACACACACACACACACACACACACACACAGACACACACACACACACACCCACACACACACACACACACACACGCACGCACACGCACGCACGCACGCACGCACACGCACACACACACACACACACACGCACGCACGCACGCACACACACGCCTGCACACACACACACACGCACACACGCACGCACGCACGCACACGCACAACCTTTTCCAGCGTTCCTACCAATCATACAGCGGCGCGCCCGGTTCCTTGTAACACCTCCAGATGGCGCTCGTCTCATCGCTTTGCGGCCCACACAAGAGGCCGCGTTTCTACCACAAAGCTCGCCTTCGTGCATAGCGTTCACCGGCAGGGTATCCCGGCGAACATTACGGTTGCATAATCTGTAGTTGCCGGGAAGCGTGAGAAGCAGTCAGGGATCTTCGAATGCTATCGCGTTTCGCTCTTAAAGGCGAAGCTTAAGCGTCCTCCAAATTTTTTTATTTTATTTCCTTTTTAATCAAACTGTCATGACTTAGTGCGATAAGACTATGCGAAAGTATGTGCTTATTTGTCTCCATGTTAACGTTTGCTTAAACGTCACTGAGCCTTCCTAGCAGTAACAAATAAGTAAGTAAGCGTGGAAATCATCACTTCTCTGTACGGTAATCTTGTGCTTAATGAACGTAGCTGTTCTTGCAGTTTGCTTTTATTTTGCCACTAGATGTAGGAAAAAAATATTCTACAGTTATTGTATATTTTCACGCAGGATGATTTTTGTTCGCTAATTGAACGCTCTGCATTCTGCTCTCCCATTTCATCTGTCCATTAACGACTGCTGTTCCACTGGGGCTTTGTATGTGTCTCCAGGCCTGTAGGTAGACTAGGAAACCCGTAAAATTCAAAACTCTCGCGTGCGCACAAACAGCGTGTGTGTTTTCTTCTTTTATTCTGACTTTACCTCCCTCCAGAATGTGATGCCTCAACTAGCACAACAACAAGTACGTTAAAGAACCCCAGGCGGTCGAAATTTCCGGAGTCCTCCAATACGGCGTGCCTCATAATCAGAAAGTGGTTTTGGAACGTAAAACCCCATATTTTAATTTTAATTTTAAGTACGGTCCTGCCCAGCTCATGAACAAGCGCTTAATTCAGGTCCCTCTCTCCCATTAACGTGTTCGTTTACAATCGTAGAAACCTAAAGATTAAGGTTAGGAAGGACTCGTATGTTTACTTGTCTGAGGTCTAGCGTTTTTCTCTTCTTTTTATTTTTTTTTCCGGAGGCTTTGACAGGGTGTCAGTCTTGCACTAGGTACGCTTATGGTTAACGCCTGATAACGTGTAGTGCGCCACGACTGCAGTACAGATTTTGCAACCTCTAGGGACCGGCGATAAAAACAGTCATTGAGTATTCTTCTTCGTTTTGACTGTTGCCGTCGCTTAAGTTAGTTTATTGCATAGTGCACGCATTCATGGGATTAACCTTCGGCGAAACGTTATGAAGGGCAACTCCAGTTCCCAGTTACCTAGCGCGAGCAGTGCACGTAGTAAAGTATTACACGAGTAACCACACAATGCAATGCATTTCGTGTTAGAATTTTGATCTGGAAACTCGTGCTTTCGTTAAATCCATTAAACAAACCCCGTACTGTGATCGCGCAGCGTGCGCGCGCCAATTAACACAGGTATTTTCCTGAAAGTACGTTTCTTTTCTTTTTACTTGCATAGAATGTCTCCTACCGCACTAGAGAGAGAGAGAAAAAAAAAAGAAAGAGAAAAAGCAGTTTCTGCCAATAATGAGAAGCAGTTGACCATATAGCTGTCCCGATATGCTCTCCCGCTTAATCTGTGCATCAACGACTGCTGTTCCACTGGGGCTTTGTATGCGTCTCCAGGCCCGTAGGTAGACTACGAAACTCGTAAAACTCAAAAATCTCGCGTGTGCACAGTGTGTGTGTTTCCTTCTTTTCTTAGTGAACGTCGTGCACAATTCTTTGCTGTACTGGTTGAACTATGGTGGTTCTAGTCGCTAATAACAGCTTCAGTGTAAAATAAAAACAAAAACAGAAAAGTTCAAAAGAAGAGGATCCTGAAAGTAACACCTCTGTAAGATTTACCGAATGAAGAAAATTTCTTCATTTTTCAATTCGGCTTTGAAGCAATTGAATGAATTGCATTGCCACCGAAGTGCAGGGGAGAGAGATAGAGAAACCTTTATTGCTTAAAAGGATTTTCGTGCAGTGGCCTGAGCCCCTTTAATCCAGGGCCTCACTGGCCTCGGCAAACATATAAGAAAACATACACAAATGCATGGAAAACATATGCATTAAGCAATCACGCAATGCATATCTATATATATATATATATATATATATATATATATATATATATATATATATATATATATATATATATATATATATATATATATATATATGCGTGTGCGCGTGCGTGCATGTGTGTGTGTGTGTGTTTGTGTGTGTGTGTGTGCGTGTGCGTGTGCGTGTGTGTGTGCGTGTGTGTGTGTGTGTGTGTGTGCGTGCGTGTGTGTGTGTGTGTGGGTGTGTGTGTGTGTGTGTGTGTGTGTGTGTGTGTGTGTGTGTGTGTGTGTGTGTGTGTGTGTGTGTGTGTGTGTGTGTGTGCGCGTGTGTGCGTGTGTGTGTGTGTGTGTGTGTGTGTGTGTGTGTGTGTATATTACACAACGAGCACACACAGACTGTTAGATGCGATTGCTGTTGTTGAAAAATCGTCCTTGTTGCTCCTTAACTGTCGACCTTGTTACGCTGTTAGACGTGGCGCACTGTCAATGTTAAAATAGTTTCTAGAAAGGAGAAAAAAATTTTTGCGAAGGTGCGTGCCGTCTTTCGGCTTGCGTAGGCAAGTTTAGCTGACTTAGCATTTCGGACATCGAGTCTGTGCGAGCGTACCTGGAAAGTATAAACCTGGCTCCTCTACTTTGTACCTTTTCTAATTTATCGATCAATATCGTCTGAATAGGGTCCCATATAATGCTGGCATAATCTAGCGTTGGCCTCACATATGTTAAATGTGCCGTTAGCTTAGTCGACTGAGATGCTGACTGCAGTTTCCGTCGAAGGAACCAGAGTTTTCCTTTCCCGCATTTTTGCAGACGTGCGTGAAGTGGTCTTTCTAACTTAAGTTTATTGTTAGTTTTAGACCAAGGTACTTGAACGAGTCAACTCTAGCAAATATGGCTGAGTTCACTGCGTAATCATGTTCAAGCACATACTTTTCTTTATTTGTTATGCGTAATACAAAATTCTTCTGTTAATTTATTTTTGTTTTGTTTAGACAAATCTTTATTGAATAATCACGGTTATAGTAATGATCGAACCCTCCGGACCAGATGCTCGCTGACCGCTCGCATCATTGCCGATTTAGAGCCGACTTAAGCTCGAGCAGCCCATCGCCGCAAGCCGCACCGCACGCGTGCGGTCGCGCGAAAGGTTGCGCGTATCAAACACTTGTGCACAAATTTCGGTTTACAATGTGTAAGGTATACACTGTGCACACAGTGTAAATGGTAATTTGTGCACAAGTGTTTATTACGTGCAATCTTTCGCGCGACCGCAAGCGTGCGGTGCGGCTTGCGGCGATGGGCGGCTCGAGC
Organism: Dermacentor andersoni; assembly: GCF_023375885.2. Taxonomy (NCBI): domain Eukaryota; kingdom Metazoa; phylum Arthropoda; class Arachnida; order Ixodida; family Ixodidae; genus Dermacentor; species Dermacentor andersoni. The sequence continues at coordinate 52,916,100 of NC_092815.1, forward strand.
GTAAATCGGCCCTAACGTAAGCGTCCGCTCCCGTTGAGGCTCACTGAATGTGGCCTGCAGGAGTCAGCCATTCGGCGGACGAAGGTAGGCTTAGGCTGAGCGTGGTTTGGGAGGAGAGTGATGCAGGCAGGATCCACATTCCCACACAATGTGTGTTGCGGTGGGGTGCCCGTTGTAGTAAATGCATCTCGTTGAGGGGATCTGTTACGAGTCCCATTATAAGAGGATTCCTGGGTGGTGTTCATAAGGTATACTCGTTTGGGCCTGCCTAATAAATCTTCCTCGCCGGCAGATTACCTTCGTGTCGACAGATGGGAGCAGCCTTCTATGTTCCTTGTACAATTTGAGGAAAGATAGTTCAGAGTATACTGGGGGCGACCTCCACCACTAGAAAAGCTGGTGTCGCCATCGTCGTGACATGGTACGAGGGATCACGCAAACACAGCGGCCGCGTCGACTGTTTCAGAAGCGCCAAAGCGAGCTGAAAATGAAACTTTAAATCCCACTCGCGCTGCGGTTCTGATTAAGTGGGGAGTTTTCCCGTCTCGGGCGTCTGCTTGACAACACTTGACAGCCGTATGATAGGTAGTGGCTGCTTTGAAGGCGTCCAACATGGTAAGATACTACTCGGTGCCGCAGTGCCGGACGTATGCAACGGAGCCCGGTGTCAGCCTTCACGCGTATCTGCACGACAAGAAGCTGCGTGAAGCCCGGATAGCGAAACTTGCAAGCGGCAAGCAGCCATCGGCTACAACTCCGGTGTGCAGCAAGCACTTGCGCGAGGAAGATTTCTGCTACGGCGTTGGGGCTCCGATGTTCGGTGAGCAGCAGAAAGCGCGCACCAAGACGCTCGCCTGCGCGTGCTGCCCGGCTAATGTCTTGAACCTTTGGTCTGTGAACTTGTTGATGCTAGATACGAGCAAGTTCGCTGCAATTGAAAGGGAATGGCGAGAAGCACATTAAATAGAGGCATGGCTCATGCTCACGTTTCTGTTAGCACCAAATAATGAATGTACTGGAATAAAAAAGAGAAGCAGCGGGAAATTGTTCGCTGAGAAGACCGATAAACATACAATGCGATGCAACTTGACACATAGTGATATTGGAACGTCCAAGGGTTTAGAAGAAAAAAACAGATTGGATCCTCGCGACGGCACATCACAAGTTGCCGTAGGCACCGAAGTCCCTAGTTATAACAAAATTATTTTGGAACAGTTCTGATAGCACCCACGCAACAATAGTTGCTTGTGTGCTTTCCAATGCTCATGGGCTGCGACCTAAATCGCCGCGAAAAACGCGCTCGGAGCGAAAGCGAAACATAACACGTGGATAGGCATGTAGACGCGCAGTCGGTCACCGCAAACCTATGTGATCGCTGCATTGAGTCTTCATTCTCTTATGCTTCATTTGGTTATACAGACAGCCCACTATAAGAACATATTTCACATAGTTTGGTCTCGGTGATTGCCTACCTTTCACGCGACGAACCGGTTCGGGGGACTCCATCGCGCAGTAGACATTCACTGTACGTATTCAGTAAAGAGTTAGCGTCTATAAAGCATGCTGTGCTTTCTGTTTGCCCAGGATTATTATTGTGACAGTAAAAAAATCCATGGTTTCAAGAGTATCTACAGAAATGTCCATGAGGGCTCCCGCGTGGTGTTCTTATGGAGCACCTACAGAAAGTGAGAGGAACATAAAGGAAAGATGCCTCGACCTGCACCTCTAGTGTATCGCAGGTATTGAGCACCTACAGCCAAGCCTACGAGGAGCGCGCCACGTTATCCCTCATACTACGCAAGCAAGGCGCTTCCGACAGATGGCGACTGCGTAAGTCCTCGCCGCCTGAAACAGCGACTGGTCAGAGACGGGGTAGGAGGGAGCCCGGCGTAACGCTTCGCGGGTAAGAAGGTTGTCTCCTTCATTAACCTCCAGCACCTCGTGCTCTGGCATTCCTACCACTTCCGTAGGCTTTTTCAGGTGTTTCGTTAAGGTATAGCAGAGCTCCTTGGGGATCAGGGGCCGAATTCACGAACCTTTTCTTTCTGAATTGCTCTTTGTAACTGGTCCGTCACCTTCGCTAATAATGTGTCCAACGTTCGCACTGGATTAAACTTTTTCTTACGAGGAATTTTATCGTAAGAACTGTTTTGTGAACGTGGGCCCTGTCCTCTCTATAAAGCATTATGTACGCTTGCTCAGAATCTGTACAAATTGTACCTTTGTGTGCATTTGAAAGTGTCATGTCCATGGCGTTGACTATGGCTGACATTTCAGCCCACTGTGGTCCTGCTATTTGGAATTGAAAGGGAAGGAATGAATGTACATTACACAGTGGCCCTACGAAAGTCACTCGTGCAGTCCAGTGGCGTGCAGCAACAACTTCAATAAGGCTTAGCCTGTGTGCCTTCCGGTTTCAGTGCCAGGCCATGGTTAGAGTTCCTGTATATGCTCCCACAGGGAGCAGGGTTGCGCATAGGTCCGGTTTATGATCCAGCCCTGCAGTGAAGCCACTCCTCGTGCGCGCACGAGGCAAATGCCACGCGGTGTTCCATTTGCTTTTTTGTCTGCTGGTCGCGAGCTACATGCGGCAACTGTACGCAAGCGCTGAGCAAGGTGACACTTTTTAATGCAGGCAAAGCTCGAACGATTGGCGTAGACGGAGAGGCGCCAACCCCCAAAATTTTTAATTCGTGTGTATTTACATATATACACGCACATATACAAACACACGCACGAACGTACATATAAACAATAGGGCCCCCCTCGATCCCTCGAAATAAAATCCTGACTACGCCCGTGGCTCGAACAGCTCAAAAGTTCGCGTGCAAACGCGCATTACCTTGCAACAAAAAGCGGTGCAATGTTTTTCAGCACGTATATGAAGTTTTCTAGCGGAGGCGGAAGACAACAAATGTTTTCGAGGGTGTTTAAAGAAAACTTCACACACGTGTGGTAGACAATTATGTGAGCACATTTTGGCTACCGAAACGAGAGGAATAATCAATATCGCCAACAGAACTATCGTGCCTGCAATTATGTGAGTGACCGTTGACCGTCATTCATCACTAAACGTCGTTCACAGCAACTGCACGTTTTCTACATATACGGTGCAGGCGCATAAATTTAAACGAATTTCAAATGTTCACGTGCGCACATCTTATGCAAATATTATTTTTACGATTCATACCGCAAACTTAACAGCTGCTTCGTAGCAGCAAATCTGCAAATGGAAAAAGATTGAAGAGGCAAGAGCTTCTAGATCGAATTTATTTCGTACAAGGGAATGGATGAGCAATGGCTGGTGGTAGCAGGGGATGAGTGCTGCTTCTTGGAGCCTCGGGGGGAAGAATTCAAAGCCACTGGAAAGGCAACAAGTTATTAAGAGTAACAACAGGTTATTTTTATTGGACTAATCACATAAGATGACAAACTGGCAAAGTAATTATTCACACATTGCAGACTGTTATATGACAGCACATCGTTCTTTATCTCTTCATACTACTCAGGTTAATTTACTATAACACAGCGCTTATTAAAGGTACAAAAATAATTTCGTATTCCTCACGTCGAATAAGGCTGATCGAACAAGCGACATATTGCGGGCGGTAAATGCTGAAGCTATCGTAGCTGTCTCATACGCAGGAGCGCACGGTGTCTTCGCTTACTACAAAACAATGAACACCAGTACATCAATCGACTTTACATGAAAAATCAGAACACCGACATAAAAATTAAAAAAAAAATGGTGCAGTGAAAAGCCAGGGTTGGTAAGTTAACAGTTGTAAGTGAGAGAGTTGGTAAGTTAACATTCTTGGCGTATATGTGCAGCGCGACACAGACATGTCGTCCTTTCTTTGTACCGCATCTGTGTCGCGCTGCACATATACACCAAAAATTGCACAACTGAACAATTTCTCATGCCAGGCGTCGCATTTCAGCGTGTACACGAGTGTTACTCGAGATAAATGCCGCTTTAGTGTGAACAAGCCGAACTCACCTCTGTAAGCAAGCTGAAAGGACCTCGCATATCCCGGTCCCTTTCGGAGCCGGCTGGTCTCGTCCGTCCGCGCCGCACCGCGTAAATAGCTTTGCGATTTGCGCAGTTTGGTGCGCTGCAACCCGTCATACTTGAATACAAGTGTCAAAATGATCTGCTTCGTAGCACTTCACCAAAGTCATTAACTTAATATCCTCGAGTACCGTACCTGCAACGCGGAGCCGATCGTAGCTACGCACGCTCGCTCGACGGTCCGCTGATTGCAATTTTGGTGGCACTGACAGAAACGAGTCGGCGCCATTTCCGTAAAGTTGGCTTCGGAGCGCGCAGTTGATCATTTGACGTCATTTTGCGCCACGTGATTGCGCTCGGCGAATAGCGGTGCGAGCGCAGCCGGAAAAGGTATGCGGAACTCTGCTCCCTGTGGGAGCATATACAGGAACACTAGCCATGGTACGAGAACAGCGCCCTCCGACAGAGGTTGCCCACTACCCGACGGTGGCTCAGAAACCCTCTAGCGCACGTTACTTTGGCACATATGCCGGGCGGTCACATAACAGGTGTTTCAGCGTTTCAGACATCCGTCATTGCTCACAGTCAGGCCTATTCTACTGGCCGATGAGATGGGCGTAGCGACAAGTCAAAGCAACGCCTAGCCGAAACCTGTATAGCAAAATTGCACGGCAAAAAATGGAGAGGTTGACTTTACAAGGAGGCGAATTAATTGCGCCCGTAAATGTTGTGCTAGCACTGCACGGCCAATTTTCCTTCTAGAAGCGTTGTAGAAGTGGTTGCTTTGTAGTTTATATTTTATGCTGTTATACAAATGTGCACCAAAAGTATCAGTAGTTTACGTTACGCATATTATACGTTGTTCACTTACGAATATACATAGTACGCCTCCCGCGCGCGAGCTCTTGGGAGGCGTACTGTATATTCACACACACACGCACATACTGTGTGTATGTTCACACACACGCACGCACACTGTCTGTATATTCCCACACACGCGCAGACACACACCACAATTTTGAAGAGAGAAGCTAAGCGCGAAGTGATACGTGATATGCAGATCGCTTACCGCTAGCTGAACCCTCATGATGATCGAACTGTCATACTTGACTGTGGGTCAGTGTATATTGAGTTCTGCTTTTGCGCACAAAGTCGCTGGTTTATTTACTGACGGCAGAGCGCATAATTCGGCGATCAGCATTATGGAAATCAAAACGCAGCGGGGCAACTCAACAAAAAATTTATGTGGCACGAAAAATTGCGGTTACTGGCCCGATGATAGCGCACGACATCAGCATCAACGTGAACGATGACGGCGATAAAGAAGACGAGTGCTGAAAAACGACAACGGCAGGGGACGATGACGATGACGCGGAGCGATGACCACGTAGCGGCGCAAACCTAGATGACCCTGAATCGAGTCCTGAGTAGGTATGGATCCAGTTTTCTTTCCTGGCGGCCTTCCCATATGCTAAAAAAGTAGTATATCAGATTTTAGCAGTTCATTAACGAATGCGTAAAGAAACCAGAAGAAACTATGAATGTGCCGCTCTCGACGGCCTGTGTACCGAGATTTCCCATCACATTAAATAATCGCTGATGACATACATCCATCCAGAGGCACCCATTGTGACATTGGTCGTGGTCCAAGTGCGTATTCGAGACGTCACGCCTATCAATTTCTATCATGAGTGCAGCGTCCCTTACCGGGACACACGGGACACACGTGTGATTAATTATGCGGGTGGCAGTAGAGAAAGGTTGCACATGAGCGTGGCAACGTACATCAAGATTTCTGCTCCTTCCTTTATGTTTAAATAAACGTGCTCCGTCTACCCCAACGCGGTCCTATAAGACGCTGAAGTTGTTGCTGTTGTTGCCTATCACGTGTGTTGCCTATCACATGTGTTGCCTATCACATGTATTGCCTGAAGTTGCAGCTTTCATTCTCAAAGCTCTTCTTATTCCTTTGCTTCGTGGCTTTCGGGTTCTTCAAACGTCTCTAACTACGGGATTTCATATACTCGGAAGCTTTTTTGGTCCTTATAAATTCAGATAATTCCCCTCATCAGCTATGCAAAGCCAACTAGCCTAACAGTTAATCCTTCATACTTGAAATTTGAAGTGAATGAAAATATGAGTCTGCACTTCCATGCATGGACAAGCTGGGTTGGATCCGAAATCGAGGAGTAGAATTTTCGGAAATGATGATGGAGCTACGAGGAAGTGAAACGAGTCCTTCACGTGCGGGAAATGCGGCGTGGGTTGATTCGATCGTTACTTTCACGTGCTCTTGCCCGGCGACGTGGACGACGCCACGGCAACCGAAGTTGGCTGTTATTGGCTGAGAAGGCCTGCGGAAGAGCTCAATTGTTTGCAGCAACCTAACATTGAGAACTTTGCGGTCGATATTGACCGACGCCGTCGGCCCGAAGGGAACGCGTCACTATTGTCCTCGGTTCTCCCAAACCTTTCCCCCAGTCCAAAGGAGACCAGAAAGGGGTTCAGGAACTCGTCAGTAGCCTAACTTACGCTTGTTCCCACGTACATTTATACTTTCTTGTGTATCGAAGTAGCAGCAAGCACTTTGCACATGCCAGCCATCTATATTACCTCGCGCTCACTGCAGAATCCGTGCAGGCATTTACGCCCGAAAGATTACCTACCGCGATTGCCTGTATTTGCCAGTGAATATACGAATAATGTCAAGAACTCAAAACAAAATGAAATGACGTGTTGGGATAGCTGAAAACGAGAAGCTAGTGCTCTCAAATCTGCGCAGGATCTACATCTTGTTCACATAAGTACGGCGTCATTAAGTCAAGCATTAAGCTGGTTGGCGAGCACTCCGCAAAGTCTCAAGCAGATGTCAATTGCACAATTTGTGAGGGCACCTCTCCTGTGTTTGGTTTACTTCACCTTTACGCGTCCGTAAAAGACGCAACAACAGTTTTTATGTGGGCTTTGTACGCCTGCAAGCCACCGCGGAGACGAGAACAGCCACCTGCCTCACGCGAACTCAGGACCATGGAGTCCTCCTGGCGTCAAAGGGTAACTAAACTAATGAGTGTTTAGCGCTTTCCTGTCAACTCTATCCAGGCATCGCTTTCTTCACACGCTGGATGGCTGATGCAAAGAAGTAATGACATAGAGTGGTCAAGCGCTTTTCTCTCTCTACCGCCGTGAAACTGAGGTGTTCAGAGAGCACAGCCACAGCCATCATCAAGGGCTCTCCTTTAGTTGCCATTAACAAGAAAGCGAATGCAGTAAAAGCAAAATAATTGAATAGTGCAGATAGGTTGCCTTCTGTTGTTAGGGGAGATGTTAAACTCGTTACATCATCATCGTTAGGCTATTTTTATATCCACTGAAGGACGAAGGCGTCTCCCAGTTATTTACAATTACCCCTGTCTTGCGCTATCTGATTTAAGCTTGCGCGTGCAAATTTCCTACTTTCATCAACCCACCTAATTTTCTTCCGTCCTCAGCTGCGCTTGCCTTCCTTTGGCACCTGTTCTGTCACTCTAAAGTTCCGCTGATGATCTGTTCTACGCATTACATGACCTGCCCATCTCCATTTTTTTCACTTAATTTCAACTAGAAGATCGACTAATGCAGTTTGCTCTTTGATACACAGCGCTCACCTCCTGTGACTAAACGTTACGCCTAACATTTTTCTTTCTGTCGCTCTTTCCGCGGTTCTTATTCTCGAACTTCTTTGTTAACCTCCAAGTTTCTGCCCTAAATGTTACTACCGGTAGAAGGCAGCAGCGTTGTAGATCTCTTTCTTCAAGAATAGCGGTTAGCTTCCGCTCATGATTTGCTAATGCCTGCCCTACGCGCTTCAGCCCATTTTGTTCTTTTGCAAATTTCCTCCTCATGATCGGGGCCCTTTGTGAGTAATTGACCTAGATATCCTTATCCGGCATAACTTTTAAGGGCTGTCTGCCGACGAGGAATTCTTGTTCTCTTGCCACTCGTTACACATTTCTCGTTAAATGTGAGGCACGATGCATTTCAACATCTGCTCACAGATGAACTTCGGTAGCATGACTCGCAGGTAGCTTTATACACACCATCAAGTCCAACACTGCCAGGAATAGTAACAAGATTCCCTTATCAGAAGAGTGCCTCGATATCGAATGCGAATGTTGGAAGGATGGAGCAATTCGATGAAGAGGTGATAGTAGATTGACAATCTTGCTCTGTAAAGAGAAAAAAAAAAGAGGATATTTTCGTTAGAGGGGTGGAAATATTCAAAATTTTGAGCATGCATCAGATTGTCTTCGCTATCCGATTCATATTCGATTCCAAATTGTCGAATTTTCGCTTCTGTTCGAACGTAAGGGTTAACAATACTTATCAGAACCACGAGGGAGAGAAATCGATGCAAGTGAGGAATGTTGTGAATGAGTAAGCGGCAGGATAGTCTCGGTTGTTGCCAGACGCACCAGTTCCCGAGCGAACATGCGGGGCGAACAACTGCTGCTAAATAATTTCGAGTCATTCCATAAACATATCTGGCTTCTAGGCGCACTATATAGGAAGTTGTTGTTTCGACTAAAGCAAAACAGTTTATTATTTAGCAAGTCTCAGTATGTTTGCATACCTTCAACCCATTTAGCGGGGTTGTATAATCACGCTTCTCTCATTCAACAGAATCAAGACTGTACGTGCAACTGGTGATTCGCAGATCCCTTGTTTCATTGTTGTCATTATTATGTTGCACCCGTCAACTACCGAATACCCCCCTCCCCCACCCCCCTGGAATAAAAATAAATGTCAACAGTTGTTTCTCATTACAAGCCCCTTGAGTTGCAAGCGGCATTACATGTGAGTATGAAATAATATATGTGTGTCTATCATTTTTCTTACCAGACAGACTCCACACAACCTTTATATTTCCCTTTCATTAGATATTAGAAAATATTCAACATTCGATTCGATATTCGATTGTATAGTCTTCCTAAGATATTGTTATTCGATTCAACTCAATAACATGATCATTAAAAGATGACTAATTTTCGTAAATGTTTCATAGAACTTGAAAAGCTGCCACACTGAAAGTAGAAACATTTCTCTCAATCAGTGAGCGTGTACTCTTCAATATCAAATCTGCGGCTCCTGATTCACACATTTAAATCGCCACATACTCATAATCATGCTCTTTGCGCCACAGTCCTAGCAATAAACCCAAATGAAGAGGCCGTAGCACAAGAAATCTACATCGTCATTACGTGAACAACAAATATTGCCTTTGAAGATGTTTATTTCACGTATAGAGGCTTCACAGAAGAGTCTTGAAGGCAGCCTCCGACCTAGCCAAGCCGCTTTGTACACAGACGTAAGCTTGGCGGGGCTACAGACTTCACTACGAAATGTAACAAAAACAAGATAACCCAGTCCACTTGGAGTCACGTACACGACATTATACACAGCCTAGGAACCACAGTTGGTGTGTGCAGGTCCCCTTGGCATCTGCAAAGTTGACAATGTGAATCAGCACTTATGGCTTGTAAGACTGCCACATTATGAAAGCTCAAAATTGCAAAAGCCGAGTGTAACTCCTTCAATTTGTCAGCCTCATTATGATCAATCAGCCTGACGAATTGCATAAGCAAAGTAATAAAGAAAATTTATGCTCGAGATGCCAGCAGTCTTGACCAGAAACCAGCGAAGGGGGCCCCCAGAGAGAATCGAGGCCTGCGCTCGGCGAAGCGCTGTTGCCTCGATTCTAGAGCTAGTAGACGATGTAGGATACAAAAAAAGGACAAGGAAAAGTAACAACCGTTGGCTTCTTAGACACCCACCGGTTGTTGATACAGTCGGCCAGCGTGCGTTGTCGCCTACCCAACTGACGTGCATTGCCGATGGAAGAACCTTGCGCTGAAACGCACATATTCTGCCACATCGCTGTATATTTATGATGACGGATAGCAAGCCAAGTGCACCTTGCCAGCGAAAACAGAGTTAGCTGCACAGGAACGTGTTCACTATGGTACTTTATTGATGCGAAAGCATTATATGCCCCATTACGCGAAAATGTGGCGTCGTCAGCCGCGGCGTGACCGAGCGATGCATGGTACCAAAAATTGCCGACTGCACAAAGAGTAAAAAATACGTCAGAAATGCTCAGATTGACGTCAAACCTCTCAGGGAGGTTCCTGTAAACGAAGTAAATTATTACCTTTCAAAAAAAAAAAAAAGATTTGTACATTTCGGTCTGGGAAGGAATCGAACCCGGGTCTCCGCTGGGGTAGACGAGTAAGCTTCCCCTACGTCACGGGGGTTTCGTTTATTGTTTTGTTTTGTTTTGAAGTCTCAGAATTATACTTTACTGCATATAATTTGAAGATTTCCTCGTATACGAACAATTAATCAAGTCAAATTCATATCAGTACGCAAAGCCCTGAGAAAGTATTACGTCTGGCTCATTCGTCCTCGAACCTACAGTGCTCTGGCTTCGTAAAACAAAACATTACACCTGAAAAAGAAAAAAAGTAATGCAGTTGCTATTTTGAGGGTTTGCGCACTTTGAGGGCCGGATTCACGTTTCTCGCTAACTAAACGTGTGCCTAGTGCATGCGTCATTGCGCACGTCACGTCGCAGCCATCTAGCTGACGAAAGGTTAGGCCTAGTGCGCGCGTCATTGGGCACATGACGGCGCAGCAAGTAGGGAGAAGGTGCCGCCACGTCATGAGTATATATAAAAAGAGTCTACAAAAGAAAGGCATTTCGCTAAAGGGACCATTATGCTTTCGCGTTCGCACACGTAAGCCGTCTTAAATGTCTCGGGCGACTTTTCTGTTGTAGTATGCACATATTCTAACCTGCAGACATCAATTCTTATTTCAGCTAACGCGGACGGCGTCGGTTCGTGAGGGTCGGGCTCACAATGTTCGGAAATGCAGATCGTACAGTGAGAGAGCATCGACACCGTTATAAGCTTTCGAGATAGTCGTGTAGCCTCTGTCTTGGGTGTTATTTGCAAAGGCTGACTCGTCACTCATGGGCGTAGGTGACACACCCATTTTCGACTCTTGCGGAAGCGAGGCCGTATTGCACGCTTTTTGTGCCTTTCTTCCTGGTACGACGTCTTGCATGGGCCTCAGCATTATACCACTTTACAGAAAACATGCATTCATGATCTTCGCAAGTAAGAAACATGTCATTTTCTTCTGCTAGAGTAACAACAAGGCAATCAACCACTATCGAACAACCTTCTTCATGACTAAGGAAGAGTGCGATGTAGTGAGAGCGCTTGAGAATTTAATTTCCTCAATAAGCTACTCTCCACGCCTTAATACGAACCAGCCAGCGTTGCACCTGATCCCACCTTCAGTGTAATGGCCAAGTGCAAGGTACCGCGAAAAATCTTCAGTGCATCCACTAAAATTCTTACTATGTTGTAGATGGACGAGTTGCAAGAGTGCTCCAATTTCGTATTTTCGAGTTGTTGCACTGCACATGCTAGTTCGACGGTGAACTTTCACGATGGGGCGTATGAAACGCGAAAATATGCGTGGGACAAGACTACTAGACATCTTCGAAGCTGTAAGACATGTTGCGCAAAGCGCAGAAACCAGAAAACGCATGATCTTCTTTGCCGCTAAAATATCCGCCGATGCACTAATAGGCTATTATATCCATCGCAATAATTTTTCATCCCCTTGTGACATTGTAAGAATTTGACACTACAGATATTTCGTGGCAGTTAGATTCACTTTCAGTTCATTCCAACAAATGTTGTTATAGTAAGAACGGAAGTAGAGTATAAGTTGGCTGCTACAGGATATACTTTAGACAGTGACAGTGTTGCCTTCTTGCCATTCAACTAGAAATGTTCCCTTCGTGGGAGACGACACCAGCTATGCGGCTGGCGTGGTATGACGAGTGCACAGTCATCTGTATCGTGCGTCATTGACACTGCTTCACTTCTCTGTAAACATCAAAATGAACCGTGCACAAGACACGTTCCTGCCCCGCTATTGCATGTAAGTAGCCTACACCTCCTAATTCTTAAGTCTCATGTAGAAAATGGCATCCCGAAAGTGCACGCTCTTTGGCACTTCGGGAGTTCCTCTGGAGCACTATTATTTAGTAGTCGTAATATGACCAGCTGCAAGAGGGAGAACGTGCTCGGTTGTCACAACGCTTTATGCAGATTTGATTTGTCTGTGCAATGAGTATTTAGAGCCTCGCCGTGTCCTAGCAAACAGAGATTAGCTCTCGAAGTTCTAACGGGTGTTCTCTTGGATAGTCACTCGAATAATTATTTGTTAACACTAGCACATGTGCGTTTTGCTTTCACTCTTTTGATAGCTTCTTCATGCTTGTGTTGTTTTTATATACACTTTTATTATTTGAACACAATCGCCGAATACTGGTTTGCATAATGAGCTCGGATATACATGGCCGAGTTTTGTATGTATATATGCCGACAATATTCTTTTGTTTCTCCTTTTATTTTGCATTCGATGGACTTAATTTAATAGTGTTTCATTTTCTCGCTTTTTCTCCTTGTCTATATTTTGGTGCAAAATTTCAAATCACTCTACTCTTTAGTGACAAGACTTCTCAACTTCTACAGATAATAAAGAAATAAAGAAAAACAAAAGACGGAGGGACGGGCGGACCTTCTCAGTTAAATTATTAGTATTGTGTTCCTTTACATGGCCGTTTGACTCTGTGCTCACGATTCAGCACGTACGCCCTTTGCGAGATTTGACTTATGTTACGGCACACATTACACTTGCAGTCGTGCGTAAACCCTTGGCAATTACTAGACACTCTTGTTTAACGGCCTGTCGCTTAAAATAGGTGCTTCGAGAATTATCGGGCAAGTCAAGCTGTTGCAGCGATTCAGGAAACTGAAGGCCTGCGGCAGCCATACTTTCGAGAGGGGCTGTTGTTATTCTTAATTAATATGAATGTGCTGCACCATCCATAGACGCTGCGGTACAAAATAAAGAGACACGATTATCTACACCTTCCTTCCTTTCCTTCTTTCCTGCTTATCCTAGCGTTCCTGACTAGGCTTTCCCACTCAATGACAGTCCAGCTTGGCGCTCGCAGCCCTAAGCGGCTGACTGCTACTGCAGACTGCGCTCATAGGCGTAGCTTGAATGCAGCTGTGCACCATACCCCTCCACTACACCCCCATTTTCTACTAGAAGAATAGGGAAAAAAATCAGATCGAACGGCTGTAAGGAAATAATTAACAAAAAAAAATCAGGCAACACTCATAACACAATGATATTGACGAGGACATTTCTAAGTCATTGAACATAAGATCACGCGTCATCTTCATCGTCTATTCATATATTTTCCCCATACATTTTAGAAAAATCACCGCCCAAGCACTCCGTACAGATGGCTAACCAGCGAAGCTGAAACATGCAGCTCCGGTGTTCATCACTGGGTTAATCCCAACGGTTCATTAAACAACGGCTTGGTAGGCTTCCAGGTCCTCGGTGCGCAGTTACTGCTTGCGCTCGGCTGCACGAGCCTCTTCTTGCGCCCGGGCTGCAGCATCGGCACGGCGTAGACGAGCTCGCTCCCGCTTCTGCTCGTGACGGTGCTGATCGAAAACTGCCTGCTTGTAAGGAGTACGTGTGACGCGTGGCCTAACCATTTCAGAGCCGGCCAGAAACTGCTGCACTCGCTCGGCTGCGACGGAGAGCAACGACGTTACTACTGGCGCAGGCATTCGCGCGCCTCTCTTTCTCTCTTCCCTTTTTTTTTTTCGCGCATGCGCATGGGGTTGCGCCGGAGTTCTCGGCGTACAGGCGACCGACAGAGGGACGGACGGACGAACGGATGAATCAGCTTGCCATATACATCTTCGCTGTAAAAACAATTTGTAACCTAACAAAAGTATGAGATGGATAGACCTCAAACAGAAACACTACGTTTGAGCATTAGCACTTAAAGGTCAAAACGCTCTCCTGAACCAGATCCTCTAGATACTTGTCACCATGTAGGATCGTGCTTGTTACTTGTGCACGTTATATACGTGAGGGGCGGTTTCTTGCATCCCCTATGTTACGCTGGAGTAGCAGAGACACACACACAAACACACGCACGCAAAAACATAGACGAACACACAAACACACCCACACTTATCAAGCGAGTATTCATACTAAACACCACTGGTAGGCCGCGCATGGCGAAATTATGCTGAGTGCAGTGTAGCTAGAAATACCCCTTTGTTTTGAACGCAATCGCACACTGAGACAGCAGAAGCCAACAAGCGCTTCTTGCATACGCATGAACGTTTGCGTGCCAGAGAGAGCTGCCGGTGACCATGAACTACATTTCTCTGTTTATTTGCTTAAGGTGTCTCTTCCTGTGGTCGTGGGCGACTCGCTGCGTCCACGGTTCGAGCACGCGATAAGCATTTCGTGCTTCGAGTTCACACGCCAATTCCTCATAAAATCAGCCGTGATTTTTATACTGTGCAGAAAACACGCTAGCCTGAGAACCAGCAGAGTACCTCTCTGGAGGGCAGAAGCAAAAAAGGAAGAAAAAATGTAGAAAGAAAGAAAGAAAGTTATGGTGAAAGCTAGAAATTTTGAATGCGTCTAAGAGGGACAAAATTTCAATACGTCGAAATTGACCCGGCAGGAAACGCACCAAGACCACAGAACAACCTTTCAGACAGATTAAATTTCAATTCTCCTATACTGAACAATCTAAAAAGCTTGCGTGCACAGAGTCATGCACAGACGAAATGGAGGGAAAGGGGAGAGACGTCCTTGATGTTAGATATTAGTCTTTCCATTAAACTGCAGTGCGAAATGAAATAGTGTTGACAGTGAAAGTGCTCCTAAACACAAAAGGTCGTGAATAACATTTCTTGGGCTACTACATTTACGATGCATTTTCTCGCAAATGTACAAAGATGGACGTCACCTTTGTCACGAACTCTCATCAAGCGTGATCATGCCAAGCGGATATAGCTGCTCAAGGTGATAGCAAAGGACTATTCACACATCAGTAATCTGCACCACGCTACGCACACACGCACGTGCAACACAGTGCCAATTCGTGAAATTGACGCACGTGCACACACATCAATACGCGATCTCCTAGGATAAGACACATTCAGTATTCAGTATTCCGAGGAGAATCGAGAATTACAGCGCCACAGAGCTGATGGAACCATTTTATATTGCATCGACATGGAGCGCATATGTATTAGTCAAATTTTTGTATGTTTAGCATGCATGGCATGTTGCGGTGACATAATCATCATGCTCCTATTCCAACAGATTTCTTTGTTCGTGCATGTGTTCGTGTCCCTGACAGAAAGAAAAATAAGTTGAAAGTTGGTTCTTGACCGTGTAAACACCCTCTCGTCTTTGCCTGTCTTTGGCACGGCGCATTCCCGATTTTTTTTTCGGGCTAGCTTTCCGTCCTTCAGCACCCCCCCCCCCCCCCTGCCTTTTTGTGAGTGTTAGAATTAATTATAGGCGAAACAACAAGTAGAAAAAATTCGGCGCTGGTGGCCACCGTCTTCGATGTGGAATGAACTCGGGTAAACAGAACCATGAATCTTACAAGGGTGAATGCATTTGTGTTGCGCATGTTATAAGTTTTATAAGGAGCCAGACGGAGTGAATTAGGAAACGACGCAATAATTTGTGCGTTTTCCAAGCAAGGTTGTTTCAATGGCCTGAATTTCAGGATACTCTTGCCTTAAAGATTGTCAAGCTACCCAAGCGCTTTTTCTTTTCGCTTTCTAATTCCACCATTTGTGTGTATACATATTACTGTTGAAGTTCAAACATTTCTCATGGTTTCGCTGCGTCCTTAACGTTGATTTTTCTCAATTCATGCTCAGCACTTCAACGATTTGGGACGGCCTAAAGAACAATGTGTGGTGGCGATTGCAACGTTATATTGCGTTTGCCTGCTATAATCTTCGGGCATTGATGTGCAGATTATAAATTTAGGTTGACTAGAAATTTAAGACAGTTTATTATTTGTAGCGGTTACATTTCAAATGTGATAAAACATATTTTATCACATTTACCCTTTATTTAAGTGAATACATATTCTTATAACCACTAGATCGTTGTCAAGTTCCCTGTAGTGGCGGAATGCAATTATTTCAGGAATGAGCAGGCAATCTAAAATGAAGTGGTGGTCTTCACAGCTGGAAAATGCTGCTATCGAAGAAAGTGAGCGCACAGCCGAAAGAATCACTGAAATAGGCTGTCTTACTTTATTTATTTCTTGCCCGCGGAAATTAAGGGGCTGGTAAATTGCTCCTGTAGACCCATCAACTTTAACTGAGTAGAAAAGCTGTGACCTGAATTGACAATTCTTTTTTGATGTTTTAGGATGAACCCAAGCAATATCACGCGATATATCTATTACTGGAACAGACCTGGCTAATGTAGAGTGCCTGTAATTACCTAGCTCCTTTTATTCGCAGCCTTCGAATAGTGCCCGGAGTCGAACACGTAAAACTCTGTGAATTTCACCCAAATTCCAGGACTTTGATTTTATCAAGTCATGCGCGCTGCCTGATCTTGCTAGTCATACCGAGGAACTGCGCTTCTTCTGACTGTTCTAGGTCAAGCATTATTTCCAGCCGGCAGTATTTCTTTCTTTTCGTATAATAAATGCATATTTTGCTAGTGCTTTCTGACGCAACTTCTCGGATTTCACATGAAAAATTTTGCAAGAAGGCCGCATTGCGTCTACACTATCTGAAGCTAAGCTTTTTGGGCTGTAGCACGTTTTGCTGCACCTTTTTAAATTAGAAAGGGCCCACACTAGGTTTATACCCCACACTAGGTGTGGGGTATAAACAAAGCGGAGAGATCCTGCGCATTTTATGTTTGTGTTCTAAATATTCTCTGTTACACCTTCTACAAAATATGCCATATATGTTGAAATAAAGAGTGTTACCTGACAAGTCTCTTGCAAGAAAATTTCTTGATTCACTCCTTCGAATTCTCCGTTCAAACTTGTATTCTTGCAGTATGGCGATTTTTCAACATGAAGACATTGCCACATACATTTGTCATACCAACATTTCTAACAATATTTCTTTTTATTTTACAATGCAAGCATCTCCTCCAAGTGAGGGTGAAGTCGCTATGGGAAGTGGTAGCAAATTCAACGAACCCACCGCGTTATCGCGGTCCCCGGAGGCCTGACTAGCCCGCCGTCATCCAAGTACTGACCAACCTGCCTACCGACGTCAGCTCCCTGCCCTGAAGGCCCTGATCAGCCCACCGTCCTCGGCACCTTACCTAATTCCTATCCTAAGGGCCCTGCCTCATCCACCGCCGTCCACCTAGCTTCACGAGAACTGGCTCTTTGGCGCTTGCCCATAAATAAACTGTTTGAACATGACCGAGCGTCACCCATTTAGGTCCACGGAAAATGCCTGTTTGTGCAAATTTATTCGCAAATGAACTGTCATAAAAGTGAATTTCAATATTCTTTTATTGTTATTTGCAAATATAGAGGACTTCTGCTTCTTGACGTATCTTTCTGTTGAGCTTTCCTAGCTACTATTGAGGGAGACGGTATGGGGACAATTGCTATCAAAGTTGCCGCTAGCAAAATGTTCGCGGTATGAATGGTTGCGTACTCTAGAGCCAGCGTATCTACAATATTCGTCATGCAAAGGGCCTTGGCTCAAAGCTGGCATTAATAATGGCGATGATATGGTTCAACACTGGTGCTACGCTGGCGGCACAACGGCTGCTGCATTTGCATAATATTAGTCCAATGTTGGCTTTAACTCAGGGCCAGCATTGGATTGGGTTGCACTTTGCTAATATGCCAGCATTGGTTGAAGATTGGTGCCAATTTCAGCCAGAATTGGGCCATGCTTGGACTATTGCTAGATGACTGCGCTGCATCAGTGTGCAAGACATTGCAGCATGCCCTGTTTCCTTATTTTTCTTCCCTCTTCTTCGTGTACTTTACTCTGATGGAATCAGTGACTCGATAAAAGTTATAGATCCTATACAGTCAAGGCCTCACACCGTCACTGCTTTTGCTTTGCAGTAGCCAACGACGGCGTTTGTGGTAAGTCACGATATGGCAAATCGTCAAGATATTCCTGCTATCCTGTTGCAGGGGAACCAAGATTAGTTTTGCAGGGCCATGATATGCGGCGAACACGCTATGTGCACGTGCCTTGTCAGGACTGGGGGCTCAATCCCATCGCTCGTGATCCGTTGTCAAGATTGGAGTCGGGCATGAATTAGAAGGTAGCTGGCCCATGCCGTCGTCCAACTTATCCACGCTGAGGACGCTGATGAAGGGAAGGACTGCTTCTCATCGAGAACGAGGAATATGGGTTTATATACAGTATTTATATCAGTCTAACATGACTGTTTGAGAAAGTACATCAGTCTAACATGACTGCTTTAGAGAGAGTGTCCTGAGCAGCCGAACAACAGCGGTTTTTAAACACTCGGTCCTCTCCCGATACAAGGTGATGCGAACGTTCGTTTAGCCATCGCAAACTAGCTGCCTCTCCGCGGCACGGTTTACACACACACATGCACACACGCATACACACAGGGGCGATGGTCCGGAGCCGACGTCAGAGGGGCTTCGTAGAACTCGGGAACCGTTCCGGGTAGCGCGTTGTCTTGCGCCTTGGTCGGTGCGTGGGAAGGAGCGCAAAACCGCGTTCCCGAGGCAACTCGCGCACCAGTAGCAGATCAGGTCCGCGTTGGGGAGTTTGGTAACAATAATTGGCCCGCCGAACTCATTCCGTCACAACGGCGATGAGGCTAGAGGTTGGCGGCGGTTTCAGCACAAAAGCCTGCTTCATCGAACGCATCCTAGCTGAAGCGACGGAGAGTGGAGGATGCGCGTATTCTTCCCCGACACAAAGTCGATTTAGTCACGCTGTGGCTAGAGGTTGGCGGTGACGCCCCCGGAATGTTGCCGCCATAGTCGTAACTGGGTGGCAAACTTGCACTGCAGCTGGCCGTTCTTAACAGCCTGAACGCCACAGAAAACTCAGTGAGACCTGTCGCAGAGCACGTGCCGCCCAGGTTTCTGCGCGCATTGTGCAGTCGCCCGCATGTCTACCTTCACAGTAGTGGTGGGAACACAAATTGCGCACAAGGTTGTCGGCATTGTGCAAAATATTTATACAAATAAAGCACCGCGTTTGGGATGCCATGTCGTGGAGGAAATTTCAGCTCGTTGTATTATCCTTAAGAACGCATTTTCGGGGATATGACAGAAGGGTTGGGGTGCAGCAAAACTGGTGCGAAGTCGAACTAATTTATAGACAACATTGCTGACCACGGTTCGTAATTCGTTGTGTGAAACAAAGGCAGACGGGTGATGACAATATCACAGGAATGTCATTACAGTTTGTCTCAGCTCAATCTAATCCGTCGCAAATGTCTGCCCATACATCAAACGACATATTGGTGGACATATTATAGATAATGGTGACTCAGCACCAAATGGTAGGTCCCGTACTCAGAAAGACAGCCAATCAGTGCGACACCATGACATGGCGTCCTAGTTTGCTCCAACAGTTTTAGTTTGCCCCGACGCCAACCACTGGTTTGACGATGCCGCCTGTTTCAAGTAATTAATTGAAAATATCGAGTTACAGTATTTGAATTTGTAATTCCCCTGCAAGCTGTGCACTTTTATTCAATGTAAAAAAAAACGATAACAGAAGTGACGTCGCGTATGCGTGTCAACCTGAATGAAATAATTAGTTTGCATTAATTTTTAAATCAGGTGAACCCAGTGATCTCATACTAATATTATTATACCACCCCCTTCCCGCCCTCACCCGCCCAACCAGTAAAAATAAAAATCTGAGAAAGGAGAAAACTAAGTGAATAAATATACATACTAGTTGTAGAAATTGTTCCTCAGCTTGCCGGAAAAAAAATAGCTTGCGCATCAATATAGTACCGCACCTTTCCATTATATTGCCACATCTTGCTACCGATTGCCCCGGATATTGCGTAGAAGATACCAAGTTCAACAAAAAGACACTAGTAGCCAACGTTGTTTTACGTTGTCAACTACACCCGAGCTATGAGGGCTCCGTAACGGAGGACTCTGGGATAATTTTGATAACCTATATAAGCGTGTTTGGAGCAATGGTCCGATTGGATAATGAATACCAGGACTGTAATTTGAAGTCTTCTCATCGTGTTCAGCAGCTTTATGCCATAGCCATTAGCACGTGAACTTCGTGCTATATTATGGCTTAAGTGCCCTGGCTATACACACTGGATTGTAATAATGTAAACGTCGCTAAATTGTTCTCCTAACAGTGGTAACAAGTCGTAACGGATAATAATAGCACCCCTCCTAATTTCTGCCTAGTCATCTGTAAGCTATATAGAAGAGATTGGGCTAGGACTAGCTATGTATTTAGATTATTTGCCTCTGCATTTAACGAGGGCATTCCCTTGGCATCGGCACGCGTGGGTAGTTCCAGGGAAATACAGGGTAAGCAAACAGGCGTATAGGTTCAGGTGAAACTTGGATTCTGTCGATTAATAGCTAGTGCATTATCACGCCATCATGAACCCCCATGAGCGGCGTGTACCTAATGCCCCATAGAAGAGCATCCGAGGCGCGCGCGCCACCAGACGCCGATTTCTGTAGTCACATTAGAAATGGGGCAAACGCGGCAGTGACGAAACAGCAGCGTGGGGAAAGTGTGCGAAAACATAAATAGACAACAAGCATAACGCTTCATTGGTAGTGTGCGGAAATAATTTTGATTCTGGGGCTTTACGTGCCCAGAAACGGTATGATTATGAGGCACGCCGTAGCGGGCGATTCCTGGTGAATTCTGACCACCTGAGATTCTTTAAGGCTCACCCAAAATGCACGTTATACGGGCGCTTTTGCATTTCGCCGCGATTGAAATACGACCGCCATGGCCGGGACTTGGTTCCGCGCCCTCGGGCTTAGCAGCCCAACGTTAAAGCCAACAGTGGGTGCAGGGTGCGGCAATGAACTGCGTCGTTTTAGTGGAAGTCAGTAAAACGAGGGAGATGTTTCTTTATTTGGTGTATGCGATAAGATGCTGGTACCTGGAAGATGGGCCACCTGCTCCTCTTGTAAGAAGTGTGAAAGGGCAAACAAACAAATAGCGGAAGAGGTAAGACTGGGAAACAAATCTATGGAATAAGATTTCACCTTGACAGAACGTAAAGCTTCGCTTTACTTTCTGTGAAGATAAATGGGGTATGCTGGGATATTGAGTCAAGCCAATATTGCCTTACCTGATTTTGTGAAGCTGAGGCGTTCGCTCTGTCGCATCAGAGTAGCCTGCCTGATTTCAGCAAAAGTATTATGTTCTCCAAAAGCAAGCATGCGCTCCATAGAGGTATATTTAGGCAGGCCCAGAGCCGCATTGAAAGCGGTTCGAATTGTCCTGTTGGCCTGCCTTTCCCTTTCCAGTATTTAGCGGCGTAAGCCATACGTGATTCGACTAATTACTAAGGCTTGTAGGAGCCTCAGTGTATTGTCTTCTCGCATGCTTACCTCTGAGTGTTTTCCAATTTTTTTACCTCCTAAATCTCCATTTGTGTGTATTAAATTAAAATGTGCGTTTGCATTTCCAGCAGGGTGGCCTGAACGTCAGTCAGGAACGGCAAAGGATAAATGCAGGTTTTCAGTGAGGCTTGCCTTTTTTGTAAGCATCACGTTGACGCTCAAGCAACGCCCATGTCTCGTCGCTACTCAGGCACGCGAGATTTCTTCCAGCTGCTGAAAGCGTAAGGCTCATGTCAGTCATCACCACGCGAGTTGTGCAGTCGCTTGCCTCATCCGCTCGTTCATTGCGCAATGTGTCAGAGTGCAACGCGGAATGACACGTCTTACGGCGAAAACACCGCGTTGAGCATTTGAAAAGCCTCTTGCTTTTGAAAGCCTGATGGCATGTACAGGTAAATCTAGTGTCGGCTGCAGCCCGTACACGTCTTTGAGGCATTCGCGAAATTCTATACGCATTTGAAAACCCTGTTATAAGTCGATCTGACAATTCTTCGAGGTGACTTTCCCATGTTGCCAAAAGGAGATCGTCAAGTGTGGCGTAGCAAGAAATCTTTTTCGGGGGGTGAGGCGCACGCACTTGGCCTAACATGGAAAGCTAAGGGGAGGGAAGGGGGTTGAGCAGTCTACACGCTAACACAAAGATTTCAAAGGGGGAGGGGTTCACGTGCCCGATGTGCCACCCCTTGGCTATGCCACTGGTCATGAATGACGAGATTTCGCTTGAGGTTCCGTCGCTGCCTGTGATAGGGTCGTAGCCGTCCCGACTTCAATCACAAAGAGATGGCCTCGGCAGCTATATGTTATCAGGTCTAAATGACTGTGACTTTACGTGCTGCCGTGGACAGAGGCGTTTGAGGTCTGGGACGTTCTTCATGGTATAAGAACTCCTGCAGTCAGGCTTCACGCTGATGATTGTGGCGGAGTGGGCCCGTAAAAAAGCCAGTGAGGCTAGAGTACCGGTCAAAGCAACCTTTTTAATGCAAAAGCCTGATCGTATTTGCACGCTTGTAAGTAGCACTTTCTTTAAAATAAAAGGTGCGTTCAAACTTGCATGTGCGCTGCAATCGTAGGTGACTCTACTCAAGATTAAAAATAAAAAAGGTAAAAAAGTAAGCTCAATGCAATGTAGCTAGCCACACGGCCATCGAACGGGTCGTCTGAAGAAAGCGACGCTTCGAGACATTGAAAGGTGGCTCCAAGGTGGGTGGAATTTGCTTCCGCAGATGATGTTTGCGCGAGCCTCCATAAGTGTGGCATTCCTAATGCAATAAATGGAGCTGAAGATCACTTCTGCGGTCGGTAGACAGCGGAAAGGAGGTGTCGTCGGACTCCGACAACCATTAGCCGTTAAGATTCAGCTGTGTGCGTGTCTGTTTGTGTGTATTCGTATGTTACATAATATCGTATGTGTATTCGTATGTGTATTCGTATGTTACATAATATCAGGTTTCGTTACTTGATGTGCGTGGTAGAAACGGCACCAAGATACTTCTTTTTCGTATTTGGGCGATAATATAACTGTGCGTTACAATCGATGGCGCGGCAGAATCGTGAAAATACGGTACATGCCCCATTACGCGAAAATCTAGCGTCGCAGTCGGCGACGTGACCGAATTATGGTACCAAAAATGGTCGACGGCAAAGAGTAAAACCGCGTAAAGAAATACTCAAATTAACGTCAAATTTCTCAGGGAGGTTACTGTAAACAAAGTGAACAAACAAGGCAAATTTCGGTCTGGGTGCGAGACAAACAAGC
This sequence comes from Dermacentor andersoni, assembly GCF_023375885.2. Taxonomy (NCBI): domain Eukaryota; kingdom Metazoa; phylum Arthropoda; class Arachnida; order Ixodida; family Ixodidae; genus Dermacentor; species Dermacentor andersoni. The sequence goes on from NC_092815.1 coordinate 52,939,401, forward strand.
TTCTCCGACGCCACGGTGGCTCCACGGTTATGGTTGACTAAATGTGTGCCTAGTGCGTGCGACATTGCGCACGTCACGTCGCAGCCATCTGGCTGACGTGACGTGACGTGACGTGACGTGACGTGACGTGACGTGACTCGCGTCACGTGTCCCAGTGCGTGCCTTGATGGGCACGTGACGGCACGACCAATAGGTCGGAGGTGGCGCCACGTCCTGAGTGTATAAAAAAAAGGCATTAATGTCCACTTGAAAGCCGGCGAGCGGTTATGAACTCCTCGTGGCCAAGCGCGAGCGTTGAGACGCTTGGCGCGTTTTGATTCGGCATTACCGAGGCGCAGTTAAAACACAGGCGCAATGTTGCGCGGACAAGGAACGCGCAGAAAACATTTCACCAAAGCGAGTATAATGCTTTCCCATCCAGTGCTATGCTCCGGATTGGTAACAGTACATGACCTAACCCAATTTGAACGTGAAAAGTCAGAGAAAGCTGGAGTGGTAGGTGTATACGACAAGCTCATAGTAACGTGGAATACTTGTGTTATGCAAGGTCTCAGAAGAAATATTCCATATATGCGCAGATGTTAGTTCTATAAATTTTCGTGCAATGCTAATGTGGTAAATCCCTGAACCTGATGGCATTGTTTAGTTTTTAGTGTCATCGGCGACAAGAATTTCTTCGGGATAAAGGCAAGTGCCGGTTTTCTATCAGGTGAAACAATAATAAAGCTCCCAACAACCCTCAACTGTCATAACTCTGTTTGGAAAGAAATGGTTCTTCCATTTCCTTTTATGCACCATGCACCTCTGCAGCAGCGTACTTTCAGAAACAGGCTATAAGTATTCCGCATGGAAGACCAATACGATATTCTGAACATCCTAGTCCTTAGATGCTCTGACCAGTAACGTGACGCCTTTATGTATCAAATACTGGCTCGTCTTGTCAAATGTAGTGACGCATTGAATCTAGCAAAGTGTTAAACCTGCACGTCGGAGGTCCACTTTCAATACTGCTGAAACGCATCTAGACGCATTGTCCTTCAGTGAAGAATGTCATTCCATTGTTGGACGTGTAAGACGATGTTGCACAAAAGCGGCTGATGTTCTAGAGCGTTTGTGGAGCGCGTCATTGTCAACCTATTGGAAGAGGCTGTTCTTCGTGGGCCTTTTCACCAAGACGCCCCAATCGGAGGGATGTCAAAGGAGGCAATCATCTCTTGACACAATGTTATCAGCGACTCTCTGTTTACCGGTCCGGTGAGCAGAGCGGAGTTTCCGCTGCAGATCTACGGCGTATAATGCTTCTGCGAGCTGCAGTGCGATTGGAGCATCGCGCCTGCGAGCCGCGAGCAATGCTTTTTGACGCCTCAACGACTTTGTCCACGCGAACGATCATGGTGCCATTCTTCAGGAAATGGGGCGTCCCAGTGAATTATGCGAACGTTCCCAACAGATGCTGCAGATAACGTAAGCAGTTCCTGCGCTCAGCCATACAGGGAAGTACCAGGTCGATAGGACAGCTGGTCTCGGTTGAGCCCCAAGCAGCCTTTAGGGCTGATATACAGTGCGGAAGCTCCTCTAAAGAGTGTGGACGCAGCTCTTGCCACAAGAATGAATAAATAAAGATGAAAACAAAACGGAGAGCAAGCATTAAATGGCTGACTACAAGAAAATGCAGAATGTTACATATAATGTGCAACATGTGTGTGTGATATAATGTGTGTGAATGTGCAACATATAATTTCTGGTAGAAACTTGCTGGCTTAGATCCTTCCTTCCGGCCCACCGAACTGTATTTTGAATCTACGTTTGCAACAATGTACTGAGGAGTTATAAGGTTCACTTTTGTTCATTTAGTTGTTATTGCGTTTCATGTTGTTCGGAATTTTTTCTCACTTAAGAATGAAATAACGCAAATAACCTATTTGTATATTCGTTCTTTAAAACTGTAAGAAACGCATATCGAGACCGTGCAATATGCTTATTGTATTTTAACAAAGCCGGGACAATAAACGATTGCCCGTGATTCTGAAAGTGAAAAGGTATCTTTTTCATCGCGCTTTGCTACAATCCTCCAAGGTTGCCTGAATCCACATACGAACGGTTGTGAATACATAGTATGACTCAACGTGTCTATTTATTTAATATATCTATGCTCTTCAAAGTTTTCCAGATGGGAAGATGTGCAACATGCTTTGCACACCCCTCATAGCTAACTATTAATCGGGAAGAACTAGGAGGGAACATTGGAGAAATATGAACATCCTGACAAGTGAATTCGCCTTCGCCACGGGCACTTGTGCATTTGTCAAAATCACGATAGAGTGATGAGGCCTTGGCCTTGCTTATTCGCAGTATACTGAGAAGCTCTCACCTTCTTCCAGTTTATAACCTTGTATCTATAGTAAAACTACGGCCACTGCCTACAGCGAAAAAAATAGCAACTTTGTGTGCAGCAAGTCTCAAGTGCGTGGTTTCGAAACTGCAGCATGTCGGTATCACCCACGCAGAGAGGCGAGACTTGTGGGGCTATTGTGCGTGCTCGTCGTGACCCGTTTCTTGCCCAATGAAACTTCACGATTTCAGCTATACGCGCTTAACAAGTTACTACGAATTTAGCTCATAAACTTAGCATATATAATGCAGTGCGTAATGTCCATGCAGTTACCAGCTTGTATGTTTCTTTCAGTAGTTGTCCTGGTTGGCATCTGTGCTTATAGAAACTTAAGGTTGGGACACAAAGAAGGCACTCCAGACAGTGTGTTCCAGCCTTTGCGTAAGCTCCCCTGGTTGCAATGCCCTCTCGTCGTTCTACTACAAATCCTGATGCTTTAATTTGAGTACAATGACAGTGCTGCCATCGCATGCAGCTGTCTTGAGAATTTCATCCGGTTCACTCGAGATGGCAATCAGTAGGATGTTCACATAGTTTACTTTACTTCTACTAACGTACAGTTTCATTTTACAGCATTTTACAGAGCATTGCTTATTAGCACGCTTTTGAACGCAAGCAGAGACGCATTGGAGTACGTAATACGTAAGCAATATATGTGAGTCATTGAGCCCGACTCGTTGGGATCACGTAAGTGTTAATATGAGGGCTCTTACTGCGATTGCATTCGTTCTATATTTCAGGCTCTTTGGGTGTGTCTGTCTGTTTACTTCTTACATCAACCCAGTGGCCCAAGCTCCCTGCTACAGTTTGGGCCACAAAGTATATGCTCGTGGTCGTCATGCCGTCATGGTTTGCATTGCCGTCATTCCAGGTTACTCACCTTACTGCCGTCATGACGTCATCTTTGCTCCTCTCAAGCCCACCCGGTGGCCCCATCTTGTCTAATAGCTCGGGCCGCTAGATACGTGCTCGAGGTCGTGATACCGTCGTGGTGATTTCATCGTAGTCAGCCTGTCTTTGTCATACGAATCTCGTCATGCAGTCGTCGTCACGCCTTTTCCGTCGACCTCGTGACCCAAGTTGTCCACTAGCTTGGGTCACTAGGTGTGTGCTCGTAGTCATGATGCCGTCGTGGTCGTCGCACCACCATCAATCCAGCTTTGTCATCCGACTCTCGTCATGACGTCGTCGTCACACTTCTTATGCCAATCCAGTGTCTCAAGTGCCACTAGGTATGTGCACGCGGTCGTTATGCCGTCCTGGTCGCCCTAACGTCGTCACTCCAGCTTTGTCATCTGATAGTCGTCATGCCATTGTCACACCATCGTCGCGATTGCGTCATTGGAATACAGTCTTCATGCATTCGTTGTCATATCATCCTCACGATTCCGGCATCGTCGTTCCATTGTCATAATTACAAAATTTTCACACGATTCGCGTCATTCTCTCGTCGTCGCGCCATTGTCGTCGCGCTGTCCTCTTACCATTATCATCACCAAAAAACGTTATCCCAGTGGCGTCATACCGTCGACGTAATTACGTCTTCGTCATTCTGTCGTAATCGTGCGGTCATCATTCAATTGTATTAGGCTTCCGTTATCATGACATCGTCCTCATTGCGTCGTTATCCTACACTCTTCACCACGCATTCTTTGTAATACCGTCGTCATCATGCCATCGTTGTCGCTTGTGTCGTCTTCATTCGATCTTCGTCATCCAATTGTCGTCATACCGTCATCGTGAGGGCATCGTCGTGATAGAGTTGTCGTAGTGCAGACAGTCCGTCACAGGCATACTAATCCGTCATGGCCGTAATCCGTCATGGCCGTCATTCCGTCACAGGCATACGAGCTTTGTCATTACATTGTCCCCCCTGCGTCGTCGCCACACAGTCTTCGCCATGATGTCACGGTTAGACCCATCCTGGCAAGCGAGTGTCATAGCAAACTGGGCCGATACTGGATACACTATGTGTCGCATATAGCTGAATCGATAGAAATGTCAGGGCGAACACTGCAAATTTTAAAAAAGGTGCATTCAGCAATACGGTTTGTCACTACAGGGCTCGAATGTTAATCTCATTAACGTGGGCAGTCATGGTGAGATGGCTCCTGTCGGATTTTTAAATTGTTTTTCCAGGAAAACGCTGTATTTACATAGTTCCGCAACGATTTCTCTCCCTGTTGGATACGAAACTGAAAGCGTTACAAATTTTTAAACACCAGCAGCACTATCGACGAACGCCTTGAGAAAGACTAAGTACCCCTCGATCTAAAAGCTCAATAGAGACATCATCGAAGCGCAACAACACCAAGCATGTCATGTCCTTCTGCAGTCTTGGAGTGATTCGCAATCCCATTATGATAAACCAACTGAGAGGTTCCGTACTTCTGTCTCGAGACCAAACATCCTTTGCTTCTATTTTTTTGTTGTTGGTGGTTTTTTACTTGTTTGTGCCACGTAAGTACCAGAAGTTCGTGTAACGGAAACAACACGATAGTACACAGTAACGCCTTGGTTTTGCAAACACTACTCGACGCGACATAAAAACTCACGTGAGTAAAGATCACCAAACTGTTCCCTGAAGTGATAACGCGCTTATGCATAAAAATATTTTTCCCTGTGGCAACACCATCTGCAATTTAAACACGATATTCCAGCATGCTGACAAAGGAGAAACGTGGTAGAACGACAGCTCCCGTCGCTCCTGCCTCAATTCGTAGCGCAGTGAAAATTAAGAGCACCAGTCCTGGAATGAGAAAAAAAAAGCACTGTGAAGGTGGCCGGTCGTCTTTCACAAGGCCTTTTGAACTGATTCTCACTTCCCCGTAAGGAGGCAAGTTAATGCCCTGTGGGTGTAGGACTCAAATTCGGTTTTGTCCTAGTAAGATTTTTATGTTTTCATCAATTACATAATACGCTCACCAACACGGGTGCAAAAAATTAAAGTATTGAACAAATCAAAAGGAAATATGCGTGTGCAGACCCACAGTAATTCTGTCTGTTACCCTTGTGCTTAAGTTTTTCTTCGCCCTACTTTCCCTACCGCAATATGTGCCCGCGCTTATCCCGAGCGCAGGCCTTTTCCACAGCCGTACCTGCACTTTGCCGTTCCTTTAGTTTAACATAATGCAACGCAGGGCTTCGCAAAGTATTAATGCACGCAAACTACGTTGCTTACCCCATCCCCACTGCTTACTCCCTCCCCTCTAAAGAAATATTTATAAAAAAATGTATGCTGTAGGCTGCGATAACGCGCGAGGTGTGCCAAAGGGCACATGTATTCAATTAGTGCCACTTGCCTCTATAACGCTCAAATGATCCATTTGGGCGGCTGCCGACTCGTGCCATATAGTTATTTCTTTTTGAGATCACTGAAAGTCATTAGTAATGCTCAAGCACAAAAGTATGGAAATAAATATTAACTGCCCGTTTGTGAGTTGAAAATTGGCATGAAATCTGGCGATAACTTGGGCATCAGGTTTTATATCGTAAGTCTCGCAGCAGAAACACCAAGCGTGTCTCAGTAAAAAATAAACTAATACATTATCATCAACGTTTATACAGCTTCCCTTATCAACTGTTTTGTTTGACAGTCCTTCGTTCTTTTTTTTACTGGTCAGATAAACAATGCTAAGCACTTCGTTCTGTGCTGAGCACATACATCCTTCAGGGTTTAGGGTAGTCATCATGGCGTTGGACTTGTATCAGAGGTAAGGACCGTTCTCCCTTCGTCTTTCTCGTCAGATAAACAATGAGTACTGGGTTACCTGCTGATAAAATAAGTCTTTCAGTGCATAGGCTACTCGTCATGAATGTCGCACCTGTTTCAAAGGTAATGACCATTCTTTAATGATTGATTGATTTCTTTGCTGTCCTTGAAATTCAGGGGTAATGAAGGTAAACAGTGGGTTCTCGGAGAGATGAGCACGCGCAAAATTCGTTCAGGAGAATAGAGCAGCGTCATTTCATATGACATGCAGTTTGAACATACAACTTTAAAATGTATTTTGGCTAAGGCCAGTTTAGGTTGCAGCAACGCCAATGTCATAATAAATGGGCAAGAAAACTATCAATCAAAGAAGAACTCTATATCGGCCAAAACATGTAGGCAAGAAGCGCAGAGTCGAAGCAGAGTTTCATGCGCTGGGCACATATAGGATGTGTTAGGCGTCTGCTGCATCACGGGAAAGGCACCCAGAAATTAGGGGCGCGGTGCTTCCACCGGTCATTCGTCACGCGAAAGTTATGTGGAGGAACCGAGAGCACATTTGGGGCTTTCTTCAAGTACAACGGTACAGTAACGTTGTATCGTAAAGTGAGGCGTTGCCCTACACATGGGGACGTTGTAGGACCTATCACGCACTTTACGTGAAAGCAGGCTCATCAAATCCAACATTTGTAATTTTGGAATGCTCCCAAGACCTACTTTATTATTCTGTTTTGCTTCTTCGTGCTTTTAAAGCATAGAGTTGTTTCGAACAAACACCTAAATTGGAGTAAAAATGTGGGAAAAGCGTTGAAATTTTTTCTGGAGCATTAATCTGGGACGTGCCACAGGCTACCTGCTTCCTCGAGCGCGTCGATTTCTCTAACAGGACCCAACCATGAATAATTCATTTTAGCAGTTCACAAGGTATTTACATCGTCGTCATTAAGAAGTAATTTAGCAGAATTTGAAGGCTGTTATCGGGTCGCAATCACTTACATTAACGAGTTGGCACCAACAGAGCGCTGATTTCCGTGTATTGCAGGGCTTGCTACTGCGCCGGAAACTGCCGTTACTTCCCCAAAATAGCCCTCTGCACTTTATTAGGGAACTGAAAACATAAGTCAAGAGTACTGAATGAAATCAACTGCATGGCTATATACAAGCAAAAAAAAAATCGAATTTATCTGATAGATTAAAAAGGACTTTACAGATAGATGCTGGAAAAGTATGCGCTAGCTATACCTATACCATATTCCTATACTCGGAAGTATAGGAATTTGTGGCAGACTGTTGCTTACGCGACATGGACATGTTCTTATCCGTTTATCTTGCTGCCGTGATTCAGTTATGGCGCTGACCTGCTGACCGCGAGGTCGCAAGATCGATTCCTGGCCTTTACGGTCACATTTCGGAATGCCAAAACCCTCGTATAGAGATTTTCGAGTCCAATTCAATCCGAAGCCCTCTATTGCGACGTATCTAATAGTCTGTGTGTTGCTCTGAAACTTTAAGTCTAGTCAGTCAGTGAACCAATCAAGATACGTCTTTAGCATATAAAGCAAGTCTTTGGGAAAGAAGGAGGACGGTCATCATGTTAGATGAAATGAATGTGCACGGTTCCACAATGCATGTCCTTGCAACAGTTTTTCCTCTTCTCCACGTTGCCGCCCTCTTCCGTCCTTGTTTTTCTTTCTTCTAATAAATAATAACTGGCTGTCCTTATTAGGCAGCGTCTCACAAGTGCACCATTGCCCCCTTCGGGATATCCTGCCTGAAATGGTCGCACGTCTCTTACTACCCGGAATATGGTAAACGTTGAAGGGACATCTCGTTTCTAGTACGCAAAATGAATACACCTCTCCTGGTGTACGTCACACCGCGCCGGCGATGTCACAGCTTGACGTCACCGGCACACGCGCAGTGACCTTGGTTAGCAAAACGCAGCCGCCGCCTGCTTTCTGCGTGGTGCTGTCGCGCAGTGCTTGGTGTAGGTGGGCGCCACGTGGACGGGTGTTTTTCTTTTTTACGTGAACCTCCACAATTCCCTTGCCAGCCAGATTAGCAGTATTGTGTTTCGGAGAACATCGGCGTGTGGTAAACTGCGTGATGAAAATCTGGCGACGCTGGCCTTTTTTGCTTGCGAACATGAACCGCATGTTGCGCAAAAAGGCCAGCCGTAGTAATGAGGCGCCGATAGAACTTCAGGACCCGTAATCCTTAAACACGTGAGAGTGAATAAGAAGCAATGATTAGTGAGCGCATGTATCTCGGTGCCATCTGCGCTGTGTGCAGAAAAAGAAAGAAAACGAGAAAAACCTTCGTTTCAGTATAATCTAAAGATTGAAAGGCATGCCTATAAATGAGCTCCTAGGATGTTTTGGCACTGCCAAAGATGCATGGATACATTTCACCACAGGTGTTAGGTAAAACTGAACTTTCTTTTTTTCCTTATTGTTGTACTACCCTTTACGGCAGAGACTTCATGCTGTGATGATGCACATAAGCATGCAAAAGTTGGGTCTTTTAAAGTTGAGAGCAGCAAAGGGAGGCCGCAGACATAGCGAAGTTACCGCGTAACGTAATAGGCACTTATGTACGCTTTTGCTTTGTAAATTCTCAAGACCATGACTAACACTTAAAATAAAATTATGGTGTTTAGCATCCCTAAGCTGCACAGCGGCCTATGGGCGACACTGTAAGAAAAAGCTCGGGATTAATTTTGACCCCCTGGGGTATTTTACTGAGCTCCTAAAGCACTGTAACAGGGACTTCTACATTTCTACCTGATCTCAATTTAGGGGCCGCCACTTGGTACGGCTCCACTAAGCTGCCGTGATGGGTATGGCTGATATTCTTGTAGACGAAGTTCTTGTATATGGTTTAAAGCTACAGTGCAAGTTTGTACTATCAATGTTCCCGCAAATGAGTAGCTTCACGACAATGCAATACAGATTTTTTCCCCAACATTAGTCATTTAGGCGAAGTATCGTTTCAGCACCGTAAAAATGTCCATCATCTGCGATAAAATGAGATAAAATACGCAGCAGCCGTCGTAGTAGAATGCCCCTCTTCCTCCACTGGCCCCGCTATCTTGCGCGTGACGGAATACGGCGCGCTTCTTCCCCACTTTCCCCCCTTGCGCGCGCGAGATGAGTCACCGTCGTCGGTTCACCCTCGCACGCTTTCACTCGCACACACCGCATACGGCACGCATGCACGATGTTGTCACCCTTGGACTTTATACGAAACATCAGTGCGACGGAAACGACGGCGGCAGTATTGCGCCTGGAGCGTCCATATAATTGCTATCGCAATAACCCATGTCAGGCATCCGATGCAACAAATATTATTGCTTTCTGCCTCGCTCTCTTATTAAAAGATCGCCAAGCTAACCTGAGTTTTATGTTTAGTAGTGAAACAAACTTGTGGGACAAGAAGACTGTGTCTTGGAGGAGGGAGCAACTAAGAATTTGTAGCAGCCTGATTTTCAGATTGTGAACAGCAGAACTTAGCCAACCCTACTTTATCAGAAACTACTCTTTGATCACCCTTTGTCTCACGCACCGCTTGCTGAAATTCATCCGGCTATCTTGGCATGAGAGGTTAACGTGATGATCTCTGCCTGGCTCTGACTTCCATGAAGGCACACACAGAATATGTCACTGAACGGTTCTATTCAGCGTGAAAAACTCGTAGTTTAGGTAGGCCATGTAAGCGTACGGCAGATAACCGGTGGACCATTAGAGTTACAGAATGGGCGCCGAAGGAAGAGAAGCGCAGTCGAGGATGGCAAGAAACTGGGTGGAGGGATGGAATTAGAAAATTTCCAGAGCGCTGCTGCTGATGATGATGGTGATAGTGACCAGTGTGTTAAGGCAGCACAGGTGATCGAATGCATCAGATGCAATAGGCGACAACCACTATATTATTAAATGAAAGCTGATGGTCTAAACGAGCACAATGCATTACAGTGACAGGAATTGTAGACAGCGAAATAATGCAAGAAACATATGGTCAATTTTACCCGAAATCGATTCATCGAAAGCGATAGCACGCTTTAGCGTTGCACTCAAGGCGTCTCAGGAGGCTGGCGTGATGAGCGTGCAAGTAGCGTTGCAGGTGTCACCCCTCGATGGAGCACGAGATGGGATTAACGGAAAGCACACGGGCGCTCCTCGTTGCCGTCGGCACTGTGCCCGTTCCAGCTTGACCTTGGCGGAGCTTGAAGGTCAGACTTACGGAACCAGGCGTTTTCTCCGTTTGTGCCTGGAGTAGCAGAGTTATCGTTCTAAAAAGAACTTCCCAAAGGAAGAGTATCGGTTTCTGAAAAAGCTTTAAAGAAACAGCCGTCAGAAAGGAGACGGAATGATATCGCAATGGTCAGGAAGAGCATTGCGAACGCGTACATACATCAGTATTGATAATTGTACGGGGAATTATATTTATGAAGGTCTAAATTAAGCATGTAACATCATTAAATGACCATTTTACCCAGAAGGCCATGATCAAAAAGAAACAAAAGGAAGGAATAGAAGGAAAGCGTCTAAAGCGGAGATGGCGGTGTTGAAAGCATAGTGTGAGCCGTTTCATGCTTTTTTATAATGAATGATGACACAAAAAATTGGACTCATTTAATTTTCACAGAGAATGAAAAAGTTTTTATTTTTTGAAGACAACATACTCAAACAGCGTTTGTTTGTTTTTTTCTTACGAAGAAAACTTTGCAAAAGGGGGCCGGCAACTGACACCTCATGGCTTCAGTCAAGGAAGCAAACCACCCATTTTATTGTGTTTTCCCGTGAATAAATGCTTAGAAGCATACTCTAATGACCTGCCTTTCATATATAGTAGTACATAAGCGCTAGATTTGCACGTGCAAATTAACCAATCCGTTTTTTTTTATTCTCGTGTATCTCATGACTGTGCAACTGTTAGGCAATGAGGGATACGGAACACTCGTTGCGCTGAGAAAGCTCTGACGCTGGCGAAATTTAGTCATGCACAGCAGAAGAAAACAAATTGCACAACCGCGGCTTCATGAAACCGAGGTGGAAAGCCGAGTAACTTGACGAGACCCGCTTGCTCGTCCTCTTAATTGCTTCATTTATAGGAAAGGTTTTCAATCAATGTTTCATTAAGTCAATGTTTCATTAATCCGAGTCTTCCGCACACAGGAAGAATGCGTGCACTGTTTCCCCGATTACGCACAACGAAAGTCAATGTTAAACAATGAACTGCCTCGAAGCAGTTCTCGTTGGTTGCTTCAGTGAAGGGCGAGGGACGAGAAACGGCGCGTAATGCGCGCGGAGCTTACATTTACAGCGCTTCGTTTATTGTAGTGGCTATCCCCTTATATCACCTCCCCGTGTCTGCGTGGGTGGGCTTTTGCGCACAAACAGACAGCCGTACTTAGTGTTACTGCTGTTTGTGGCACGATGCACCGTCGTTTCGTGGAAGAGTATCCATTGCGCGCAACGACGCGGTTACGCGCGTCGCCAATCGGCATCGCCTGAGTCAATTCTTCTGATGTGTTTGTGACAGCGCAAGAACAGTGGATAAACGCAAGGAGAAAAGTCGGACATTATAGGCTCAATAGCAGGTCGGACGCGCTGGAAGCACAAAAATGAGATGCTATATATACCATTGAAAATACACTGGTCTTCTGGTCAATTCGTTTCTTTTCTGCCCGTACTTGAAGTTGCGAAAAAATGTGCTGCACCTTCTCGGAAGGTCTAAATGCCCTAAAGACTGGTAGTGAGTTTCTCTCGTATGGAAGCCATTGATTCGCCCACTGTCCACCTGCGCCACACCGTCGACGTGTTTTCCTTGGAAGCATTGAGGCACTTAGGCCTTCCGTTTCTCTCAACCTCTTAACCTCAACCTCTATTCCTCTTTCTCCTGTCTTTCGGATCAGATAAACCCCGGAGGTCCAAGGCATGCCTGGAGCATCTCGAAATTTTTTGAAGTAAGTTGGGCAAAATGCCGAGTTAGGCGCATCTTGTCTTTGCAGGCCTGCGTACGGCTTTTGAGTGCAGCAGTTCTTACAGTTGCGACATACATCCCTTGTGACAGCAAAGTTGAGACTGACAGTGAGGATGTTTCGGTGTCTTCATATACAACTTTTGTTCGGATGTACCCGTTCATATTATCGTATGTCATTTTTCTTTATTTGTCATGACCGCGCGTGAGGCGCACGCACGCACGTAGGCACGCACGCACGCACGCACACGAACACAAACACACACAAGAAAAAGAAAATAAGGGACAAATATGCTTTTGTCCGAATTATCAAGATGCCGGCTTACTGCAAAGTGGAACAACGATAGGCGTAAATTTCACATTTTCTTTGGATGGAAATGAGAAATGTGGAACTAGAAGATAATGTGAAATAAAAAGAACCAAGGAAATAAACATGGAATACATGGGCGCAGCACGCGCACATGTAGGCTTGTGTTACAAGCTGGCCTGGTGTCAACACGCAACTGGCCTATAATCATTTACATACACTGGCTTGATAATATCAATACAGGATGTGTTGTTCATGTTCGAATCTTGTATGTATCGCAATGTAAATCTTCCCCCTGAAAATGCGTAGCTTTGCCTCGCTGGAGCACACAACCTTGCTGATGTATCCGGCACCCTACAAAGCAATGCGATGCGTCTACCCCCGTTCTAGATGAGGCACGCATTGTTTATTGGTTTTTGTCTTTCGCTTATTCCCTTTCACTTTATTTTTCCTTAGTAATGCGTATCTTGCTTTTATATGCGGCGTGTGGCGTTTTAGCGAACGTCGTTTGATCGGAGACAACATTCCACAGTCGAACCGCGCAGATCTTTCGAATGTCTTCGCTGTGGAGTATCGGCTCACAAGACAACCGCTATTCTTGTGGGTAAATTTGCGAAACGTTAATTAATGTCGTGGCCCTTACATTTCACCCTAGTGGTGTATGGGTTATTTTTCTTCTTTTATTTTTTTTCTTTACCTTAGTACGGGTTTTTAGTCAGTTGCTGTCTACTTGTTGTCATTGTGGTGCTGAAACATATATTTATGTGGAACTCAATAAGGCGTCACTCTAATTTTTTTTTCTGTTTTGTTTAGCTGTATTCTTTTGAACGTTTTCTTTACCGACAACAGGAGCCCGTTCATTTGCACCGTCAGGTTGCATTCTACAGCCTGTTTGTGCATGTGTCATGTATATACATGTATACACATGTAAGCGAGAAGATTGAGGGAAGCCTAGACGCTCGATATTTTGCTTTTAGTCACAGCCATAGTAAGTGACAGAATATAACGTGCCAGACCACATAGGGGAAGTAATTCTTATGTTTACTTGAAACGTACAAATGATCAGCTGCAGGGAAATGAAAGTGGACGAAAAGATAACCTGCAGCAGGTGAGGATTTCACCCACGTACCCGCACACTCGACGCTAACAATGCTTATGCAAGGACATTTCGAGAGGGCTGGAAGCTGGTGCATCGCAAGTTTGCGAGAAAGCGCCATTAGCGACAAAGAAGCTTTCTTAAAGAGCTTTGTGAATCCGCTTTTCTTTTATATGTGCGTGCGTCTATATACGGAACCACCAAAATAGACACAAAGAAAACCCCTGTCGTCTGAAACATTAATGAATTTTCTTGCAGAATAACGTGTATAATTAAAATTGCAATATTTGTCAGATGCTTGCTCGGCGCCGCCTATCTTATTTCCTTGCTGTGTGGAAAGTAATCTGGAGGTCCGATTCATTAGAGTTTGATTTTGAGCCTACGGAAATAACAGGTGAAAATTGAGCAGCGCAAGAGAAGTTTATATCGCGATAGATCTCCGAGATAATAAACTCGCGCAAGGTTTTGGCGGCTTGCGTTTTAGTTGCAAGGGGCCGTGAGAAGGGAACTGAGCTGATCGCTGAGGGAAGGAGGACTTTTTAAGGGTAGTTCTTTGGTGGATGAGCGTGGATGACACATCGCGGCCACCTGAAAGTGATAGGAACGTCTCAACTAATATTCCCAGCTAACTGTCTGTTTCTACGAATCGCTCAAGTGTCGGCAAAATCTCATGATTTTGGCTCCTGATTTCGGAACACTGTGACACAGAGGAAAAGATATCCGCAGACCTCTGAATCAGATGCAACGCCATGCCTATCTTTATTTATACTTTTGTTTTTAATTGCGTTACGACAGTTAACGGCGCTACAGAGCGTTTCCAGAACGTCGACATTTATCTGCTTAAAATGCTGTCATCTTTTTATCGATGTTTCATCGCGTCCTGAGGAAACCGCATCATTTGGCAAAGAAAGCACAGAGTTCATTTTGCAACGAATTAGTACCTGATCACAAAAAAATGAAAAAAGAAACGAGAAACGCGGCTGGGAACCACCTTGCATACAAATGAAGCCAACAGTGTTCCAAAATTTCCCTCTCTTGAAATACCGTTTTCTGTTTCCCCTGTTGTTGTTGCTCATTAAATGACGTTACTGTGAGAAAATAGGCCACCGAAGTGCTGGCCATTACTACCATCAAATATATACTCCAACAATTAAGGAATAGAGGATAGAATTACACAAAGGAAAAAAAAAGGTACAGTGTGAAAAATAGCGCGGGTATATATGCATCACGTAACTGAGTCGTATATGTATATATATATATATATATGACAGAGAGAGAGAGAGCTGTATCAGCGACATATGAACGATGAACGTCATGTCACCGCATGCCTTACCAAAATAGTCTTTATGTTTGCAGTTACGGCATAAAAACTAAACAAAGTGAAGCATAAAGTACATAAACGTATGCTGTAACTTTACACAAACCTGCAGGAAATCAGATAACGAGCAAATGTGGCTTTTTTTTTGTTCACCCCCTGCTCTTTCGTTGCTTCTCTCTCTTTCTCACTCTCTACTGTATAGCAGTGTTGATCTATAATCTCGTCGGAGGTACCATCAGTTGGAGTCAGACGAGAATCTGATTGCTTTCTATATGTCTAAAGTCCATGTTTGTGCTTAAAGCTAACCTCCGCACAACTTTACTTACAGGCGCTCGTTAGTTCGACCTTCTGTGTAATTGATGTTTGTCAAATCACGGGGTTTCATGGAATGCAGTCCCTTTCACGAGTACAAGTACATTCCTTCCTGAGGGCCTCACGAATCGATTGGCAATGTTAGGTTATATAAGACTTTGTTCAATCCCAGCTCGTCTAACTTTTCATATTTAGTTATAACGTCGTTTACGATTGCCGCGGTACTGTTAGTAGTTAAGCGCAAGCATGAATACCTTGAATTTATTGGCTAGCGACTGGCAAAGCAACGCTATGTAAGCTGACTACTCCACACAAGGACTCTTAACGTATAGCATAGCCCATTATACTAAACATATCTGCTATACACATTTCTAAGCATTTATTATGAGTAGTGCAGTCGACATACCGAGATTTCTTGTTTCGGCAACACTTTACTCGTAGCATTGGCTGTCAAATATTAACTAGAGCCTCCTAAATATTTGATTGCTGCTAAGTCTAGCACGCGAGTTGAAACTGTGGCCGTGCAGCCGCCAAGACGTTGTGCACGACATTCCATGTTTTCTCACTAAATCTACCCCCGTAGCTCTATGCCTTCGGCGTTCTGTCACAGAGTGTGACGTTACTCTGGAAACTTCCTGTTGTGGCCACCGCGTCCTAGTACGGCCGCCTTAATGAAAAAAAATATATAAATGTCGCAGTTTCTCACGAAAGGCGAAGCATCGATTGCAATAGCAAATTTGTAGACAGTTATACAAAGTAACGATAGTAGTTTTATCGGCTGTATAAACTAGAAGACATTCGCTTTTTAATGGAATTAGCAGACATGGTGTCAGCGCGCACAGGCAAATATTAACACATGGCACTTGATAACCGGAGATACTCGCCGTCAGAACGCTGGCTTGAGCAAGTGCGGCAGCAGGAGCGGGCGAAGTGACCTTCATGCTGCCTATCGCTTCGACGAAAGCAGAGGCGAGAAAACAGCATGCACAAAGGTATCAGCGGTCGGCAGATCGCTTTCAAAATACGGCGCGAGCACGCGCCGCTGCCAAAAGTACACAGTCGCTGGCGGAGTAAAAGGCGCCCCCCCCCCCCCCCCCCCAGCCCTCCCAAGCTGTCTCCCCTCGTGAGTTTCCCTTTCGCCCGGGGTCGCGCAATGCGCATTTGCTGCCGGAGCCCAACGCCATCCCCGTCCCCCCTTCCTCCATCTTTCTCTCCCATCCTTCCAAACCTTTCCCGCGACGGAACACGGCACGTTAGCTCTCCGCCTTCCTCCGTCGCGCGCGCCTGATTCAGCCTCGATCATCCACTCTCCTCGCTTGCTTTCACTCGCGCATGCAACATACGGGGCGCGGCGACGGTGTTATCGCCCTTAGATTTTACACGGAACATAATGTCGACAGCGACGGTGACGGCAAGAAATGCACCTGCAGTCTCCTTATAGTTGATATCTCAATAAAGCGCCGGATTGTTGTTATTTTGCCAGATCTCATTTCTTATTGCGATAATAATACACGGAATGACTTGTGACTCGTACCTGCAGTCAGTACTTTTAAGCAGGGTGAACCCTTCTAAGGTTTCGTAAGGTATATATGGAAATATGAAACATATTTTGGAGCGTTTCGTTTCCAACTTAGTTCCGAGAAGGCTGTTTAATTTAATAACCAAACTATAAGGCACACCTTCGACTGAATATTAAGCAACATACTAGGGTACGTCGTAAACGCAAGTGGTCGTGACAGGAAAAACAATTGGGAGCTTGCTTACAAAAGGAGATCTGCTTAATTAAACCTGCCGCTTGTCACGTTGGAGCAAGCTGTAAACTAAAGAAATGCGTCGTGACGTCGCGCACGCCACGCGGGCGTTAAGAACTTTAGCCGCGAACAAAAAGAGCAACGGCGGAACTGCTTGACAAACTTTGCAGCTGGAACCTAACAGTCACAAGGCGTTCCTTGTTTATCTTACCATGGTTGGCACTCCTTTAGGGTTATTCATTATGCAAGGCAAGCCTCTTCCCCCATTAAGGATTCTTCGTTTTACTGCTCTTTTTCACTGGGAACCTTAATCCGAGCCACGAAGGCACAGTGACTGCCCCTGTCGCCAGTTCACGGTCTTTGCCAGTAACTAGGAACCTTCTATTCACTACTGCGAACAAACAACTCCCATTGCGGGAACGATTGTGCTTTGGCGAAATTATTAAAGCGTCTCTTCATATAGTCAACTTGCACTTACTGCTCTTTCTATTGAAGGTCCTGAGTGGTAAACTGGTGGTACGGGAGCTCCCGGTTATGCAGTTGTTATTTTCATTTCTTTATCTTGTAGCGCCCACTGACGCCGCAAAGCGGGGACTCTAGGTCGGCGCTCTAAGCCGGCGCCTTGGCCCCTGCTGCGAAAGACGATGAGGATACAGCCTGTGCTCGATGCGCTAGTACGTTGCGCGAAGTTCTGTTCTAGAGGCCTGGCTGCGCTGGGGGGTCCTCTTGTTCTGACGCTCCGCTGCGACCCTTCGGTTCCCCACAGTTTCTTTGCCGACTAGAGAATTAGAAGGTTTTACTTAATCAACGCTAATAACCACCGCAACACAAACCCTTCGTCTCGACCGGCGGGAATGCAGCAGTCGCTATTAGCAGGTGTACTAGCGTATCATAGATCAAGGTGAAAGTATATCTAAATAGACACGACATTTCTGACTAGCAATTTTTCTTGTGTTACATAAAGTTTGAAACCGTCTAAACACTGTGAAAATAAAGTACTGGGAAGCGTCCCGATGACCTTGATATTTCTGTATAATACTTGTTTCTGTGGATCATATTTGTTTTTGGCACCTAGGAGCTGAATGCGTCATGACGGCGTGGTACGCTGGCTTACTTCATTTCCTTCCTGTAATTGCTGCGCTGACACAGAGAAGCGCGACCAAAAAATATAAAAGGGGGAAAAAAGAACGCGCATCGCGTGCTTCTTATTTAGTTATTTTATCTGCATGTCATGACGTGCGAGACTAATATATCATATAAGTGTTTCCAAACAAACCTGCTGGGTGTCAACCTTTTTACGTGCCAGATGCATGTAGTAGAATTTCTACGAATTCATATCAGTACTCTTTTAATACTGCTTTGTACGATCGCCTTTGTAATGTTTTTCGCTGCATCTGGTCTCCTTGCGAGGCCTTGATTAATTATTCTGCAGATTTCTTCGGGAACTAAAAGATAATAGTGGTGACACATCAATCATTTCAGTCTGAGTTTAAATTCCGCAGATGCACCATAAATATTCGCATCACGCGAGAAGTGCTGCACTAACAGTGCGGACAAAGGGGCAATTTATGCACGACACAGGAATGGATTGAAGAATCTTACTGCTTTTTCACACACGAGCAGCCAATGAAGGTATGCATACCTACGCAACGTATAAGGTTTAAAACATGTGTGATACAACAACATTTTCAATCTTTTTAGATCACTTGTTCAAGATCGATACCTTCAAAGTGTTAGCAAGGACGACAGAAAAGGGCAAGTATGAAGAGTTACAGAACAAAAATAAATATGCTTTTGCTCTGTTACGTTTCGCCTACAACGCGCGGTAATGCCGGCGCGGATGCAACGGACGCCGGGGCTTCGTTCAAAGCGGCGGACATTTTGGCCCGTGCGACGCCGCCGCAACGCTTCCCCGCCAAGCGTGTCCAGGCGTGTTTCAGTGCCACGTGTCTTCGTGTGTGCGTGTGTGTGTGTGTGCCCTCGCTTGTCAAAGCGCGGCAGCCGGGGAGCGGAGTTCCCCAAATGAGGAGCCAGGAGGTCTCTCGGCTCAACCGTGCGCGCCGTCGTGTGGGCGGGTTGGCGATGCGTCACTGCACTCGGTTCGCCATGTCTCTCGGCTCGACCGTGCGCGCCGTCGTGGGCTCATGCTCCGCCGTCGCGTGGGCTCTTCCCGTGACCTTCCCTTTTGGACCGCGACGCCGAGAGTATAAGAGCAGCTGCCCCCGGACGCCAGGAGAGAGGCTCCGATTTGTACTGTTGAGTTACGTCTCTCCACTTCGGTCGACCTGACCGGCCGCTCTTTTGCTATGTTAGAATAAACAAGTTGTTCTGTTACCAGTCTTCTCATGCTTTGCCGGGACCTTCGGATGCTTCCAGTGCCCCAGGCCGCCAGGCCAACGCTACCCTTGGGGCTTGCGACCCATTGGCAATAACGGGCGTCAGCACCGAGACCCCAACAACTCGTGCCAGCGGTGCGATTACAACAGCTCGGAGACATGTGGCATATTCTGTGGTATAGTTTACCTCTTGAGTACACGCATTAAAGCGTAATCTAACGTCATAAAAATTATAGTAGGCTTATGAGCGTGACATGCATCTGTGTTTAGTATATGTGCACATGGCCACAGAGGTTTCAGAATGAGAAAATTGCGGAAAATAATTGCGAATAGTTAAACCATCTCCCAGATTAAGCGTGAAGGGTGAAAATGACAGAAGTTTAGTGCCTACGCAACGCACCTTGAAGACCGCTTATACGTTCTACGTACCACGCTATCTGCCGAGCTGAACCTTTCCTTCTTAATATACATTATAATGTCATCGACTAGCGTTTGATGTGCACTTCATTCTACCATATTGTTTTGTGTCAAGTTTGAACCTATCGCTTTCTTGTTCGTCGCCAGTAAATGGACGTACATTGATTTCTGAGTGGATTTAGTTCCACACATGAAATATATTTACGAATATCAAATAAAAGAAACTGTATATATGTATATACTGGGCCTTAGTTAATCTAATGGTTACTCATCGATCATGATTTTCCATGTGTGCCAGTGTGCATAATGTGTCAACAAAAATACAGTGTTTTCATCTCAAGTACAGTGGCGGTGGACTCACAATATTTCTTTTACGAAAGCGCGTTTCCTAGTTGGCCGGCGTTCGAGAGTGCGCTGCCCACGACAGTGATCGGCGTGACAAGATGGACAACGTGGTATTGAACAATCGCACACATGATCAAATGTTTTGTGAATATGAGCCAAAGTCTTCAACAAAAACTCAAAGGTATCACTGAAGCACTTGGTATCGCATCACTACGTCACCGGGCTCAGTTTCACTCAAGGAAAGGTAAACCGCTTTAACTTTGGCATATTGAAATTAGCCGAGTCGTTTGAGGCCAGGACAAAGTAATGTTTTGAAGCCGACTTCCTCGAAGGAATTCGAGCTTAGGTTGCACGACAGCTGGGCCAATTCTTAAAGCTGTCTGTAATACGATTCTGTGATACCCTAGCTAGTGGCGAACCTGCCATCTACTGTCCTTCGTCGTTATTGGCATCTCTATCTCCTCGCTTTATAGCAAGGCCTGTTGCAGTAATCGCGTTCGAGCTCCCTTTGCCGAAGAGCGTCTGTGACGAGGCGCGCGTTTCGGCCTTGACATAAGCCAGTGACGTGAAAGTCTCTAGTGATCGTGATAAGGCAATAATCTTGAGAGAACAGCGCAACGGAACAGCTGACGCCGGCGAAATGCACACCCTCCCGCCTATAGCCTGTCAGTCGGCGCAGCCGCCACCATTAGTGAGGCTCGAAGGCGTGGCGAGGGGAAGACGATGTGACAGAAGCGGACGACCCTATGGCCCTTTAAGACTTGTCAGCCTGGGCAAACTGCCTTTAATTAGTTGACCCTGCAACCATGAAGTATGAGCTTCATCGATACTAATATGGCCGCCGTTACTGCCAACCACGCGATGTCAAAACTACCCGCGCTATGCCATGCGCCCTGGTCAACTATTATGCAACTACTTCAGATTTTTCATAAGGTGAAAAAAAATGTTTGCACTTTGTAGGTCACATTTTCTGATGCAAAAAGATAGCTTCTCGTATCGAGCCCTATATTTTTGTTATCTGTGCGCCTAATGCTACGGTGAATCGACACATGGCTCTTAGTGGCTAGTGCTCTGAAAATGTAATCGGTGACCTTGATGTGACAGTTTCGGGTGAAGCATGCTGGGTAGGGACCTCCTACAAGAGCATTCTGCATTTGTCCACTATGCTTCGAAGGTTCACGAAAATGGTTTCCTTGCAGATCATTATAAGAGCAAGAAACGGTGCGTCCCAGTCGTTTAACAACACTAAATGGGCCGCGGTCACGCACTTCGTCTCCATACAACCGAGATCAGAAGAGCTGGCGAGAAAGTAGACAGCTCACGGTACAAGTGCACGCACCCAAATAATGGTACTAAAACGCATCACAGAAGATTCATTATCCCTACATCTAGCCTGAAGTGCCGTTCAGATTTCGCACTTGCCTACATAGGGATGTG
Organism: Dermacentor andersoni; assembly: GCF_023375885.2. Taxonomy (NCBI): domain Eukaryota; kingdom Metazoa; phylum Arthropoda; class Arachnida; order Ixodida; family Ixodidae; genus Dermacentor; species Dermacentor andersoni. The sequence continues at coordinate 52,960,803 of NC_092815.1, forward strand.
GATGTGCAGCTGTTTTTAAATGCGATGCATATTTTGGCTGATATTTGCCAGTTTGACAATATCTATCGAGCCGCCTAGTCTTGGTGCTATCATGGTCGTTTAGCTAGCTTTGCATATACCAAAATGGGTATATATGACAAGAGTGTATGACAAACATAAGTGATAGGTCATGACATGAATATCAAGACATGTGTATCATGTAGGTCATGAAACAGCCACCTACGTCTTGGTGCTCTCATGGTCGTTTCGTTAACTTGGTAGGCTCCTTACACACTACTTCGCATAACATCCATTCCCACAGAGCGTATGATCTGCCGGACTTTTTTTTTTTTTGCTTTTTAAAGCGAATGACCATCGTGAACCGTCATTTAACGCCAAAGCGTTCTCATGTCTTAGAGCGTCTTGTCTGCCACCTTGGCCTTTTGTTAATTCCGCTAAGTTACAGCTAACAGGGCCGCGAGCAACACCAGCGGTTACAACAAAACTAACTATATGCTGCGGTTCTCAAGCACAGCTTGACTGTTCAGCCGTTTCTTATTCATGATGAACGCTCACGTCTGCGCGCGTGTCCGTGTGTTTGTGCACGCGCGGGAGAGCGTACGTGCGTGTTTGTGCGTGCGTGTGCGCGTGCGTACTTGCGTGCGTATCTGCACATGCATCCACATTTTATCATTTCTCTTGTTTTATTGTTCTTCTGTTTTGTCACCCCCACTGCGGGCTAGCAAGCCAGGCACAGACCTGATTAGCTTCCTTGCCTTTGCTTTTCCCTTACGTTGTATTGCATCAAACAGTAGCCGAGACAGCGTCGCCGTGCCGTCTGCTCCACGCCTATCCAGAGCGCTTAGCCCGAGGCTTTCTCATTTGTGGACGCGGGCTGTCCGCACTGTACCAGATACGTACAGGCGCAAAGCCCATCTCGCTGCAGCGTTTTCCATCGTGTTCTTTCTGTAAAGTTCTTTCCCCGAAGTGAGGCACGCCCGGCGCATCGTGCTTCAATTAAAATTTGCTGTGCTATGCAGTTGCAAACGGTACACACACTTGAGCGAACCTCAGTGATCGACCGCCGAAGCGGAGGGTGAGACAACGCGGAAGCGGCCGGCAGAACTTCTTTTGTAATTGATCGAAGCGGTGTGTTCATATAGGAGGTTGTGAACACACACACGGTGTGAGAAAAGGCACGGACACTGGGAAAGACATTCAGTGTAAAGAAGCGCTCTCACTGTAATATGCTAATTATATTATCACGCGTGTGCATTGTTTTACTCTTTGACGGCAACCGTTCTTCGCCGGACAAACGCTGATATCGATTAGCTGCTCGGCGCAAGACCAGTTTACTGCACCCTTAAAATTATTTAATGTTCTCGCGTATCCTGCAGCGGCAGAGTATTGTCTGATCAGATGGCGCACGCGTTACGAATACCACCGTAGCTTATGTGTGAGTGATTATTCTGGAATCTACTGTGATTCGTGTGGAAGCAGCGAGCGCATTCGGTCCGTGGAACAACGACGACTCGACGGCCCCCGGCTGCGCTCGCCGCAATTGCTGCGCGGAGAGTATGGGTTGATCTTGTGAAAAAAACAGTTCGCCCAATGCAGAGTTAGATTTTCGATTCGCCGTTTGACAGTGCTTAGTTTGTTGATCGTCACAACAATGTGAAAATATATTGGTGCTGGAGCATAGAATTGCGACATGTTTTCGTGCGCTTGCTTGGTGCAAAGGCAGGCTTGGTAGCAAAGGCAGGCATTTCGAATAGTCGCTCTATAGAATAATCGCTCTATATATAGCATTGGCGGTTTGTCTCCTATAATCTTTACTAGCTTTAAACTTTGGCGCTGCTCTTTTCATTATTTACTTACTTCTGATCCTATACTTCGCTTATTTGGCCGTTCTTTGAGTTTTCTGTTTTTAAGATCTTTTTCTTATGTTATTTGCCATCTCCCTATTCTGGACTAAATTTCTATTAAATCTAGTGTCGTCGTTTATTGAGTTCTTTTCGCTGTATTATTCTAAGTGAAACATCTGTATAGTGAGTGGGAAGCACATATCCTTACACTGGTGGCACAGTGATCAGTGTGTCCAATATAAATTTTCACAGTGCTTCTCTGTTTGTTTCACGCCAGTGAGCCAAACCCTTGGTAACGTTACTTGCGCTTCATATTTTTCACACAGACTCTTGGGCGCATAACTGGACGTAGAATGTATCCACCTTAGGAGACTTTTGCGTCAGCTTACACGCGCTACTTGAACTGTAATTACTTTCTAATACATGTATAGAATGGCCACACGAAAAGACATATACGAAAGTAATCGGTAGTGCGTGTGAAAGTATTGTCACAGAAGCAGGAAGGTGCGGCTCTGCACCTCCTATGTATGCTCTTTGAGCAGCAAGTAATAAAATTACGTTGGATGCCACAAATGCACAAATCAAGACAAGTCTGACATGCTAGATGCGGTTTGTTCGCGCGTAGTTACTTAAAGCATACAAGCCCTGCGGTGTTGGAGAGAATGCCGAGGAAGCACCTGTTTTCTGTCGTCTGGACTCATCCCTTGGGACCCTGTGATAGCGACACATCTTCGGTATACCGCATTGTGCTAAAAAAGAAAAGGGCAGCAAGGCCCACGACAGCTTAATACACACGCAGCACATTATCCTCCGAGGGAGACTGGGGATAATGAATGTTCCTGGGGCACCGCGCGGGGCGCTCGCGAAATCTATACGCGTATACGTAGTCGCTTACTTGTGGTTTCTCTTCAGCTTGCGTCGCTGCTATGGCAGTTTTCTGCGGAAGTGGAAGTCTCCTATATTGCGGGACCTATATTGCGTCCCGCGGCATAGAGCAAGCATGCTCCATTGCAATGATCTTTGCAGCCTGTGTCCCGCTACAGTGTTGATTTTTGGCTCGAGCTCTGTGTTTCATCGGTTTGTATTTAGCCTCGCCTGTGCTACCGGGGCTTAGCAGAGAGACGAGAACTAGGAGTCGGATTCCTGATTAATAAGAACATAGCTGGTAACATACAGGAATTCTATAGCATTAACGAGAGGGTGGCATGTCTTGTTGTGAAACTTAATAAGAGGTACAAAATGAAGGTTGTACAGGTCTACGCTCCTACATCTAGTCATGATGACCAGGAAGTCGAAAGCTTCTATGAAGACGTGGAATCGGCGATGGGTAAAGTCAAACCAAAATACAGTATACTTATGGGCGATTTCAATGCCAGGGTAGGCAAGAAGCATGCCGGAGACAAGTCAGTGGGGGAATATGGCATAGGCTCTAGGAATAGCAGAGGAGAGTTATTAATAGAGTTTGCAGAACAGAATAATATGCGGATAATGAATACCTTTTTCCGCAAGCGGGTTAGCCGAAAGTGGACGTGGAGGAGCCCGAATGGTGAGACTAGAAATGAAATCGACTTCATACTCTGCGCGAACCCTGGCATCATACAAGATGTAGACGTGCTCGGCAAGGTGCGCTGCAGTGACCATAGGATGGTAAGAACTCGAATTCGCCTTGACTTGAGGAGGGAACGGAAGAAACTGGTACATAAGAAGCCAATCAATGAGTTAGCGGTAAGAGGGAAACTAGAGGAATTCCGGATCAAGATAGAGAATAGGTATTCGGCTTTAACCCAGGAAGAGGACCATAGTGTTGAAGCAATGAACGACAATCTTATGGGCATCATTAAGGAGTGCGCAATAGAAGTCGGTGGTAACGCCGTTAAACAGGAAACCAGTAAGCTATCGCAGGAGACGAAAGATCTGATCAAAAAACGCCAAAGTATGAAAGCCGCTAACCCTACAGCTAGAATAGAGCTGGCAGAACTTTCTAAGTTAATCAACAAGCGTAAGACAGCGGACATAAGGACCTATAATATGGATGGAATTGAACAGGCTCTCAGGAACGGAGGAAACCTAAAAGCAGTGAAGAAGAAACTAGGAATAGGCAAGAATCAGATGTGTGCGTTAAGAGACAAAGCCGGCAATATCGTTACTAATATGGATGAGATAGTTCAAGTGGCTGAAGAGTTTTATAGAGATTTATACAGTACCAGTAACACCCATGACGATAAGGTGAGAGAGAATAGGCTAGAGGAACTTGAAATCCCACAAGTAACACCGGAAGACGTAAAGAACGCCTTGGGAGCTATGCAAAGGGGGAAGGCAGCTGGGGAGGATCAGGTAACAGCAGATTTGTTGAAGGATGGTGGGAACGCTGTCCTAGAAAGGTTGGCCGCCCTATATACACAATGCCTCATGACCTCAAACGTACCGGAATCTTGGAAGAACGCTAACATAATCCTAATCCATAAGAAAGGGGACGCCAAAGACTTGAAAAATTATAGACCGATCAGCTTACTGTCCGTTGCCTACAAAGTATTTACTAAGGTAATCGCAAATAGAATCAGGAATACCTTAGAATTCTTTCAACCAAAGGACCAGGCAGGATTCCGTAAAGGCTACTCAACAATAGACCATATTCACACTATCAATCAGGTGATAGAGAAATGTGCGGAATATAACCAACCCTTATATATAGCCTTCATTGATTACGAAAACGCATTTGATTCAGTCGAAACCTCAGCAGTCATGAAGGCACTACGGAATCAGGGTGTAGATGAGCCATATGTAAAGATACTGGAAGATATCTATAGCGGTTCCACAGCCACCGTAATCCTCCACAAAGAAAGCAACAAAATCCCATTAAAGAAAGGTGTTAGACAGGGAGATACGATATCTCCAATGCTATTCACAGCATGTTTACAGGAGGTATTCAGAGACCTGGAGTGGGAAGAATTGGGGATAAAAGTTGATGGAGAATACCTTAGCAACTTGCGTTTCGCTGATGATATTGCCTTGTTGCCTTGCTTAGTAACTCAGGAGACCAAGTGCAATGCATGCTCACTGACCTGGAGAGGCAAAGCAGAAGGGTGGGTCTGAAAATTAATCTACAGAAAACTAAAGTAATGTTTAACAGTCTCGGAAGAGAACAGCAGTTTACGATAGGTAGCGAGGCACTGGAAGTGGTAAGGGAATACATCTACTTAGGGCAGGTAGTGACCACGGACCCGGATCATGAGACTGAAATAACCAGAAGAATAAGAATGGGCTGGGGTGCGTTTGGCAGGCATTCTCAAATCATGAACAGCAGGTTGCCGCTATCCCTCAAGAGGAAAGTGTATAACAGCTGTGTCTTACCAGTACTCACGTACGGGGCAGAAACCTGGAGGCTTACGAAAAGGGTTCTGCTGAAATTGAAGACGACGCAACGAGCTATGGAAAGAAGAATGATAAGTGTAACGTTAAGGGATAAGAAAAGAGCAGATTGGGTGAGGGAACAAACGCGGGTAAATGACATCTTAGTAGAAATCAAGAAAAAGAAATCGGCATGGGCCGGACATGTAATGAGGAGGGAAGATAACCGATGGTCATTAAGGGTTACGGACTGGATTTCAAGGGAAGGGAAGCGTAGTAGGGGGCGGCAGAAAGTTAGGTGGGCGGATGACATTAAGACGTTTGCAGGGACAACATGGCCACAATTAGTACATGACCGCGGTAGCTGGAGAGGTATGGGAGAGGCCTTTGCCCTGCAGTGGGCGTAACTAGGCTGATGATGAGGTCGACCAAGCGAACTCTTTTCACAAGAAAGTCCTTTATTAACTTTAGAGTGTGGCGCTCTTAATTGTGACGTTCTACTTCGGTTTTCTTTTTCATTACATGTATTTCGTTCTCAAAAACTAAAATTCTAGAATGTATACATAATGACGCGAGAAAGAAAAAGAGAGAGAGAAATAAGCCCACCTTCAAGCTACCAGAAAAAATGTTTAAAATACCACGTCGGCGATTATCATGATCGGAAGGCCACTTCTTATTTTTTTTTTCTGGTAAGTGAAGTTTCTATGGGCTTTCGAGTCAGGTATTTTTTGTTTGCGTTGAATGTATCGCATTTTACTACAGCAGAAAGCATTTAGCGTCCTGTGGACCGAGTATTTGGCATGGGGAGTCGTGCGTTGGTTTGCTTAGGGAGAAGCAATACGCCCACCTCGTATTTTTTCTGAAAGGTGTCAGATTATAATGATGGGCGCAGGTCGAGAAGCAGCGTACCGTGTCGCATACAAGTTTCGACAAAATTTTGAACTGGCGGAATACATAAGTCTGGACTCGTGGCGCTCGTCCGTTGTTCTTCACTTGCTTTTATTTCTTCGCGCTTTCCTAACCAAGAGTGCATACAAGGATACGCAACTTGTAGGTATACCTCATCAATTTCCGCCCTGCCCACTCTTCCACATGCTGTAGCTGGGACATATCGGAAATAGTTCACCGCGTCCTTTGTGATTAGGGACGCGTCGCACTATTTCTGTGTGCACATGAATGGTACGCACGTTGGCTCTATTTTTGCCCAAACTTGGCATTCGACTGCTAATTAAACAGCTCCTACTGGAAACCTCAGACGCTTACTCAAAATCGGCCACTATGCAGTTTGAGTGCATCAAGCACTATACAGCCGAATACATTTTCTTGGACTGAGTCTTGTACCCTCATTCCCCCACCAGACCGTCTCCGAAAAATGATCGACTCTCTCCCTCTCTCTTGCTCCCTCTCGAATGTATGCTATAAATTTTTATAGTAAATTCAATCGTTAAGCTTTCTTTGAAGCTCGAAGAAAAGAGGCAGGAACGGACGGCAAATGGTCTGAGCACGGGGATGACTACCACTACACCCACGTCTTTAGGTCAGTTGTAATTGAAAGGACGATGCAAAATGAGCTCGCAAAAAATGATTGCGGCTGGCCAGATTTTATTACATAAGAAAAAGCCTTGTTTATTGGCAAGAAAGAAATGACAGCTGATGCGCAAAGCACCACGACTGCAGTGGAGCAAATACATGGTGTTGTACAGTATGCTGTTGTACATGTTGTACAGTATGCTATGTTGTACAATACATGTTGTACAGTATGCTATGTGGCCTTATAAAGCAGAATCTGGGTCAGCCCTCGTTCAGCGTTCTCGTTTACGTTCATTGAGCAGAAAACTTGATCCAGCCAGGCTATTTAAATGTCAGCTGGTCGAGCCCTTAAAGCCGTCTTGCTGGTAATGGAACCTGATAGAACCTGACGGAACCAGTAAAGGCGCTCATTTCAGCCCCTCCTAAATATCTTAAACCTACGGAATACCTACATGTATACATTTTAAGAAAAAAAAAGTTTGAAGGCGATTCAACTTCTAATTGAAATCCATGAAAGACAATGTATTTCTGAGCTAGTTGGGCGTAAGAATGGGGTGAAGCTGCTGTGCACCGCATCCTATGACGTCACGACTCCTATGACGGGGAGTGGGAGGAGCCTCGGACTGCTTAAATGTTTCAACTACAGTATCTTTGGATCGACCACATTTTTAGACTACACATCTCAGTGATCGGCCTAGGAATGAAGCTGGAAACAGATTTGCCCGATACGGCATAAAAAGGGGGGGAGGGTAATTCGCCGAGGAAGAAATTGACTAAGAAACAACATAAAAAAAACACGGTGCCATTTGAACAAAGTATTGAAGTAACTTAAAGCGTGAGACTAGTGCAAGCGCCACATTGCGCCAACAGCAGCCTAGCGCCATGAAAGGGTACGTGCGACCGGAAGAATGCATCGTAAGCGCGTGCTCCGAAGGAGCACCTAGAACTCTGACATGAACAAATTGCTCGCTTTTGTTGCACGTACGTCATCTCTTTTCTCCTCCCATTATGCACGCTCATTCAGTTCATGGCCATGAAGGATTTACCCACCTATGTAGCGACATTGGGATCAATAAGGGAACGAGTTGATGGGGCTGTAGCCAGTTTTGGCGTTCGCGAACGCTGGGTTCTTAAGGGAATGAATGAATGAATTCTGTGGTTTTACGTACCGAAACCGCGATCTGATTATGAGGCACGCCGTAGGCAGGTGCGGAGACTCCGGATTAATTTTCACCACCAGGTGATCTTTAACATGTCTCCAATGCAGGGACACGGGCGTTTTTTGCATTGCGCCCCTATCGAAACGTGGCCGCCGCGGCCACGATTTGGTCCCACGACGTCGTGCTTGGCAGCGCAATGTCACAGCCGCTAAGCCATCGTGGCGGGCGGTTGTGGGTTCTTAAGGGTTAGTTGCCAACGAGTAGTTAAAACCGCGCTATGGGAACTTACAGAGTAACAAGAGCAAAGAAGGCACGCGCAGCAGACAAGAGTGCGCTTACCTTTATTAGGACTTATTGCGATATATTTACTCCAAAAGCTTGTTTCCCATAGCTGTGCTAGTGCAAAAATTTGCCCTTCAATAAACGCGTGCAGATACCTTATGTAAATACGTTGCGCTAGGAACGTGCGTTACGTATACGTTCACAGGGCAGCGGATCATTGCGGCACCGTAGCGTTGGAGAGAGAGAGGGAGAGCGAGAGAGTGAGAGAGAGAGAGAGAAGGCGGGGGGGGGGGGGGGACAGAGAGAAAGAAAAGCGAAAGGCGAGGAAGTTAACCAGAACAAATTTCGATGAACGGAACATTATAGCCCACTAGACCCGGCGACAACTTTCTGTGGCAACACAGCCAAACCTACGCACACGCGCTCGCACGTGCGGGGCTTCTGCTCTTGTTTTTTCTACGCAAGCAGTGCCGACGTTTCGCTGGCGATTGACAGGACCAGGAAAACCACACCTGGATACCAAAAAGCCAGGGAACTAGAAACAACAAGAAACGTAAATCCTTTTCCTAAGCAAGTTCGTCGGCTCCATAGCTTTCGTTGCGCGGCCACATGAAGAAGTCGCCGGGTGTAGTATGATCTTTTTCTTGAAGTGTAGGTCATGCTTCTGGTGGTTGGTATTACGCTTATTAACCATACACTAAGTTTAGCATTGAACTTTCTCTGGCAAGCCGCTAGACAGCGTTCGAAGGTTTCTCCTTGCTGCACGCAATAGTCCTTTAGCTTGTATGCGTAAAATCTGACTCTGAAAGAAGGATGCGGCCTAGCGTTTAAAGAGAGAAATAAAAAAAAAAACGTAACTATAGCACAGAGAAGACAGGCGCAAAAGTTAGCGGATACTTGCGCTAATTTTAATACCAATAGCATGGGCGGTCGCAAGTCTAGCGACTGAGGTTTTGTAGTGGCAAAGATACTCTCGAGGCGAAAATATGACCTGAAATAGTGTAGATTTTGTCAATAAGATATATATGTAACCGCGTATGTTGCGCTTTCAGTCTTAGTAATCACGGCGGCATAAATTGCATAAATTGATTCAATCCATGTCCTTGACTACGCGTCTGTACAAAACTCGTTGCATTGGGATTTATCGTCGTCCTTTCAGCATTTGGACGCCACGCGGAGTGACGCTATACGGTCTACTGAGTTGATTCATGGATATTAATTTCAGGCTGTCGACAGGGGCTGGCTGAACGTTTCGCACTATTAACCGTGTCAGCATGTACGTTCACTCTCAATTGTCACTGAACGCTACCGTCGTCGAAACTGGTGAGCTCTCCATCAAACGGGAAAATGCCGCAACTGCTGGGTGAAGTGGGATACTTTCCATGACATCGATTCAGTTATTGAAGAGGTATAGGTTCCAGATGTAAATTCGACGCCACCTATTAATCAGCAGGAACGGACCTCGAGGAGTTGAATGACACTAACATTCAATGGACATTGAAGGTGCGTGTGTAGCTGGGGTATAGGATAGCTTTTTATCTCACGAAAATACGGCTATGGCTAGCCTCGTGAAAATTTGGTAATGCCTGCTTCATGACACTTTTCCTGAAGCTAGGGCAGAGGCAATATTAGATTACAATATGGAAGGAACTAAGCAGCTTACAAAGACTAATTCGTTATGAATGACTGAATCGTTATTATTTTCTTCTCTTTCTTTCTTATCTATGCTTCTCCTTTCCTCCTCCCCAAATGTAGAGTTACCAATTGGGCACGACCTTCGTTAACTTCCCTACCTTGCCTTGCTCGTTTCTCTCTCTCTCTATGGCACTATTTCTCACCAACCCAATTGAAGTAAATGTCATTAGAAAACATTATTATTATCATTATGATCATCATGAAGAAAAAATTGTCGTGCAAAAACTTCAGAGCGGCACGAATCCCTACAATGGAAGCACATGCGGGTTCCTCGGAAAGAAATTGTCACGGTCGAAGAAAAAGTTGCAGATTGGTTGATAATGCGAAGCCCTGAACGAAGTAAATCTTGCACTGTTTCGGGTTGTGTCGGTGGAGTAAATATTCGTAGGTGCGCATGAGCAACCTCCTTTCGAGCGGAAACAGAAGGCTTTAGTCAGTAATGCTTTTAGTCTAAGTCATCTTCCTTTGTGCATGTGTCGCTTCACACTGGTGAAGAAATAGAGAGACACGGCGGCTTCTTATCCAGCCTTTCCCTCCTTGTCAGTGACATGGTTTATAGAGCTGAGCACGAGGTCGCGGGATCGAATCCCGGCCACCGCGGCCGCATTTCGATGGGGGCGAAATGCGAAAACACCCGTGTACTTAGATTTAAGTGCACATTAAAGAACCCCAGGTGGTCGAAATTTCCGGAGTCCTCCACTACGGCGTGCCTCATAATCAGAAAATGGTTTTGGCACGTAAAACCCCATAATTTATATATATGCATGGTTTATATTCTTTCACACTGGCACTGGTTTATGGATTATCAGTAAAGCATGGCGTCAAGTGGTGTCAACAAGCGCTCAAAGAGCCAGGTGCAGTATTGTTTATGTATTCTTTGCTGCCATGCATCCGCAAAATGGCCCCCTAAGAGGTAGAATCTTCAACTCGCAATATGTGGGTCTTGATTTTGAATGTTACTGGGGCACTGGGACTTTTACTGCGATATTAATTATACGTACACTCGCGGTGCGTTCGCGCCATCGTCGCCGCCGTCGTGCTGTCATGGTATCGACGTGCATGTGCGGCACGCGCTTGGGAGGTTGGAGGCCTTCTGTGACGCCCAACTGTGACGCCCATAGTAGACGCCTATCAATGACGTGTCGCTTACCTCTCACAGATGGGCGAGCGTCAATGAAGCGTCCTTATCAAGCCGCAATCTCGGTCGCTAGATGGTGAGGCGCAAGCATAGACGCCACTTATATGAGGCACGCGTTAGTAGGGATGCCGGGTTAATTTTGATCAGCTGGGGTTCTTAACGTGCACGGAATGTACTATCATGAACAATATGAGCGGGAACACGCGAATGACTCGCAAATAGCCTAGAAACTGAGTTAGCGCAATACGTGGATGATGGTGTCGAAAACAGAGCTGAAAGAGGGGCGCTCTTCCGCTGCCGCTAACTATTTGCGCTCCCGACTCGTTAGCGTTGCTACGATACAGCAGCTGACTGCGTTTCACCGGTCACTGGCGATGATTAGGCAGTTATAGCACGCAAAGCGTGCCATTTTGGTGCTCATAGTTCTGCGCAAAATACCTCTCTCTCTTCTCTTTCGCATATGACATGCGCGGAATGTCTGGCAGTGATACCAGCTTGTTACTATAGCGCCTGTAATAGCGTTCATGCGCAGGAAGAAACAGTATTGTTTTTTATACCTATTTTGCTATATTCTGGTTCTCGTGAACAGAGAAAAATTGCACGCAGCAGTTAGTTGAAATGTTTTTATTGGGCGCTTGCGACATGGTTATAAACTTTGAAATCACATAAAAAAAGTACCCCATTATATCAGCCCTTTTCTTGCGCGTATGGTGGCCTAATAAAGTTTCATGGCCCCACGGGCTTGTATGATGGCCTACATTCATTGTGTCAGAGACCCGTAGAAAGCCTCAACGAAGGCTCTGTCACCTGGAAGACGTTTCTACTCTTATTGTATAGCTTCCCACAGTTCATCAGCGGTCGCCGAGTCCAAGGAAAGAATGGAAAGCTTAGCCTTCATACGTGCCGAAACATGCTCTATTATGTTCATGTCCGCACCCTTCGCGCACCAGTCAAGTCGCATTACCCCTCGTTCATATAAAAGACGCGTCACGGAGACGCACAGGAGATGCACAGGAGACGAGTACTGTTGGAATAGATAGTACCCATTCGGGTGTGAATCGTTCAATGCATATGGCATATGATATCATCTCGTGCTCCAGCAATGTGCAATACGCAGGACTCGTAAATCTACCAGAGATTCTTACAAGGGGGCTTAGCTGTCACGCGAAATAGCCACCCACACGTTTACTGACGTGCGTCTGCTTGTGGCCACCTCCATGATGTTCTGCGGACAGAAGCGTGTGTTCTCAATGGGCCACACTCTTTTCTGCTGGTTCCAGTGGCCCGAGAAAGTAGTCTCGTCGGAGAACACGACATATTTCCAATCCTGCCACCCTCCAGCTGCGCTGATCGACAGCGAACTTCAAGCGAGAAGTTTGGTTGGCAGTTGTGAAAAGCGGCTCCTGAGCGGCGATGCGACTTCGAAGTGCGACTTCCCTTAACGTTCACCGTACCGTGCTGTCACTTACATTTGACAGGTCGAGAGTACTGCTCACGTCCTTCGCACTTTGAAATGGCTTCTCATAAACTGCAGCAACAATTTGTAAGCGTTGGTCTATCGACGTGATCAGATGCGTTGGTCTATCGACGTGGTGCGGGGTCGCCTCTTGTGCGGCGAATCCTTAATGCGTCATTCATCTCGGTATGCTTGGACTGTCCTGCTGATGGTCTTCAACTGGCAGCCTGTCAAGGCAGCAATATTGCGCAGCGTGTAATCTTTCGTTGACAATTCGACAGCTTCTTCCCGCCTATGCAAAGGCACTCGCAACATCGTCAGGCGCTAAAACACAGATGCATGCTAGGCACCTAAGGCGTGGTCAAGCATATTCCACGAAAAAAAAAAGACAGGTGTATTAATGCTCAGCCAACACCACGTAGATATAAGCAAATCTTTGTATCACGGCAGGCTACGTCACGGCCGATCTGTCAGTAGTTATGTAGCCTGATGGGTCACTGGATCTGGCTGCGCGCGCTGATATGAACTTATATCATCGCTAGCGGCCGGTAAACACAACCAGCTGCCGTTTCGTAGCAACGCTAGCGAGAAGGGAGTGCAAACAGCTATGGGAACCACGGCGATCTTTCCACTTTGTTTCCGACAGCGACCGCCGCTAATCGCCCCACGTCGGGTTTGAGGCTATTTGCCACGCGTTCGCGTGTTCCCGCTGATATTGCTCACGATAGTATGGTAGACGAGCGTTTTTGCATTCCTCTCCCATAGGAAGGCGACCGCCGCGGCCGGGATCGACACCGTGACCTAGAACTTGGCAGCTACTAAGATACCATGGTAGGTTGATTAGATAGTGCTTATGACACTCTGGAAGAGTGGCTATTTGATTGACACTGTTCTGCCTTCGAAATTTAAAATTATGGGGTTTTACGTGCCAAAACCACTTTCTGATTATGAGGCACGAGGTAGTGGAGGACTTCGGAAATTTCGACCACCGGGGGTTGGTTAACGGGCACATAAATCTACGGGTGTTTTTGCATTTCGCCCCCATCGAAATGCGGCCGCCGTGGCTGGTATTCGATCCCGCGACCTCGTGCTCAGCAGCCCAACACCATTAAAGCCACTGAGCAACCATGGCCGGTGCCTTTGAAAGGAAATGTAGTATAAAGGGACATAGGAATTGAAATAACTATGGCTGCGGTTTTTTGTCCAATAAAGCTTGACCTTCAGTAAGCCAGCGCCGGCTTAGCTGTTTCATCTTCCCTGTCCGTCTTATAGCTCTTGTTTGAAGTTTTCGTTCTACCTCACTTCCCGTTGGGTAACGTTATAATCACCGGAGCTGATTGCAGCATGATTTCAGGCGGACTCGCCTTGCATTTAGGTTCAGGATTAATAGGCTTTCTTCCAATTAGTGTTTGCTGCTTCTCATGTCCTAGAAAACAGGTGACTGGAGCGACTGGAATATTATGCGACGACTACCATGCTTTGAACACCAGCACTGATAGTGACCGATGTGCCTCGCCCAAAGTAGAAAGCTTGCTCTGCATGGCGCCGCCCCCTTCTCTTAAATCCATGTCGCCCGGGCCTACCACCAAGTTCAGGTGGCTGGAGAGTTCCAGAAGACGACCAACACTACCCCTTTCAGCCTCGACGAGTTCCTACTCTTGCTGTTTGGCCTGCGCACCGCTGCACAGTCGTTTCAGCGTTCCGTCCACTCAGTGAAACGCAATTTAACATTTCTATTGGCGTACGTCGATTGCATTTTGGTCGCTATTTCCTTGCTCGACGAATATCTACAGCAGTTTCATTTCCTGCTCGAACGGCTGTCGCCACACGGCATCGTCATCAATGCCGCAAAGAGCGAGTTCGGTGTCTTCGCCCTTTTATTCCTGTGTCACCGCCCGTACTCCAGTGGCATCCGGTCTCTTCCATCCATTCTGCAGGTCATCGCTGAATTTCTCGCGCCGACCGCCATGATGAAAATACGCCAGTTTCTTGGAATGACGCATTTCAATCGACACTTTACCAGCGGTTGTACCCCGCTCGATCGTCACTCCCCTGGATTGCTTGCTCAGCGTGAAGCGCCAAGCGTCCGCTCTGCCTTGGGACCCCACCGTCGGAGCCTTTTCCAGACGCTCCAGCGTGCTTTGGCAAGCGCTACACTTCCAGCCCTTCTTTCTTTCTGCTATTCTAGCCCAAGCAGGGATGATGCGTGCTTCAAACACGGCCGTAGGTTTTGTCTTACACTAATTAAACGCAAACTGAAGTGATTGCAGCTCCTCGCTTTCTTCCCTAAACAAGGTGCAACAACCGAAACTCGCCACAACAAATTTAAAAGGGAGCTGGTCACCATTTCTCTTGCCGTCCGACATTTTCGCCGCATTGCAGAAGGTTGTGCCTTGACGATATTCACTAACCACAAACATCTAATGTACACCCTCGCATTATTGCAATCGACGAATACACCACTTGAACTTCTACATCTACGATTTAATGTTCCTCACCGATGTCCGGTGCAACAGCGACATCAACAATGATCCAACCGATGCCCTCAGCCATGTGAAAACTGTCTTTACACAGTCACAACTACATTCCTCAATCAACTTACCGACCCCCGCCAGATATCAAGCTAACAATCCCTATGTGCATCGAATGTGTTTTTCTGCGACGTCTTTGAAGCTCGAAGGTATTGAGCTTAACGGGAACGCTGTAGTCTGCGCCACTTCAACTATTTTTTTACGGCTATTTGTTCCTGTTGCTCTGCTCCGGCAAGACGTTTTCCACGCGGTCTATGAGCTGGCCCACCCTAGTGTTCGCGCCACACTGCGCCTGATTTCCTGAAGAATCGCTCGGCCGCGCATAAACGCCGATACTCGCGACTGGGATTTACGCCTACACAACGTGTCAGCGCCACCAAAGTACAGCGATTCTCCATGTACAACATTTCCTGCAACCAAGTGACCGGTTTGCCGCGGTGCATCTCGACATCGTGGGCCATGATATTCATGTGTGTTGAATAGCTGTCGAATAAGCGAATAGCTGAACTCTTCTTAAAAATCTATTCGTTTATTAAAGGAATGATGCGCTTGAAAACCTATAGTCCTTACAGCAAGGACATTTAGGCAGCGCTGGCTGTTTCATTGTGTAATTCCGTAGCGAACAGAGCCGTTGACCAGCACATTTGTAGCGGTAGCATAGGTGTGCAACACTGTGCGACACTCTGAAAGAGCTATAATAGCGGCCGTTCGTCCACGAACGCGCCCCGCAGCTCCATTTTGCGAGAGCCGCGATCATTGAACCGGAGCCTTTGTATATCGACAATGAAAATGTGACCACTGACTACCAACCACCGACCACGAAAACGGGTGAAAGCGCCAAAAAAAGTTATTTGCTTTAAGAAAGGCCGATCGTCTGTGGTCTACCGCCGATTTGTGTCGTTTACTTACGCTACGCACAACCTTTCGTGATCTGCTATTGTTTTTTCTTTTTTGTTGTTTTACCCTGTAGTCTAATGCTCAGCAAAATATTGTTAGTAACTTGCGCCTAAACTGCGATATGAATCGGAGCAGCAAGTCGACGTAGTTTCCTTCGGTAGGCATTCTATCCAGCACGCGATATTATTTAGGAGGCGGATAGAACGATCTCCCTTCGTGTAGCTTTTTTCTTTTGGAACTTTGCAACGAATACAACCGATAAGCGCAACGTGTGTCAAAGTGAAGCCCAGAGTTCCGGACAGGCAAGAGATATCCTAGGAAATCTCATTTCGTGCAACGGCATGGACAGAAGCACCAAGGAAGATTTTTTTTCTTTTTTACTTTTCAAAAGGCATTCCTCTTTCTGACGTTGCAGCGCGCTACAAGAAATTTTCCCACCCGGATATTGCACGTAACGCTGTTTCCGAGGGAAGCTGCATGTAGCTCGCATCAAAATGTGAAATCAAGGCGTTTTTTAAAATTTTCTGTTGACTGTGTTGAGCGCTCGGTTTTGATTGAAGCTGTCTAAAAGAAAAACGAATGGCTCTAAAAGGTAATTTGATTGTGACCAGGAGTGTCAGGAAGGTAGGTATCTGCCAGCGTATTGTGTAGTCTGCTGCTTGACAGTAATTTAACTGGAAGCTGGCAAAGATACGGTAATAAAGGATGATATGGTAAGGACATGGATAAGCATTCCACACCGTTTGAAAATGGCACACGACATAGTGCTCCCAGCTGAAGTTGATACTGGGTGGGCCTTCGAGCCTACTCACAGTGCAGACGGCAGATCTACACGATATCCAGGAGAAAAGTGTTCGACTTATGGAGTTTGACGCCCCTGAGCAACACAGGTGCTACGAAGGACGCAGTAGCTGAGGGCTCCTGACGCCTTTTGACCAAATTGGATTTGTGCCTGAATGAAACGTGCGCAGAAACATGAGATTCTCCGTTCCACCATCACCAGAAGTTCGCGACCGCAGCTGCAAATTCAACCAATGGCCATAGCGCTCTGCAGCAAGTAATAACACCACAAAATCACAGCAACTGCCACCGCATAATAGTCGAATTCAATTCGAAAAGCCATGTGCTAACACCATACGCATATACTACAATGAGTAATGGCTGATAAAAGAGAGAGAGATGATAAAGAAAAGGGAGGTTCGTTAACAATGGAATCGGCCCGATTGTTTATCCCGTACTGGGAGAAAGATAAAATAGAGGAAAAGATTCAAAAGAGGACTCACCGACGTAATGAAAATTATCAGCGCTGTGTCGACTGTCGCTAATTTCGGTTGCCTTCACGAATTACAGCAGTTCTTTTGGGGTGGTTTGGCTGGCCAAGTTTTGACAGCAGATACGACATGGCACCATCGCATGGTCAGACTGGAGCCATAATCCTGAACCTAATTAGATATCAAATGACAAGAGCTATTAGCATCCACAGGTGCAAGAGAAATACGATGCTCGTAAAAAAAAACACTATCTGAGCACCCTGTCGAAGATAACAACAGAAACCATACCATGTATAGCATATAAAAGTGACAGAGTGAAACGTAGAGAATATGGGCCTAGGGCCCATATTTGCCACGTTTAACGGATGCAATCAAGCTATCTTGTCTGCCTGCCAGAACGACGACCACTGGCATCCTTCTCCAACGTGGTCAGCATTCATCGTGCCTCCCTACCATCGGGCTTCACACCCTGGGCCCGTTCTCTCTCAGCTTTGTGGTGTTTAAAACCTGAAGTGCGCCTTTTCGTTCCAGGAATAATAAAGAAAACTAACCTGCCTACTTTGGCTTCGAAACAAGCAGCTCTGGATTGTTTGCACACTTTCTTTTGACCGAGTGCACATATATACGGATGGCTGTTCCACTCAGACGAGCTCCACCGGCACATCACAATTCATAAGCATCAGATACAAGATCTCTCGTGTCGCAACATCGACCGGTTGGCGCTTGTTGCCTTCTGAGATGCCTTTGATTATATTAACAACCGACCGGCTAATAGATGGACAATATTCTGTTACTCAAAGGCAGCCCTACAATGTCTTTTGTCACTCCTTCGTCGTGGGTGCTGTGAACAACTCGAGTCGAAGATACGAGAATCGCACCATCATATGATCGCGAAAGGACACGACGTCGTGTTTAAGTGACTGCCCCGTTAAGGGCAGCCGGGCAACGGGCTCGCCGACGAAGCTGCTAGGAAAGCACACGAAAAAGCAAACCTCGTTTCTGTACCTTTATCGGGGACTGACGCAACCGAACAATTAAGTAAGCTAGTGCACTGTATGACATTGGATAAGTGGCACACACCGGAATTCACCCAGCATCGATTACATTCTCTCGACCCGTCTATGCCACTGCGGCTATTACCTGGGCTTCCACCAAATGAGGAAACAATTCTGTGCCACTTACGCTTGGATGTTGTATTCCCCAGCGCAGATACGTGTTTGATTGGAATGGGTGATAGCGCCGAGTGCAATACCTACGGTGTCGAGGAAGCTATAGAACACGTATACTGTGCTACTGCCCCTCTTTCGAAATTGAAAGACATGACCTCTGCGCAGCTATAAATCAGTAAGGTACAAAACCGTTAACATTGAAAAAGATCTTGGGACCATGGCCTCGCATATTGCAGCTACAACAGGTCACAAAAGCTGTGCTGCGATTTTAAAAGCTACCGAATTGAGTAAGCGTCTGGGATCCGGACTGAGTGACCGTCAGTGATGTAGAACAGAAAACTGTTACCCCGTCGGCGAAATCTACAGTGGACTTTTTCTTCTTCTTTTGCTCTTTCCCTCCCCTTTCCCCCTTCCCCCAGTGTAGGCGAGCCAACCGGGTTCAGTTCTGGTTAACCTCTCTGCCTTTCATTTATCATTTCATCTCTCTCTCTCTCTCTCTCTCTACCTTCCTATCTAGGAACATTGCTATTGTTACGTTACAGTTGGGCCCCTGTTGTTGAGGGGCTGTAATGTATAGTAGGCAGCTCATAAGTGTCCTTGAAGGTAATCGCCCGACAATACCACCCTTGGGCTCTGAAGGTCTGTCACTGAGCTGGTGAAGAACGAAGAGACGGTAACGAATACGAAAAAACACACAAAAACCGAAATCATTGTCTTTACCGTTTGCCTCTCGATCGCCTCTCGATTGCCTCTCGATTGCCTCTCGATCGTGTGCGATCTAGCTTATGAAACTCCGTGCGTATACCGGTGTAAACAGTTCGCACCGCTTGATAGGCAGGAACAAGTTATGATCTTCTGTCGCGATGTTCCGACATTTGTGGTTAAAAATTTAAATTCTTGGGTTTTAAGAGTCAAAATTATGATATGATCATGAGGCAAGCCGTAGTGAGGGTGCATGAATTAATTTTGACCAATTGGGATTCTTTAACGTGTTCCCAATACACGGTAAACGAGCGTTTTTTATTTTTTTTATTTTTTTTTTATTTTGCCCTCATCAAAATGCGGCCGCCACGGCCGAGGCTTGATCCCGCGACGTCACGCTTAGCAATGCACATTCGTGGTTTAGCAATGCTTAGCAGAGGCAAAATCTGTACGCTTATCACAGCGATTTGGAATGAACACTACTGAAAGGAATAAAGCAGAGGGTATACGATAAATACTACTATAAATAAGTGTTGCTGTATCGAAATTACAAAAAAAAGGCCGCCCAAGCCCTTCGTACAGATGGTTAACCAGCGAAGCTGAAACATGCGGTCTCGGTGTTTATCACCCGGTTAATCCCGATCGTTCGTTAAACGACGGCTTGGCAGGCTGCCGGATTCTCGGTACGCAGTTGCTGCTTGCGCTCGACTGCACGAGTTCGTACTCGTGACCGGGCTGCAGCATCGGCACGGCGTAGACGAGCATGTTCCCGGTGCTGCTCGCGGTGTTGCTGATTGAAAACTGCCTGCTCCTCAGAAGTGCGTATGACGCGTGGTCTGCCCACTTCGGAGCCGAAGAGAAACTGCTGCCCGCGCGCTCGGCTGTGACGGAAACTAACGACATCACTAGTGGCGCCTTTTAGTGGCGATTTTTACCCCATCCCATCACAGGCCCTGAGGTCATCTCTGTTTAGAGACGTTTTTTTTTTTTTACTACTACTACCAGTCATAGAACATGTTACTTCACTCCTATTAAACATACTGACGAAGAGTTTCACATAGTACACCTTGCCGACTGGTGGGGATGGAGATAGCCATGTCTTACCCTATAAATTTTTCTCAAGTGTCAAGTTGTGCTAGACAAATGAGGCCCATAGTCACAAAGCTTTTCGTACGTAATTTCTATTTGCCTTTTGTCGTCCACCTTTGCTGTAATCTTATGTCGAGCATCAAGATTGACTATAAATTTAGCTCGCAAAAAATTTTAGCGCATGAAGTTTTCTGAGACAATGGATCCAGGTCCTAACGAATTGTGGACGTTATGTTACCTGGAAAAATGCGACAGGAAATGTTACAGTTGTCGATATTTCACCGCCTTACCTAGTGGGCTTCAGACCCACTCTGTTAAAAGAGGGGTAGTCGCTCTAACTGCCTGTTCCAATAGACTATCCAATGCATAGAACATCGTTAATGCACTTCGCTTGTGCACCCTTTCTATAGTTTATTGAGGGCTCCCGTAACAGTGAAGTGAGCAAATGAAATCACCGCGGTGGCTATTGCACTCTCAAGTTTGCGACATGCGGAGCAGGAAGCATAGTGATAAGCATGAAACTTCCTTAGTCAATTTTTCACACGATCAAGGGTGTTCAACGAATGCGTGAGAGTGTGGCAAACAAGGTGTCGAGAACTTCCCCAACTTAAGCGAGAAATTTATGCATAGTTCCGGTAAAGAAAGGTGACACGACACAAAGGCCAATTGCGTGGCTGAGGTAGAGAGAGAGAGAGAGAGAGAAAGGCAAAGAAAAGACAGGGAGGTTAATCAGAGATTATCTCCGGTTGACTACTCGGTACTGGGGAGGAGCAACGGGATGCGATGCGTGAGAGCGAGAAAAAGAATTTAAAAAAACGCACACAAACACATGCACACAATAAAGAACTGTTTCTGTGGGCACTGTCACGCAGTATGTGAGGCGTTCCTAATGTTACACAGTGTCCCCGTCCCATCATATGTCAGAGTGTACAGTCACAATTTGTCACCAAGCCCGGTGTCTTTAGATAATGCAGTGATGCCTTCATAGGGGCTCGCACTGATGTTCGCATAGGCCAGATTATAAGGATCTTGTTTTCCATTATTGGGCGCTTGTCCAGTTGGCCTAGGGTACCTGAGCGGGCTGCTCTTTGCTGGTTGAAACAAGGGTACTCATTTCTTAGCGCAATGGCCAACAGCCCACTTTGAGACTTCTGCGGGTGCAACGAAACGATAGCATGACTGCAGTGGAAAATGACTAGCGACCTTATATATCGGATTTGGTTGGTTGGTAACAACTTTATTTATAGTCCTGCAGGGCTTTCGCCGACGGGGTCTTAGGTCACCCGAGTGGAGATGTATTTTGCCTCGCCGCCGCCTCGCAGGCCTGCTGGACGGCCCAGAGTTGTTCGCCGAGGCAGGGGCTGCGCAAGGCAGTGGCTCACCGCGGCGGAAGGGTTCCGGAGTTAGCACCGTGCGGGTTATTGTTACACTCCGAGAACATGTGAGTTAAAGTGGCGATGTCAATCTGGCAGAATTTGCATATATTTCTCGGGAGTGTACCGAGGTAGAGTCTGTGGTATTGCATCGGGTTAGGGTAGGTGAGCGTATGTAGTTGTCTGAGAGCCGCCGCCTGCGCCCTGTCCAGCTTGTCGCTGGGCGGACGGAAGATCTTGTGGGCCAGGCAGAGGGCTTTGATAATTTTGTTGTAGCTCGCCAAACAGTCTTTGGTGCTGTCCCATGGACGACGGTAGCCGGCGCGGTTCGCGAGCTCGCGTGCCTTTACGTGTGGCGTCTCGTTTCGGTAGCGATGTGTTTCCGATACTTCTCCCATGTGCGCCGTGAACCACTTGATTCTGGCTTGAAATTCTGCGTCCCGCTGGACTTGGTAATTGCTCACTACTCGGGCCGCTCTCCGTGAGATCCATCCTTTGGCAAGTTTCCGACCGCTTGTTTCTAGTCGCAGAAAACCATCGTGCACGTCGGATCCGTGAGGGCGAGTGCCACCGCCGCTTCCTCCACTTCGGCGCGCGCACGCGCTACACTTGCCGATACGCGCGTTTTGCCTTTACAATCGACGACCGCAGTCGCTAATTCCGGGCGTGCAGCTTATTCCGCGGCCTCAATGAACCGTGCCCATTTTCATCTCCGTGGGTGTGAAGGAGAGCTCTGGCCCTGGCCACTCCTCTGACTCCGTTGTGTTCCACTCCTCTGACTCCATTGGAATCGGGCCGACTGTTAGCGTTTGTCTGATCGTGTCCGTAACGGCGACTTTCTGGCCTTGTTGTGTGTGGTAACGGATGCCAAGACTGTCCATGATCAGGCGTCACGCTCTCGTGCCCGATAATATTTCTTGTTGTGAAGGGCGCTGCTCCTGGGCGATTTCGCTCAGCCTGTTGAGAAGCCAGAGCTGGAGCAAGCGGTGCGTACTGGTGAACTCGAGTAGACCCAGTGCTATCTTGTACACCCTGCGGATGAGGACGTTGATCTTAGGATATTTTCCCTTGTACCAGTTGTGGAATGCCGCTACGTACGCAATGTGGCACATGACGAAACCATGTATGAGTCGTGTGAGACTCGCCTCCCTCATTCCGTTTCTTCTGCTAATAACGCTTTTGAGAATTCTCGTGGCGTTAGCTGTCTTGTGCTTTAGATCAGTAATCGTTTCGCCGTTGACACCGTCGGCCTCGATTATCATGCCGAGAACCCTTATTCTCTGCTCTATCGGCATGGTTGCTAGGTTGCTCGTGCATAGTCTGACCTCTTCGTATTCTTGCCTGGTCGTCGCCGCATTCCCACCACCCCCGGGTCGTCTGCCCCTTAACGTGGGGTAGTAAAGAAGGAGTTCCAACTTTTTCGGCGAACATCCTAATCCCGTACCCACGAGGTGTTCTATTGCGTCGATTGCTAGTTGCAGTGCCGTTTCGATGTGACCATCGCTGCTTTCGTGTACCCAGATGGTAATGTCGTCGGCGTATATGGTGTGCCGCACGTCATCGAGTTCTTGCGGTTTTTCCACTAGCCCGATCATGACCAGCTTGAAGAGCGTGGGCGAGATGACCAAGCCCTGCGGGGTGCCGGTGCTTCCCAGTGTTTGCTCTTCAGGTGGAGGTACCCTGCCACTAGAACAGCTCTTCTGTCCGTCAAGAAATCTTTTACGTAGTTCTCCGTGCGTAAACCGAGGTTTTGCCGTGATATCTGGTGCAAGATCGCCGAGTGCGCGATTCTATCGGACACGCTGTCGAGGTTGAGGCCGAGAATGGCTCTGGTACCTCTCATCTTGCCACCGAGGACTTGGTGTTTCAGTTGTATCATTGTATCCCGAGTGGAGAGGTGTGGGCGGAATCATATATATATATATATATATATATATATATATATATATATATATATATATATATATATATATATATATATATATATATATATGTATATATATAAGTGCAAGTTTTGCCAGCCAGATGCGACAGCGGCGTCAACTTTTCTTGGAAAGCTACTGTTACGCTCTTGCCTCGCCGCCGTTGTAACTAAACGCGATCGGCGGACCAACTATTGTTACATAACCCGCCACCGCCGACCTGACCTGCTATGAGCGGGGGAGTTACCGAGGGAACGTCTCCGGAGGCCCCTTCCCACGCGCCGTTCAAGACGCAAGACAATGGACAACCGGCGGCCGCGCTGCGGGGGTCAGCTCAGGGAATCTGACGTGCCCTTCCTGACGTCAGCTCCGAGTTCTGCGAGGGCCGTCTGACGTCGGTTGGGGACCGTGAACCTGTGCGGAAGTGTGTGTGTCTAAGCCCTCCCGCAGAAAGGTGACTCGTCTACGGTGCCCGGTCGAACGTTTCCCTCACCTTAGGATCGAGGGAGGACCGAGTGTTTATAAACCGCTTTTGTGCGGCTGCTCAGTGTACTTTCTCTCGCAGTCATACTAGACTGATGAACTGCAACGTCCTTATGTAGATACTGTAAATAAACCCATATTCCTCGTTCTCGATGAGAAGCAGTGCTTCCCTTCAACAACGTCCTCAGCGCGGATAAGTTGGACGACGGCATGGGCCAGCTACCAGCTAATTCATGCCCGATTCCAATCTTGACAACTGGTTACGAACGGTGGGATTGACCTCCCAATCCTTGCAACTGGCTGACAGCGGTGAGATGGACTTTGCGACGTGGTGCTGTGTCTGCAGTGAGTGCTTGGTTCTTGATTTGACTCTCTAGCCTTCATTTTGTGGTTGTTCTGTTTAGAACAGTAGGGAAGCTAGATTGTTGATTGTTAGCTATGTTGTGTTTTCCTAGGCAGATTTAACGAGCAGGACCAAGGCAGTAAAGCAGCATTCATGGAGTTAAAGAAACTGCTGACAGACGAATTGTTTATCGTTGGTGAGGAACTGGGTCTAGATGTACGCAAGGGAATGCTAAAATCGGAATTATTGGAGCTAATTTCCGAACAGGCCAGTGAGGAAGAAATTGAAATGGGGTTGTAACTTCTAAAAAAGAGAGAGAAACGGGACAGAGAGAGAGAAGAACGGGACAGAGAGGAACGCGATAAAGATCGCGATTTTTAAAAAAATGCAACTTGAACTTGAAAGCAAACGTTTGGAGTTGTCTCAAGGAAGTGAAGGGGCTCTGGGACGATCAAGTGAGGCAGAATCATGCCGCATGGATAGGCTATTAAAGCCGTTTGAGGTCGGGACCGACATAGGCTTATTCCTAAGCAATTTTGAAAGGGCTTGCGAGAAGTACATGGCCACAGTGGTTGCTGTCTATGTTGCCGTGTGAGGTGGCGGAAGTAATCGCCAGACTGAGTGCACAGGATGCATATGATTATGCAAAAGTCAAGGCTAATCTCCTCAAGAAATACCGCCTTTCAGCCGAAGCTTTTCGGCAAAGGTTTAGGAGCACAGGCAAGAAAGATAGCGAGGGGTATCCGGAGTTTGCATACGGCTTAAAGGCCAACCTAGTCGAGTTGCTGAAAAGCGTGGGAGCGTACGACAGCAGAGACATGATCATTGAATGCATGTGTCTAGAGCAGTTTTACAAAAGCATCCCCCAAGCTGTGGAAAGGGCGGCTGTGGAAAGGGCGGCTGAATTAGCCGAAGAGTACGCAACGCGCAGAAAGTTGAACACCGAGGACGGAAATTGGGACGGTCGAAATGGACTACGGAAACCATTTCTGTTCAAAAAGGGTTCGCAGACTAGACGATCGGAGCCTGTAGACGTGGAGGAAAAGCCCGCAGAAAAGAGCGAGGAGAAACCTAACGGCGAAACTGTACAAAAAGAGCAGAAAAGAAAATTTCGAATCTTTAAGACCGATCTGCTGCTCTAAGTGCCACAAACTGGGACATATCGCTGTGAACTGCGGAAAGCCTAGCGTAGTTTTCTCCTACGTGGATGAAAAAGACGAGAATATGGAACTTTTAAGCCCATATCTTCACGACCTGCAAGTTAATTGCAAACCATGCCGAGCGCTAAGAGACAGTGCCGCCACGATAGACATTGTCCATCCATCTTACGTGACGGTAGATGACTTCACCGAAGAAGTAGCATGGATCAAACAGTTTGTAGAAGAACACAGCGTGTGTCTGCCCATGGTCAAAGTCAAAATCAGTGTACCATTCGGGGAGCTAGTGACCGAGGCTGCAGTTTCCAAATTTTTGTCACTGCAGTGCCCTTACATTTTTTCGAATCATTCGAATCGGTTACTGCGTGAAAAAGAGCTTAAAGGGAAGCTGAAAGGTTTTCCAGAAAAAATCAGTGAACATCTGTACATATTGGTTTTCAACCCTCCGAATTCGAATATCGTATCGAAATTGAGCGAAAGAAAGCGCAAATATATTTTATTTTGACGAAAAGTGCAGCAGCGGACACGCCCAGCTCGCGCGTCTCGTTTCCGCCTGTGATTGGTCGGGCGCCTCGTGACGTCAACACTAGTAACCGACCGCTGCCGCTACACATGAAGCGCGGTGCCAGGTAGTTTGGTGCTGTTTTTCTGAGACGGTAATGGAAAATTTAGAGAGACTGCGTTTTTCTGAGGAGTTCGGCGTTACTCCCTACATGTACGAGCCGATTGCGAAGAGCCGGCCTCTCGAAGAAGCAAACAATGCTGGTGCGAGCAGTGCTTTCGACGCGAACGAGAGCAAAGTCTTGGGATCTCCTCATGTTGGAAATGCTCTTTGGTGAGTATGTTTTTTGCAAAGCGATCTAGTGATCTCGCCGATCTTTCGCCGATCTAGTGAGCTCGTTTCCGGTGAAACAACTGTAGTGTTGTGTTCCTGCATGCCTCCTCGTGGAACGTAAGCGGGGATGCGATCGTCGGCATTTGTGCGCTGTCCAAAGCTGTCGGCAATCTACAAAGACGGTTTAAACGCGTGAAAAGCTTCCCGGTTCATGCAGTACGTGTAGCGACCTTCATCTGTTGACTACCACGTTGACTACCACTCACGTTGATTACCACTCACGTTGACTACCACGCACGTTGACTACCACTCTACATACACGCAGACGCACCAACAAAGGAATGCAGGGTCGATCGAAGCAGATTACGATGGCACGCACGCAGAAACAAGCGCGGTCAGGCACGGTCGCGGACGCTGCGAAGGAACGAAACACTAGAGTTGACTTCACAACACCGCGGTTTCCGGTCTCCGCTCGCATCGTCAGCGTCAGCAGCAGCGCGCGGCATTCGACGGGGGGCGGAGCTACAGCGCAATTTCAACCGACGATTACGTCGCTCCTAATTGAAAAAAAAAACCCAAATTTTACCTACATGGTTTATAAGGTTCGCGCATCCGTATATGAGCGTCTTATTGAATTCGACAGACTCTTCAGCTTCCCTTTAAACTGGGAGAGGGCGTAGTACAGGCATTGACGCGAGGCCAAGCTCGTAAAATCGCGTCGCTTTCGGCTGAAAATGCACAAGCTGCTCCAGCGGAAGCAGAAAAAGAGACAACTTCAATAACCGAATCCGAGCTAGGCTCGAAGGAAGAAAAAACAGTTGAGGAAAGCCTGCCAGCTGAGCAGCTCAATCAGAGCGTATCGCCAGGGTGTCAAAGTTCACCCCTGCAGGAAGAGCCCGCTGATGCACTCACAAGCGAGACGGGGTCATTACTATCACCGGCCTCAAAGAACTTTGATCAGCTCTTACGTGTGGACAGAGAGTCACTGGCAGCCGAGCAAAAGAATGATGACAGCTTAGCTAAATTACATCACACAGCTAAAGAAGGCATTGCTAGGCGCAACGTGACGATACATGAGAGAGGAGGATTGTTGTATACGCAGTACAGAGATCGAAAGGGTAGGATTTTAAATCAGTTAGTCGTACCTACTAAGTATAGGGAGGACCTTTTGAGTCTCTGTTATGGAAATGGGTGGTCCGGCCACCTAGGCATAAACAAATCAAAGGAAAGATTGCTTATGGAATACTACTGGCCTGGCTGTTTCAAACACGTAGAAAACTTTGTAAGATCATCCGACGCGTGCCAGCGCTCGGGTAAACCAGGAGAGACATGGAAAGCTCCACTAAAGGTAGTGCCCTTAATAACAGAACCTTTCAGACGACTTCTGATAGACACGATAGGGCCTCTACCAAAAACAAAATCAGGTTACAGGTACTTGTTTACCATGCTGTGTTCGGCTACAAAGTTTCCAGAAGCAATCCCTCTGAAAGAGCTCAGCTCCACCGAAGTAGTAGACGCGCTTTTGACAGCATTTGCACGAGTTGGGTTTCCAGCCTAAATTCAGGCGGATCAAGGGTCAGTATTCACCAGCGCACTGACTTACACATTCTTGCAAAAGTGCGGGGTAAAGTTGATACACAGTTCCGTCTATAACCCTCAGTCAAACAGTGTAGAGAGGTGGCATTCAGTGCTTAAGCGAGTTTTGCGTGCGCTCTGTTACGAGCACAAGGTGGACTGGTAGAACTGTCTGCCGGCAACTTTGTTTGCTTTGCGAACGGTTCCACATGAGGCTATAGGGTTCTCGCCAGCAGAACAAGTGTATGGGAGGACACTCCACTGAGAATGTTAAGAGAGATGTGGGAGGAAAGAGGACAGAGTCCAAGAGTGGTTGAATACGTGCTAAATTTGCTGGAATGGCTAAGCGCAACCCAAGAACTAGTCGAAAAGAACATAAGAGTAGCGCAAAGAAACGCCAAATTCTATTACGACAAGAATGCGAGGCTTCGTACGTTTAACGCAGGAGAGCAGGAAATGATCCTCAAACCTTCAAGAAAGAACAAGCTTGAAGTTCACTGGCACGGGCCTGTTAAAGTGTTGCAGAACCTTTCAGATACTAACTATGCTCTGAAAATACCCGGTCACAGGAAGGAGGTGACGATATATCACTGAAATTTGATGAAGCCGTATGTAGAGAGGAGCGGAGTCATTAACTATACCATCAAAGAGCAGGACGGCACCAGTACCAAGTTTAAGGAGCATAGGGCGACCTCCAACTCTGAAATCGGCCTAGAAGAAGTAGTAGAACACTCGGTAAGTTCGCACGCTCTAAGACCCGAGCAGCTAGATGAGCTAAAAGAGGTGTTAGGGGAATATCTCGACAGATTCAGCGATCGGCCGGGTAGAACCGAACTAATAACGCATGAAATTGAGCTGACATCAACCGAAACAGTAAGATCAAAGCCTTACAGGATGTCTCCAAGACAGAGAGAGATTATGGAGGCAGAGATACAGCGCATGCTAGAGTTGGGAGTTATTGAGCCCGCTGAGAGTGACTACACGTCACCGCTAATACTGGTAGAAACCCCTAACAAGGACCCTCGCACGTGTGTTGACTACATGAAGTTAAATGGCATCACTAGGGATCAGCTGCACCCAATACCCAACATTGAGGAACGAATTGAAAGAGTTAGCGCTGCTAAATACATTTCAACTATAGATCTGGTGCGGGGGTACTGGCAAGTTCCCCTTTCAGAAAGTGCCAGCCACTATGCCGCATTCATCTCACCTGTAGGCACTTTTCGCCCTTTCGCACTCAGCTTCGGGCTGAAAAACGCGCCGTTTAGCTTCTCTAAGTTAATGGATATTGTCGTAAAAGACTTGCAGGAGTTCGCCTTGCCATATCTTGATGATGTAGCAATTTTTTCGGACAGCTGGGAACAACACGTATCGCACCTCAAACAGGTGTTCTCATGCTTGAGGGAAGCCGGCTTAACGATGAAAGCGGAAAAGTGTAGATTTGCTTGTTCACAGGTTACTTATCTGGGCCATGTTGTCGGCCAGGGCACGAGGCGGCCGGCCCAGCTGAAAATAGCTGCGATTGGACAATTTTCTCAGCCGCGCACGAAAACAGACCTTTGTTCATTTTTGGGACTTGTAGGGTACTATCAACGGTACATTCCGAATTACTCGCAAATGGCAAGTCCATTAACGGACGCCCTCCGAAAGGGAGCACCGAGTAGCGTACACTGGGATAAGGACAAAGAGAACGCTTTCCAAAGTTTGAAAACTCTATTGGTTTCTCGTCCTGTGCTTCGCGCGCCAGACTACACAAAGGGATTCATAGTTCAATGCGACGCAAGCGACAGAGGTATGGGCGTGGTACTTAGTCAGGTCGGCGACGATAACGAGGAGCATCCTATCCTCTATGCCAGCCGTAAACTAAATGTAAGAGAGGAAGCTAACAGCGCTTCAAAGAAGGAATGCGCTTGTTTAGTTTGGGCCGCCCAGAAGTCGTCGTGTTACTTGTACGGAGCGAAGTTCATCTTCGAGACCGACCACTGTCCTCTGACATGGCTCAATCAAATGTCACACAAGAATGGCCGCTTGCTCCGACGGAGTCTCACTCTCCAAGAGTACAACTTCTCCGTTAGATATAAGAAGGGAAAGTTGCATAGCAATGCGGATGGTTTGAGCAGGCTAATTTGAATTCTGCGTTTAAGGGTCCCGCCTAAATTTTAGGGTGATTATTATTAATTTTGTTAGGCCAGGAAGATCCCCTCTCATTTAGTAGGATTCTCTCCATGATTGCTGATATTGTCAGCACGAAACTGCTTCAAAAATTGGCATAGCGAAATGGAGCATTTTTTGTTTCTGCACTATTGTTTTCTTTGAAACCTATCGGGTCTAAAGTGAGAGCCAAGGTACGTCATCTCGGCGCAGAGCCGTGTTGTGGGGTTCGTTTTGCAGTTGCCTGTCCTTGTTGGATGTTTTGGGGCGGTGACATCATTACACAAGTGGTTGCTGCGAGCGAAGGCATCACCCCCTGGCCACCAGCCGTTCTCTTCCTGCACAGCGGTTGTCACCGTTGTACAGTCGAGATTTTCCGGGCCGTGGAGGCAGTGGCGTAGCTATAGGTCGTCTGGCACCCGGGGCCCATAGGTCTTCTGTCACCCCCCCGCCCCGGGTGTAGCCGGCGGAAAGAGGGGTGTCTTCAGACGTATGACGTATATGACACCCCCCCTCCCCCCGCTGGCCCCTTGCTCCCGGGGCCCACGGCCCCCCGGCCCCCCCGGTTGCTACGCCACTGCGTGGAGGCGCTGTTAAGAACGGCCCAGCTGAGGTGCATGTTTTGCCAGCCAGTTGCGACAGCGGCGTCAACTTTCCTGGAACGCCACCGCAAACCTCTAGCCACGGCGTCACTAAGTCGACTGTGTGTGAAGAACAATATGCGCGTCCTCATCTCTCCGTCGCTGGAGCCAAGATGAGTGCGACGAAGCAGGCTTTGTGCTTGAACCCGCCATCGCCAACCTGGTCGGCTGTGAACGAGGAAGTCTCCGAGGGAACGTAGTTCGAGACCCCTTCCCACGCGCCGTCCAAGACGCAAGACAATGGGCACCCGGCCGCGCTACGGGGGTCAGCTCGGGGAATAAAAGGCACCTTTCCTGACACAAGCCCCGAGTTCTACAAAGTCTGTCTGACCTCGGTTGAAGACCGTGAACCTCGCGCAAGGAAGTGTGTGTGTGAGTGTGTGTGTGTGTGTGTGCAGAGACTCCACTGGAGTTGTCTAAGTATGCATGAGCATTGTGCCACTTGCTTATGTCAATGCAATCCGGTATATATATATATATATTACTGGACATGCATTACTGGCTAATTACTGGACTGGACATACATATTGCCGCTAGGTGTCACGCGCCAGCGCTGAAAAAGAAGTGCCTTGAACGCGCGCTCGGCAAGAGGTGGGCGCTGAAGAAGAAGAAGCAGAGGCTGATGACGCCAGCTTGAGTTTTGTGTACGCCATCTTGGACAACTGTCTGTCTCGTCGACTCCGGGTACATCTTCAATTGTCTTTTCGTGACAATATACAGAACAGTTGGGGCTGGTTTCTCTAATGAGCGGTTGCAACATGAATCATGTGCCGACGAAAACGAGCGCATATGAAAATTACTTTCGGATTACTTGTAGGAGCAGAGAATAGCGCGAAAGTGATAGGTATTTGAAACGAGACATTTTTTTGTCGGAATAAACCCGGCGAATAAGAGATAGGGGGATACAGTTAACCACAAGGCTGCGGTATTTTTTTTTCGAGCTCTTACACTTGCGTCGGCATTGCAGAAGGTTGGCAACGAGACAGTGACAAAAACAGACTTCATTCTGCGTCAGTTGATGTAACATCATCTAGTTGCTGCCCACAAGCTTTTTCCCAAGTCGCGCTAATTTAGCCTTAAAGAAATATATATACAGGGTGTCCCAGCTAACTTGGACCAAGATTTTGAAAAAACGTATGCGTTCTTCAGAACAGAAATCCCGTGGATTTTGTTGGCGTTTAATTAAACTTGCGGTACCATTTTCTTGCTCATCTTTTCTTGAGTAATTGGCCGAGATAAATTAATTAACTTTTTAAATATAGCTTGAAACGTTCAGGGGTCAATGGGAAAGTTGTGGAGTTCCACAAATATTGCCCAACCCAGGCACTTCCAACAAGATAGACTCAGAGTGGCCGTTTTTATTCGGGAAAAACGAAAGCCCGCGCAGTTTAGAAAAATACCACGTGACAGCGCGCTCTGTGCCCACGAATGCGCCACGATTACAGCGCTCTCAACCGTGCTTTGTAAGAAACCGCTAGCGTCGCGCCTTTCGTGCTGCCCACGACAGAGCTTCACGTTATGCTTGGTTCCAAGATAAACGTCAGTGGGTTAGGGCGGCAGTTGATATACAGCGCGGCTCCCGTTTCTGCGGCGATAATTGCACTCTGACGCTAGCAGAATGCATGCCGAGGAAAATTACAAGCTCATGAGTTCGAATATGGGAGCAAGACCCCAACAAGCAAACACGCATTATAACAAGCTTGATAGCGTCGTGTGAAATACGCTGGTTGTCACTAAAGGAAGAATTGTAGACTGACACGGAAGGTTGCTTTTTAGCTTCCTGACCATTCCTTGTCGGCAGAGAATTTGTAATTTCATATTACTTACGTGCCTTTTCCACGTCGCACAAAAGTTTCAAACAGATGGCTCTTTTCATGGATAAAGGTTGTAGAGGTTTATTCGCTGTGATGTCTGACTCTAGAATTTGTTCAAAAAAGTTGCCCTCTCCCATAATGCAGTATTGGCACCTTTTCAGCACGTCTGATGTATCTTTTTTGAGGACGCAAGACGGTATCTCGCTGCAGGCCTCAGCTATCTCCGCCTTTTGCGCTTCTGGTGCAGTTGTAGGTTTGCGGTACACTCGGTCTTTCACATGTCCTTGCAAGAAGTCAAAAGGTGTAAAGTCCGGTGACCTCGCAGGCCATGCCATTTGTCCATGCCGCCCGACCCACTGGCGTTTGAAGGCTTCGTCAAGCCAGGCTCAGGCAAGGCTGCTGCTGTGAGCTGGTGCACCGTCGGGCTGATATGAAATTCGCTTTAAAAACGCAAGAGGAAGATCACAGCGAAAATCTTCGACTCGGCCTTCCGAGATGTCGTTCACGTATACGGCTGAGCAGTGAGCATGTGGTCAAAACATATGGGGCCAATTATTCTTCCGTCAACGATACCACACCAAACATTGAATAACCATTGGTACTGGTGTCTGGTCTGCGCCACCCAATGTGGGTTGGTATCACTCCAGTAATGCGCATTATGGATGCTGACTTGAGAATTTCTGGAGAAGGTTGCCTTATCTGTCCAGATCACTTTGTCAACAAAATCCCGTATTTCGTCACTGTTCACAAGAATCCAATTTGAGAAATCAAGCCGCCATTGAAAGTCTCTTTCTTGCAGATTTTAATGCAGTTGGAGGTGATACGGATGCATTTCAGCCTTCCTAAGAACTCTTCACACTGAAGACTTTGAAATGCCGACCTCACCACTCGCATCTCGCACGCTGTAATGAGGGTTTGCAGTAATGAAAGCTAAAATGTCTCCTTCAGCCTTTTCACTGATGGTCCCCTTTCTCTGCCGCGTCGTTTGGAAGCTACCTGTTTCTTTCAGCGTCAAGTAACTCCTCATAATTGTGTTCGCGCTAGGCCTTCCCCACATTGCCAATTTTGGTATACCTTGGCAGCTTTCCTCTTGTCGCCCCGTGCCGCTCCCAAGGCTAAGGCCATGTTCGCCTTTTGCTCGCTTGAGTACGGCATGCTTTAGGCACTGCAAACAAATTCTTCGAAACGGGTGCGCGGCACGACAGTAATAGACAGTCGAGCTCACATGCATCTAGCCGCTGGCACATCTTGGAAGAAAAGCGGCGTTGTAACAAATGATGCTCTCTCTCGCACAGGTTCCAGATGTATGATGCATACTTTGTGTTTATTTTTTCTATTCCTTATCGACTTGAAAGCTGGAAAATAGTTGCCTTTCTCGTCATATAGGAATAAACGCCTGATGACGGCTCGTTCTTCGGCGACAGGCGCGAGCGGCTGATGACGAAGCGCTTTTTCGGATCGCCGTCACCAGCCGCTGCCAGTAATGTCATAGTCGAGCAAAGGTTGAAGCCCGTTCTCGTAGTGAAGGGAAGGCGCGGCGCTGGCGGTGTTTTTACAAATCACTCATGAGCGCTGTAATCGCGGCGCATTCGGGGGACAGAGCACGGTGTCACGTGGTATTTTTTAAACACCGCGGATTTTCGTTTTTCCCTAATAGAAACGGCCACGCTAAGTCTATTTCGTTGAAAGTACCTGCATTGGGCAATATTTGTGAAGCTCGCCAACTTTCCTATTGACGCTTGAACGTTTCAAGCTATATTTAAAAAGTTAATTAATTTATCTCGGCTAATTACTCAAAGAAAGACGAGCAATAAAATGGTACTGTATGTTTAGATAAACGCTAACATCCACGTGATTTCTATTCCGCAGAACGCATAGGTTTTTTCAAAATCTTGGTCCAACTTAGGTGGGACACCCTGTATATATATATATATATATATGTGGTGTCTCAGCTAACTTGGGACAAGTCTTAAACAAAAAGAAAGATAGGTGCTACGCGTGTCGAATTACGGCAGTATTGTATTAGGCCATATGGAGCAAGTCATGATATTTTTTTTTCATTCCGCCAAGCTCGGTAATTAATAAATATTGCTTCATTAACATTTTAAATGTTAACTAAAGTGAAACATATTCAATACAAAAGTTGTAGCGCTTGTTCAGAGACATCGGATTATTTCATCTATGCTAAGATAAAATAATTTTTTTCCAGCATTTCATTAAAGTGCTCGAAGTTTTAAAAAAAAAATACCACGTGACTGCCGGCTAACGGGCTGCGCTTTAACGGGCTGCGCTAAATGTAAGCTGAATGAAGTAGCAAAGGCTTCACCGCACACTGAGATCGATTGAACTGGCTCTCGGTGACTGCGATGCACGTTAAGTGACAAAAAAGACGGGAGTACTCGGCCATTTTAGACAGTTACAGAGGCAGCAGGAAGCGGTATTCCTCACCGCGCAAGTTCCTTAGCAGGGAAGAAGCTGTCACATGGAGACAACTACCAACAGGGTTGTACCCTAATCCTAACGTGGTAAGTAAAATGCACCCCACACTGTATAAGGACAAATGTCCATAGTGCAAGGAGAAACCCACATTATACCACATAACGTCGCCATGTCAACAAGCTGATATAAGTCCCAATCATATCACACCCAAGCGCGGAGCAATGGGAGGAACTGCTGTGCTGCGACTGCTGCGAAGGCCAGCTAGGTCTAGTGCGGTGTGCACGACGGATTGCAGAGGCCAGCGGAGTCCTGGATTGTGGGCAGCCGACCAGTGCGATAGAGGACGGACGAAGCAGTGGGTGAAGACCTCCGGGGACGACACAAGGAGGTAGGCTGCCCTTGCAGAATCCGTCCCAGCCGCAGAACACAATTACTAGAGCTCAATAAACTTTTCACTCACTCACTCCCTCAACGAAAAAGCGGCCGCCACGTGCGAATGCGATATGGGTCCGGGGGCAGCATTTGACGCAACGCAGACATTTTCTTTTCTTTTCTTTTCAGGCCAATGAAAGGCTGATATTGTGATGAGAGACGGTGTTAAAAAACCATCCTGCCTGCGGTCCATCGCAGTCACAAAAGGTGTGTTCAACCAATCTCGGCGCGCGTAGCAGCCTGTGCTAATTCGTTCAACTTACATTTGCGGGCACTAAAAGTGCAGCGCGTTTGCCGGCAGTCACGTGGCCTCTTTCTAAAATTTCGCGCACTTTAAATAAAGGCAGGAAAAAAATTAACAGGGCAGTTAACATACCATAGATGAAATAATCTGATGGTTATGAACAAGCGTCAAAAGTTTCGTATTGAAGATCTTTCGCTAGAGTTAATATTTAAAAAGTTACTTAAGCAATCTTTGTTAGTTACCCAGCTTGGCGGATTAGAAAAAAAATGTAATCATGACGTGCTCCATATGGCTCAGAACAATACTGCGGCACTCCACATGCTCAGCACCTATATATGCCTTTATTTAATACTTGGCCACCCAAGTTAGCTGAAACGCCCTGCATATATACATATACATATATATATATATATATATATATATACACTTTACGTTGTCTTCCTCTGTATACGCAATGAAAATACACTAAAGTAGAAAACAATCTATTTCTCCGCTACGTCTGTTCACGCCAACGAAGCGGTTGTCTTCGGTGAAGATTGGTTTCGGTCCCTAAGAAATGCAATTATGCCCCGAGCTCGCGATGATATCATTCGTTCAAGGACCCCTTCAGGCAATATTGTTTTCACTAGAATATATTACGCTTGCTATGACAGCACTGCCTACTCCGTCCCTGCGCGCGTGAACGGCTTTGTTTCCGTACTGCAGATAAATTA
This sequence comes from Dermacentor andersoni, assembly GCF_023375885.2. Lineage (NCBI taxonomy): Eukaryota > Metazoa > Arthropoda > Arachnida > Ixodida > Ixodidae > Dermacentor > Dermacentor andersoni. The sequence goes on from NC_092815.1 coordinate 52,997,037, forward strand.
GCCCTTTGTTGTCGCCGCAAAAGTGGCGCTTATAATTTAAGCCTCGATGGCTAGATTTCCGAGAGTGGATCGACCGCGGTGCACAGGGTTGACAGGTGTTCAGCCGTGCGTAATGAGAAATCCCTGGAGCTCTGAAAGCACCGCTATTCTAAAACGATATCTCGGCTGTTGCACCAGAGTGTGGTGTTTTCGCAATGATATTAGTAACGATTGCTGCCTCGAGAACGCCTGATTCTTATAATTAAAGATCGTGGAAACTAATTATTGATAGTTTCTGAAAACTATTCTGCGATCGTTGCTCGGCTAGATGTGTAGTCAGGCGTCACGATGAATGGTCGTGGGCGTTCGTATAGTTAAGTTGGCATTCGATTTTTGCTCATGCTAGGTGGCACTAATAAAGGAAGATAGTGCGCTGGCATGAAATAATTAGTGTCGCTATACTGACCATTCTATAGCCTAATGGGTAAGTTAGAGTATTTTCGCCCACCTTCCTTATGATTTGTCCTTTTGGATATTTTGCGAGGCATGGATTTAAAAGAACTAACTGGAGCTGCGAAACCTGTGAACTGCGTGAACTCTCCGAAAAACATACCGGGCCTATGGCCAACAGCTGGCTTGCAAAGGGAAGCGCTTGTGACATTAAAAGCTTTCTCTAGAAAAAGAAGAAAAAATATTAACTTTGTGTCTTCTAATAGAAAAATCACAACGTTATAGAAGAGAATATACAGGGTGATCATTTTTAAGTTTTATGTAATGTTTAAAGATCGCCTGGGGCGATCGTTCTTTTCCTTGTCCTAATTCTTGTCGTTGAGCTAGAATATTCGAAGAGGCGGACTAGCACGAGTAATCGACACGCATTGAATTAATTAACAAAAATTCAGTATTTAACTTCATAATAAATTACTTTACGGCATGCATTGCAATCTAGGAATTTAGCCGGTGAGCTTGCATGACGTATCCACTTGAAATGAATTTCGAGGATGACACCAGTTTCGAGCTAATATTTCCACAACTGTGGAACGAAATACATAGGCGTTCCAGTTACTGTTGTGCTTCTATGCATAAAATAGCGTTCTGTTAAAAAAAGTAAGTAGAACAACAGTGCATTTTGGGGCAAGTTTGATGGCGCATATATCCAAAGTGGCGTCTTTCTGGAAATTCATTCCAAATGGATGTGCCTTGCAAACTCGACCGCTACAATTCGTAAATTGCAATATGTGCCGTAACTTAATTAAGTCAAATGATAATTACATTGCTTTTGTTAATTAGTTATATAGGTGTTTTGATTTCACATGCAAGTAATGTCCGCCTCTCTGAATAATCCAGCTCAAGGACCAGAATTATGTTTTCTGCAGCAGGCTACTTTTAAAAATTCGTAAAGCTTAAAAATGTTCACCATGTATGCCTAAGCGTGCTTTATGTTAACCAGTTACGTAGTATATGTTGCGTACTTATACGTGCGTATCATCCGCTCGTCTGCAAAACTGCGAACTTCTGTGTACGTTCTGGAAAATTCCAAGTACGCATACTTATCTGTGAAATGATGCACGTTTATCTTCTCTGACTTCCTATAGGATTATCTCTTGTGACTTTTTCGACTCATATGCAGAACTTTGTGTTCATGCTACCTGACTGTTTTTGGCGTTGTTCTTTTACACTTTTCCCGATTTTGTTTTGTTTGCCATGCCTCGAAGAGTAGCCGGTGCCACCTAAAGGCTTCGAACTGTTCTTTAGAATCATGTCATTGAAAAAATAATGCCGCTACCCTGTCTGCATCGAGCCACGATAGTGACGACAAAGACGATCTGCACGAGAGTGCGCGATGTGGCAGTAGGAGAAGACTGCTTTCCCTATTCTTGGGTGTGCCGACAGAGTGCGACTAAACGTCCTCCCGCAAATAAATTTCCCATTCTCAAGGGAAACACGACACAGGTGGAGGTGCTGGGTACTGCACTCATCGCCTGATGATCAGGACTCCTTTGAGCCGCCCTACGTCCAGCCCAGTGACACATCCCCGCATCTAGACGCCTGTACACCGATCAAGCCGCCGCCTGCAAGGTCTGAGCCCAAAATTCCGTATCCTGCAACAACCAGCCCTTTCAACGACCACGTCTGCTCAAGAAATGGCGTTGGCAAGCCTGACACAAGTGAGGGTTCAAAACCTTCGACTTCCCGTGATTTTTCGCGGCGGCCTGCATGGAAATGCTGAAGACAGACTGGACCACGGAGTATGAACGCTTGGCCAACTCCAATCACGGGCGTCCCGACCAGAAACTCTCGAACGTGCACTTCGCCCTCCAAAATAGAGCAAGGACATGGTTCGTGAACTGCGGGGGAAGCTTGCTGAACTGGAACGAGTTTGCCGTCGGTTACTTGAGACCTTCGTAAATACGAATCGGTAGGATAACGCTCAACACCTTCTTGAGTTGCGTATCGAAATGCCAAATGAGGGTGTCGTGATGGTCGGCGAAGACATGTCAAGTTTGTTTCGCCGCGCAGATCCCAGCATGACGGAGCCAAAGACGAAAAGTCATCTCATGCGTGGCGTCAACTAACAGCTGTTTGCTGGCCTTGAGCGCAACCAAGAGATAACAGCCGACGAATTTATAAGGGAGGCCACAGCAATTGAACGGGCGCTGCTGCAACGTCACCATCAATGTGACTAGCACTCTGTCGGATCGTCTGCAGGAGCCACAGTACTTGTGGCCATCGACGAAAATTCTCTGCGCCAATTGATAAGGGAAATTGTACGCTAGGAGATTACAAATGCAAAGCAAACAGCACCGTCGAAGGAGTTAACAGTCGCCTCCGTTGATGAAGTTGTGCGCCAAGAATTGCGACAAGCCTTTGCACCTCCTGAACCAGGCTCCCAACCATGCTTCGAACCAAGCGCCTACACATATGCGGACGCTGCCCGTCGTCCACTGTATGCAATACCGATGCAACAGTACCGCCAGCGCCCAATTGTCACAGCATGGGCTCCACGAGAGCCTTTTCGGTGACCCCATCAGGACCGATATATGGCGCACCGCCGATCGCCGACCATTGTGCTAACTTGTGGAAAGCCAGGGCGCGTTTTTCGCTTCTACCGTCATCGTCAGACTGGCTACCAGGGAAATTCACCTACCGCTACGTGCTGCCAGCTTGATGAAAGCCATGGCCTCTTTGAAGACATCTTTAAAGGACGGCAAGTGAGGTCCACTGATACCCGGTCACAGTCGCCGTCTCCGAACCACGGCAGTTTTGCTGACGTGGTGAGAAGGTCTCCCAGCCGACGGCGGGGAAACTGAAAGCGGCGACCTCGGGGGGCGGGAGGGGAGGGGGCGGATGATTGCACGCAATCCAATTGCCGAAAAGCCCCCAGTATTGCCAAGAACGTAGCACGTCGACGACCTATCACAGCAAAACGCCGACAAAATTGCGAGTGCCGACCTCCCTGACATCGTTGATGGGCACGAAGTAATGACCTTAGTTGACAGTGGTGCCGACTTTTCTATATTGAGCGAGCCCTTGCCAGACAAATTCAAAAAGGTTCAAGCGCAATGGAAGGGCCCTTCAATTCGAAATGCCGGAGGTCAGCTGAGGAGGCCTACAAGCAAAGTTACGGCAAGACTCGTGATCGGGAGCGTAACTTTTGTCGCTACCTTCGTCATTTTACCACAGTGCTGCAAACAGCTCATATTAGGCGTGGACTTCTTGCGGGAATATGGCGCTGTGGTCAACATACGTGGCCACGTGGTCACTTTCTCCACTAGTAAAGACACGACGACCCATGATACATAACCTGAACGCATATCTTTACGTGTCGCCGACGACGATGTCTTTATAACGCCCCTATCATGCAGTCTTGTTCCGGTTATTTGGGACGCACAATACCACGAAGACAGAGTAGCCGAACAAATAACGGCCCTTATGCTTCGGCAAGGTATTGTCATCGCTCGTGGCATTGGCAGCTTAACAGACGGATGTGCTGACGTGCTACTGACAAATTTTACCGATGAACGCCGGCCCATCAGTAAAAGCACCGCAGTTACATACCTTGACAAAATCGACAATGCTCAACAGAGTTTTGCTGCTCTAGGGCAAGCAACGGCCGATATGGCACGACATGTAACCGTCGCAGACGTTGGTTCAAGTTCAACGCCGAAAGATAAACAAAAGCTTCTCGAACTGCTTCCAGAAAATGTCCAGAAAATGCTAGAGGATGATGTCATCCAGCCGTCAAAAAGCTTTTGGGCAGCGCCAGTGGTGCTCGTAAAAAAGAAGGATGGTAGCTTGCGACTTTACATTGATGACCGCAAGCTAAACCATGATACAAAGAAAAACGTATATCCACTACCACGCATGGATGATTCTCTCGACAGACTACGGCATGCGCGTTTCTTCTCATCGATGGATCTAAAAAGTGGGTACCGGAAAATCGAAGTCGATGAGCCTGCTCTAGAAAACGCTGATTTCGTGACACCAGATGGGCTGTACGAATTTAAGGTTCTCCCCTTCGGTTTGTGCTCAGCCGCGGCTACGTTTCGGCGACTAATGGATACTTGGAGGATGTAACTGTTTTTTTTTTCGGGCACATTCGTTGAGCATCTTAAAACGGCTCCTCTCCGCTATTCAAGTCACACGGTCCGCTAGACTCGCTTTGAAAGCAGAGAAATGCCACTCTGGCTTTCAATAACTTCAATTCTTGGGTCATATGGTCAGTGCTGACGGTGTTAGACCGGATACCGATAAAATTGATGCCGTCGGGAAGTTATCTACATGTTTCAGTTGCACGTATACTCCGAACGAAGCACAGCGGCAGATGAATGACCGCCTTCCGCAAGAATAAGTAAACCTATCTATATAAACACATAAACCTATTTATACAAACTCACTCGCTCGATCCACTCGCTCACTGTTCTTTGGTTTGAGAGAATACAAGGAAACTTGAACTTCCTTCTGTTTAAAGAAATGCAAATAATTATTTGTATGTAACAAATACTCGTAAACCTATGAAAAAAATAATGTTCCCCCTTTGTTTACTTTCATGTGCCTTCAGTTTCAATAACACAAAAGATGTTAGCAAAGCTGGAAATCTTTCTTCTTGGGAAGAACGTGTGACGACTTAAGGCGTGGTGTTTACCGCCGCAAGTAAAAAGGAAACCAAAGTAGTAAACATTTTGCCTAGGTGTGAGTATAAAAATAGGAAAAAGGAGGATTGAAAAGAAGGATTGGTTACATTGAAGCCGGAGAGTTGGTGACCCCCCCCCCCCCCCCCCCATCACCCCGTTGCTCTCTAACGACAAGAAAGCGCTATAAAAGCAGCTTCTTCTTCCCACTTCGTCCTGTAAGATGATTGTTAAATAAAACCGCGAAGAATGCAGAAACTACAAAAGGGCGTACGCCCACCTTTAGTGTTTTATCTCTGCCAAATCACGTGAGACGAATCAGCCTGGTGAGTGATCACGCGTTAGCCGCAAGTGACGTTCTCGACGTTTTCCCTCTTTGTAACTGATGAGCTTTAGTGAGAAGCAGGTTTGTGCTTATCTGCTGCGTATATGATTATGTCGCGAGCTTCTGTGGCGACTGTCCGAAGTAATATAAAATAAGGGATTCCAGACGACATGATAATGGTTGCTGAAAAAGATACATAGCTGTGGTGGGCGTCAGATTGCGGGCGGTTACCGCAAATTCAGTTATTATTTAAAAGCTTTCCTGAACTGGTAATTAATGTCGTCAGGAGATAAGTTGTAATTTCACAATTGAAGTCAGCCGTCACTGAAAGCTTAACCTCTTGCTAAAAATTTTGTGTTTATCCCTCAGTTTGAAGAAATGTGGGTTCAAAATGAGTCGTGAACTACAATGCTGTTCCAGTTGACGCTTTCCTGTAGTGAATATTTCCGCAGTGTGGGTACAAATTCTATGACAGAGAATTATCATGGTCGAGAACAACGCGAAACTCTTCAGCATGGCGTGAAGAACGAATCTGAATTCAGTGACAACAGCGGATGGTGAAACGTGTGTTCTCTATGCTCTCGTGCGAGAAATGCTGAGATGATTTAGCCACAGGGTGCGTTGCCCACCAAACGTTTTCATTTGCATAACAAATTGTGATGCTCTTGCTGTGCTTGCGCTGTCTTATTCCCAGAGGCGCGACATTTACTTTTCTGTGCGCTCAATGGAACGAGCCATAACCTAATAAGATTTATGGCCAGAAGGACGGGGGAGATGCAAACGGAAATGTACGGTCAGTTCAGCAGGCATTACCTCCTGTATTATTTGTATGTCGTTAGTCTGTAGTTATTTTATTAACCAGCTTTTTTACGAAAACGAGATGTGGGTTAACGAAACATGAACAGAAACTAAGTGGGAAGACAGGGAAGTTAACCAAGGACGTGCCCATTCGGCTGCTCTACACTTGGGGAGGGGCAAAAGGGAAGGGGGAAATGAGAAAAGTGGGTGGACGAGATTCTTCCTGTTCTTTGGGCTGTCAGAATATTCAGCATAGAAAAGCTCTACTACGTAAGACATCTCTTTTTGCTTGGGCTTATCATCTCATATTTGCCTGTGTTAAGGTTCATTGACCTTTAACTCGCTACATATGTTCTTCGATCACTGGCTACTGGCGTAAAAACATTGGTAAATGGCGCCTAAAGCTCGCTTTCCTTGAACACTCTGCGAACCAGATGCATCTGAATATATTCAGAGAGGGCTCAACCCAGGAGCGAACACATTTGTCCCATTCTTTCCGCCGGCTTCAAGCAATATGGTAAGGCCAGCAAGCTAACCAGCCCGCATTGATCTGGCAATATGCGGGACGTTCGTCTCTGTCCGTGTCGTCACTACTCAGAACCATCTTTCTCTCCCCTTTACTTTATTCCAGAGAGGAGCAGCAGGCTATAGGGTGGTTAATCTCTGGTTGTCCGCTGTGCCATTTCCCAAATAAGGTTTCTTTCTCTTTTTCTCAGGATCTGGCGCCCAAACTTGCCAGAACACGTTCAGCGGAGGTTGTCACAGCAACGGTCCGGGGTGCGTCGCTACACACTGTGCGTCTTCCGGCTGTCGTCTCGCATTGGTCTTCGTAATAGAAGTGACCTACTTTGTACCAGTTTGGCCTGTCATTTGAGAGCATATTCCCTTTTCCGAGAAGGTGTAATCAAGGACGTGTGCCCAGAACCAGAGTATCTGCTGTCCTGTTAGTGTCTCGTTTCCTTCGCGACCGAGAACAAGCCAATATGTGCACGTCGGAAATTTGGCGGATGTGTTTAGACTATCCGAGTCGCTCGTCTCTCGCAATCATATGTATGTTGCTCTCCGCTTTGGAAGATTACGTTTGATTTTCGCCACATTATGATGTAACTAGTGACGAGGAACTAGTGAAATACGCCACTGGCTGTTTAAAAGAAAATCGTTAAATTGAATCCAAATGCGCCGCGAGCGGCCATGAAGTATCGCTAAACCAAACCAATGATGATCATACCAAAAGTGGTTGATGTCGACTCAACGTTCTTGGTTACCTCATGTACATGATGACTCAGCAGTATGCAAACTGTTGAAAAGGCAGTTAAACAGGCAGTAGTAGCATATAGTGCAGTTCTAGAAAGGGAAGCATGCAGTCATATTTCTTGAGTTAGCCTTCGAAAGTTTTCTGCAGATGCACTGCTTGACATATCTACAATTTGCGACAACTTCTACGGCATATTACTTGGTGGTATTTCATTCTCAATTCAAGGCGATGTTCAGTGGAGATACGAATCAAGTCGTCTACGCTAGCTTTTTCTCCACTGTAGAGAAATGTCGACATTGTCGGACCGGACAACAGAGTGTGAGTTCTACTCTTCTTGCTAAAGTGTTAACTCGGTGTCACCTACATGGTTATCACAATAGAAGCATATACATTTGTATATTGATGGCTGAACAAGTTCGCCAGGATCAATATCCGCATTTGTAATTACATCACTCGGAATACCTCAAAGCTGCCGCCTTTCACCTAGGCCATCATAAATGGCAGCAGCGCGTCAATCAATACTATTGGCCGCTGAGTTCTGTCAAAGAGAGAGCTACTTTGTTATCTATTGTAACAGACTCAAAGTCGGTTCTTCAATGCTACAGACGCTTTTGCCCACGTGATCTAAACTAAATGATGATTTATCAGATTTAAAAAAAAAAAAACTACAGCTGCATTGTCAGGACATCGAACGAAGCTGCACTAGAGTCCTGGAAGAAGAAGTTTCATTTTCTCTTGAAGTATAAATCACTAACAAGAATGTACAGAACGAGGTCTTCTAGTTGATGACTGAACAGGGAACCTCCAGTCAAACCTAACTCAAATAAAATTATAAAGCACCGCAGTTACACAGCGTGAGATCATACATTTAATAGGCGAAGGCTCGCCTGGTTAGAACAACAAAAGCACAGCTAGTTGGATGAATATAACATTTTGATATTCGAAACAGACATCTCGGTAAAGCAGGAAACGCTGAAGCCCACCAATTGGCCCGAGATGCAGATAGTTCTGCTCCTATTACAGTAACTCAGTTCACGAAGGCTGATCCATACTTCAGAACAAAATAATTTTGCAAGTCTATAAGCCACGTTTATCAATTTGATGCCGATTTTAGGAACAGTCTTTGGTTACAACACTGACCCCTTCTACTCTTTCCAATCTCTGCCGGTGCTGGCGGTGACAGACCATCTGATTCATCGTCTGAGGTTGAAGGTGGTGTATGCAGGTAGTTTTAGCATCATTCAAATCGTTCAGTTATGCATTGTTGCAAATGTGGCCATTCCTGGGAAAACACAGAGCACGTTCTCAAAAGCAGTCCTAAAATTTAGCAGCAAATATGGCTTGGAGGTCGGCAGTGGATGATCGTACATTTATTGTAGAAAAGTTGCTCGTGCTATAATGTAACGCATCATAACAACAATCTGATCTAAATGTAACCTTCTCTACGTAAAGTGTTATCGTATCTGCATGTAAAAACAGTACGCTATTCTGAGTAGCTTATTTTTTTATTGTGCATTATCTAATTGACTTGATTGACTGTTACTTATGGAAACTGCTGAACGTGTATGTTTCCGTTTTCTGTATTGACTGTTTAAGCAGGTTTACGAAGAGTGCCATTCTTGCCGAAATGTTTTTTCCTATCACCGCATGCTATCATCCTTTGATCACTGAGAATTTATTGCTTGCGATGAAGCCTGCTACACCATAGTTGCCGAGATTAGCACTTTCATTAAAATCAAAGTAATGCATCCGCGTCCTTAAGGAACGAATAAATGAAAGGAAATCTAAAAAGGACCTACGGTTAAATTACCACGGTTTTATAGAATACGCATAGAAGATGAATAAAGAGGATGAGAAGTAGACACAGGTAGTTCCGACTGGCTAAGCTGGATTGGGCGAAGGGTTTTCCAAATCCGACTACAGGTCATAGCATTCTCAAAGTCTGTCATGCCGGGCCATGGACATTAAGAACAAAAGCTGCATAGCTGCATACGTCTTTCGCATCCACTCGCTCGGAACTTTCTGTTCTGTATAGTTTACAAAGCGATCGAAAAGACAGGTGAATGAGCAGGTGATACGCGTAGATGGATGGATGGATGGATGGATACAACTTTCTTGTATGTCCTACGCGTAGAAACACAAATTAAACATTTTCTGCATTTTTGTCGAGATACTTCTCCGGGCTGCAACAAAACTTGGGATGTTAAAGTTAGAAAAACAGCGGAGTTAAACAGCACTTGTATACAGCTGCCAATAAAAGCAATGATAAGACGTCAATAGTGCATCTGGTGCAGGCCTTGGGCTCTGTAACGTAACACTATACCAATCTGTTTTTATTCCAATCTCCTGACGTCAAAACTACGTAACCCCCGACGCAAGCATCGGGCGCTGACCCGCAGGGTTGTGTGAACAGACCAATAAAACGCTGTCCTCGTTTATTTGAGATCACTTTTGTGTGCTTTAAAAACTAATAACATTGCCTACATTGAGCTCCTGGCTTTATCTAATTGGCTGGCAAAAAGCGAGGGGCACGCTTAAGTGGAAAGGGTGTCAATGGGGCCGAGACAGCGCAGCCAAAATAGATAACCGGGCGAGGAGGGTGATAGCGGCGTCTGCGATTGGTCCGCTTCCCCTCACTTAACTTCTGGTAGCTGGTCGAAAATCGCGGCGGCGTGCAAGGGCACACTAAGAATACCCCTAAAACAGATCCTCAGCAAAGAAGAGTTGGCAAAGCGACGTCGTATACGTGCCGACAGGGCTCGATAACGTTATACTGCCCCGTAAAAAGTTTTATTATACGCAAATAAGTTCATGCTCTCCTGCAGGTGCGAATAGCCAGTGCCTGAGCACTCGACGGGCAGTCATCTTCTATTTTTTTTTCGGAACGGGGCAGTCTTAGGCTATTGAGAAAAAAATTTAGTTATGTTTGGCACATTTAATAACTTTAACGCATCCACGTAACTCTTTGACGCAGTGAGTTTTCGCGGTTTTGTGACGTCGTTTGACCTTTTGACCAATAGGAGAGGGCTAATGGCAAAATAGCGTCAAACCAGAAACAATTACTTTTCTTTTGTTCGGTCAAATCATGCATAATCAGTGTGTACACGTCATACCAAATGGGGAGCTATCGCAGTTTTCGTGACGCCACCTGACAGACAGGCGAAATGGGGGTGGCCACAAAATTTTTTTTACCAATCGTGAAGGACTGATTGCAGAATTGGAATAGAAAAGTTTCGAATAGCTTTACGTTATGGAGCCTCTTGAATGTTTATTTTAATAATTACATTAATTTACTTATTTTATCTTTATTTATTTTTCTTTCTTTATATTTATAACACACTGCAGTCCCCAGTAAGGGCCCAAGCAGAAGGGTCGTAGGTAGCATACAAAAATGAAGGATAGATAATTACAAAGGCAAATCCCTCCAAGATATTTTCCCGTCCAGAAGTGACACAATTTACTGTTGAAAACATGATAACTTTGTTCGGTTGGCTAAAGCGGTGGAGGTAGGCTGTCTCTTTGTCTTTGACCAACGCGAAAATGGCCCTCATAGTTTGGAGCACCATTCAAATTTGCTTGCTTCTCGCACGAACGAGGCGCTGCTAAATTATTAAGGCGAAAGCCTTAAGGTGCTCGTTTCTTGGGCTCCCACCCAAGAAACGCGTTGTCCGGTCTAGTGGTACAAAAATTATGACTTATACCCAAAAAAAAAAATGCGTCGTCCCCTCCAATGGTACAAAAAACTATCATCATCGGCAATTGTTCATATCCTCATAAGCAAGCGAAAATTCCTAGACTTATCCCTCTCGTAATGCAGAGGCTACAAGCCCTCAGCAAAGTGAAGCATACAGACAGCGACGCACGCTCACAGTAACGCGGCGTTTCTAACCGAAATGGAGCGAGAGCCAGGACGGGACTTGGTCACTCCCAAGGAATGTCACTGGAAACAGGGGAACGTGCATAGACTTTGTGTTCTACAACCACGATGTCGTTAAGAGTTGCAGCAAAAAAAATTTACAGACCATAAGGCCATGATTATGGCTCTGAACGTCGAGAAGCCACCGCGGACCACCAGTGACGGTGTGTGATTAGAAGGTCTTTTACTACCGCTAGCGGACGGCGCCGAAATGGACTTTGACAAATAAGGAGCCATGAGGTGCAGCAATCAAATGTGCCTTAAATTGAGTTCGGGTTGGTTACAAATTCGTAGCACTTGCGTGCGACAAGCAAGCTGCACCTATACGTAGTGCATTGAGTGCTCGCAAGTGTCGCCGAGGAGGTAGACCTAACGGGCCATACGTGAACTTTACATGTTTGCAAACAGTCTCACTTCTCAGATTGTAAATGTTAATGCGTTACCAAGTGTGCTGCAGGCAGACGTGTTACAGGAGTGCAACATGTTGCCGAACTGTTTTTTACGTATGAAGAGTTTGGTTCTTCTTTCTTTTCTCGCATGCTCTTTTTTTCTTGTAATTATATTCAACCAGCGCTCTCGAATATTGTTTTCTTTGTGTCAACGGTCTTTTACACTATAGCTACATAATTGGATGCTGACCTAGGCAAGTTGGAATTTCGAAACTATGCTGCTCTTGTTGGTGTTGCAAATAACGTAGACGCTATAGCACTCTTTCTACGTTTCTTTCGTTTTTAGTTTACCTGTCTTGTGTAATACTGCACTGAAAGTTACTCGCACTACATATGCAGTAAACATGCCTTTACACATTTCCTTACTTGAATGCTGACGTGCTCCGATTTTCCACAGTGTCCTCGAGATTTATGTACGAACGCGTAGTCTGTCGTACTGACTGAAAGTCAGGAAACCGAAAGTGCATTTTAGTATGCGGGAATCTTGTGTTTCCACGTTGTGCATGCGGCGTGAGGGAGCTCTTTTCTTTTTGTTCTTTTGATGACAGGAGCTTATCGCCGAAAACTTTTGTTTCGCAATCGCGCCGAAGAGTGGAAGTGTTTATTGTCTTTTTTTTCAGCTAACAGAGGTTATCAAAACGACTTGCTTTGTACTTTGCGACACAAAACTTGAAAGGACCCTATGGATGTATATGTTTTTATGGCGTTCAGCCGACGATACGTTTTATTTAGACGATACGTTATTCTTGCATTTTTTAAGTTTATTTTCACACATAGAAGAAGAAAATTCGCTGACGAAACAACAAAATTTCGTTGCTATGCTCGATGACGAAACCCACGAATATAAAAAGTTCACTTTCCTTTTGCGACCATTCTACCATACGAGAGCTTTATTCCTAGGGATGAATAAAACATGTGGTTTACTTTATTCAGAACGAACGCTGACAAAGCAGGCGTTATACTTCCTCTCTCTTGTATACACGCCTTTACTGAGGCCAACGTTTCGAACCGTGCACTTTTTTGTTTGTTTGCCTAGAAAACACCATGGTGTGTAGGAACAGCAGCACTATGGCCCCTGTTTTGCAACAGCGCGAACTTGCCAAAGACGCCTACCTCTAATGCAACTGCCAGCTGTTGTCACATCTCAATACCTTTCTTTCTTTTTTTTTGGGGGGGGGGGGCAGTTAAATATATTTGCCCTTTTCCCCAATTTGTATAACCGAAGAGATGGATACGTTACATATCTGGTCACGGGTTTTGCAGCTATCATTAGCTTCCTCTCAGGTTCTGTCGCCCGAAATCCGAACGCAATCCCTTTTGTGTGTCGTGTATCCTGCAGTTCCTGTTTGTGCGGTAGGCAATAGTCCCTGTGCACGGCTGTACGATAAATGACGTCATGCTAACTGTATTGTTCTAGTTGATGCAGGGAGACCAACTCGCCATTTTATCTGCGCCTGCATTAGACACGCACACGCACACCCTGAGAGAGAGAGAATAGAAACAGATTAGCATTTGTCTTCCAAAAAAAATCACGCCCATCAGCTTGAAAAGGGGAGAAAAACAAGGAAAAGAAAAAAGGAAAGAGAGAGGAAGGCACACGCGAATGGCTTACTCCAGAGAAAAAAATTTGATTACAATACACAGAGAAGAGTCGAGTACTGTAGTTGACGAGAATTGATGGAACTTGCTCAGCAAGACACATTGACAACTTTTGGAAGTTCGTCGTTCTAAAAACGAGGGTTTAAGTGTTTCGACGTATGTATGTGCATGCATGTCGAGAAGCTGTATGCACGCACACAATCACACTTTCACGTAAGCACCGCACAAACACGCAAATATACACAAAAATTATATGCTCTTCCGTGTTTGCTCGTCAATTACAACCAGTGGTCGGACTGGTAATCTTGCTTCAGACGCATTGCCGTTTTCAAACGCTATGAAGGCACGGCAGTCATGCTTCCTAGTTTTACGCATGAAAAGAGCTTTAATTCACTTGGTTTTTGCAGACACCGAGCGTGCTTCCTCGATAGTTGTGTCATTAACATTTGGAAGCAGGTCCCGTTTAGCGGATGGCCACCTACCAGCTCAAGGCCCTTCAAATATTCACGGCAGTAGAGGCCAGCTGTGCCGAAAAACGCCTCAACGAGGAGAGCAACATTAACGTCGGCACAATGTGCCTACTCTCTTCCGGTTTCCTATGGCGGAAAAGGAAGTGGCACAGTAAAATTATATGGTACATTGTCGTCTCCCTACTTCCATCCCGCCTTTTATTTCTTAAGAGGAGGCACAAAGTTCCGCTTCATACAAGTTGCATGAATTCTATTGAAAGAAACCAAGCACTTAAGAGATATTTCTATCCTCCTTTTGCCGGCATCGCTCCCCAATAATATCCCCATACGCAGATTGAGAGCCTGCTTCTCCTATTTACTTCAAAGTAGCACTTATTTCTTTTGTCCAAATGAAGACTGCCAGTGTTTACCGCGTCTTCAACGTCGAAGCTGCGCTTTGATATTTGTCGGTCCTTCTTTGTAATTATTCTGCAGGCCCGAGCACCCTCATGCTTGGGTTAACTTGGCAATTGGCGTTTCTCGAAAATAGCTTCCCGAGCCTGCATGTGGAGGGAAAGCCAATCACCAAATGAGCTACCTACATTTTTGTTAAGGGTCAAGCGGAGGCACACCCCAAACAAAATGTAGCAGGTTGTCCATGTTCTCTTCTTTGTTTGTCTATATTTCTAGCGAAGAGTGGCAGGTGTTATTATTGTCAGTCTGAATGATTAGGAAAGCTAATGTGTTCAGCTGAAGGAAATATGTAATATAGCGAATTATTTTGACTGCATGGCTTATTAGGCAAAGGAATAGTTTGACCCCGTGGTTCTGAGCTAAGGTAAGTGCTGTGACTGGCTCTCTTGGTCATGACATTTAGCTCTTCGGAAGATTTCCATATACGCAATTTCCTAGCTTAGAACTTCTTTTATCGTACTGAAGCAGCAGCGCTGTGTAGTGTTTGTGTTCACGCGTCACCATCGGGACACGTGTTCAAGACTTATAGATATTTTAATGCGCACAACCATCGTCTCCTCTATTTAGATGAGGCGCTGGCATAACAATAAGGTGAGCGACACATATTACTATTTGCTTATTGCATTACTTCCTGCGATATATCGTAGGCGTTATTTCAGCATTTTCGAAGCTGATGCCATCATATGCTGGGTAGCTTTCAAGCCTCAGTGCCTCGACTCTAACTTCGGCACAATACACTGTAGCGTTTCTAAATGAAGAAACGTACATAAAAAAAAGATAGACTCACAGTTCCATATTCCATATGTACTTGAGCGAGTGTATTACGATAACAATCTCTATCGATTATCCCCCGACGTCCGTACAAATCTCCACTGTCCACGACCAGCGTGTACTACTTCTGACTTTCTGGTCTTGTGTACTTTCTGACGGGTGATCTCTACTCCTATCAATTTTTTGTTCCATCCACTTCCCTTTTTGTTTATTTCGCCTCTTCTGCCTTCTCTTTTTTAACCTTAACGGGCAGAACACGCGGCTAAATACCACTTTAGTTCGATTCTAATCTTCTGTCTCTCTCTGTAAGCGCGGTGCTGGTGCTGTCCTACTCTTGATTCTTTTACAGCGAAGCTGTTAAAGGCTAGTGACCCCGGGATCGTGTCCATGTGTAGAAACAAAACTATCATCAGAATTGCCTCCAGTGGCGTTGTCTTCCAAAGCTGGCTCGTTGGTGCCCCTCGGCGCTACCGCGCGAACGTACTCGTGCCACTGCTTCTGCGTTCGCAGTCGTAATGAAATAATTAATAATGAACACAACGACGTAACCAATTTTACAGCGAATTAAGCGAAGCTGTTAAGGGCTAGTTACCCCAGCATCGCATCCGTGTGTAGACACAAAACTTCCCATACGTGGGCCGACCCCGAAAATATTGCAATGCCGGGCACACCCGCGTCGAAGGTGAAGCAGGCGTTAAGAACTCCCCACACGTGGGCCGATTCCGTAGATAGTGCAATCCCGGGCCGACCCGCGGCGGAGGCGAAGCAGGCGTTGAGCACTCCCCATACGTGCGCCGATCCCGAAGATTGTGCAATGGCGGGCCGACCCGCGGTGGAGGTGCAGTTCACCATTAGAATGGACCCACTTACACTACTTCGCTGGTCATCCTTCTTCACAGAATGAAAGGGCACCGAGTTTTTTTTTTTTTTTTTTACTGCTGCTTCAAGTACTTGTCTCTTTCTTGCTCACTCCGCTTGACACTAACGCTTCGCTACCAATGGTGCCGGTTTCTGCTTCGTACTTATATTCTGAGCGTTGACGAATTCCGCCATATTGTCGAATCCGACATCTTGTCAGTTGTCATTGGGCCACGGGGCAGCTAAGGCCTTTCTGACTAGCTTAAAATGCCGCCATTGCCAAATTATGACAGTAAACTGGAATTGCACAGTGTCCGAATTCGCCCTCCAGGACATAAAATTTTTGAAACGGCGACATTCTGACGAGTGACGGTGCTGCGGTGCAGCAGCGTACCTATTTTGTTAAAGCCGACAACGCGCCCCGGAGTCCTGGCGATCTTTAGCGTCTCCTACGAGAGTTGCTTGCATGTCGACCACACTAGAGAAGTATACCCCTTGTTTTCTACGTAAATGTGTCAAAGAGTTTTTCTTTAAGCCCGTTTTCGTCTCTAGCTAGAAAACATGAAGACATGAATCCTGGTACTCAAGTGAAGACGGGGGAAAGATCTGCCTTGAAAAAATTGAAAAGGAGGTTCATCATAATTTTCGCAGCGAAAGATAATCTGAATTAAAGCGCTCCTATTCTGCTTCGTCACTATTTTCATGACCTTATTCGACTGATACGGCTACAACAATTCTCCTAAGTGGAGCAGCTGCTTCGAGCACAATTTCTCGCTACAGATACTTCTGCTTGAGCAATGCGCCGACGGTGTAGTGAGTGTGTCGTCTACCCTGTAGTTTAGATTTCCTTGCTCCATTACTCGAAGTTCGTGGCCTAGTGGCACGATCTCTCTGAAGAAAATTCCAACTACGCCAAGATCTGCTTCTTAGCCTTTAGTATGAGCTTGCGTCACTCTTTCAAAGAGGGTATAACACTTGTGGCTGGAAAACGAAGGCCTCGCAACGTTGTTTCTCGACGAGGATATGGAAGCTGTACGGGTTTTCGCACCCTTAGACTCTTGTTCTTGTCTTTCTTAACATTCGAATAAGACCTTCTTCGGACTGTGTTAAAATGATAGGATTCTTCATCACTTTGAGCGGAGAAAACCTAGGGACTAAGCCTCATGCTGCGCTGGTCCAGCATCGTAGACAATTGCTATAATTTCTGAAAGCAACTGGCCTCAGATACCAATTCTAAGCCTGGTGGGCAGCCCCCTTGTGCGCCACCTTGCTAGTACATCCCTCTCCGAATCCTTTCTTTTAGAGCGCAGCTCTTAGGCGCGCGTTTCTGGATTGAGCGTCGCCGTCCTTCGGCGTAACCACGCGGACACGATCGTTAAATTTAAATAAGATTACGGGGTTTTACGTTCCAGCACCACGATCTCATTATGAGGCACGCCGTAGTGGGGGACTCCGGAAATCTGGACCACCTGGGATTCTTTGACATGCACCTAAATTTAGATACACGGGTGTTTTCGCATTTCGCCCCAATCCAAATGCAGTCGCCGTGGCCGGGATTTGTTCCCTCGACCTAGTGCTCATCTGCCCAACACTATAGCCACTAAGCAACCAGGGCGAGTTCCGCATGATTGTCGTCGTCATCTTCCACAGCTGGCTCCGATGCCGCGAGCTCATCATGCTAGTGTTCCCATACTGCCCCTCCTTCTACGAAGGCGCTGACGGCACTGGCCCACTGCCAGTGGGTGGAGCCATTTGGGTCTCGAATTCTGTGCCTCAACGCGAAACGAAAACATGTATAGAGCTGCGCTAACAATTTCACATTAGAAAGTATTGTAATTATGAGACATTCTTGTAGCTTTATACGCCTCCTTTCATCGTGGTATAGCAAACTGGAAACCCATTTAGTAGGACCGGAATCGTTTTCTTTCTTTTAAAACGAAGTTTTCATTACGAACCCCTTTGCGCCTTTCTTGCTAACCGTGGCTGAAGCTTGCTGCTGCTCGTGCGTTTTCGTCGAATTTTTGAAAGGTCACACTCGGCTGCGGGACGGCGACGGCGCCGTCTAGGAGCGATGGCTCACACTACTTCTCATGCAACAGTGGAAGGTACAGGGTGGAAGCCGGCCTGCGCATACGGGTTGGCCACTGCTGAAGAGGGCTAGGGGGCAACGATGAGACGGCAGAGAGCACCGAAAGAGATGTCCTGAAGTTCTGCTTGCGCAGCGCCGCCTGGCAACCGCGTGGACGGTCGCATGCGAGCCTCCAAGGGGAGGTCGGGTACACCAAACAAATGGCGCAGAAAGCCAGCTTGCCTCTTTCAACCACTATGACGCTGATTGCGTTCAAAAGTGCATTGTAGTGCAGCGCTGTTCGTTCGGGGCACCCTTGAGCAAGACGACAAGGTCTACGTGAACACTGCCTCGTAAAATTCCCTGCATATAGATTCCAACAGAGCATGCTGGGCCTGCTACATATTTAACACGATAGCTTTAAGGGCCCCGTGTCGTAGGAAATTTGGGGAATGCTCAAGCTTCGCCTTTAAGAGCCGAACGTGATAGCATTCAATGATCCCTGACTGCTTTTTACGCTTCCCGGCAACTGCAGCTTACATGACCGTTATGCTTACCGGGAGACGCTGGTGGCGAACGCTATGCGCCAAGGCAAGGTTTCTGGTAGATACGCTGCTTCTTGCGTGGGCCGATCCCAAATATAATGCACAGCCGCGCCATAAAATTCTATTCCATGACTGTTCGGGAATATGTTGGTAATTTTAAACCATTGTTATTCTTGGCCCTACAGTTCGGGACCACAATGCTAATTTGTAACTAAAGAAGCCCTTGTCACTCTTGTTCTGGAACATAATGGTAATTCGCAACCAATGATATCCTTCGCCCTGCGGTTCGGGACTATATTGGTCATTCGCAACCAGCGATGGCCTTGGCCCTGCAGTTCTGGAATATTTTGGTTCATCGCAACCAATGATGTCCTTCGCCCTGCAGTTATTGGTAATTCGCAAGCAATGATGCCCATGGCCCTGCAGTTCGGGAACATATTGGCAATTCGCAACCAAGATGTCCTTCACCATGCAGTTCGAGAACATAATAGTAATTCGCAACCAGCCATGTCCTTCGTCCTGCAATTCGGAAACATATGGGTAATTCGCACACACTGATGCCCTTGGCCCTGCAGTGTGCGAATATATTGTCAAAGTTTCTAATATGGGAAGAAAACGACATTGATGGTGTCCTTCGAGACGACGGAGTAGATTTTGGGTTTATCGCTGCTCTACGCATGTTAGTTCGGCCATTAAAAGCTATCAGTGAATAGACGTACGCTTCTTCCATCCCGTAACATCATTGGTCGTGGTGAGGCGTAATCACTTGTGCAAGACGGAGCTCCGCAGCGGACGTAACCTAACCATCATGTCATCCGAAGGAGAGTCTTCAACCATGGCCCCATTGTCCCCGCCGATGCTCATCCTGGCCCAGCCTCGCGACCCTGGCATGTTTTCTGGAATTGATAACGCTGACGTCGATGATTGGTTGCAGAATTACGAACGGGCCAGCGCACATAGCAGGTGGGATGACACTCTTATGCTGGCTAATATAATATTCTACCTAAAGAAAACAGCCCGGGTCTGGTTCGAAACACACGAAGAAGCGATAACAGGTTGGGAACAGTGCAAACAGAAGCTTAGAGATTTGTTCGCCAAGCCCGTCGGCCGCCAATGTGCTGCTAAGAAGGACCTTGGGACCCGTGCGCAGACGTCCACGGAACTTTACGGCACGTACATCCAGGACATCCTCTCTTTTTGCCGCAAGGTGGATAGCAATATGGCAGAGGCAGGCAAAGTCAACCACGTTATAAAAGGCATCATGGACTACGCGTTTAACCTTCTTGTTTACAAGAATGTAACAATGGTCAATGAGATCATTAACGAATGTCGCCGCGTTGAAGACGCGAAGAGCTAAGTCAAGTTTTAGTTAAAGAGTTTACGCGTCTACCCAATACCGCAGCTTCATCGACGTGCGAAGACACTTGTCTACCGCGTCAGTCCACCTTCTCCGGGAACGTCGTACGTATCGTCTGGCGAGAAATTGAAGCAGCGTCTCCCCTCACGCCAGTGACGCAGTGCTTTGACGATCTCCGGCCGCTCGTGTCTTTCATTCAGTCGCCCATTCGCCAAGAACCTGCCAATGTGGCTCTTCCGTCTACCTGCTCCGCCAACCATCCCGACTTTCCTTCGTCTGCTGCCTTTGCCCCTGTACACCGGAGCCAATGCGGTCCCTATCCGAACTATTGCAACCCGGCCGAATGGCGCACACGGGATGATAGACCTATCAGCTTTTATAGGGGACGTGTGGCCACATCTCTCGCCACTGCCGCAATTCCTGGCCAGCTCATTCTCGACCAAGCTCTCCCGCCTACCGCCACTCCACACTGAATTCTCACTTGCCTGCACTCTCCACCGAGGTTGAAGACGCACCTGCAACGCTTGAGCCACTGTGACTAGCCGCTCGCCATCACCACACAATCGCCGCATCCGTCCTCCTTAGCTGCGTCGCTCCCCGTCCCCAGCTTACCGTCGCCGCTCTCCGACGGGAAACTAACTGGGGCAGCTCTCGGAGGTGACGCTGCCCTAGCACCCTGGCCTGAAATTCCTCTGCTGACCCTGCCTACCGATCGGAACCTTCTGGAAGTGGACGCGGATGGTTTGCCTATTACAGCACTTATCGACAGTGGAGCGCAAATTTCCATCATGAATGCGGAGCTTCGAACGCGCTTCAAGAAAGTACTTACTCCTGCTCTAACTCGACTGCTCCAGGTCAGCGACAGTGGAACTCCGGCGGTGTTTGAAATGTGTACTACACGTGTCGATGTCACCAGTCGCCAGACGTCCATTTTGTTTAGTGTGCGCGAACGTTGCCGTCATGATGTGATTGTCGGACTCGACTTTTTGGCCGCCCATTCTGCTCTGATTGATTGTTCAGCCGGTGTTGCGCAACTTGACCTGCCCCTTCATGTTGACCTTCCTGCTCAAGCTCCAACTCAGCTTTGTTCTGAGGATTTTGTTCGCCTCCTATCTCTAGCAGCAACCTACGTCGCTGTTTTAGCCTGCCCACCTGTACCTGACGGAGACTATGTCCTCACTCCTGCGACTTCAGTCCTGCTTTCCCACAATGTCTCCTTGCCACACACCATCGTTTCTGCAGCGGACAATCAGACATGTCTTCCCATTCTAAATTTCGAACAGTGCCCTCAGCTGTGCATCCTGCAGGTCTGCTGCAGCCTTTGGATATGCCGACCGACTCTTTTTTCACGTTGGCATTGATCTTCTCTGACCATTCCCTATATCAAATGACGGAAATAGGTGCATTACCGTCGCTACGGACTATATAACCCGCTATGTCATTGCTAGAACCCCACCGACCAGTGGCGCTACAGACGTCGTCGCTGACTTCTTGCTTCACGACGTTATCTTACACCACGGTGCACCTCCTCAACTTCTCATCGACTGTGGAAGGTACTTTTTTGCCAAAGTCATCGACTACTTACTTCGACGATGTGCTACTAAACACAAAATTAAAATTAAATTATGGGGTTTTACGTGCCAAAACCACTTTCTGATTGTGAGGCATGCAGTAGTGGAGGACTCCGGAAATTTCGACCACCTGGGGTTCCTTAACGTTAACCTAAATCTAAGTACACGGGTGTTTTCGCATTTCGCTCCCAT
The DNA here is from genome assembly GCF_023375885.2 of Dermacentor andersoni. Classification (NCBI taxonomy): domain Eukaryota; kingdom Metazoa; phylum Arthropoda; class Arachnida; order Ixodida; family Ixodidae; genus Dermacentor; species Dermacentor andersoni. The sequence continues at coordinate 53,018,775 of NC_092815.1, forward strand.
CGAAATGCGGCCGCCGTGGCCAGGATTCGATCCCGCGACCTTGTGCTCAGCAGCCTAACGCCATAGTCACTGAGCAACCACGGCTGGTACTACTAAACACAAGCTTACTACAGCTAACCATTCTCAAGCTAACGGTCTTATCGAAAGCGTGAATCGCTTATTAACTGACATGCTAGCAATGTATGTTTCCTCCGATCATCGCGAACTGGGGACACTGCTCTACCATTTGTCACGTTCGCTTATAATTCCTCGCGCGACGACACAGCCGGCTACTCATCCTTCTACCTCCTATCCGGCCGTGAGCCGATTTTGTCTTTCGAGATTCTCTTTTCGACCACACTTGACTCGCCGACAGAGTACACTCGTGATGTCATAGCGACAGTGACCCAAGCTCGCGGATTGCCCGCATTTGTCTTTCTGATTCACAGGCACGCCAAAAGTGCCGTTACGACCAGCGCAATCACGACATGAAATACGAACCAGGTGCTCTTGTGCTAGTTCATTCTCCAACTCGGCGTGTTGGTCTTTCAGAGAACCTCCTCTCGCGATACTACGGCCCTTACCGCATCCTCCGTCATGTGACCCCTGTCACATATGAAGTGTCTCCACTGGATGCCACCGTGCCTTAACCTCTCTCTCACATCATCCCCGTGAGCCACCTCATACCGTATCTTACTTCGACGAATGAGCCGCACCAAAAAGGTACTTTTTCTGCCGGGGGTGATGCCAAAATCTGTAATGTGGGAAGAAGAGGACATCAATGGTGGCCTTGAAGACGACGAAGGTTTCGCTGCTCTTCGCAGGTTGGCTGCGCCATTAAAAGCCATCTATGAATAGATGCACGCTTCTTCTTCACGTAATAATATTGGTAATTCGCAACCAATTTCCTTCACCCTGCAGTTCGAAGACATGTTGGTAATTCCTAACCAATTATGCCCTTTGCCCTGAAGTCCTGGAGCACATTGATAATTCAGGACCAAGGGTGTCCTTAGCCCTGCAATTCGGATACATATAGCTAACGTGCGGATCTGCTCCCCCTTCTTCCCTCCCGTCTTTCCCCGCAACTCGGTTCGGGAGAGCTAACGCGCGACAGTCCTCCTTCACTCCTCCGCCTCTTTCCGCAAAAAGGTTGCGTGGGGGCACGGGCCGTTTTCATGGGCACTTTTGCATCGCAAGTCCTACCACTGACCATCAGACAGAGATCACGAACCTCAAACCATTTCCAACGACGAATAGAGTAATAGTGAATTCATAGATTCAAAGAAAAACACTTATTTTTCTGGCGGTGTCATCCGTTTCGGCGCTGAGTTAATATTCGAAAAGCCTGCGAATTTTATGCAACACACACACGCGCGCGCGCACGCACGCACGCGCGCGCACACACACACGCACACACACGCACACGCACACACACGCACACGCACACACACACACAAACACACACACACACAAACACAAACACACACACACACACACACACACACACAGAGACACGTCACCACGCGTCACCAAATAAGTAATTGTGTATGGTTGCACAAAATAAGTCATGGTCCGAAATGGAAACGATATCGGAGAGAGTGTGGTTCCAGAAATTGGACAATAATAGTGGCAAATAGTTACGTGTACCTTGTGGTGATTATCTAAGCGGACTGAACGATCAGATGGTGTCGTAACAAATTGGTTGATGGTATATCTTATGGGAAAGCGTAACACGACATGCTTTGCGACGTGAAACAAGTGACTACAAGGAAAGGGTGCCTTTTATCGACGGGATACTAGTGCGGTAATAGTTAGATAATATAAAACGGGCTGCGTTATTCTGTATCATCTCAAAAGAAAAAAATTTAAAATTAAATTGTGGGGTTTTACGTGCCAAAACCACTTTCTGATTATGAGGCACGCCGTAGTGGAGGACTCCGGAAATTTCGACCACCAGGAGTTCTTTAATGTGCACCTAAATCTAAGTACACTGGAGTTTCGCATTTTGCACCCATCGAAATGCGGCCGCCGTGGCCGGGATTCGATCCCGCAACCTTGTGCTCAGCAGCCTAACACCATAGCCACTGAGCAACCACGGCGGGTCAGCTCAAAAGAATATATTAAGCGCGATTGAAAGGGGTACCAAATGGAGCATGTATATTCAAGTTTTGGGTCTATCAGTGTTTCATACATTGTTAGTATAAAACGTAATTTTATACATTGTTAGTATACACTTACAGGAACACGACTAAAGTTACGTCTTAGGTATCCTAGCATGCGGTTACCGTTGTTAATAACGTAGTTCATGTAATAGTTCCAGCTTAGATCAGATGTCATATGAATCCCCAAGAATTTATAAAAAGGAACAGATTCCAGAGTAGCTCTATTTAGGGTATAGATAACAGAAGGTCTGCTAGTGCGTGAAACGCGTAAAACTTTGCATTTGTTAGTGTTTAGTTACATGTACCAAGTTCTGCACCAGTGAGCAACATTACAGATATCGTTTTGCAGAGTACTAACGCCTAGATCACTTGAAATTTCACGGCAAACGACACAGCCATCTGCGAAGAGGTGAATTGAAGAGCTTACACAGTTGGGGAAATCATTAATATAGATGACAAAAGTAATGGGCCCAACAAAGAGCCTTGGGGCACGCCGGAGGTAACAGGTGACGACAGCGTGGTAGAATTATTATCAGCAACATACCGTGAGGAATTAATTAAAAAGAACTCAATCCAAGTTGAAATTATGCTAGCGATGTTTAGGCTCCTAAGCTTGCAGAGTAATAGGAGGTGGTGAATCTTGTCAAAAGCCTTGGAAAAGTCCAAAAATATACAATCTACCCAGGAACCACCATTTAGAATGGTGTGTAAGGAATGGGTAAAGCACAGCAACTGTGTTTCGCATGAGAACGATGTCGTAATTCTATGCTGTGACTTGTTAAAGAACGAGTTAGATTCTAGGAAGGTGACCAAAATAGAGAAGATTGTGTGCTCCAGAATCTTACGTGGTAGACAAGTCAGGAAATAGGTCGGAAAATAATGACGGTGTGTTCGCGTCTTGATTTATTTAAGCTGAACCACCTTCGCTTCTTTCCAAGCACGAGGCACCTCACCTTGATCCAAAGACTGTTGAAATATTTTGCATAAGAAAAGAGCATAGTTTTGTTACGTTGAGAAATCTTGACATTGTCAACGTTACAAGCAAAGGGCATTGAGTGATTCAATCCGTTTTACAATGGCAGCCGTTCCGATCTTTATTGGAGACATGGGCAAATAATTTCGCACAGGCAGAAAAACAGACATGCTAGTCGACAAAAGTAAACAACTGCGCACAAAGTTTCCATTCAGAAGTGTTGTACACATCCCGGCAGGTACGCGAAGGCTATCAGTGTCAACAAGCACACTTTTACTTTCGTTAGTATTTATTACAGTTTTCCAAAACTTTCTCGGGTTAGACTTAGCGTCTGAAACTGCTAATGAATAAGCTTGTGTAGCGGATTCGTAAGCATGCCAGCGTTCATCAGTACCCTGGAATTTCGTACCGCGAAACAACCGTGTTTTTTTTCCTCCTTTTGTTTGGGGGGGGGGGGGGGGGAGGGGGGGCAAGTCGCTTCAAGTATGTGTTATAGTATGTGTATGTGTATAATATGTGTAGTATGGTGTAAGTATGTGTTCTTTTGAGGAATAAACATTCTAGTAAGTTCATAAGCTTTGTTAACACAGAGATCCCAGTTTTCCTGTGTGGTTTTATCGTGAAAATCATGTAAGTGAGTGTTAAAAAATACAGACAGTTCGCGGTCAATTGCTTCGAAGTTTGCGGCATTGTAGTTGTAGATTACCTTGCGTTCATTAGTAGAAGCAGGCGTGCTGATGGTTATGTAGAAGTGTAACAGGCAGTGATCGCTAAGACTAGGAAAGGAGGATAGTTAATGAATAGTTTCGGGCATTGCTGAGAGGATCAAGTCGAGAATGTGTGATAAAGTACTGGTAGCACGAGTCGGAATAGTCACGAGCTGCGTTAAATTGAAAAGGTTGCAGGTATCAAGGAAGCATTGGCTGTTAGAAGAAAATGGCACGACTTGTGTTAAGGATGAAGGCCACGGTATGGAAGGGTAATTAAAGTCGCCTACAATTGTAATTGACGCCGATGGGTGCCGCATTATAAGTGCTGTAATGTTACTGTGAAACTCGTGAAAAAACCTAGTGTTGGTATCTGGGGGCCGATAGCAGGCACCAAAGACAGGCGTCTTATTGTTAGCGATCAGCCCACACCATATCACTTCCAACGTAGACGTTGGCTAATGAGGAAAAACTTGAAACCTTTTGAAATAGCAAGCCAAGTGCCACCGCCCTGTCTTCCCCCTCGATCACGACGATAAATTTGCAATGACTTGGAAATAGTCAAGATTTGACTGTGGTGAATATTAGAATTCAACCATGTCTCGTTTATATAGCGATCACTTCGGGTTCACTTGAATCTATAAGATCCTCGAGAGCGTCACGTTTCTTCATGATACTACGGATGTTAGGATACAGCACAGAGATAGTATGCAATGCTTTTCCGCGGCCACTTCCCTTCGCTGATTGTTAAGAAGTAGCATTAGATGTCAGTGCACCTGGCACGGGTGCAGCATTAAAAAATGCACAAGCATGAGGGTCACGGCTGTGGCCGGGAAAAGAGTGCGTCTTATCTTCGTTGGGGGCTCTGCTGCCATCGGTGCGAATATGAGCAGCAGTTTCACGAACTTCACCCATGCTAGCGTCATATGCATATTTTTTTTTGGTTAACAATAACTTTGTCGTAACGAAGCTGAATAGAATATCTAGCGGGCAACGATTTGGCATAATTGTGCAGCATCTTGCATCCGGTTCTTGCCGCCGAACAGTTGTCCTCCGATACCGAAGTCTTATGGCTTCTCAACCTCGATCGCTGCTCGAGTACAAGTTCTTTTATTTTAACTTTGAGAATTTTACTATGACAAGACGACATCTTTGACTTACATATGGACCACCTAATCGAGGGGCTCTTTCTATCGCGTTTGTGTCAAACTCTGGGTCAGTACTACTCGAGAGTAAATTAATGACTGCCTCTTGGGTCGCTTGGCAGGTCTCATTTTTCTCTGGCATACCAAAAATCAGCAACTTATTTCCTCGTGCTCTGTCCTCAAGTTCATTCGAGCGTGACACCAACGCGTTGTTTGTTTGGGTGATACTGCCGATTATCTCATTCGTAATGTGCAATTCCCTTTCTATGTGCTCAACCGCCTCAGTCATAATTTCAACCGAGGCAAGTCGCTTTTCAATTCCGGATAGTTCGTTGGTCACAAGTTTTTTGTTCGCTTTGACCTCATCAATCGCCTTTACTAAGTTGGACTGCACTGCGGCAGACGAATCGCAGCGTGCACTAACTTTAGGAAACATTGGCACAATTCTTTTATGGCACAAGTAACCTGAAACAGTAATGTTCTCAGCTTCATCTGCTGGCCTAGGAACAACTTTCTTAGGAGGCTCCGTATTCGCTTCAATATCACAGCAACATAAAGGTAATGGAAAAAGGGCGTCAGCGCACTCACGAGACAAAACATGCAATACTTGTGGGTATGGAAGCAGTAGTAAAAAGCGGTTACTTGTCTTCTTAGCATATAAGGAGATTGTTTGACCAACCTGAATAACATGAAATCGATGCTCGTAAGCAATTGCCACCGTTGTACTGCTTCCACGCCCAATGAAATCAGTGGTGTTTGCTGTCGCCGCTTAAATAGCTTGATAAGATTGATGCCCCACACGATGGCGATGTTGCGAATGGCCTGAAGGGTACCGATGTGTCGAAGAAGACACTCGGGTCCTCAGAAAAGCCGCCGTCTTGTGAGGGCTGAAGCTGCGTGGCGATGGGGTCCACCGGCTGGCAGGGACAGACCACGAAAAGCAGCCAGACCAAGAAAACCTGAATAAGATGGAATCGATGCTCGGGAGCCATTTCCACCGTTGTACTGCTTTCACGCCCGCTGAACTGCTATGATTGCTATAGTTGCTATCAATGCTGGGATTGAGTAAACATCATTCTTGTCTAGCTATTGCCATATTTATTTGCATGCGTTTGGCTCATTTCTTCGTCTGCCCCGTTGGCTTCCTCACCATCTCGGACGAGCCGTAATTGGACTGAAAAAAAAAAGCAAGAAGTCAACGAGACATTGTGCTTCTTGCCCAGTATTTAGGAGACAACTTTTTAAGCTCTGAACTTGAAAACGGAAGAAGTAACTGAATATTTTCTGAAGCTACGTTCAATGTGATCTGTAAAAAGTTGGCTGCACCTAACCCTGGATGTGCAAAGCGAAAGCTTGGTTTAGCCTGGTTAAGTCTTGGGTTTCACTTCGTTAACATTTGATTTAGCTGTAATTATTATACTTAGGTATACAATCATCGTTAAGCCAGTTGTGACGGCGGCCGGTGACTAGGCATGACTGGGATTACACTTGGGCAGATCGCATCGTTCGATATTGTGGCGCCTGTTGCGCCACAGGGAAAGGGCAAGTGCTAGACATGCAAAGAGACGCCGCGAACATGCACAGCGTGGAAGCACAAACGCGGTCACTGCTTTTATCTCGACGGTGCGATGCCTGTTGCATTCCGGACCCTCTCCAGTGAAGCAGGTCACCGTGAACACATCCCATATCCTCTGAACGCATCCCATAACCATAAAACCTATGTGTAAAAGAAATGGTCAAAAATTTTTAATCAGTATACTGGCATACGAGTAATTTTTCTGTTTCAGATATCTTTCTTGCAATAAAAGAACAAATGTCAATTCTTCTTTCTATTTCACAATTTATTGGTTCTTTCTTGGCGACCCCTATCAACCAGTGATTCTGGCGCAAGATTTTGCAAGGCTGTGCAAGCCACCTATTATGTCGTGAGGGATGGCGTTGCTTACATGAACGCGGCGGTTTCGTGCGAGGGTTTCATTATTGTTATTCTTATTATTTCATTGCGTGTTTGTTCAAAGTATGGTGTGCGCTTCACTTCAAATTCTGCGTGACCTAGTGCACTGCATTCGTTGGCGAAAAGTGTGAGTGCAGGATTTTTGTTATCGTGCAAAGTTCACGCTGCGGCATCCAACGCGCTTGTCTCGTCGTGCCGACAAACGTGGAACAAGGTAAATATACCTGGTATCGACGCTTCCATAGGAGCCCGTGCGTTCAAAACATGGCGGTCCATCGGCGGTCCATGGGGCTTAGCGCCATCTGTATGTGGTGGGAACAGTTCCGGCGGAAGAAAAAACAATGTGACGCCATGTCCGTTAAAAGCAGAAGTGACGTCATTTTGTTTTCGAAGGCGCGAAATTTGTTTTGTTGGCCTGCTTTTGGAGCTATATATTCAAATGCCCGGCCATTCGACTTGATGGTCGTTTCGAGCTTTCAGCGCGGATACGATGCAGGAAAAGCCAGCCATACGGTTGTCGAAATCGTATCTCTGCACAGAACATACTTTCTTTGGAGGCCGACGAAAGCTTTAGGTGTAGAGGGCTGATCCTATTGTTGGATGCCAATCCCGTCGGCCAGCGCAGTCGCACGAAAACAACTACACAATTATCTGGCGGTCGTAACTCACTACTTTTGACTGAACAGATTAAGAAGCTATGAAGCTACCCGCGTCACCAAATTCAGACAAACTTCGACACGCAAGAAAGCACAACGTGTGAGGGGGGCGCATTTTAACAGGTGAACTTTACGAGTGCGCCTTTCTGCCCATTTTAAGCCGTGCATTGCATTGCGAGTGATAGTGGCGTCAACGGCCCCTGTAGCAATGGGCGCTGAAAAGAAATGCATTTATTAATAATAATAAAATTAAACTTGTACTTTCTTAACTCGTCACGAATATATAAAATTGACTAGAAAATTTATTTTCGTTGAATGAATCTAACTGTGTCTCGTTCGAATTAAAAAACGCGTTTTTCTTATTCAATGTTTCTTCCCTCCAAACATAGTCGCGCTTCAATCGCGGCTCCCATAACCCCCCATGCTGATGTCGGTGACAATCTGTACTGAACCGCTTTTCGCCCGAAGCTTCGCGACCTATTTGAATCGACCTTGCGTGGAACGCCCCGTGAAGAAACGTCGCGCTACGTTCGTTTACTTTCCGTAACACGGAACTCAGTGTCCTGCTGGCAGCAAAATTAGTAAGTGGAATGTTTTGTAAATGATGATGTGGGGCAATGTTTCCTGATAATTGTTGGATATGAATACATGGTGTCGCAAGGAATTACGAATGATTCATCGAAAAGGATTCGCATAGGTTGCTATGCATTACGACTGTTTGCTGGTCATAGTACTTTTCATCATTAAAACATGTTTTATTTAGTCAGTTATATTGGTCGCATTATTCAAGACGAATAAAAGTGAAGCTGATTTCGAAAGCTTTTTGGCAGTGTCATTTATTTCCATCCTATTCGCTCGCCTTCCTAAGGAAACTACTGGAGCTATTGACGTCAATAACAGCCTAATTACGTTCACATTAAGACATACGCCACTCCTAATAGTTAAAGGACACGCTGGCGTTTCAGCTGAGGCGAGTGACAAGCTTTCCTCAACCTAAAAAAAAAAACATAACTGCTGTAATAGCGGCCGTAATGCTGGATCCTGAAGAAATTCAAACATTCGCACCGAGCAGCGTAATATCTTGACGTCACAGTCATTTCCGGTGGTGACGTCACTTTCTTTTTTTTTGCTTGCAGTTAGCTGCCCCCACGATATGTAGGTGGCGACGGTTACAACGAGTTCCCTTTTCCTTACATGTGGGCTTTCTATCGAAGCTTCGCTACCAGTTTACATACACCTTGTCGCGGCCTCGCTCTCATCCATGGCCAAGATCGCACTGAGTAGGCGAGCGCGGCGCTCCTCTTAGCCACGATACCCCGAACCCAGACAGATATATGTCGCGGACATGCCCCTGGTGTAGTAACCACACAGCGACACTCGCGCACATAACACACGAATGCACCGACCGTCCGGGCGATGCAATTTCGCCACGAGTCACAACACACACACTCACTACGTGGTCTTGGGACGCGAGACTTTCCAAACTGGACCTGGGAAGCCAACTGGCGACCCTCGACCAGGCCCGGCGAGCCGCGATCGCCAGTGGAGCCCTGTCAGAGGGAACCACCCAGGAATAAACCGCGCAACGGTTCCTGCAATAATAAAGTTCCTCCTCCTCCTCCTCCTTCTCCTCTTAGCCAGGCGCGCGGTGAGTCACGGGGTCAGGCGACGACCCAGCTGCGGAGAGCGCATGCGCTAAGCCGGCGGCGGCTAGCGCACGCGGCGGCGCCGGAGCTCGGCGCGGCGAGTCACGTGATGCATTACCAAGGGTACTGCGCAGCTGCTGTCAAATGAAGGCCAGATTGCTGGCGACGGCGAAACTCGGCTCGACGCGGTTAGTAAAGCTTTCGCTTTAAAACCATATCGTCAAGCAGAAGAAGGGTAACCGAACTGCTCTATTTTTTGTTAGTCACATCAAACAAGCAATGAAGTCCAGAAAATTTGTGAACTAGAAAATTAAAGTTGTAGCAAGATTTTTCTTTAGGGAAACGCCTTCCGGTTATGAGCACATGGTAGTGTCCGTATTACTGCCGTTTGGTTCTTGGTTCATCATCATCATCATCATCATCAGCAGCAGCAGCAGCAGCAGCAGCAGCAGCAGCAGCAGGACCAGCGGTAGCCTGTTTTATGCCCGCTGCAGGACGCAGGCCTCTCCCTGCGATCTCCAATTACCTCTGTCCTGCTCCAACCGATTCCAACTATAGCGCCCGCGAATTTCCTGATATCATCGCTCCACCTAGTCTTCTGTGGTCCTCGGTTGCCGTTTCCCTTCTTTTGGAGTTCCCTTCCCTTCTCTTTCCCTTCTCTTGGTTCGGACACCATTAATTAGGAAAAATTTGTTTTTCCTCATTTATTTACGTTGCCGAGGGCTTCAAGCGTGATGTCACAAAGATAACCACATTCGTAGCGCATATTATCGTAGTAAAACGAGTGCACCGGTTTTGTTTACGCAATTAGCATTCTTTGAAAACATCACTTAGTTTTCTATATGTTTGTTTGTTTGTCGATTTCTATTTGTTTATTTAATTTTGATTTAATAAACGTTTCTCTGTCTCGCACATAACTAGTGACCGAAGTTAATAGCTTGGACCACTGGATAAATAATAATAATATTAATAATAATAAGAAGAAGAAGTCAGAGAATAAACATTTACTCTAAGCAACCGTAGTCTGCGCCCTTGGTGGGCGGCCTTCTTATTCCAGGTAGCCGCGGGCCATGGCAATCTCCCCTGCCCGTTCGATGAGGTTGCGCATTCTCTTCGGGTCTGAGTCTGATAGCTCGGCCTCGGTTAGTTCGGCTAATGTTTTGGTGTCTGCGCTGCCATGTTTTCCTCCACATCCCCATACCATATGCCATAGGGCGTCTGGGACATCACAGCGGGTGCAGAAGTATGAATGCTGAGTGTGTTGGATTCGGTGCAATAATATACCGTGGACGTAGTTGTTATTTTGCCTAACATGTAGTGCTGTAGAATATCCATGTACTTTTTGGGGACTTCATCCGCCCTCATTGGCGTGTTCTGTGAGAAAGCCCGGCGAACGTGAGCTAGGGCGGAAGTGTCGGCTGCCTCATTCCCCAGTAGGGACTCGTGCCCCGGAGTCCAAACGATGCATATATCTAGTACATGCTTCTTTGCCGTTTCTGTGAGGATCTGTAGGGCTTGCCTGCAGATTCTCGCTTTCTGAAAATTCCGGCAACCTCTTTGTCAATCAGTTAGTATTATTGCTGCCTCCTCACAGGTTGAGATGGCCAACGCTATTGCTCTTTCTTCTGTCGTACCTATCTCTCTTGTTAAGGTGCTAGCTGCCGTTCACTCTTTGCCCTTGCCGTGGACAACGCTAATCACATGGACTGGAATTCCCAAATATTTCGCTGCATCTGTGTATTGTGTGTCTGGATTTCAGTCGTAGGTGTTTCAGAGAGTCTCTAGCCTGGCTTTGTTCTTCTTTCATGATGGGTTGGATGCATATTTATTTGAATGGGGGCTGCAGAAATGTACTCTCGAATTGTCTCTGGGATTATCCTTTTCTCATCGCGCAGTTGCATAGCTTCAGTATATCCTAATCTTAGTGTTTATCTTGATGTTTCACTAAGCTTGAGACGTTCGAGTTCACTAACTTGGTTTGCGTGTACCAACTCTTCCCAGGTGTTGTGGAGAACTAAGTAGTCGCTGTGTGGAGGTCAGTTCGAAGATCCCTGTGGCAATCTTGATGTCCTTCTGGAAGTAGTTGTCCAGTTCTAGAGCGCAGCTCTTAGGCGCCCGTTCCTGGGGTGAGCGTCGCCGTCCCTCGGCATAACCACGCGAACGCGCTCGTGCCACTATTTGTGCATTCGTCGTCGTCTTCTTCCACAGCTTGCTCCTATGCCGCTCATCGTGCCAGCATTCCCCTACTGCCCTTGCGTTCGTGCCACTGCTCGTGCCTTCGTCGTCGTCTTTTTCCACAACGGGCTCCGATGCCACTCATCACGCCAGCGTTCCCATACTTACCCTCCGTCTGCGAAGGCGCTGACGGCACTGCACCACTACCAGTCGGTGAGGTGATTTCGGCCTCAAATGTTTTGTATCAATACATCGCTCGCGCCTTCGTCGTCTTCCTCAGCTGGCTCCGATACCGCTAATCACACCAGAGTTCCCATACTGTGCCTCGCTCTGTGAATGCGCTGGCGGAACTGGCCCGCTGCCAGCCGGTAGTCGGTGCGGTGATTTCGTTCACTAATTCTCTGCCCCAATATATCGCGAAAGAAAAACACGTCTACAGCTGCGCTCAAATTTCGCATTAGGGAGTATCGTAATCGTCGGACATTGTTTTTATATTTCTCCATTCTTGAAGTCTAGGTAAGGGGTGTCGTAGGCGTTTCTGCTGATGATGTGGGTTTGGATGATTCTGGCTGCATCTTGTTCGTTCAAGCTACGTGTTCTGTTTGCTACCCTTCGTACAATATGTACAACTTGCGTGACGATTTCTTGCAGTTTGAGTAAGCTGCGGCGCCGGATCCGTCCTTGTGCACACTTAGGCCGAGCATTCTGAGCCACTTTTCTTTAGAGATTCGCATCCCATTCATGCAGAGTTCTTGCTCTGGGATTTCAGCTTTTGGCAGTCTTACCCTGGTTCTCACTTTTAATATAAGAAGCTTCAACGCTTCTTGCACGCGCACGAACTCAGAAACTTTGAGGTAGTTCACTGTAACGTCCACCGCTTCTTGCAATGAATTATGTTGAGTTGCTGTGGATCCTGCTGTTGTCAAGATCGTGATGTCATCTGCATAGAGCGCGTGGCTTATCCTCCTTATTCCTTGCAATATATTTGGTAGTTCCAGAGTGGCTATAATAAAAAGGAGAGGCGAGATGACAGAGCCCTGTGGAGTTCCTTTGTTCGCCATCTCAATCTTGTCCGACTTCAGGCTGCCCAGTCCCACTGTGGCTGTTCTGCTGGTCAGGAAGCTTTGTATGTAGCAGTGTGTTCGTTCGCCACAGTTGCGTGTCCTGGAGGTTCTTCAACACTGCCTCGTAGGAGACCTTGTCAAAGGCTCCTTCAACGTCCATGGCGAGGATATCGCTTTTGCTGTGTTTGGCAGACGATTGATGACGTACTCCTTCGCGTTTAGCAAGATGTCTTGAGTCGATAAGTGTGGGTGGAATTCATGCAATACGGGATTTTTTCACTGTATGTAGTTAGTCTGCTAAGGATCCTATGCTTTTACAGCTTGTATGATCGTGACATCAGAAAGTAGTTTTATTAAGCACCTTTTGTACATGCACATAGTTAAAGCCTGTAAAGCCTTATAGGGCATGAATAGTAACGGCCAGCAGGCAGCCGAAATGGTCCAAGGTACACAGGGGCGTAGTTCTTTCACTCAAGGGGCAAAATCAATCAGGCTTGAAATTAGGCGTGTCAAAATTAACAAAATACAGTACATTAGAAAATGCAAGAAACACGACAAGGTTGAAGCAGAGCAAGAGCGTACGTACATAGAGCCATAAAGATAGCAAGTCGAGCCCTTTAATAAACACTCAGCGCTTGTACATATCGCAGTACTGTCTCTTTCTCGTTACTTCTTCTATCATCGCAATAATCACTCTGATCACCATACTAATCATGACAGCATGCAAAATATATCATTACCAATTACATTACTCATCAGAGGAAAGATCAATTGCTAATCGCATCAACATTGCCAATAATCTCCAAAGCATAAATGTGCCGACAATACATTTTATTCTCACCGCACGTCTACGTGCTTAACCATATTGTGGTGCGCAAAATATTACAACTTAATTCACAAGCATTCCTTCACATAAACGTAGTTGCTAGCCGCTGTCAGGCATATGCACTGGGTGGAACATTGACAAAGGCATTGACTATCATCTCCGGTGTGGTGTAACTAACGAATGTGTTTAAATTAGTCGTGATCTCATTCTGTATAAAATCGTGCGATAATCGACTGGAGACAGTGTCATTGCTACATAAATTTAATATAAGGCGAAGTTTCTTTCAATTGGAAACAAATACCAGGCACTCGATGTAACCCGCTGCCGTAGTCAGCTCTTCTTCTATAATAGTGAAATTTGCTACCGGACGCGAAGAAAACTCGCTTCATGGTTGCTCAATGAGCGGTTATGACTGGCCTACAGGTCATGACTGGTGAACTCAATCTATCGGCACGTCCGGCTAGTTTCAGTTTACGGTGACTTGCTAAGGGTGCACCTTCAATGAGAGAGAGAGAAAACGTGTTTAATGAGCGTAAGGATGGCTTGATTTGCAGGAGTGGTTCCCTATTCATGGAAATCCATGCGCCGTCTTGGCTGCAGCCACCCTCTCAACTAACGTGATCTGGTCCGAGAGGCCGGAGCTGGACAGCAGCGTTTCCCGCTGCTCTTCGGGGGCGTGGGGGGGGGGGGGGGGATAGAGGAGGCAACTCTGGATTTTGTTTGCAATCTGTGACAATGTGCCGGACGGGTCCTACCAGTTCGCAGTATTTATATTGTTCATCATATTGAGTAGGGTACATGAGATGGGGTGTCCTTGTGGGCGGGAACGTGTTGTTTTCTAACAATCTGAGAGTTGTCTATTGAGTCTTCGTGAGCTGTGGATGCGGGGGTGCGAATGTTCTGCGGTTGACTCGGTAGTGTTGAGTGATTTCTGGGTACGTTGTCAATCTAGTGAGCTCTTTTGTGTCCTCCGGGGCCTGGCCGATAAGTTCTCAGGCCTTGGAGTGGGCGAATTCGTTGCCCTCCGGGGAGGCGTGAGCGGGTGTCCACATCATTTTAACATTTCTTTCTGGCAGCTTGGCTGTTATTATGCATTGAGTCGTTGGTGCCACCAAGCCCGACGTAAAGCTCCGGCACGCTTCTTGGGAATCAGTTGTAATAACTTTCGCCGTATAGTCTGTGTGAGGGTTAATGCCACGGCTAGTTCTTCTGCTTCCTATGTTGTTGCAACTGGTATGGTAACGCTGAAGAGGAGATCCGTCTTTGTCGTCACCACTACGGCGTTGGTTCTTCTGCCACGGTATGCGGCTGCATCTGTGTAGACCACCTCCTGGAGGGACAGCTTTGCCCAGCACCTTGGCTCTTGCTTCGCGCCGCCCTTGCTGTTCGGCAGGGTGCATATTTTTCGGTAAGAGATCGATCATGACGTGACGTCGCCAATCTTCTCTCCTTTGCATATTTGTTTACCGTGTACGCTGCCAGTTGCACGGTGTCTTTCACGCCCCCGAGACTTCCAAATAGAACATGACGCCTTTACAGATAAAAAAAAGTGGGTCATCTGCTTACACTTTGATGTCTGAACCACTTCACAGTGCAATAAACAAACAAGCAGGGCAATATAGTGCAGATAGAATAGTTTACGGAATATAAGTTAGTAAGTGATGTAAGCGGCTAGGCACAGGGGATTCTGAGTGGGTTTCGCCCGAAGCAGTCTCATTGTTAGATGGGAGTAAGGTGAACTTGGTGCTGGAGTGGAGTGACGGCGGCTGGCTACTGCATTACCATGAAATATGTGCTATCTTAACGTGCCCATTGCAGTGCTCGCACTTTGATCGAGCATTCGTTAGCTGTTCCCATTTGAAGCGGTTTGTGAGTGCCATTAAGAGAGCATGCGTTTGCAGGTGCCTGACACGTGTGCCTTGCCGACTGCATAGATATGTGATGATAAATGGGAATAGTCTTCTGTTATCTTGATATTATTTGAGGAAACTGATTCTGTATTCAGTAGTGGCACGTCAGAGTCTCCGAAGAACGGGGCCGAGCATAATGTCTTTCGGACGAGCTCGTTAACTGGTTCATCACCGGTTCTACGTGCCCTAGAATCTGGGCCACTTCCGCGCAAGTTTTCATGTGCTCGTCCATGAAGATGCAGAGTTCCGTTGGTATCTTTCCTCCCTGGAGGTTTCTGCACTCTCGCTTACTGTCAGTAAAAGCGATGCGTTTCCTGTTATATGTAGGTGTCCTTTCTAAGGCTATGACGATGACTGAAAGACCAGAGTAATGCGTGTCTATTTTGGGGAAGATTCCTACGAATAAATGAGTGATTTGTCAAAAAACACCCGCAATAAGATATATAATAAAATCATATGCGTCAGCGCTCGCATTTTTCAGTCTACCTCAACGGCGCAGAAGCATAAGAAGCGTAGATGACCATCGTCTGTGGTGGTTTGGGTTACGCGTTGTCACGCAGCCACGCCGATTACTCTGCTTAGTGTTCCTTAGCAGCGTGGCATTACTCCTAATTTTGAAAAGTAATAGTCGCTGGGCTTATGTCCTATCCAATATCTTATAAACGTAACTTAAGCCATATACACCGTAAAAAAGGACGTAGTGTGAGCGGTGTTTTCTGCATGCGGTCAGGGAACATATCGTCAGATTCAAGTCTAAGTCTTAAGTTTTAGATGTCTATGGGGTTTTTTTCCTGGTGAAGACTGCAAATGTGTCGGTTAAGGCACTCACTTGCAACATAATTCTTCAGCCTGATTCCAAAAGAGAAGAAACCAACCATAAAGGGAAACTCTGATAGAACGACTATTTCATACTTCCAAGAAATTGCGAAATAAAGTTTATAAAAGGGATAAGGTGCCTCAGAAAGGCTGGTACCTTATCCCTGTTTATAAGCTTTATACCACAGTGTGCTATACCATCTGTCAGCCCCTTTCTTGATTTCAGACATCGGGAAAAGCATGTTCCCGGATTTTTTCCCTTTTTGTCACGTACAACTTGCTTCTAAGTACTTACAGAATGCATGCATGTGACCTTAGCTTTTCTCTTTCTTTGATTTATTTTTTGTTCTGACTCTGCGCCTTGGTTTGACGTTCCCTGCTCCACTATTTGTCTTTTCTTTTTCTTTTTCAAGATACGTTCTTATCTTTCACTAGATATATATCTTTTTTATTAATTATCGTACCTTGTTTCACTTTTGAACACACACAAGTGAAATAGAGTAAGAGGAAGCAAGGGCTTTGAACATCCTCACGGTTTACATCGTTAGTTCTTGCGTACCGAATAACTTAGCCTGTGATGACTACTACCACGCCAGCTGGCAGACAGAAGAAAAGCTGAAGTGTTAAAATACGAGGTGGAAATTAATACTTGCACACATTCTAACCTACAGAAATATGTGGCAAGAAAGAGGTAAGGTAACTGATTTCTGTAATCGATTTCATCCAGCAGTCAAACACAAATGGGTAAATTAACTAGGTGTAGTGGTTCAACTGGTTCGTGAACAGATTTCATGTGCAAGTGACCGCTTTATTTTAACAGCGCACTCTCCTGGAAGTTAGCAATATTACTTTCCTCGTACGTTTTCGTATGCCTAGCACTTGCCGAGCGCATCATTACATACATTTGCAACCGCCCAATACCTGCCAAGAAGCGTGCAGGCATCTCAACTGCACCCTTGACTTTAGAAAGGCAAGGAAGGGGGTTATACTGCTTGAAACTTACACCCGAGGCATAGTTCAGCACCCGGGTATACGCGCCAGATGCGCGCGAAGGAAACTGGGCGCAGAGCGCGCTTCAGGCTAGATGTAAGTGGTGGGCGAGAAACGCTGAAGGGAAGATGATAGTGGAATGATGTCCTCTTAGATTCGCAGCGACAGGATGCGGCAGTCCAAGAAGCCATGCTAAGTGTCCTGCTACGCCGGCAGTACTCTCAGCTCGGTTTTCTTCGGGCGTTCTCTGTCTCCGCTAAAAGCTTGGCGCCGAACACCTTTTGGTTTCAGCGCCCACCTGCAGCAGTCGGACTCCCCCTTCCAGCGTCTTTCTACTTTTTCTAATGCTTTATTCCGCGTGCTTTGTATGCTGCTGGGAGCTCCTTTATTTCTTATTCTCTTGAATGAGCGGCTATGGAAGGAGACATCAGTGTGAAACGCTCAAAGGAAAAAAAAGCATAATGTAATAAATGAATGATTACGTTCTGGTTATGGTGCCTTTGCTGCGAGGCACTTAATTTCATTCTTTTATTGAACAGCACTCCGAGGGAGATGTGGTGACATTATTTCTCCTCGTGCGTATACCGGGTGATATTTGGCGTGAAAGGACTCTTCTTCTTTTCTTTCTTTATTCAATACTGCAAACCTTGTACAGATCCAAGCAGGGTGGGTCAAATGACAACAAAACAATAAACAATAATAACAAAGCTAAAAAAAAAACATCAAAGTGTGGCGAAAGGCAATAAGGAATCATTCCAGTCGGTTATCGTGCGACGGAAAAATGAAAACTTGAATAAATCTGTTCGCGCAAAATATGGTGTCAGGGAATTAGGATGATGGTGGCGTGTATGCCTTGACGTTGAAAGCGACAGGTATGGAGAAGGGTTAATAGCTAGATCTTGATTCCAAAGCAAGAAAAGAAATTGCAAACGTAAATTTTTTCTTCGTTGTTCAAGACATTGTATACCGTTAATGTGCATTAATTCAGAGGGTGAGTCATACGGGGAAAATTTAGAGTAAATAAACCTTACAGCTTTTCTCTGTACCTTTTCTAGGCGGGTGATATTGTGTTTATTAAATGGGTCCCAGACAACGCATGCATATTCAAGTTTAGGTCTAATTAGTGAATTGTAAGCAAGTAATTTTACGCTAGGGGGAGAACTTCTTAGCTTATGTCTTAAAAAGTACAGTTTACGGAATGCGGAAGAACAGATGTTATCTATATGTAAATTCCATGATAAAGTATTAGTTAGTGTGACACCCAAATACTTATATTTAGTCTCTTCTAGCAAAGGTGACGAACCAAGCCTGTAGTTAAAAGAAAGCGGAGCTTTTTTGCGAGAGAAGCGAAGAAAGACGGTCTTATCTGTGTTAAGTTTCCTGTCCCACGTTTCACACCATTCAAAAATCTTAGCAAGAGAGGAGTTAAGATGGATTTGGTCGTTAATTGAAGTTATTTCTTGAAAAAGCACACAATCATCCGCAAACAACCTGATTTGGACATTCGGATCAAGTTCAGCAGCAATGTCATTAATATATAATAAGAACAATAATGGCCCCAGCACACTTCCTTGGGGTACGCCAGAGCCGACCGGAAGGCAACCTGATTGCTGCTCATTAACTGTTACAAATTGGTAGCGATTGGTTAAATAGTTTGATATCCATATGATTAAAATTTCTGGGAGTCCAATGCGTCTGAGTTTTAAAATTAGTTTGTCATGGGGAACTCTATCGAAAGCTTTACTGAAGTCAAGAAATATTGCATCAATCTGCCCGTTCCTATCGAGACATGAAGCGAGTGAATGTATTACTGTAACTAATTGTGTAATTGTTGAGTATCCTTTTCTAAACCCGTGCTGGAAATTAGAGAGGACTGCGTGTGCATCTAAAAATTCATTAATCTGGTTGGCAATAATATGTTCGATTAGTTTACAACATGATGATGTAAGTGACATTAGACGATAATTTTGTAATAATGTGCGGTCACCTTTCTTGTGTATTGGCACAACCCTGGCTATCTTCCAGTCGCTCGGTAATTTCCCATGAAGTAATGAAATACGAAATAAAATAACTAGAAACACACGCGAGACAGATGCATATCTCTTCAGAAACACGTTAGGAAGGTTGTCGGGACCACATGATGATTTAGTTTTTAAATTTAGTAACATAGAAACTACGCCAGGGTATGAAATAAAATTTACATCACAGGGGTGAAACACTGCGTCATTGGATGGACAAGCACCGGATTTAGAAAACACACTGTGAAAGTAATCATTGAATTGGTGAGCAATATCCCCGTGATCGGTAACCACAGAACCATCAACCAAAATTTGCGACACTGGTTTCTTTTTTTCACTTATATAATTCCAAAACTTTTTTGGTTCCTCTACAATGAAAGTTGGCAGCACTGTATTAAAATAATGTTCCTTCGAAGAGTGTACTGCACGTGCAAGACCTTCTTTTAAATCCTTTAAATGACCTAAATGCGAGCGCTGTTTCTTTAACCTTTTTATTTTTCGCTTTAAGTGGATTATTTCACGCGTCATCCACGGCGTTTGTCTACGAACAAATTTACGTTTGCTCGGCACAAATTTATCGATACAGAAGTGGCACATATCTTTAAAACGGCGCCAAAGTGTGTTCAAATCAGTATCATTAAAATCGATAAGGCATGTTTCCAAATGTTCTATAGTGGATGCATCATCTGCACGTGAGTAATCTTTGAAGGAACAACGTTTCACAGTGTTATTAGGTAGAGTACAAGCGACAATGAGTAAGTGAACACTGACAAGCAGGTGGTCAGAGATGCCTTCCACAATTTCAACAGTGTAATCAGGTAATCCTCTTGGCAAAAATACCAAATCCAGTACAGATTTGCTAGTTCCTTGTACACGTGTCGGTTCTTGAACTATTTGAATGAGGTCATGTGTTAACATTATGTTAAGCACACTGTTTAAATTTTTGCTGTTTTGAGGAAGGGATTCAAAACGATCCCAATTAACGCCTGCCAGGTTTAGGTCACCAATAAGTACCAATTTGTTTCTCTGGAACCGAGACATGTGCTCTTCAAGTTTTAACAGATAATCAGCTGATGCATCAGGAGGTCTGTAAATGGCAAACAGAATCAAGGTATGGCCCCAGCATGAGATCTTTATGCACAAACATTCAAGGTCGGGAATTTCCTCCAAGAGAATAGACTGTATGTGGTCTTTAATTAGAACTGCAACGCCACCTCCCCTGAAAGGCCGATCCCTACGAAAAACTTGGTAACAATTAGGGAAGACATCCTCGTCGGCTATTTCAGTCCGCAGCCACGTCTCGGTTATGACGGCAATATGTGGGTCATGTTCTAGTAAAGAAACCTCAAGGGGTTCTGTTTTGTTTACTACACTACGAGCATTTAGGGTGATTATGCGCAAGTGCTTGTCACATTCTTTGGAAAGGCGTCAATGCTCGGGCTGCTGAGAGCGTTGATTGTTTATCTTGACGCGCATGTTTTTTGCCTCATCCCAAAAGAACAAATCTTTATTGACCCTAAGTTTATCATGAAGTAGGCGTACTTTTTTACCCTGCAGTTTTTCATCTTTCGCGCTTTCCCACAGAAGCTTCCGCTTTTTTAGCGTTGCTTGTGAGTAATCATTTTGTACAGACATGCCTGAATTCTTGAGCTTGCTGCAGTTTTCAAATATAAGTTTCTTTTCGTTAAAATCCTGCAGATAGATGATGACCGGTCGTTTGCTGCCTTGTCGGCCTAGCCTGTGAATGCGGCCGATTGATTTGCACTGTACTTGCAGCTTATCCCTCATTACCTCGGTGAGAACTTTTTCTTTGAGGGTTGCTTCCGTTTCGTCGTCACAATCAGAAACGCCATGAATAATTACGTTTGACCGCCTATTTCTGTCTTCGAGATCAGTTAGTTTCTTCGACTGGAAGCCAATAACATTTTCTATAGACTAGAGAGAAGTTTGAACCTGATCCCCTTCCGTCGGAGAAGATTCAGATAACCTTTTGTCAAGTTGAGCGTACGTCTGTTGGAGGTTATTTATCAATGTTTCCATGTTAGACAGCTGGACTTTCATTTCTGAAATATCGTTACGGATAGCAGTTTGACCCTGAAGCAACTCTTCAAACAATTCCTTCTGCGTGGGACCCGGGTTTGATTCAATGTCCCCACAGAGAAGCAACTTGCACACAAGAAGACATTCATAGGCAAGGTCTAAACACTTCTGTGGGCACGGCAGGACAATAATTCCACGACAATCAGTCCGTAAAGAACTACTGTAAGGACTAACCTGCAGAACGCAGAACAGAGTCCTGGTTAGCGTCATTGCCAGTACGCGTCCGCCGTGCCCACAGAAGATGAACCGGTGAGGCGCTTCTTTTATAGTGGTGTTCTCAGGTGACGTCACACCGCGACTACCAGGTGGTGTCGCTAGTGGAGCCCGGTCTCCAGGAAATAACCATGGTGTCATTTGGCCAACAGTGTTATCCAGACGAAGTTGATATACGTCGATGATATCGCTTCTATCCCGGCACGTGTAGCCGCTCGTTGCCGTAGATGTGCCGATCTGGAAAATGCCCTGCAGAACGCAGAACAGAGTCCTGGTTAGCGTCATTGCCAGTACGCGTCCGCCGTGCCCACAGAAGATGAACCGGTGAGGTGCTTCTTTTATAGTGGTGTTCTCAGGTGACGTCACACCGCAACTACCAGGTGGTGTCGCTAGTGGAGCCAGGTCTCCAGGAAATAACCATGGTGTCATTTGGCCAACAGTGTTATCCAGACGAAGTTGATATACGTCGATGATATCGCTTCTATCCCGGCACGTGTAGCCGCTCGTTGCCGTAGATGTGCCGATCTGGAAAATGCCCTGCAGAACGCAGAACAGAGTCCTGGTTAGCGTCATTGCCAGTACGCGTCCGCCGTGCCCACTCAATACTTCTTAATACTCAACACTCAATACCACTCAATAGCTTCTTGGCTGCATACTATATTTACCGCCAATAAAGATGAGGACAGGGGAAGAGAATACAAAACGACGACACTGGCGGTAACCTTCGGCTGATTCATTCAGGGCAACACGCGGCAATATAGACAAATATAACATGCGCAGAACTCAGCAACAAGACCACTCATCAGCCTAGCGAGGCAACCACTTATTAAAAAAAACTATCTCCGATTGAAACAACCTAATGGAACTATGCCGAACACAGTCTATGCCTTTCTTTCTTATATGATATGCCTCGATCAGTTCGTGTTCAGTCTGGTCCTGGCTTCTCCCCAGAATCATTATCTATACTTGAAACGGGGTGCACAGGGGACGGCATTGCAGTGCGCAGTCAAGTGCGCCAATTGCTCTTTGGTTAACTTTCGTTCATGTTCCCCGGATCAATAATTCAGGCACCCTCCCGTCTGCCCTATGTAAGACTTGCCACACGCCAGGAAAATTTCATACACAACTCCTGAATTGCATCTGGCATATGGCTTGGCATGCTTCTTGCCACAGTTTTGCCTTCTTTTAGGATCACCGGAGGTGCGAGCGCAGAACCACGCGAGCTTAAAAGGTTCTCAAAAGACAAGATGGGCTCCAATCCTGCCTGTCACGTAACTTCCTTAGGTTGTGAGTGACCCGGTGAACATACGGTACCCCTTCAGGTCTTACAGCCATAGTAGTCGTCCTCACCCTTGCTTTACTCCTCGCTCTTTTCACCTTCTGCAGGAAAGTTTCCCCTACTGGCATTACTGTCCTGAATGTCCTGAATGATCGAGTGAGAGAACATGAACGAAAGTTAGTTAAAGACGAATTGGCGCACTTGCCTCCGCGCTGCAATGTCAGCCTCGGTAAACTACGTTTCAAGGAGATAAAGATTCTGGAGAGAAGCCAGGACCAGACTACACATGAACTGATGGAGGTATCGCGTATAAGAAAAAAAGGCCCAGACTGTTTTAGTGATACTTCCATTAGGCTGTTTCAATCTGAGATAGAGTTTTTTGACAAGTGGTTGCCCCGCTAGGCCGATGAGTGGTCTTGTTGCTGCGTTCTGCGCATGTTATATTTGTCTATATATTGCCACGTGTTGCCGTGAATAAACCAGTTGAAAGTTACCGCCCGTGTCGTCGTTTTGTGTCCTTCTCTCCTGTCCTCATCCTTATTAGCGTTCAATATGATATGCAGTAAACACCAACTAGGCCAAACTGAAGTTCTTCTGAAGCTTCTTGGCTTTCACGAAAATCCTTGCCGACCCAGTAGAATTATTTATAGTTAAAGCGGAAAACGGAGGCGTATATAAGCCATGCAGTAATGTAACCACATAGAAACTATACTTTACATTTGGTGATCCATCTATCACGCGCAAGAGATGCACATTTGATAGCTGATGGCAACCAAATTTGATAAGCTTTGATAAGTGTGGTTGCCACCGAGATGAAATTTGATTTTCACGCCGATTTGTTGGCTAAAGAGAGATAGAGAGAAGAAGAAAGCGTAGTAAGTGATTAAGTTAAGTAAATAAATTATTTGACGAGTATGTTTTAGAAAGGTTACGTCTGTTCAAGGCATGAGGTGGTTTTCTCAGTGAACATGAGGCTTCCGCTTGCAGTGCAATTATGTGGCTACGTATTAAGTTACAAATAAGTCACCTCGCGTTAAATCAACGCGTGCATGGCAAGAACAGTGTTTTGTAGTGCAGCACCGTACACGTTCTATTTAGGCAATGAACAGCCACGAAGCATGATAAAGTACTTGCCCTGCTTACGTCCTGACAGCCCAGAACAAGAAACAATACATACACTCGTATGCACCTGGTAAGAGGTAACTCGTAATAAGCATGATGGGGGGGGGGGGAGGTGTCTCGACTTCAGATAAAACATATGCTGTCCGTTTCTGAGACTGTCAGAGCTGAACAAGCGTAATTTCGATCTTCGTGAAATATGTTCCACCCACTTTGAGCTGGAGGGCTTCGTGTAAATGAAGCGGCATGTAGGACGGAAAAACAAGTCGTAATAAGCTGGCGGGCCGAAATGAGTCGTCGAGTAGAAATGAGCTTTGAAGCCGAGATCAGTCGAAGGGCATTGCGAATCCGGAAGTATTGAATCCTCGCCATAAAAGAAAGGCAAATTTTTTACGCTTATGCGCCAGCCGCATTTTCGTTCTTCTGCTTAACCTACTGATCGGTTCCAGGTTGAATCGCTTGGCAGGACCGCCTTTAAGCCGTTTGCCGGCTACATCAGCAGCTCATCCGCTTTTGCTTGATTGCTTCTCTGTTGTTTACCGATGTGCATGGAACGGTTTCGTTCACTGCTAACCGCTAACCCTATTTCTTCGTCCCCTTTTGCAAGGACAGCGTCTGGTCAACCAAGTCTAGTGATGTGAGCACTGTTATTTTTTTCTTTTTTTTTTTTCGCTGCGCAACATGTGTTTATGCCGAGTAAGCAGTTCGCTTCGCGTGAATTGCTCGTGTAGACATCGCTTGCAGGCAGTGCTCGAATACTGTTAGACAATGGAGACAAATACTTTCCCTTAGAAAATTACTAGTGCACTTACTATGAACAACCAGACCCTAACCACTCGCCTTATTTTCTCGTTACGTGCGTTGGATTGCGGCTAGTAGAGTTGTTTCGGAAAAGCTTTCGCCGCGTTAATGCAGACGGATCCGCCCGTTTTCTTAGCATCACACAGAGGAAAGCTTATAGCTCAAATATTTATCAGCGTAAACTTATTCGTAGGCAGAGATATATGTTGAGTAACTTCGATCCTCCTGTTCGCTTTACGACGTCTTCTAAGGGACAAAACAACAATCACACCAAGAATAAAACAGAGACAGTTAAAGGTAAAGGAAAGAGAACGAGGTTAGCAGAGAATAGATCTGGCTGGCTACAGTATATGATGTTAGGATGGATAGTTAGGCGTGTTGGTTAAGCATGATCTGAAGTGAAGGCGCGACAACGACGGTGTGTGTGTGTGTGCGTGGGAGGGGGAGGGGGGCGTGTGTGAGTGCGTGCGTGCGTGTGTGCGTGTGTTTTCCATCTTCGTCCACCGTCGTGACCATGCTACAGTATGAGTTGGCAGGAAAAAAAATTTGCTTGAAACACGCGAGAAAAGAAAGGAAGAAACAGCGAAGGCTAGAATAAACAACATAAGAGTATCCATGTGACCGCGGTCACACTGTTTGTCAGGACACCAAATAGTCACGCACAGTCTCAATCCATGCACAGTCATGCAATGCCACAGAATGCACTGTGTCACGCCGCGTCACTCAGTCACAATTTCGAATACTCTCCGGTCGGTCTCCTTTAGGTAGAGAAACTGGAAAACGCATCATTGTTAAATATATTGCGCTGAAACTTGCCCGTCTTGTTTCACCTTTTCTTGCGATGTCTGATTGTGGCTTTGCTCTTCGCAAGAGGCCATTCTGCAAGCTTCAGTTTGCTCAACGAGACCTCCTGTTGACCCCGAATCCATCCGCAAGCAGCGGACGTACCGTATTGCATAATATAATTACCATTTTGTCACGGTCAAGATGAGTGGTCGACGATATTATATGAAATCTCTCACTGCGAGTTTTTTTTAACAATAAGGTTTTCACCCCATCAGTAATCACAACGAAGCTCTCGAGAGCGAAAGAACTGAGGAGCTTCCTTTCTTCTTGTTTTATTGTTTTAGTAGGAAATAATGCGGGAGCAAAGAGCAGCTAGCAGAGCGAGTGTCGTATAAACGAGCAGCCCACGCGCACCGTTTGGCGCTGCAGTGTTAGACGAGATTCTTTTATAACGACGCTTCGCTGCTTTTCATTAGCGCCTCTCCACTTGCGCCAACAAGATACAAAACAAAATCGAAACGAGAACGTCTTACAGTGACGATATAACGCGAGAGAGTACACGACTGTCTCCTCGGAGCGTATCCTAATTAATGGCTCGGTGACAGTCCTTGCGTGCCATGCGCATTTCCTGTCTAATGGATTTCCCTAGGCGCGGTCTTGTGGGACTCATCAGGCTCTCGAGCGAACGCCGGGCGGCCCCAAGATTCCGCTAAGCCGAGCCTGGTGCGCTCTCGCGGGAGGCGCAGTGCTAATTAGACTGCTCTTAAAGAGATAATGGTCGAGTGTCCACAGCAGACCGAGTACAGTGGCGTTGATATATACAAGCCCGAAGTAATCCTGAAATAAGAAAACGTGTTGAACCTCACACCTGTTCTGGCGGCACGCTCCTTCGTTCCCGGTGACACAGCGCTAATGAAATTCTGAAGTTCTTCGTTATACGCTAGACCAAAGTTAGACATTTATTTCTTTGTGATTCGCTGGAACATGCACAAGCGGCCAAGATCACACCAATGCATATTTATAATGAAGTTCGCAAGCCGTGTGCGCTATAATATCTCGCTTTTGAATGTTCCCGTCGCAGCGCCCGCTTATGTCGAGAAAGAACTCGACACCTGAACTTCTGCCGTTTTGCTACAAACACTACACGAAAGCCAAGGGCACTCAAGCAGCAGTTGATAGCTAAATTGAGAGCACCAATTATTTTTTTATTCGCTTGGGTTGCCTCATGGCATAAAGAATCACGCAGGCTAGTTTCACACAAGTAAACTGCACCAGCAAGTTAAGAAACACATTGTCCGTGAGGCGTCACTTTATTAACCTTCGTGGCAGTGACACTGATTGGTTACTGATTTATCAGTGCAAGTTAATTTAGAGTTTTCGTGTTTTTTGCATCCGACTGCGTGACGCGAAAAAAAAAAATACTGCTTTATTACAAGTCAGCCCGAAACGGTAAGAAATGCCTCTAATGGAAACAATGCGAGAGCACTATCTAGCCTCTCTTTTCCGGAACGCTACCGGATCCTTTTTTCCGAAACAGACCAGCTGACAGACACCATCCTACGAGCCATGGTTTCCTGTTTGGTTTGGCGTTGCGATGCTAAGCCGCAGGGTGCTGGAACAAATCCCGGCCACTACGGCAGCATTTCGAAGGTGCCGAAATGCAAAAACCCCCGTGCACGGACCATTGAGTGCACGTTAAATAACCTCAGGTGTCAAAATGAATCCAGAGTCCTCCACTGCGGCGTGGCTCGTACTCATACCATTGTTTTGGCACGTAATGCCCGAGAATTTAATTTTGAACACCGCCCTGAAAATGGTGACGCGTGTGCATGTTCTTTTCCGTTGACAGCTTTTCACCTGCTAAGCGCTGTTACAACGTCATCGCTCGGCGAGTGTTCTTGCATGGGAACTTCCTCGAATCCCGTCGCCGATTCTGTGGCGAGAGAATCTTGTCTGTAATCAGATTAGATGCGTGACGCGAATAGTGGGGCGCATTCTAGAGCATGCGCGAGCACCAGCGATAACGCTGAAATGTACGAACAAGTCCCGTCAAATAACCGAGGCGTCTTATCTGCAGATCAGATTTCCATGAACGACGACCATGCTCGCCGCTGCCATCGTAATCTACTTGCTTTTCTGGGCACAAGTTCGCTCAATAACTAGTTAGTTTTGTCGGATACCTCCGACAAAACTAACTACTTATTGAGCGAACTTGTGCCCAGAACTACTTGCGCGTCGGCGACGTGCAGTGGAATCTCACACCACTACAAGTATCGATTCCGCTGCATCATCGTCTCTGTCACGCCCCGCTGTATCGGTCGCAGAGTCTACCAGATCTTCAGCTCCATTGCCGGATAACTCTACAACATCCCTTTTGCGGTTCATGGTCAGCCAGTTATCCAACCTGACATCTGTGATTTTGCAACGTCTGGACTCGTAATCAAAATGGCGGGCACAGGTGTTTGTGGCGTGCTTCAATGGAACTGTAGAGGGCTCTCCACGAAAGTGGGGGAGCTTAAATCCCGTCTACGTATGAACAAGCTGCAGGTGTGGGCCCTGTTACTACAGGAGACCAACGCCTTGCCTGCCATTCCGGGCTTCAGTGGATACGTGTCTCCTTCGATGAGTGACCATCGCGTGCACACAGCTGCCCCTCCAGGAAAGGCGGCAGTGTATGTGGATACGCGCTATCCTCAGGTCTGCCTTTCTCTTGAAAACTGGTGTAACTCATATCAGGAGGTAGTGGCAGTAGCTGTGAAGTTACCCAAGGCAACTGTTGTGGTAGTGTCATACTACATAAGACCAGCCGGTGGCTCTTCTTCAAGAATTAATCTGGGCTGGTTGGTGAATGTCCGTCGCCAATACCCAGCGTGTCCTATTTTAGTTGGTGGTGATTTCAACGCCCCTCACCCAGATTGGGGGTACCCTATTTCTAGCCCTCGAGGTAGGCGTGTGCGGGACGCCTTCGCGGATGCGTTGTTTGTACTACTGAACCACCCCGATTCAGCAACGCGAGCTGTGCCTCAAGCTCGACGTACAACATACGCACCGGATCTTACGTGGTGGTCGGGTCCCGGCACTCCCACTTGGCACCTGGAGCCCGACTGCTGGGGTAGTGACCACCACCCTATCATCATCGGCGTTCATCCGTCGCAGGCGCGACGATTGCGCCGCAAGTGTTCTGTGGTCAACTGGGACAAATTTCGCACCGTTCTCCAAGATACCTCTGTGGACTCGTCACCACTACTTGTTGACCGCATACAAAGCGCGCTCAATGAAGCTACAACCATCAGCTGGGTAGACGTCGATCGACCGGCATCGGATATCGGCCTGCTCAACTTGTGGGCTGCTCGCAGACAAGCTGAGCTGGCAACATCCCGAGACCCCACTTCTGCACAAGCACGTACAAGACTGAATTTCCTTACTGCTAAGGCCCGCAGATATGAACGCGACCTCTCGCGGAGGCACTGGCATACGTGGTGTGAGCGGTTTTCATCCAAGACATCGAATGCTTCTCTCTGGCGAACCTTCCGTGGCCGTCGTCCAGACGCGGCAGCCACTGCCTGCTTCGCTGCTGGCTTGTCGCCGGATGATTTCGCCAGAGAAGCAGCCCGGAAGTTTTTCCCGCAGTACGACGTGTTGCCTCAAACAGCCAATGGTGCTCCCTTGGCAGGCATACCGACACATATCGACAGGTTACCATCTACAGCAGACTCCGAGGGGATTGCAAGCTCTTTCACCATGCCTGAGTTGCTTGCAGCGATAGATGGTACCAGTCGCAAGACAGCACCAGGTCCAGACTCTATAACTTATGAGGCCAAACAAGAACCTGAGTTCCGCTGTGCTGCCTCAACTCCTCGACACCATTAACAAGGTATGGCTAGATGGCGTTGTCCCTCCAGGCTGGAAGTGAGCTATTGTGATCCCGATTCCGAAACCAAGCAAGCCGCCGACTGACCTTGGCAACTTCCGACCCATTTCCCTAACGTCAACGTTGTGCAAGCTTGCTGAGAAAATGCTAGCCACACGAATGTCGTGGTGGCTAGAGCACCACGGTTTCTACCACCCTGCTCAAATTGGCTTCCGTCCATCCATAGGTACTGAAGATGGGCTGGCTGTCTTGGCATCCTCGGTTTTATCGTCAACTCGTAGCCACAGTGTCCGTACTGTCCTCGCTATGGACGTCGAAAAGGCGTATGATAACATCAGTCATGCTGCCATCTTGGCTTCAATTGACATGCTGCATTTTCCCCCTAGAGTACGGAATTTTGTCAAATCTTTCCTTGAAGACCGACATTTTGCAATTCGCCTCAGTGGTGACGCCGTCGGCTCATTTGTTCCTCTTCGTGGCGTACCCCAGGGATCTTTATTATCACCCACATTATTCAATATTGCTTTCATCCCGCTTGCATGGCGCTTGCACGATGTACCCGACATAAAGTTCTTGTTGTACGCTGATGACATCACGGTATGGAGCACTCATCACGACCTGCAGACTCAAGCCGCTGCCCTTCAATCAGCTTTAGATATCACGGCGACTTACGCCTCTTCGGTCGGCCTTAGGCTTTCCGTCAGCAAATCTGCTTACATGTCAGTCGCCAATCGCTGGGGCCGGCGTAAACTCTCTGGAACACCCATTCGTCTTCATCTGTCCGGAACCCCTCTTCAACAATGTTCAACTATAAAAATTCTGGCTCTGATGGTACACGAGTCGGGAACCGGAACTGCTTGGCTCTCCAGCGCTAAAAAGCAGGCAATTCAGACGTTGGGTCTGATTAGGCGCATTGCTCCTAAAATGGGCGGCGCCCGCTCATATGTTGCGCGACAATTGGTGAAGGCGGTAGTGCAACCACGCCTTATTTATCAAGCCCAATTCCAGCATTTGACGAGGACACAATGGGATCGCCTTGAGGCTGTTAATCGCGAGGCAATGAGGGTCATCACTTGCCTTCCCCGCATCACCCCGATCGTGGCTCTCCAAGAAAATGCGCAGCTCAACACACTAGATGAGCTGGTGCAGCAGCGACGTGATGCTCGCAAGCTTAAGACCAGCCTTTCACACGCACCGTGTGCTCTCAGGGCTTACGCTTTCTCGAACTCGCTTCTACCACCACCATCGCCAGTTCTTCCTCCCTGGAGTTTTGTACAGCTGAGTGATAACAAGCCAACTGATATACATCGCCCGACATCAGCTCACGTGGCGGCGTCGCTTCGTGACCGAATTGTAGCTCAAGATGCCCACCTGCCGCTTGGCTCCATCGTCCTTTACGTTGATGCAAGCATTAAGGGCTGTGAAACAACCACTGCAATTTATTGCCCATGGGCACCTGCCCTTAATAAGACGACCCGGTTTCAAGTCCAAGAACCTCCTTCCTCCTTTTGTGCTGAGCTCCTTGCTATCCGAGAAGCGTTGTGCTCTGTAGCCGCCTTTCCCATGGTTCCCACGGCCCGCATCGTCATCCGCACTGATGCCCTCCAGGCGACGCGGCTTCTGCGACGCGTCAGTCGCAGCCCTGACATATGCCAACAGATCCATCTTCTGGCGGCACGCATCCCGCAGCCAATATCTGTCGAGTGGATCCCACGCGACCTTCTAAGCTTCCAAAGCCGTGCGGATTCTGCGACCCGTCTAGCGACCTCTCCATCGTCACTGCCTCAACTCTTTCACCTAGATGATGCCACCCTCCTTTTAACAAGAAAGGAGCACCTCCGGCGCCGCACACGTGCTCTCATACCTCCGTGTGCGGTAAACCTCCCCCGCGGTCTTACCCGTGCAGAGGAGGTTGCGCTTCGGAGGATCCGGGTCGGGGTAGCCCTCACTCCTGCCGTGACTAGGAAGTGGCCGCACTTTCGCCCGCTATATCCTCGTCCTGAGTGTCCACTCTGCAAGTCGCGAAATGTTGAAGCCGACATCCACCACCTGCTGTGGGTTTGCCCTGCACTGAAACCGACGAGGCTCCGGCACCTCGCAGCAGCGGGACTCTCGCCGCATAATCTGAGCCATTACGCTGCTTGGACGCAGGGACCGCATTATCGATCCCTCTTGGACTTCATTAAGTCAGCAAATCTTTTTTCATTCATTTAATCATCCTTATTCACCCCCATCACATACCCGTGTATGCCCTGAGGCATTTATCCTCGCATTATAAAAAAAAAAAAAAGTAGTTAGTTTTCATCACTCCCAGTTAAGGGGGAAAGGGGGAGGGCAACGGTATACTTTTTCACCGTAACAACAACGTGACAGTAGTTTCTCGGTGACTCAGTTCCTGTCGGTATTCCTCACGTTGTTCATCGCTTAATTTTCGAATTATTTACGAGGAGCATCGTACACTTGCGTCTGTCTGCTGGTTTGCTGTAGAATGTGGGATGAAAAACAGTGAGAAATAAAAAAAAAATACCGGCCAAACTGTGCAACCTTGCAGGATCACAACACGAATTTCATCTAAGCAGATACCGAGACGAAGAAGCCTCGGTGGCTAAGCGCTTCCTGTTTCGCGCTCGGAGCATTTGGGATTATCGTTTTCGGTAAAAACAAACTCTGGGGTATTACGTACCAAGTTTTGCGTATCAGTTTTGCGTACTCCGGGGTGCAGTCCTTTGTCAAGCCGATTTGTGGCTTTCTTGGCTGTGTCTCCGCAACATTTAGATGCCGAAAATATAGTGGCACTTCATTTGAACAACAGAATCTGGACCCGTTCTCGAAAAGTATTCTTATGCTAGAATTGTTCGCAAGAGCTAATTTCAGTCAACCCTGATCCTGGACGTATTACTGCAACGAAGGTGGCCGGAAAATGACAAACATCACTAAGGAACAAGAACCTCTAGGGGTCTGCTAATATTCGAAGCTTTCCAATAACAAATCGCATAGTCACTATTCGTAAATGCGAATACTTATCGAATAATTTTAGAATATTTCAAAACGTCAAATACTCCCAAATAAACATAATGTTGAAGCAAAAGTACGGTAGATTTTTAACCCCGTGGGCAAAGTATAGATGTAAAGATGAGAACTTGCGTAGCGGAGCAGGCTACCTCACTTAAGCAGTCATACTTTACAGACTGTACCGCGATCATTCGCACTCTCTAAGAGCCTATGCATGCGAAGAAACTACTTGCTCACTCCTAATTCTCTATTTGAGTATTAATGACGTATTATTTGATGGCAGCAACTCGCTAACTTTAATGCAGCTTTTTGCGCACAAGACGAAAGAGGCTAAGACACACGAACGCAGAGTTTGCAAGTCTGCGTTCGTGTATCGTGTCCTCCGTTCGTGTGTTTGTCCTCGTCTTGCGCGCAAGGAGCTGCGTTCATGTCCTACCAACATGCCCAAACGGTCACCTTAGCTAACTTTGAGATCACTGGGATAGGGACATCATTTTATATTAGTTGTGATAACAACTACTAATTATTCAAAATCTATTTAAAATAAATATTCGATATTTGGTTCCATTCGATTCACCTCTGGCACTATTCGATTCGTATTCGGTTCGGTCTCAAAAATCACTACTCGCACACCATTAAAAACCTCTGTCGATTGGGCCCCGGATTAAATGGTACGCCGTATATAGTGGTGGGCTCCGGATGAATTTTGAATACCAGGGGTTATTTTCCGTGCACCAAATGCAGGGTAAATGAGCCATCCTTTTTTTTTTTAAATTTTGTCCCGGCCCAAATGCAGCCTCCGCGGCACTATCGAACCCTCGAACTCAGCAGTTCAACGCCATAGCTATTCAGCCAGAGCGGTGGCTGTTGCTTTCGGTGTTTGTACGTGTTCCCAAAAGTGCGCCGCCTCAACAACAAATCAGAGCGTTTATCCCGGCAAGGAGACGTTTCCAATACACGTGGAACGTTTCTCCCAGTCTTACGGAGCCCGTGCACACCTCCCCTTCCGCTCGCCGCACCAAGCCACTCGCATTTCTCTCCCACCAGTGGCGTTCATCGCGTCATCAAATGCGTTATAATGAACCCAAAATAGCGCTTGCGAACTTAAACAGATGTTTTCTAAAAGTTACTCTTTTACGAAAAGTGTCTACCGTATATCTATATGCAATGCTTCAAGCAAAAATGTTTAGCGGCTTGCGCAGTTCATTGGCTCTAAAATTTAGCCCACTGCTCGGAGAAAAATTTTAATGGCTCCGATGGCATATACCTACAATTGCTAAAAAAAGAGAATTGCTGCATAATTCTTTTTTTCTTAGCGCGCACTTTGTGCTAAACGAACTTTCATCTCGATACGCCTTTTATATTGCAAATGCAAGATGTTGTAGTGAATCGACAAGCATAAAGAATCCCATTAATACAAGTTTTATCATTTCCAATTGTTCCTACAACCTTTCAAGTTATCCGATTTTGTTGTCTACCGACGTATTTAATTCTAGCAATTTCTGGTTAGAACACGTGGCAGTTTTGAAACCATGCGCTGTTGGATACCTCGTAGAGGTCTGAAGCGCATTTAGCAAAATTCGGTAATATTCTTCAATGTGCCTAATTACCGCGCAAGTTCACCCAGATTACCGTGTAAGTTCACGCTGTGAATTTCGTCTTGCTATCGTAATGATTTTCTCCGTGCATTTTCGTCGACCGTTGCAGCGGACAAACGCATCTAGTCGCAATAACGGCTTCACTACGGCTTCACTAAAGACACACGTACGTGCTAAGCACCCAAGTACGCAAACACGACATCGCAATATCAAAAATCAGCGCTGAAGAAAGGTGATGCGACGAAGGACTTGCTGCCCGATAACCCACTTCGTGGTGTTTGGAAATTTCAGTGCCACTTGTCGACACTATATCTTGCGATGCAGCTGTGCGGTACGTTTTGTGGTCTGGCGTATAATTTAGTTCTCAAGCTTTCGTTACTACTTACACCTGTGAGACAAAATTGAACGCGTCTGTTAACGTCTTTTCATTTTGCCATATATATTGAGCGCAAAGAATTTGAGACCGAAATAACTGTACCAACTGACAGTGGGCCAGTGCCGTCAGCGCCTTCGCAGAGGGAGGTATGGGAACGCTGTCATGGTGACCGGCATCTGAGACAGCTGTGGAAGAAGACGACGACGAAGGCACAAGCAATGGTACGAGCCTGTTTGCGCGGTTACGCCTATAGGACGCCTACGCTCAAGCCAAGAACGGGCGCCTAAGAGCTACGCTCCAAAAAGTCTCAATTTATCCGGAATTCGGATGCACAAAGTGATATTGACGAGTGCACTGCAATATGTTCGCAATGCCAAGTTTGCACTGCAGTTCCCGATTTCAAGTTGCATTCACAAGCGGACAAGAAAATCGACTTTATTGTGGAATATCTGCTCCGCATACAGTTTCGCAGGAGAGCATTCCACCTGCAATCGACTGGTTGAATTGTCAAGTTGTGGAGACTAGCCAGAAGGAAGAGGAATGAATCCGCTAGAAATGAAATTGCATTGCTAGTTCCCGGATCAATTACTTTAACGAGTCTTGTTCACGCGATTCCTTTTTACGGGTCGGCAACGCCTTCAACATTAGACAGTTCTTGTTTAATGTGAAAGCGGGCTTAGCGGAATAGCGGGATGGAAATGCGCATACGCTGAACGCTAAACGACAAATTCCAGCCGGGGAGCTCGCAAGGCACATTTACTTGGAACGAACTCTCAGGATGACACCAATTTCCAGATATTGATTCATTAATTGATATTGATTCAAATTAATTACAGTGAAAGCTTGGACTTCATTTGCTGTTACAGTAAGCGACTTCCTTCTGCGGAATCGTTAAAATAGAGAGGGAAAATAATATTCTATAAGTCTGAGCCTACCTCGTGTTTCTCTTTCAGTCTCCCTTTAAATGTCCAGAGAGTGGCACCAAGAGCGCGAAGCGCTCGCCACTGATTCACCAGGTGACGACTACGCCACCATCCCGTACGCGAGTAATAACATTTGGGGATGCATTAGGATAAGCCAAAGAAATAAGAGGCCGTGGTTCGCTGTAGATGAGAGAACGCCTCGAGGGTTCGTTGCTGGCGGGAGGCCAACACTGTGACCGAAACCTCCGCTCCAGACGCCGAAAGCCGTGAACCGTAGCCAATGCGCTCTGCCTCCTTGACAAGAGTGGGTCGCGCAGTGTCGTTCTCAGCGTCAAAGGTGACAAACGATGACAGAAGCGCGCGCGACACAAAGCACTGCTGTCTCTAACGGCGCGCAGACCCAGCCGAGCGAAAAAGAGGAGAGAGAGAGCGAGAGAGAGAGAGAGAAAAAACTAACAGCGTGTCATTTCCGACGGCTGGTTCATTGCCGTAACAAAAAAGCACTTGTACTTATATTTCGATTCTTGGGGAAAAAGAGCGTTTATATGATCATCTCCTGAGTCTTTCTTTTTCCTTCTTTTTTTCAATCCTTACAACTGCGACTTTCCCTTGACGGCTGAGATTGCTACACATTTGCTACGGTACCTTTCCCTAGCTTTCTTTGCGCGTTCATCACAATTTTTGAATTTCTTTTTTTTTTAGGGGGGGGGAGGGGGGCTGTGTCGAAATTCTGTTTCGTTCACGTAACGTTATGTTCTGCGCAAAACACGCAGTCGTCGATAATATAGGAGCGAGAGAAAAAGGAAAGGAAAGTAGGGTGTTTAGCCGGTGCAACACCGGCTCCCTATCCTGTACTGGGTTACGTAAGGCAGGATATTAAAGATGACAGAAGTAAAATTGAAGTAAACTGAAACAGCAAAAGGCAATTAGAACAGCAAGTTTGGTCCATCTGACTTATGGCAAGAGAAAAATATGCTTCACCCTGGGCGCCCAAATCACTGGTGCGTGTCACACTGCAGGGCGCCGCTGAAAAGTGCTGAACGAGGCCGTGGTGGAAATTGTGAAGACAGGATTTCGTAATATAAAAAAAAAAACGATAAATCTCGCGTAGTCCTTTTCAAGGGCAAAATTACGCGTTAAAAACGAAATTTTGTTGTACGAACTGAATAGGGATCTAGTTGTCAAACTACATAACCATGCAACTATACCGAAGGTTCTGCGCGGCAAATTGCAATTACTTTATCGAAGGGGCCTACTAATGAAAGTCTTCTTAAAAGAAACTTTGTATTTTTTTAAACACATGAACGCTGTCCATTTACGCCGTTACAGTCAATGCGCACTTAGTAATTTCATGCGCCCCAAAGAAGAGACTGGTGCGATATACGGACACCGCAGCAACACCTTATCACACGTGATATTGTAGGGGCTACCAACCACTCGACATTGCACGTGAAGCGCCCGATGTAAACGACAACTCCGGAGACTTTTTTACTATATTGACTAAAATGTTTTGAATTTATCTGCGTCTCCTCTCACGCGCAAGTTTGTTCTACAAATCAACGCACGTGTAAACTTAAGTGAGCAGCAAACATGGCAGATAAACCGCAACTGGATCAGACAGCCTGGCGAGCTGCCAGTAGTTAAGTGGAGCACACATCGTTACGGAGGCAATGCAGGCCCTGCAGATATTTTTTAATGCCACAACTCCCAACTGGTCATTTCTGATACGCTGAGTTAGATACCTAAAAATTCTGACTGAAGCGTGGGTCTACCTTAAAACATATCACATAGTAGCGTCCCCGATACGCTAGAGCGAGTATACAGTTCTTGATAGTTCAATAAGCCAATTACCAATTAATGAAATATTATAATAATTACTCTTTACTCCAATAACATCTGATAATATTTTGTACAAATGTGCTTTTCGTGGAAGGAAATGAAGGTGAATAAGGTGTTGTAATTTTCCTTAATGTGGAATGATGTCTGGGATTTGTAGGGTTTGAGTTAACTTGGTGCTGATACCACACTAATGGTCGCGCGCTTACGTTACAAATGGCAAACACAGGGGCACTAGCACATGCCAATCTTAAGTTAACTTGCTGATAAACTACACACGTCTGATTTGCGCCTTTTGCTGCACGTGACAATAGTGTTGAGGTGTTGAGTAGAAAGTTAACTACGGATTTCGCCAAGTACCACAGAGCTAAATATTGCCGAAGACATACTCTCAAGATAGTATGCCTGTGCGTCAAAGCAGAAAGGTTAACCAGCTTAATTGTCCGGTTGGCTTCTCTCGAGGATATGGCTAAAAGGTAGAAAATATGGGAATAAAATAAGAGAAGATATGAAGGGAATTTGTACGCACAAACACAGGGAAGGTATCTGACAATGACTGTAGTTTTTCATTCAGTCCCAGTGCTTTAAAATGAAAAAAAAACACTCTAGCTCTTCTATAGCGACTAGAGCTGACGTCGGCTGTGGCCAAGGTGCAACAAATTTGTTTTCCGAGATGGAGCAGTTGTCAACGTTGTCAACTGTCGTGCAGCGCACTTTTCTTTGCCTGTGAAAATGAGGAAAATCACCCAGAAGGCACGTAGTCGTCTCTTGGCGCCCACAAGCTTCACATTCCAGACTATTTAACATTCGTATGAGTAACAAATCAGCAGGTTGAGTAGAAGAGTAGGGGACGGGAATGCCAGTCACTAACAAAGTAATTTATTGAATGCAGTAAGATTTATTTATTTAAAAAAGAAAGCGAAGCCTATGATTCACACGCAAAAGCGAAGTAAATAATATCGCACTGAAGGTTACTGCAGGTGTCAGAACAACGGCGAAATTGACCAATGCAATGATGCGAACTCGCAGGAGAATCGCCCGTTTTTGCTTGATGATGGCCCAATATCACCCGAACCTCTGGTAAAGCTTAATTTGGCTCTAACTGTCGAAGTTATATATAAGCTCTAAGTTACTGCGAATCGCATTTCGGTAGTTAATTTCCTTTTCCTTGGCGAAGCATAGGAGAAGCAAAATTATTAAGTTCACATTATTGTTCATAGTGAAAGTCTCAATGACTGAAGATTCACTTATTTACGTTACACAACATGACCCACATGTATCGCATGCGCAGGTATCAAGGTTGTGTGATTTCTACTCGTAGTTCCCATTCTAAACAAAGAAGGGCCAGTGAATTCTTCTCTTACGTAACTGCCCGAGTCACTGTCAGCTCCTCCTTATCGCAACATTGAATAAGTTAACGTCGTCACTTTCTGTTGAAGGCTTCCGTGTTGAAGCCGTAGCATAGGCATTTTCACTTTTGTACTCACCACCTTTCTATTAACTATTGATCACAAACCACCTTATCACACACATCTTTTTCTTCGCAGTGATTATTATTCTGCCACTTTAAAACGCTAACTGTGACGTTGACGATTCTATTCCGTTGTCCTCGATGAAGTTTTCACGATTATTTGAGTTGATTGCTCAAGACGTCACTCCAAAATTAAACATACCATTGCACTGTCCAGTCACAACAAGGACCATAAAAAAGTCAGGAACGCCCGGAGACGGGAGCTCTGTCATTTTATATCGGCAGCTCTGTCGTTTTGCAACGATAACCTGATCATATCGCATTTGATGATTGCATATTTTTCACTTGTGACTGGCTTTCACGGTTTCGCTAACCTGCAACTTTCATAGACCCTTGTTTGCGTTGGAGTTCTGTACCCGTGCGTTCTTTTGTCTTGAGGCATTGTTCGAATTCAAATTCAGATCCATTTTATTTCCCCATAGATGGTCTGGATGGCTCCCTAGTCTAAAAGCTGTACGCCGACTGCTTGTCGGAGGTTCAAACAGCCGTTACATGTCATGGACAGCATTGTGTTTGTGGTACAATGTATGCAATAATGTATTAATCAGATTTCAGGAGAGTAACAGATCAACTCAAGTTGTGGCAGAGGCGCACAGAAAGGATTGATAAAACTTATTAACAGAAAATAGCTAGATAAATAAATTTGGCTGCTACATTAAGACAAAAGGAAATACAGTCCGAAACACAAACAAACTTATAATAGAAAACATAATACTCAAACAGATTTAAGATTTTCATGGACTATCATAATCAGACGAAGGTACAGTACGCTAAAAAGAAGACGGAAAAACGAAAAGGATAAACAAATAAAAAAGCAGCAAAAGTGCAAACCCCCCTCCCTCGATAAATTGATATGATCTACATTCGAAAAAAAGATTGTCGCATTCGCTTTTTGGTTTTTTTCTAGGAGGCGATATTCGTTTAAAGTGGAAGGAATATTATGCTGCAATAATTGTACTTTGTAATCGGTACAAAAAGTTGTGTGAGCCATGCATCAGTATAACGTGTACTGAGAGGATGATAGTTCAATCGCAAGGATGCAGTGGCTGTTACTTAATCCTTGAATCCAGGCATAGACAAGTAAAATTAGCAAAGAGTAATGGATTCATACACATTTTTAATGTTAATTTTTATTCTTTAAGCTTCGACGTCTCCCCTCGATCGCCTTGTTGTCTTGTGTTAGCGCTCACTGCGCGAAATCGCAGTCTCCACGCGCGATGATGTCACCACCATGCCACATCGACCTTTATCAGCAGGAAAAAATGTAAAGACAAGTAGCTAGAAGCACTCTCAGCTAGATAAATGCTAATTAAATGCTTGCTCAACACTTGGTAAATCTTCACAATGAATAATTCAGCATCAGCTTCTTACCTCTAGATGAGCCCATGCATGAACGGATACAAGCGATCTTCGACGCTTCCATTATTAATTATACAGAAAGAAAAACACCGGTATTTTGTCTATATTTTGGCGTTCAAAGCCATATTTAAGTCGGTAAATGTTCTTTTAACGCGCGGACATTTACAAAGTCATTTACATTTATAAGAGCAAGTGGAGCAGCACGACCTTCTGATAGTTTTGTGTGTCCACTGAACATGAGTTCACAACCTTCCCGTGAACTAAAATGGATGTTTTACTTGTTTTTCAAAGGTACATAAATGCGTGTGAACTGCTTTTGAAGAATGTGCAAAAATTCGACAGTTTTGCCCGAATGCCGAAGCATTGATAGCAAGGTTTAGCGTTTCCTTTCCAAGCCGTTTCCTCATCCATTGGTAGAAGATCGCACGCGAAATGCGGAGGTTGTGGGATCGTTCCCTACCTGCGGCAAGTTGTTTTTTCATCCACTTTAATTTCCAATAATTTATCGTTTCTTTATTTCATTTATTATAAGCACAAGTAATTTCCCCTATGTTGTCCTTGGTGTCAGTGTTTGTTGGCTTCTTATGATATGACTAATAAAAATCGGGCCCCCCGGTTAACCACCTTTCTTCTCGTTTATTACATAACGAGGGTCTCGAATCCGGCAACATTGATGCCTTCAGGTAGCATGTGTGGGTTTATTGACCAGTTGCCTTCACCCGAAAAGATCATGTTCTCGTGACGCCTACGGCAAAAAGGACGTTCCACGTCCGCCGCCAAGGTCTGTGAGTGGTGGCGCTGGCTAACACTCCCAGGGTTCTACTAGGACACATAAATACCCAAGAAAGTGCATGGGGAAAGAGTGCCGCGGTAGCTCTATTGGTAGAGCATCGCACGCGAAATACCAAGGTTGTGGCCGGGTTCGGTTCCCACCTGCGGCAAGTTGTTTGTTTATCCACTTTAATTTCCGTTAATTTATCGTTTCTTTATTTCATTTATTAAGCACAAGTAATTTCCCCTATGTTGTCCTTGGTGTCAGTGTTTGTTGGCTTCTTATGATTAAGCATTGTTGTTACTTTCCACTAGTACGTAATATTAAACAGTATTTTTCGAAGTGTGCTGTATTAAAGACTGTGCTTACTAGCCTGTTGAGCTATAACGTACTTGTGCCGTGTACCACGCTCCGACACGCTATATGTCTATATATGTGTATGTCTATATGTGTATATATGTCAAAGCTTATTATATATAGTTAAGTAGTTTCACGTTACCAGGAGTTGCGGGAAACGTGGTCTGTCGGCTGGTCTTTCGTCATTTTGTGTCCCTCCTCTTTTAATTTGTAGGAAAGCTTAGCCTGCCAATTTAACTGGCGGCGGCAAGTACCCTTGCAAAGGTTGTCACCACCCTAAAACGGCGCTTGCATGTAGTCTCTCTACAACGCT
Organism: Dermacentor andersoni; assembly: GCF_023375885.2. Classification (NCBI taxonomy): domain Eukaryota; kingdom Metazoa; phylum Arthropoda; class Arachnida; order Ixodida; family Ixodidae; genus Dermacentor; species Dermacentor andersoni. Next base: position 53,060,042 of record NC_092815.1, read on the forward strand.
CGCGTGATCACCAGCGCCGACAGTGGCGTTGCAGGCGTCGCATATCTACGCATATCTAGGGTACATCGATGGCCCCCTCGTCCGCCGCTCCGTTAGTCAGCACCTTGCGCAGTATTAGGTAACCTTAGCTTGACATTTACTGCAAAGACGAAAGCGTATACACACAGCAGCTCAGCAGGAACGCTAGAATGCTCATAATGTGCATGTGCGTAACAACGATAATACCAGGTGCGGGAGGCAGGAAGCTGCGCTTGTTCCGCCACCAAGGCTATTCAGCGTATTAGCGGTACGATCAGATCCCTTCATTGACTTCTTGTAGCCAAACGCAGTCCGCATCTCTGGAAACCTTCTTACTCTCCGCGCGCGAACCACGCATGCGCCGTCAGCGGCACGGGGCGACAACCGTGACAACAGCAACAATAAGACGACTTTTTCTTTTTAGAGCGCAGCTCTTTGGGCGCCCGTTCCCGCGCCTCGCGTCGCCGTAAGCCTCGCCGTTGTGCCTCACCGTAACCAGCTCCGTAAACAGCTGCGTGCGCTCCTGGCGCATCTCTCGCGCACGGCGTGAGCCTTGCTCTCCCCTTGTCCTCCAAAGCCGGGTCACGTGTTCTCGCCTACCCTCTCGCCCCCTTTCTCCGCGGAGCGCCGTTGCGGTAACCATCACCGCTACCATCATCATCATAAAAACTTTATTGTAAGACTGAGGAGTTTGAGGCACGCAGGCTCCCGGGCCCCCGCAAGACCCCACTGCACTCAAGCATTTATGTTGCTTCACTACCGTGCACTCCGCCCTCACCGTCTCTTCTCCCGCTGTCGCGGCACTGCCGCGGTGCCGGCGGCGGGCGCTCCTTGCCGCCTCGCGCGTGATCCACGGCTCTCCGCTCCTCCGTCTCCGCGTCGCGTGGCTGTACGGCTCTCAGCCGTGTCTCTCGCTTCCCCGCTTGCGGGGCGCATTCCTCAGTGGCATTTGTCGCCTCTGGCAGTGCTTACGCCTGGCTGTCCTTCTCCCGCCTCCACTCTTGCCCTATACTTTTCCTGACCTGGCGCAGTGCCGTTGCGGTGACTCGAAAGACAGTTATAGCCTTTCGTCATCTTACTTCTAGTTCTCACCCCAACCTTATGCGGCCATATTGAGGCCTGCCTGTGAGTGAATGAATGTGTGACCTCTACTCAATACCCCTGTTCTTCGCCCGTTTCTTCATCCCACCTCAGAAGAAACATTAAATAATAATTGTTAATCTCCCCCCCCCCTCTCCGCGGCGGTGATCCATTATAATATCGTGCGATGGCACGTCGCCTGTGCGACGGCTGGATAGCGGCAGATCGCGATGCGTGCTGCCCAATCTGAAACGCAAAACCGCCACCGTTCGACACTGCGTGTTCTGTATACGCGCTTGCGTGTTGCTGAAGTAAGGCAGCAGCTGCGCTCAAAGATCGCATTACCAAGAAGCGCAATCGTCGGCCAAGTTTTCCATTTTCCTTTTCTATGTTTTCTCTTTGTTTTTGTTTGTACTCGTTCCCCTTTTCTTTTTTTTTTCGTTACGGTTATGCGTTCAACAATACTGTGCCACCACCAGGCATGATACGTCAACGGGAACACAACTGCTTTCACATTATCCTGTGCAAAGTTTGTGCGATTTGATTGATTATTTTGTTGGATACAAGGATGTCGCTGTGGCGTTCGTCCCGAAAAACGGTGACGACGGAAGCACACCAACGGGCAACCTGTAAGTTAGCAAATGCAGGCTAACAGCACTCAGCTTATGAGTTGCTTCATGCTGTATATTGCTGCAAAAAATTTGGAAGGAACAGGTTGAGAGACAACAGACAGATGACGCAATCGCGAGTGGAGTTTCTGTGAGAGAGCATGAAGGAAACGCAGGTGGAGAGCCGTGAATTGAAAACAATGCCTTACTGGCCTACCAGACAATGCAAAACGAGACAAAGGACGAAAATAAAGGTTCGCAACGGTTGAACATCAACTATTCTGGTTTCATACCCTGCTGCAGTTTGTTACCGACTGCATGATTTGTACAGAAGTCTGAGCAAAATTCGTGCAAAGCTTAACAGGATTGGGTTCAGTTTATTTCTGTCTTCTGGGGCCGCAAATGAGTGCGAGAACCAGAGGGAATCGGTGGAGTATGGCCTTTTTGTTTAGTTTGTGACAGATTGTAGCCAACTAGACTGCACTTACATCGCACGCTTATAAGAGAAAAGAAAACATAGCCTTTATGTTGCGGCTTTGTATAGTGTAAAGTTTCGGCTAAACTCGTTCAATTTTGCTTTGAGAGGACTTGTTGGACAAAATAATAGCAATGTTTACAGAATTAAATTATTACAATGAAGAGAGTTTATGGTTACACACTCCTCTCCCCACACATTGGCCCTCTCTTTCAATCTTATAGCGCTGCGAAATACGCACGCGTACAAAGCGCGATTTAGAATCAAACCAGCAATGGCTTCCATGATCTTTCACCATGGGCTTTGTCAGCTGCTCTTGTCCCTTATGCTACCAGGAGTGTTGCGTGTTCCGCCACGTCATGCTTTATCCTCGTCCTCGTAATGGCCTACAAATTCTCTATTCCCGTAGTTATTTCGTCACTGCAGCCTATACAACACATGTCACTGTAAAACAATGTCGAGCGCGGTGTGCAGTGTTTGCGTTTTCTGATGTCGTCACCCTATATTTGAGTAAGCTCTGTAACAAGTTTTTCCTTATGATTTGGCGACGCGAAGACAACGCCAACGTGACTCGGAGTTCTTCGTATGTTATTTCAACTAAAATACCAGGCGAACGATAGATGCTGCTCATTGGAGCAGCAGACGCTTTCGCCTGAGGACGGAGTCACCGGAGTGGCAACAATGGCGAAACAGTTTTGCTTGCTGCATAAAATGAAGCCGGGAATGTTTTGGTCGATAGCATAGTGGAAGCGGGGTGTACTCCGCATCTCCGAAAAGGCATTGCGTTCTTTTTGTGGGGCTGCTTTTATTTCTGAGACAATCTCTTCCAGAAGCTTTTGAATTAAGAGCGGCTGCTGCTGGTTTCTTCGCACATAGCTGGACGTAGCAGCTGCTCGCGCTGAAAGCCATGGGAACGCTTTCACTGAGCGTGCAACAAAGGCAGCTTGGGACAAAGGGTATATTGAAAAATCGAGCCTTGTTGGCATAGTAAAAAGATCGCTATAATCTTTCATGTCGTAAGCGTCTGTGACTTCATTAATATTACCCCTGGTGATGTATTTTGTGTTGCGGTACATCATACTTGTTTTGTATGACGAGCTAGGATGAAAGCCTTATTCGAACGTTGAAAGCATCAACAAAGTGCCGAGAGCAGCTGAGCTTCCAGCGCGGCGGATGCACTTGATGCAACAGGACGCTGCACCGCCTACGTCAGTGCTTTAACCATGACACTGCACGACATTGAAGGAATTTTTGGACCTGCTTCAGACTAAACTTATTCGAGCTGCATAACGCAGGCGTCGCGGAGCTGCGCGTGCCATTCGTAGCACTCGTTTAGCTGAACACTAGCTTCACTTCCAAATTCTGCGTTAACGCGGACTTGACCTTTAGAAAGAGCAGCGCAATTTGAACAAGCTGTGAGGTCACGAAAATATCTGAGTTGTTTGTGAGGGACTCATTCAAACCTCCAGAGACGTTTATACGAGTTCACACTTATCCACTCGGCTACGAACATATTAAGATACGAGATGACCAAGGAATATTCACTTGCGCGAACACTGTGTGCTGCTCGCAGTTAGAAATGCGAAAGCACTGCTCGCACGCAGATAACGTATTATTCGTGAAAAGGTGCACGGTGTCCAAATCCTGGCCTCAGAGACCGCTCCCTCTACACAAAGTAATCAGATCTCAAAGACCATGCTTGTGCTGGCTGCGTGCGCCGAAAGCTTTCCCAGAAGCCCGATAACACCTGAGGGACTACATGTTTCGGACATTTTTGAAAAGGAATCACGAAACACATGCAGGCCACAAGTGAGATTCACGAAAAAGCTGCTTTTTATGTTATTTAATGATCCCGGCTCCCACTTACAACGCTAAAGCATGTCCTGGGGACGAATTTCACTCATTCCTATAATGTCCTTTTTGCGAATGTGAGAATAGTTGAGAAAAGTGGTGGAAATGCCTATGCGTCGAAAACTGTGAAATGGTCGAAAGGAGAAGGCGTGTGTTTACAAATTTACATTAATGTCAGTGCAAACAAAGTTACTGTTGCGAGTTAATTAAATGCAGTTCTTGAGTTTTGTGTGCCGAAACCCCGATGTGATTATGAGACACGCCGCATTGTCTGTATACCCTCTGAATCAATCTTGACCACTCGGGGTTCTCCTGAACCCGATACACGGTAACTTTTGCGTTTAGTCCTTATTGAAATGCGGCCACCTTCGCCGGGATTCGATCCCACGCCTTCGGGCTTTGCAGCGCAACGCGAAGCCACTACGCCACCAAGGCGGGTCATTTTTGCAAGTCAGCGCGTCTGTAATATCTCCTTCGTCTTCTCCCGTGCAAATTTTGCTGGGTTTCTTTTCAATCACAACGCGGAACAAATCTGTCCGCGCAGTTTCCGGTTCTTGTGAACTGAGAATGGCAGTAGTGCAGCGATAATACTATGGTACACACAAAAAAAAGGGGGTGGAGCAGAGGCATTGACGGCTAAGAAGTAAGTAAGAACGAGTTATGAGGCTGCGATTGGCGTCTAACGCTTAAGCGACCGCAGGGTGACAATAAATCGGTCTGGTATAAAAACGTTGCACGGATAGACCCTCAAACAATGCTCAATTCTCATTCAGTAAAGAATTTATCTCCGAACGGCGTGCGAAGCTCGCTGCGACTAGCGTACGTTTCCGGAAGAAATTGTAGAGCAATTAAAATGAAAAACAAGCTTTGTGACCTACTAAATTATTTCATATGTCGTTTGACATTCGTAGTTTATTTTTTCAATAAGCATAAACCATTGCGTATTAAGACTAATAAATTTAGAGACAGCGATTTAGGGGGCTCCTGTTGACAATCGAAGGAGATATTGAAGACAAGAACGGCACAGCTTCGTGCGTCCTCATTCTTAATGTCGACATTTTGTTGTTTGGGATACATTTTGGTGTGTTTATTGAAGCCTGTTAAAAGGCGGGAGCGATAAAATTGCCTTTAATGTAAAATGCATAAGTTGTGCTGCTATTTCATGTACCCATCGTGACTTATGTCTCGTAGTTTGATACAAGTAATGGTGAATACTTAACAGAGCCTTTACGTTCGTGGCGCGACGGCTATAGTAGCTGCATGCGCGAAGGACATGACATATATCCGGAACATTACGCGTTACGCATACAGTCTGACATATCGATTTTTTTAAAGAAAAGTTATTAGTGACCGCAAGATTCAGTCAGGCGGGCACTAAGCAATTTTTGTCACAGAACATGCGCAAATGAAAGTTGCTGTTAAATATGTGCGAAGGTTCGTATAACTGGGTTGCTTCTCCGTTCTCGTCAGAGTACCACAACGTAAGTGCAGAAAGAAGAGCCGATATGCCTTTTTCATAAAAAGGCGCTCTCGTTGTCACAGATTAGGCACTGCGGCCTTCTTCATGGACGCGCGGTCCCATATGACCAAGTAGCTTAAGCAACGTAATGTCGTGCTGTTGTTAGCAGTGTCTGGCACAGACCCATCTGGTGGCATCGACGATCGAGCTGCACAACCAAACGCGGCGATTTCGGAGAATTCAAGGCGCTTGCAAGCCGTTGACGATGATAGTGATACTAGCAGAATATTACATTTAAACGCCAGTGAATACAGCCCGCAATGCAGCTCATTTCCAGTTTATGTTTCAAGAGATGAAAAACGACCTCGTATATATATATTTTTGCTTTATAGATCCATGTACATTATGTTCTCCGTATTTGTTTTGATTTCAGTGGGAAACTTCTAAATACTTAGTTCCACCACTTTATAGCGAACGGAGTAATATGGTTAGAGAGGTTCAAGTCAAATATAAACAAAATTCTTTGAAGTGCAACAGCACCACCAAAAAACAGAAACAACAAATTTTCACTTTTACTACCCACATTTGAACACCTCGACCAGCTTTTTTTCTTCTTGCCACCGCCATCTACTTTCCCTGTTCCCCGAAGTAAGTGACCTAATCCCGATTCCTAACCGCATCTGCAGTTTGCCAAGCTTTATGCAGGCCACCCACTCATAAATCCAAAGCACCGCCTACGTTTTCAACAATATATAGCCTCTGTTCCCATCGAGTGGGCCATCGCTTGTGAATTATCAAGCGTCGAATGGCAGCTGTTGAGGACGTTCTCGTGAGATTTCGTTTTTTTTTTTGTCTGATTTCGTAAAGAATGACTTCATAGTCGTCTACACATTGAAATTGTCTGACTCGTCGAAGGACATTTGCGTCATATTCGATCATACCCAGCGCTTCTGCTTCAAATGGCTTTGAGTGTGCCGGCTGTCGTAAAAATCACTTTTCAGCCTTATGAACCGAAAAGCTGGCTCGGACAATCGACGCTTTCCTGCTCACCAAGCTACAAATATCTGAGCTCGACACGCAGGTCTCCTGCGCATACAGCATGACTGAAGAAAGGTAAAAGGAGACAGATTGTCTCCTTTTGCCTCTCTTCGTGGGCATTTCTTGAAATGTCCAAATAAAAACGAAATCTAAAAAAAAAAAAGATATCCATGATTGGTCCACCTAAGTGAGAAAACTTTGTAGAGTGCCTTAACAGTTATCTCTCATGTAGACCGGCACATGCACCCGACTGACACGTGGTGTTACCATTCCTGAGCTTGCGCAGATGAGTTTTGTGTCTTCTTTCTTTTTTCTCCTCAGTGCTCCCTTCAGTTGATAGTCGGCGTTCGTGTTGCCCACTTCTCTACTCTTGTGTCCTGTCTGCACGCCTCACCTCTTTTTTGCATAATAACCACACGACACACTCAGGCAGCCAAGAAAACCTTGTCTTTCTTCGATTCCAACCGCTTTTGACTCGCCTTTTATTTCTCTATAACGCAATGCGTGCGTTGCGAACTGCGCCAGATCCTTCCAGCGTTTCCTAGCGCTGATGAACGCATGACGCACCAGTTTCCAACTCGTTAGGTTGCAGGTTCGGTTCTCAGCTCGACTAGCCATGCAAAATTTAGTGTAAACCTGATGACTATGGACGACCTTTGTTTGATAAGAGTTTGCTTCATACAGCGAAGGCTCAGAAGTAACCGGATCTATTTCCTCTGAGTCACTTTGTTTTAAAAGGCGGGGCACGTCCGTGCTCGATCAAGTATGGTTCACGGCCGTTTGTTGGGACTGCTGCCACTTACACCTGCCGAATATAATCTAACCTTATAGGTGATGAAGCAATTGAAGGCACATAGCTTAGAGGAAAAATAATTAGTAGTTTCGCCCGAAAGGCGAATCGATAGTCGTACCATAACATTAGATAACTACACTAAGTATGTTCGTAGCTTTAGTGACCCTGTAAAGTGCAGTAAACTTGCGCTTACTAATTCAATTAACAAGCTCGATGTCACGCGGGCACAGGGAAACATGAACAAATCTCAATTGATAAACAGGAATGCTAGCTGTCAATACGCTGGCGGCATGAAGAGCGCAAACAGATGGAGCAAGCGTTACGCGCTAGCTCTCACTTCAGCGCACCGGCGAAAGTTGATTACGTGACCTCCTACACTACGGCATACAGGAAGATACCGCAGGTAGCAGCCATCACGGCTCACCCGCGTTTCGCAGGTGGACGAGCCGAGACCCTCCGCAGATCACCTCCAAGATCGGGCGCGTAGGCCGCGTAGTCGTTCAGCTGTGTGGACAGCCATGCGCAGCCACGGCTGCGCTTTGGAAGGAGATGCTGGCACGCGCTCACCTCCTCTCACCTCACCCCCCCCCCCTGCTATTGCGAACACCTAATCATGTGACCTTCAACGTGGAGGCGCTGAAAGAACAAGCACATTTAGCCACCATACCTCTTTTTTTATTGACTGTTTTGTACTACTGTATCGAACAACAAATGATATTTGAGAAAACGAGATAAATTAGTAAGTTTTCAGCAACAAGTGTCAGCCTTACAGGGCTGACTATGTTAGAATTCTTTGAGCGCGGTCAATAGTTCCACCCTTGACAGCCACGCAGGTACACAATCTTGCGCTTTCTAAATTTCTACAAATCTCGACATGCATTCTCGAAAAAGCATTCGTGCAGGCCGAGCATCCAGATCGCAGTGATATCCCACCATAGACAGTGAAGGCCAACTAGCATTAAAGGGCAAACGGCAGTTCATCATCGTTTTCTATAGATAAATACCTAATACCCTGTGGATCTAAAGGAAAGTCTTTTGTAATAATAAAGGAAAGTCTTTCTTGTAATATTCCAGCGGGACACCTAAGTATTTAACTGGTGTCGTCAGACGCTTGACGTTGACGAAAGTGACCGGGGTGGAAGGCCATTCTCCGTGCCAGAAGCCACCATACCTCTCGATGGATATTCGCACGCTTTTCTCGCACTCACACCCCAAGACTCGCGGGGAGCGACAGGGTGTTGTCGCACTTGCACTTCATACTTATTACGGGGGCAACAAAAGAAGTTCGCCTGGGGTGCTATAACGGAGAGCTGTTCCAATTTGAATCTATTACATTTCTAACACTAGCCCTTTACGATTGCTAGAACAATTTCGCCCCACCCTCACTTCGCCTGTCTGTCATGCAACGTCACGAAAACTGCGAAAACGCTTGACCTCATATGACGTATATATACTGAATATTCATGATTAGGCCGAGTATAAGATATACAGACATTCTGAGAATTGCCTACTAACGCGTAAGCGTTCTTTGGTTCGGCATTTACTTAGCGTTTGCTTTTGTTTCCCAAATTTCAGTTGGCCCACCCATATATCAAGTTGGCCCGCTCCACCATTTAAGCTGGCCTAACCTCAAATTAAAGTAGGCCCACCCTGAAATTTCATTTGAGCCACCCCTATCATAGGCTACCCCATGCATTTTCTACGTATCCCTATAGGTAAGGTGTCACGCTTTTATCGTTACGGATACGATTTTGCTAATAAAAATGCCGGATTGCTCGTCAAAGAATGCTTACGCATTAGAACATTTTGTTTTTCGAGTCTATGCCTTTTTCGCATAAGCCCACGACTTTTGGACTGCGCTCACCACGTTTGCCATTCACGTGACTTCCCAAAACCGCGAAACACACCATATCGAAGGGACGTGTACGCAGTGAAGATGCATTAATATGCCTCACAAAACACGAAATTTTTTTATGAATAAGCGCAGAATATTTTGGCTGGGAATAAAGGATGCCTGACTGCCGATCGCTCTGGAAGTGGCTGTTCGGAGCTTCCAGCAAGAACGAATTTCTTTGTGTATAATAACAGTTTGACGTGTCACTATAATGCTGTCGAACCCTTTCGGTGCCTATACGACATCGCTCTGCACATTCTTTTTCGCTGAAGATTCGTTTGAGCAACATTTTTAACCTTCCGTTGCACGCCGCCGCGATTTCTGACCAACCGCCGCAATCGATAAGCAAGGGGAAGCGGCCCAATCACAGACACACGCACCGCCTTCCTCATCCGAATATCTACTTTCACTAGGCCAGCTCGGACCCATCGAAACGCTCTACACTTCTGCACGATCCTCGCCTTTTGTTAACCAATAGAAAAGAAAAGCCTGTCAAGGTAGGCAATGCTGTTTGATTTCAAACCACAAAAAGCTGACTTCCTAAAACCAAGAGATGCGTTTGATCGGGCTGTTCAAACAACGTTGCGGGTCGCCACACGATGCTTGCGTCAGCGGTGACGTGTGTCATCAGGTAGTTGTAATTTTATGCTTTACGGCGGCCCCTGGAGTGTCCCTGTAATTGCTATCGCAGTAAAACTTTAGGAGGTCCAGCAGCTAGGACATAAAACACAAAGAGCGCGTTGACGCACCAAATGATAAAGGACGAAAGAAAAAAGTTGCAGTTTTGGCTATAATACGAAATAAGTCTCATGCGGCTTCGTCTAGAGTTAACATTCGCAGATGCCCGCAAGCATTGTCCTCTGCAGAAGAAAACTTCAATGTGATGCTTCTATAGTACAGGTCCTCTTGGCTTGTGTAGATGACGCTCTTCGGTGATGGAGATGCATACAGACGTGACTATCGATTCCTACCTCCCCTTTCCTATTCTACTTTTCGCTTCCTACTGCTGGCTTCGTGTATATTAGCTTACTTCGCTGCTGGCTTCTGCATAAGCTGCAGGCGTTGGATCAGGGAATCATGTTACCAAGTATTCTTTATTGCACCACAGGCGGCTGGCTCAGAAGTGGTACCTTCGACGGGCAATCTGTGAATTCAGAGTTTGAATCTTCTCGGGGCACTGGAGCTTTATTTCTTTATAAAATTCTTGCTATCCAGTCGGGGATTCCAGTGACGGATGCCGCCGGCACCGGTGGACACCAAAACAACCAGGGAAGTGAGCGCATAACAGCTATCGTTGTGAAACAAAGTCGCATGAAAACCCTATGCATAGGAGCAGGTCTGTTAAGAGAAGGTATCTGGTTGTAAGCTACTGACAGAGTGTGGATTGGCTTAAAACGCAAGGGAATAAGGAGGGCGGAACAGCGAGCGGCATTAGCAAGGCCGCCATCAGTGGCGCACCGACGGACGCGCCACTGGTGGAGGCCTTGCTAAGTGTACTCGGGGATGGAGGTAGCTGTGTAACGAGGTTTCGGCGGTGTTGCTCGTGCGCCTCTATTTGATTCACGTTTCGGGAGTGAAATAAGAAACACCCGTCGCTTGTGTGTGGTAACCATAGCTTCAAGGGACGTCAAATTAAGAACTATTGTGTACTGGGGTATTCAAATACTTACAAAAAAAATCGCAGTATTGCCCGAAGGGCGAAGCCTCGATGACGACAGCAAATTAGTACACAGCTATACGGAGTAAGGATAGTAGTTTTATCGGCCGTATAAACTTGTTAAAATTGCATGGAAAATTGCGCAAGCATGGTGTAGCGCGTGCACGAGCAGAAATTAACAAATCTCACTCGAAGACGGCGCATGCTCGCTGGCAAAACGCTAGAGTGAGAAAGCACAGCAGCAGCAGCAGTGAACGAATCGACCTTCGCACTGCCTCTTTTTTCAACTCCCATTAAGCAGCGAGTGCACAGCGCACACAAAGCTATCAGCGCTTGGTGAACTCTGTCTCCACCGCAGATCACTTTCAATGTAAGGCCTGCGCGGCCGCACCATGCGCCGATGCTGCCAGAGTAGAACCCCGTGCCACCGTCCCCTTCTCTCGCTTCCTTGCGCGCGACGGAAGACGGTGCGCTTGCTCCGCGCTTTTCTCTCTTGCGCGCGTGAGATTGAGCCATTATCGTCGGCTCTCCCTCGGATCCTTCACTTGCACATACAGCATACGGCGCGCGGCGACGATGGTATCGCCATTGCACTTTATACAGAACATCATGGCGACAGCAACGGCCACGCTGCCGACGACGGCAGAAAGGCACCGGAAGTGCCCATTTAAAACAAAACTCGCCGCTGACACGTTGCTACTTATTCCCGCGAGGTCTCATCATGGATCACCGCCGGTCTGCGGGAAACATGGGCCTCTTGTTCATATTCTGCGTTAATACGTTGCTTCTTGCTCTCACACTTTCCTTCTGTCCTCTCGATATTTGTTTTACTCGATTATGAGCGCACGGGTAAACGTCGAAGTTGATTACGGCCTTCGGCTTTTCTGCAGTGCAGAATGCGGGTTAAAGGCACTTCGCTTAAATTTTGAGTGCCGCTTGCCGCTTCTACCGTTTGTCGCTTCTTTGCGGTGTTGCTCTAGCTAGGGTGCACGAGTACATCAGTACATTGAATTGTGTGCTTAATCTTCCGAGGCAAACACTGATTTTGTTGATTTTATGCGGCCAGTTTAATTGTTGCACCGACTGTCACACATACAGTTCATGTTTTTAAATCTATTTTATGCTTGGCTTCGCGTATGTTGAACTGTTGCTAGTTGCATCATGCAAAGGTGTTGTTTAATTTTTTAAGTAGAAGGTTTGAGCCCCACCTTGTTTATAAAGAGGTTATAAAGATATTGTTAGAAATTGTTAGATATTGTCTTTGCTTGGAAGATGTGTTATAAGAGGGGTAGCTGCGGGTGAGGTTTGTTTTTAGCTGCTGCATATGGTATTACTGTTTAATTTTCGCTGAAAAGTTTGTGTAATACTTGAGAAGTCATTAGAGTTTGCTGCTGCCTGAGCAGACTTACCATGTGCAGTGCTTTGTTTGTTTGAAATTAAGTAGCTTTTGCATGTGCATATTGTATTAATTTTAATTACTTGTGAATATATTTTGCGGCGTAGGAGTGCAATGCCTACGCAGCAAAGGACTAAACCCTGCCTTGCCGCCAACGCCCACCTAGCTCGGCTGGTGCTGCTCTGCCTTTGAATATATCGTGTGGTTTCTGTCTTCCTTAACATTCGCAAAAAAAACAAAAAAACTCATAAGTTGGAAAGACAAGATGGTAAGAAGTTGCTTTGTATGTTTCCAGCCAGATAACTAATGAAATTCCGCATTGCAAAAACTGCAGCCGAGAGGACAGTTCACCGACGTACGTATAATATAGCGGAATTCCATCGTTGGTGAAGTGCTTACTCGAGCTTTTATTCATTTTTGCTTTTGGTGACTTCGTTGACGAGGGAACGCCTTTCCATAAGCAATTTCACAAATGCTCTTCTTGAGACGACCTCGACGTCACTTATTCGGTGATGTCACGTGTATTCAGCGGTGACGAGGTCTCTATAATGAAGGTCGGCATCACGTTGTGCGGAGTCAATTGAGACATAAGTCTGCACTAACGACACGTGCCTATTTTTCAGATACAGAAACAGCATTGTGGCGAGGGTCGAATAAAAGAAATAACGATTGAGACGTCGCCTTAGTCAACGAAACAAAGCGACAACTTAACACGAACTGCACTTCGTGACTGGGATTCGTTACGCTAGTCTACAGGATGCACCTTGTTCGTATGCGGATAAGGTTGTTCTAAACTCCGGTAATATCATGTGCATCTCCGCTCTCATAGACGCCCTCGCCTATCCAGTAGCTGTCAACTAGCAGTAGTTATCTGGCACCCGAAGAAAGCGGAATCCGAGCCGCGAACTTCAGCCATCCTTGCTGGGAAGGGTTGTCGCCTGCTACTGCGACCCAAGCGTACTTGCGAAAGCATCCGCTAGGTGGCCATAAGTGGCGCCTCTATATAGGGTGTCTCGATGGCCTCCTCCCCCGCCGCTCCTTGCACGGAGCAGCGGGGAGGAGGACATCGAAGCATCCTACCTCAATAGGCGGCACACTACGCCTACATATTTATAGCACACCCGAGTGGAGGCTAAGACAACTTTACACATTAAAATTATTGCATTGAAAATTCCCAAATACGCCTTAATTTATCAGGAAAGAAATCGGGCTCACTTCATCTCTACTAACTCTCGAAGAATGAAATAAGAACCTTAGACAAAAACGCCGTTTGGTAACTGCTACAAACACCGCTCAGTGCAATGGGGCACGTCTTTGTTGTAAGCGTTTCGGTCAGCTTAGAGAGGAAAAAATATATGCCAGTATAGCAGTTAGGAGAGATAATGTAACAGTTCGTTAACAAAACATTTCGAAGTGGTTGCAAGGAAAACAAACTTTTGTTCTCTTCTAGGTTCGGCTTGGTCGTCTGTAGGGAACGCCTATTGTCAAAAAGACAAAGTGCCGATGCACTTGCCGGGGGGCCACACAGATTCTGTTTTGGAGCTGCTACTATAAATCTTTTCTTCTTTCTTCGTGAGATCACAACACTTGTAACCCTTTTTCTTATCTTAACGTTCCTAGAGAGAAGATTGAATTTTAGACTTTGCTGGTTGTGCTATAAGAAGGGCAGTGTCCCAGCGTCTCGTTCTTTGACACGACTCTTTCATTACGCACTATAGTAATTTCGACACTACCCCTTCATAAGACACTATAGTAGTCCTTTATTTTTCCTTTCGTCTAGGACATTAACCGGCCCAAATTGGCTCATATGAGTCTCGACACTGGGCTAATCTCCGATGTTACTTTTTGTCTCGCATGCACCCACGTGAAATAAGTGCAGTGCTTGGTAAGTAGTATGTTCCGGTCGCTAAGGTTACGCCAGTGTCTGGCCAGCTGTGGGCTTCGCAATGTTACGGTAATGTTCTGGCAGCTGGTCTCTCTGGCTGCACTTTGCGTGCTGCGAGTATCTCACGTGTTGTGAAAGGCCGGCCTCTATTCTACTCACCTTAACCTTCGAGCAGTCATAACTAAGTTAACGACGCAACAGCCCCGCGGTAATACCGATTGCTGCACTTGCTCTTCCTATTTCTCGCGTGGTAGTTCGCGCGTTTGCAGCTACATGATTTTATCCTCCATTCTCTGCTTCGTAAGCCACGTGTTGCGTAACACTGTCTAGGAGCTTTCTCCTTTCTTTCTTTCTTTTCTTTTTGTGAGCGTTGTGTTCTTTCTTAACCTTACTTTAGGAACATTTGCCGCATACGGGTGGCCAGCGCAAGTTCTTTGACAAGCTGTAGGAACAAAAAACTTTTTTTTTCGTTACTTGGCAGATATATGTGGAAAACTAGTAAACTATCTCAGTTTGAAGTTCTAGCACCTGTGCTGTGGTGTTGAACTATAGACCACGTTATCTTTCCTTTCTTTAAAAAATTATTCTGCTCTACAAGAATGTTTTCATGCAGTATAACAACTCGCCCGAGGGTGTACCTTATTATGAACAAAACTGCATGGAAACTTAACTTTTTCGTTGAATCCGCGCCCCTCAAACTTTCGACATCGGATGTACAACAGAATAAATGTCTCGAGATAACAAAAAGCCGCGGCGTTATAGCTCTGCAAATTATTATAAAATGCATCGTGCAGAGAAACAAAGTCGAATAAGCAAAGAGAATGAAATGCGGCAAAATTCTAAGGCTGCAAGAACTATGTTCTGTTAAAATGTTGTCAAATGGGAGTCATGGGGTCAAGATGGTAGAAAAAAAATTGGACATGTGCAAAAGTGAACTTCGGACCCAACATGTGAAACGCATATGCATATCGGGAATATTTTGTTGGCGTTGTTATAGGCAGCGTCAATTTTTTTTTATGCACGTGGATTTAACGCAGAAGTTCTAGTTTAGTAAGCGACCCTTTCGGATATCGCCACAGACAAGCACGCTGCCTGGTAACGGATGACCGTCGCGGCTCCGCTTATTGTGGTTGACGATACGTGAAAGAAGCTTCGCGAGTACGCCGCTTCTACTGCCGAGGTTCAGCTTAATATATTTTTCAGTATAAATTGTGCACATAATATTTAGATCGACTCTACCCGTGCATGTCGACTGTAACAAGCGCGAGCAAAAGAAGAACTGTCACGGGTTTCTCCCTGTATTTTCTTTTCGTAATGCGCAAATAATGAGATTCGCCTGCACAAGTAGGTAGGCTTTTCTTCGTTATTCCTGAATTAAGACATCAGCAGTGCAAAGTGCTGCATCAGTGCGCCGGCATCAATGGCCGCGACAGGGCCGCTGCAGCTTCGGCGAAAGATAGATAAGCGCCGCGCGTTCCCCGAATAAACGGCATTTTTTCGCTGGCTGCGCGCGTTTTCGTGTCTTGCTATATCGCAAAGTACGTTGAATAGTCATCCCACCTCCAATGACCAACTCGAAATAACTATCCCCCCCCCAAAAAAAAAAAAACAAAATACTGCGAAAGTTTCGTAACGTGTTGCTCCAAATACTAGCTGATGCACTTTCGTCAGTCAAGTTTTGCTTTTGACGTCTGTTCAGCGCTGAGCATTTTCGTCTTCTGGCGACGTATTTCACGAGTCGTCCGGTCTGGTCAGCGCTGAGCACATTGTCAACAAAACTCTGGTAAGGAACAGTCAATAACCCGTCTGAGCATTTCGTAATATAAGGGCTTATCGAAAGAAAAAATAAAGTCTGCATGCTGACTGCTTTCCGGTTACGAACTGCGCGCGTTTTCAAATCACTGCTTTAAATAAGGCTCTTTATGGAGAAATTATGCTTTCGGCCTATAGACTATAAGCGCGATAAGCCGACGTGGAATGTCCTCATCAACGTGCTCTGCTATAATCGACCAGCGCTGTATCGAGGAGCAATTGCGAATGCTTAAAACCGTATAAGTTTCGCCTGCAGAGAATTAGTCGTCTGAATTATAATTTACAAAGCACACACACACACACGCAAGAAGTATAAGGTGACAGATATGAAAAGCCAAGAAAGAAATTGGTGCGGGACATGAATGCGCGTCAGCGGCGCCGAAACACAGTGATTCAAGACTCTTTCCATCGCAGGTTTCTCTTGCATTGCACGAACTGAAAAGCATCGCTCGTAGCCTTCAGAATGTTTGGAAAGAATATGAAAGTGTGATGCATTTCTTAATGCTTCTGACCAGACACGTGTTTCTCTCAAACCAACGGCTACAGTGATGTATGTGCAACTATGCTGGACAAATGTTTTTACAAAATTGTTGTCCCACGACACTCTGCATCCGCTGATGTCTTCTGGTGTCTTCAAGCACCACCGCATATGATTAGACGCGTCAGTGACAAGTGCGTTTGTAATTTCAGTGTACAAAAAAAAAAAAAAGAAGTCACTGCCTACCGCGACGCCCAGCTGAGGGCCTTTTGTCAACGTTATTGTTGTGATTGCCACATATGCTGTCGTGGCGCGTACCACTTCCATTTCACCGAAGGGTGTTCAGGAAAACCTGGCGCTCCATGCCGAAAACAAATGATGTTGTGGTTTCGACGTGAAAACGCAGGCAACTGAGGACAGCGGCCGAGTCGAAGCCAACCGCATTCCTCAGCCCCTCTCCTTAGTTGCCTGATTGATGGTGCCGGACATCAAGCTGCTTCCCCAGATTGACCCGAATAAAGGTTTCCGTTCTTTCTTCCTGTGTCCTGAACATTTGTATCGAAAAGAGAAAAGGCAAGATAAAAACACGATCGTGCGATTTTCAGCCAACCAATAGGATGTGGCGGAGTGATCGTCGTTGCGCTCGATGGCGAGAGCACATGTCAACCGCTTTAATGCGCCGAGGAGCAACAGTGGTTTTTCCGACCCCAATCGGACCTGCTTCTTTCTCTTGCATTGAAAGCATTCTTTGTGTGCATGTCATGTGCTCTTTCTAGGTAAACGGACAAAAGCGTATGTTTATGAAACGCATGGTGAAAGATGCGTAAATGCTCATTATGAAACGTGTTTAGAGTAGTTTCTGTAGCAAGAATGGCCATAGCAATTTCTTTGCAGAATCCCACAGAAGTACTTTGCCTTAGTGTACAGTACTGCCACAGTTCAGCTGTTCAAAGCAGTCGCTTGATCGAATTACTGCCACAGTTGCGAGCAAGGGGTGTAATTTGCCCGTTGAGGTTGTCAAGGTATATACTCCTTCGAGCTGATAGCGTAGGCTATGCATTGCATCTTAGATTACATTCCAGATAGATTAGCATTGGCCCAAACGTTTTCATGGTTGACACCCATCTGAGACCCACAGTTCTGATAGCATTGCCTAAATCGCTGAGCAGCGCGGATCATGAGATGCGGCTCTGAAAACGCATCATTTTCATGACTGTATTTTCTCACGGTATGCTGCCTTTCCTTATCGTTATGTCTGCTAACGCTAGTTCTCCCCCCCTTCCCCATCGCAGACTAATAGGTTGGTGTAGTTCCCTCACATCAGCCAGAACACCTGGCTTATGCAAACGAATGGTGCGCTCTAGCTTGGTCCCTGTCGTCCATGTGCTTTATTTTTAATAACTGACCGTCTTTCTGTCACCCACTCTGGAATATATATATATATATATATATATATATATATATATATATATATATATATATATATATGTATGTATATATGGCTGGGTTTCTTGGCGCCCATTCAGGAAAACTTCTCACCCTAGGATTTTTGTAAGAAAAAATTTCAGCCAATCCTCATGCTAGACATATAATTAGCGAGGCGGCCAGCCAATGGCAGTAAGCACTTACGAACGAAAAGCTTCCTGAATTCGGCCCCTCAATTGGGCCTGAGAACTTTAAAACAATATAGCCTGAAAATAGATATAAACGATTAGTATTAATTTACTATCATTTTTGGATTGCAAAATTCTATTTACGTATCCTTCTCTTTTTATCTGCGGCCACCCGATTTATGGCCGATTCCCCGTAGTGCGTTGAGCCATATCTGTAGGCGTCAAACCAAACGAAACCAAACCAAACCAAACCAAACCAAACCAAACCAAACCAAACCAAAGCAAACCAAAGCGAAGATTACAAAGATTGCCTTTCCGCCATATTGGCTGTGTTGTGGTTCGCTGTAGAGAGCTTGTATTTTCATTTACATCTCTACACGCGGCATTTTAGTGGAGGTGCTGGGCTTTTTTTCTTTCTTCTTTTTTTGCAGCCGTGTCTCCGCCATGCGACGTTGATTTTTCGAAGGTGCTGTGGTTCATTCTTGTTTGAAGTGTTCGCACGAGACGTCTCCTGCAAAGCCTGCTGCACTTTCACTATAGTTAAGTTGTTGGTTAAGTTGTGGTGTCACCTTAGCACTTGGTGTCGCTACAAAATATGCACTCGCCAAGTATAAAAGAAAAATAAAAGATTACGTTTCAGGCCCCGCACGGTTCTTTATTTTTCTCTTATACTTGGGAACTGCATGTTTTTTGGGGCCAGTATCTATCCTCGCCATACTAGTTTTCGTCGACTGCACCTTAGCACCTATGGTTTCAGAGTGGAAACAAAGATCACCATAAGCAACAGCGTGTTACGAAGCCTTACTAAGCGAACCGGCATCCTGATAACATACTGAACATAAGTATTTTGCCCCGCAGCAAATATTCTGACTGCGGACGTGCGAGCATGTACGCAAGCATATACGGCATATTCCTATAGCACCCATCGTCGGGGATATTGAGAAGCAGCAAAAGGCCATTCAGACGATTGGGACATTCGAGAGGGAAGGACGAGTATCGAATCACAGAAGAGGACCTCGCTTTCATGGCACGCTGGCTGCTTAGGTATCCGCCTTAGCTTGCTGCACCTTAGCTTTCCGGAACAGCCAGCATCACGCGCGATGCTATGGCAGAGCTTTTACGCCAGTAAGTGTCGACCGTGCTAGTTGCCGCGACGATTCGGACGACAAGGAAAAGCGGCATCTTTCTGTTAACTGCGCTGTACTATTATACAAAGACAAAGAGAGAGAGAGAGAGAGAGGGGAGACTGACACACGTGCGCACGTGTGTGTCAGTCTTGCTATTCTTTTTTGTCCTTTATATCACGGCACAGCGCATTACAAAGAACAATGTCATACGAACTAGCCCCAGTCGAAGCTTTATTGACAAGTGGTAGGAAAATAGAAGAAAATACAGTGTACGTTTACGTCAGGGGCGCACGGGTCTTACAATGAATTAAGGAGGTAAGCAGCTCTTCCAGATCGTTGGGATGTCTTCGGTCGAGAGAGCAAACCCAGGGAGAAGTGCCGTTCTCGGTCCGCCATCCTGGAATCCCGAAAGCCTCGCAACGAGCTGAGCCCGAACGGCAGTAATTTAATCGCTAACCGTCCAGCTGCGTCGCGCCGTCGACCCAATTTTGACGCGAGAACTACGATATATTTGAAGTAATTGGTCGCTAAAGGCTTTTTACGTCGTTCTTTTGAGTACCCAAAAGTGTAACGGCGTTACCAAAGGACTACCACATGTTTCTAGTCGGCAGTTATGCCTCTCAAGCGGCAGACACAAGTCCGGTGTCGATGAGGTTGCGCGCAAAGATAGCATGGTAGCGCTTTCACTTTGTTACCAAGCATTGCAGTACATCACGCCATCCCAGTTAGGTAGTTAAGTTAGCGCCTGGGCGTGACTATATAGTATTTCTCATCATTCAGTGCGGGCGGATTTAACATTGCTGGAGTTAGAGCAATATTCCTACATGAACAGCCCTTTCTATTGCTTTAGGGAGTGCCTTCGTAGGTTACGACTTGCGTCAAATTATATATTCTCCGTTGAAGACGTAGTGGTCAGTCCCGACGCACCAAGAAAACCTATAATTCTACAGAGCATAAGACTTCAGACGCGATGCTTGTAGACTAGCCGTAGGCGTGCAATTAAAGCGCGCATTATTTTATGTTAGTCGCTATTACACAACGCACAGCAGGTCACAAAACGTTGACATCCCGCGCTTTGTCCTTTACTTGCCGTTTAATTGCGCAGCCGCTGAATAAAAAACATACCTGTACGCAACCTTATCTTCTAAATTGCACGCACTACTCTTTCTGAGCTTTATATTTTCTCTAACCAAGTCAGTTGACGGGGACGATACTGGTGGAAAGGGTGATGCCTGTAGCTACTGTTGCTTATAGCCCTTCACTATACGGCGATAAATGCGATGACCCGAGGAGAGTGCAACTGCTCCTTAATTATTGTTGTGTTTTAATGGCCTCCGAGAAAGTCTACTGCTTCACCTTGCGTAGAAGTGAGAAAGATGGAAGAGATTGGTTTAGCCATGTCTGGAGGTGAATCGGTGAAACGTGCATTCTGTAAGGCATTGAGTGATATATCGTTTATTTCTAAATAGACTTCTATAGAAAACGCGGGAAGCCTTTCAGACTGGTAGTACATTTCTACAAAGGGCGCGACTTGACGCCACGCTGGCGCACTTCTTCTTTTTCACAAAGAGTAGCCCAATGAAACCTGTACTGACCAACCGACCTTCTGTCTGAATGACTGGCTAACTGACTGATAGCAGTGCGTGATGGTGATACCGCTTAAGTTTCTTTAGCAAGCAACCAAAGGTCACAGCCAGCAAGTAAATCCTCGTCTTCATATTTTAGCCGAAATACGCCATGACCAGCCACCGCGGTGGATTAGATATTTTAGACAAATATAGAAATTGCCGCTAGTTTGGATTTTAGAATGGCATTTTCAGTCCAAGTACAATTTCTTCAAAAACATGTCAATGTTTATGGTAATTATTATTGCTATTATTATTTGTTTGGGAAACATATGCACGCCTCACAGGAAAAAGAAAGCGAGGAGCAGGCTGGCAACTACCACCGGAAGGGGGCAGAGCGGTTGCCTACTCTTCAGAAAGGAGGAGGCAGAGACGGAGAAATGGAAGGTAGGAAGAAGGCAAAGGAAGAGGAAATAAAGAGCAAGATTGGGGGGGGGGGGGGGCAACTCTCAAAGAATAAAATAGAACACACACACACAGTACAGGTTACGCAGTGTAGGGCCAGTCACTGTAGGTCACGTTCCTAAAAGAATGTTAATATAGAAGAAATAGCAATAGCCATCGTGGCCTTCTGATTCGGGTGTATCATGATACATGGATGGATGGATACAACTTTCATGTACGTCCGGCAAGGTTTAACGCGACCCGGGCTCAGGTCTCCCACGGGGGAACGTCAAGGCCCTGCCTCAACGCCGCCTCACGGGCTTGCTGGACTGCCGACGTCTGGATTCCGAGGTCTGAGCTGCGCAGAGCGGCGGCCCACCTCGACGACAGGGCCTCCAGAGTAACTGCCATCCCTCCTATAACTACATTGCACTTTCACAACATGTGTTTGAGTGTTGCTGGTCCTTCCTGGCACAATTTTCACGTGTCGTCCTGATGCTTATCTGGGAAGATACGTTTCAGACAGATTGGATTAAAGAAGGGGTTCGTCTGGAGTTGTCTCCAGGCGACGGCGTGCCTCCTGTTCAATTTGGGACTCGGCGGTGGGTACATCCTTCTGGAGTTTAGATATGCACTGGTTCTGGTCGTTGTATCTGGTGAGCATGTCCCGTTCTGCGCGAGGAGTGTTCGCTATCGTGCGAGAGGCGTTGTCCTGTTCGACGCGGCGGGTCTTGTCTCGCGCCGTCCGGTGCGTCGTCTCGTTTAGGTTCGGGAGCGCGTCGCCTTCCGTGGTGACGTGCGCGGGGAACCATATGATCCTCGAGCTCGTGGTTTTGGATCTGCCCACTCTGGCCGGAATTAACAGGGCTTCCTTGGCAATTCTACCATTGGCGTAATTCTTTAGTGCCGTTTGCGAGTCGCTTAGTACGACTTCGCATTCCTGTTCTGTGAGGGCCAGCGCGATCGCTACTTCCTCCGTTATCTCCGAGTGTTTGGCGTGTACACAGCATGTGGTTCTGATTTTGGAGTTTGTGTCTATGACTACGGCGGTGTATTTTTCGCCGTTCGGATATTCGGCTGCGTCGACAAAGCGCGCGTTTTTATCATGATACATTTCCAATATTTTTGGAACAAAGGAAGTATAGGAACGGTACTGAGTGCTAACGTGCATCCTTCATTTGCTAAGGTATTCTCCATCAACTTTTATCTCCAATTCCTCCCACTCCAGGTCTCTGAATACCTCCTGTAAACACGCTGTGAATAACATTGGTGAGATTGTATCTCCCTGTCTGACGACTTTCTTTATTGGGGGGATTTTGTTGCTTTCATTATGGAGGAATACGGTGGCTGTGCAGCCGCTATAGACGTCTTTCAGTATTTTTACATACGGCTCGTCTACACCCTGATTCCGCAATGCCTCCATGACTGCTGAGGTTTCGACAGAATCAAACGCTTTCTCGTAATCAATGAAAGATATATATAAAGGTTTGTTATATTCCGCACATTTTTCTGTCACCTGATTGATAGTGTGAATATGGTCTATTGTTGTGTAGCCTTTACGGAATCCTGCCTGGTCCTTTGGTTGATAGAAGTCTAAGGTGTTTCTGATTCTGTTTGCGATTACCTTAGTCAATACTTTGAAGGAAACGGACAGTAAGCTGATCGGTCTATAATTTTTCAAGTCTTTGGCGTCCCCTTTCTTATGGATCAGTATTATGTTAGCGTTCTTCCAAAATTCCGGTACGCTCGAGGTCATGAGGCATTGTGTATATAGGGTGGCCAGTCTTTCTAGAACAATGTTCCCACTATCCTTCAACAAATCTGCTGTTACCTGATCCTCCCCAGCTGCCTTCCCCCTTTGCATAGCTCCCAACGCGTTCTTTACTTCTTCCGGCGTTACTTGTGGGATTTCAAATTCTTCTAGACTATTCTCTCTCACATTATTGTCGTGGGTGCTACTGGTACTGTATTAATCTCTATAGAACTGCTCAGCTACTTGAACTATCTCATCCATACTAGTAACGATATTGCCGGCTTTGTCTCTTAACGCATACATCTAATTCTTGCCTATTCCTAGTGTCTTCTTCACTGCTTTTAGGCTTGCTCCGTTCCTGAGAGCATGTTCAATTCTATCCATATTATACTTCCTTATGTCAGCTGTCTTGCGCTTGTTGATTAACTTCGAAAGTTCTGCCAGTTCTATTCTAGCTGTAGGGTTAGAGGCTTTCATACATTGGCGTTTCTTGATCAGATCTTTCGTCTCCTGCGATAGCTTACTGGTATCCTTGTCTAACGGAGTTACCGCCGACTTCTATTGCATACTCCTTAATGATGCCCATAAGATTGTCGTTCATTGCTTCAACACTAAGGTCCTCTTCCTGAGTTAAAGCCGAATACCTGTTCTGTAGCCTGATCCGGAGTTCCTCTAGTTTCCCTCTTACCGTCAACTCATTGATTGGCTTCTTGTGTACCAGTTTCTTCCGTTCCCTCCTCAGGTCGAGGCTAATTCGAGTTCTTACCATCCTATGGTCACTGCAGCGCACCTTGGCGAGCACGTCCACATCTTGTATGATGTCAGGGTTAGCGCAGAGTATGAAGTCTATTTCATTTCTAGTCTCGCCATTTGGGCTCATCCACGTCTACTTTCGGCTAACCCGCTTGCGGAAGAAAGTATTCATTGTCCGCATATTATTCTCTTCTGCAAATTCTACTAGTAACTATCCCCTGCTATTCGTGGAGCCTATGCCATATTCTCCCACTGACTTGTCTCCAGCCTGCTTCTTGCCTACCTTGGCATTGAAGTCACCCATCTGTATACTGTATTTTGTTTTGACTTTACCCATCGCCGATTCCACGTCTTCATAAAAACTTTCGACTTCCTGTTCACCATGACTGGATGTAGGGGCGTGGACCTGTACTACCTTCAATTTGTACCTCTTATTAAATTTCACAAGACCTGCCACCCTTCCGTAATGCTATAGAATTCTTGTATGTTACTAGATATATCCTTATTAATCAGGAATCCGACTCCTAGTTCTCGTCTCTCCGCTAAGCCCGGGTAGCACAGTACGTGCCCGCTTTTTAGCACTGTATATGCTTCTTTTGTCCTCATAACCTCACTGAGCCCTATTATATCCCATTTACTACCCTCTAATTCCTCCAATAACACTGCCAGACTCGCCTCACTAGATAACGTTCTAACGTTAAACGTTGCCAGGTTCAGATTCCAGTGGCGGCCTGTCCGGAGCCAGGGATTCTTAGCACCCTCTGCTGCGTCACAGATCTGACCGCCGCCGTGGTCAGTTGCTTCGTGGCTGCTGGGGACTGAAGGCCGGGGTTTGATTGTTGTATTCATGTAGGAGGTTGTGGCCAAGTACTGCACCAGGGTGGCCAATCCTGCTCTGGTGAGAGAGTGCGTTACCGGTTCTGGTCACCGGGATCAGGCCGCACTCCAGGCCTGTTTATGCAATTTTCTCAGCACACAGTTTTCTTCCCCGGTGTAAAATTGTGCGGCACCGGGATTCGAACCACGGTCCTCTTGCACGCGAGGCGGGTACTCTACCGCCACCGCAGGAGTTGTACGCCTCATTTAACCTACAGTGGTGCCTTCTTTGATCAGTCAGGTTGGACCAATCTGAGCTCGGTTAAACCGCACAGCACAGATGGCACTCAACTGGAGAAACCTGGTATTTATGACCTGCACATGTGTGGCCATACATAATAGAGGAGATCTTTTTTACAGTGATAAACTAAAAGAAAAGAAACAAAAAAAGGAAGAGAACATGGGATTTGAACTCGTGACCCTTGGATGTAGCCTGGAGAGATAGCTCAGTCGGTTGGTCCGTCAGGCCCCAGGTTACATTGAAGCGCCATAGCTCCTGTCCAGAGCCTCATACTTACGAGGAAAGAGACTGATGTTGTCCGCGATGCTTGGAAGGCATAGTTTCTTGGAAAAAATGGCCGCCCGTCGATGCGAGGGGAACTCGAGCAACTCTAGAGACTAGGAAAAGCTTAAACAGGTGCGAGCCGAGCGCGGCACGCTTAGCGTGGGAAGCTAGCCCGAGTAACTATATCAAGGACTGCTTCTGACGAGGGCGAAATACCTTCGTGTAATTATAATAACCCTAATAAGACTACTTTAGAAAAGTGAACGGCCCAGAGGGCTGTACTACGAGTGCTATGAATGATAATTTTCTCTCTCTATATATATATTTTTCATCTCATCTATGGTATCGAATGCGAGTGCTGTTGCTTTGTTTCTGCGTGTAGTAGTTTAAGGGAGGAGAAAGAAAAAGGAAAGGAAAATTTCTGAAGCACAATTGCAGCGCTGTGGTTTTAAAGCGCACCCGCGGTAGAGAAACGGAAGGAAATATAAACGTGCGTGGCCATGGTGCGCACGCGAAAAACTGCCTTAATAAGTTTACGGACTTGAGAAAAGTTTCGTTAAGAACCGATAACATGGCAATCAACACTCGAATACGACGAGAGAAATCATTGAGACATGGAAAATTCCCTTGAACTAAGTATGGTTTGCGAGAGAAATGCTTGTAAATATGGAACTTTTAAAAGATGAGGGAATATAAGATAGTCTCCGCGCTTACCGAGAGGATGGCATCCGCACGAGACTGCACCAGGCACCTTACTGAGACATGAAGCGCTCTGTGGCCGGAACAAAGCCCCCCTGCTCTGCCGGCCAAGCGCAGATAACGTGCGTTCCGATCGCCCAAGGTTGCGCGGACATAGTTAGGTTTGAATCAAGCGAACTCGAGCGGCTCTAGAGTCTAGGAAAAGCTTGAGCAGGTGCGAGCGCGGCACGCTTGCGCGTGGGAAGCTAGCCCGAGTAACTATCTCAAGGGCAATCACCCCCACGGCAAGGCAAACTGGACCTGGACAACTGGACAAAGTGAAGAGGGGCACATTGTTTACGATGGCTCAATTTAAGGGCCACTGGAAATCTTGCCAACCTATCTCGGTTGGTCCTGTGTCTTAGGTCGTTGTGCTCACGGTTGCTTCCAGCCTAGTTTGCTAAGACGCGTTGATTCAGAAGAAGCCGCTAAAATATCCCACTCAAGCCTGGAATCTAGAAGTACGTACTAGACATAGTGGTGCGGTTAAGCATAGCATAGCAATTAAGCGATTGGGATGTGTTTGGGCTTTCACGCTAAAGCACTCTGGTCATTTAAGGCAACTAATGACGAAGGGCAGGAAAAAATTCTCCATTTGGAAGGCATTCTTGTTTCAAACAAAGGGTACGTAGCAAAGTAGTTACGTGTTAACTTTTCTTGCTCCATGCGGCCGATAGCGCGTTATGCATGCGCTCCTTTGATGGCACGTGGTGCTGTACAAAGGCAGAAAGTTTTGTCCTTGGGCTTCGGTCACAAAGCAAGTTTAATTATGCCTGCCGTTTGTCATTATGTATAGCGAACTATGAAAGTAAATCCCCATTTCAATCGCCCTTCGTCCATTAACGAGAAGAGCGTTTCAGAGAGGGAGAGTGAGGAGGACGGAATGGCGTCGTAAGCGACGCACAAGCTCGAATCTGGCGCTCAGAGCGCCTTTTTGTATTGCTGCTGTTTGCTGTCGTTTTAGAACTCATGCATTATGCAAGGCAATCTTCCCATCAAGTATTCTCAGTTTTACGGTCTTCTTACATTTTTTTTACGTGACCACCTTCATAAACGCGGCGCCGATGCGCTTGCTGTCGTTGCCTTCAATGCGCAGATGTTTTTAAAAGCACGGGAATGCGTGCATGCATGAAGGAACGAGGAGGAAGGAAATACACTTTATTTAAGGCCAACACTAAGGCCCAGTAAAGAAGAGCACTTGCTCCGCTAAGGCCCGTTGTTGATCCGCCGAATCCGAGTGAAGCCAACTGAACACTCCAGGAAGGAGGGGAAGGGAAATAAGGAGAGGTAATGACAGTGTTACATGTGTACAGAATGTGTCCTGTATCTGCCCTTATCTCTGGACAGTTGAAGCAGTGAGCTGTGCTACGCCAACCGAAGTTGTAGACCATTAGTGGGATGAGGAGAGTGTTCGTTTTAACTTTGCGAAAGACATGCGCTTGTTCCGTGGTGAGTGAAGGATGAGGTTGGGATAAAATAGTGCGGTTTTCGCTGATGTTCTTGTAGTGTTCAGCTATTTGTTCTTTGTACGTGGCAGCGTCTTCCACTGTCGTTGGATTCAGCCAGGGAATTGAGGTTGCCCGGAGGTTAATTTCGCGGGCACGTTGATGACCCAACTCACTTTCCCTCGATCCCAGCATGACCCATACCCAAGGCAGGCTGATTGTAATGTTCGGTTTGCGGTTACAGGAGTCTATGAGAATGTCATCTAGGTGGGTTTCTGATAGTCGGTGTTGTATGTTGCGAATGGCTTTGCTGGAGTCGGTATAAAGGCTGCATGATGTTACTGGACTGGCGCTTAGTGAGTGGAGAGGCTTCTTGTATGGCACGTATTATCGCGTAAATTTCCAGGGTGGCTATGTTGGGAGGGTTGGAAAATGGCCCAGCTGTTTGGCTGATCGGTGCTGTCTGTCCGGGCGTATATATTGCATGCGCGTATGACCCCATGTTAGAGCGTGTGGCGTCCGTGTATATAGTGATGCATCTTCTGTCTATGTGGTGATGTTTTGCTTGCGCTTGACATCGACCATCATGTAAATGTGGCGTCATATTTTTTGCTAGGTTTGGAAATGCAATGTTGCGTGGTGCCTGAGGGCTTTGACTAACTGGTGGCAACTGGATACGGGTGATCCATGCTCGTTTCAGGATTTCGCATCCTTGCTCCGTACAAGACAAGAGCGCTGCTTGTCCCTCTCGGTGCTGTTGTATTATGGTAGTTCGGCGAGAGTGTGTTGAAGGCGCTGATTTGAGGTGTATATCGGTAGACCAAGGGCGGCCTTGTGAAGGGTGTTGAGTGAAGATTCGAGCTTTAGAGTTCGTGTTTGGGTCAGCGTTAGGGACGAGGCGGTGTACAGAAGCCTACTATACACGGGGATTGTGGATAGCATCCTCGATAGCGCTGTCATGCAGAGATTAAAGAGGGCGGGAGATATAATCGATCCTTGAGTTGTTCCACAGGAAATAATGGTGGGGAAGAAAAGAGACTGCACCGCCTTGAAGCGTGTTGTCCTACCTTTGAGGAAACTGTGTATGTAATTGGATACGTTCGCGTTGCATCCAGTGTCGTGAACGGATTTGAATATGTGATCGTGTCTAACGTTATCAAATGCCCTTTTTATATCTATTGCGAGAAGATCTTGGGTATGTGCTGTCCTTGGCTGCAGGAGCGTGTTCTTAGTATGAGAAATAAGTCCTGCGTGGAAATGTTCTTGCGGTAGCCTATGAGCTGGTGCGGAAAATGTTTCGTGTTACCCAGGTGTTCTTCTAGTCTGTTCATCGCAAGCTGTTCCATTGTTTTGCCCGCACATGATGTTAAGGATTGAAAAGATTGCTCTGAGATTGCAAAGCGTGGCTTTTTTTGCCTGGTTTTGGAAGTGTGCGTGAAAGTGCTTGGCAAAGAGAATACTTTCGCCTCGTGGAGAGAACCTAATCCGGCACAACTGCCAATTACTTTGCTTGTAATGACGATTTTTATGCCACTGTATAAGATGCTACGTGGTATGGGATTGGCATGGGAGAGCTTAATGCGGCAGGTATAGCTCAAGGTATAAAGCGAACAATGCGTGTTAAGTACCACAAAGGTAGGCAGCTAATTTGACGTCATAGCGTACTGAGGAGAAAAAATGCCAGGATGTTGAAGGTTGCAAGAAAACAAGAACATCAAAGAACGCTTTGAGACCAAGCGCACTTAAGAAACATTATTCCTACTCTTGTTGCACTTATGGGTTACGGCATACGCGTAATGTGAGCGATTAAGAACCCCGAAACGAAAACATATAAAACAAAGGCCCACAACAAAGAAATAGAAATAGGCACATTCTTTATTAGCGGGCTGGCATCAAAAGAAAGGGAAATATATGAGATAGAGATAAGAACATATGTTTCGAGAAAGGTTAAGTAAATAACTAACGCTGAGCTTATTATGACCACACCTTGAGATCAAAAAAGAAAATCGTGCATGGCGGAGTGACTGGAGCAAAATGAGCACCGGATTAATTTGGATCGAGTAGACCTTTGAGCCGTATAAATCCAAAATGTTCTAGATAGCATAGCAAGACTAAATTTTGGCTTAACCTGTTAGTGGACGGTGCCAAATAGGAGAGCAGAAACAGCTTAATGAAGCCCAATTCGGTGATTCGAAGTTTGAGAGGTCTTTCACAGCGAAATAGAAAGAATATATAATTTAACCATTCGTCATGCTGCGGTACTTATTCCTGTACTGTTCGCAGTAGCCGTAAAAAAGTAAAAGAAAAATGAAAGAAAAAAACAACATAAAGAACACTTGAATAGCAAATGTCCTTCTGTTTTCGTTTGTGTGCGTGTGTGCGTGTGCGTGCGTCTGTGTGTGTTTGTACGTGCGTGCGCGCGTGCGTGTGTGTGTGTGTTTGTGCGTGCGCGTGCGTGCGTGTGCGTGCGTGTGCGTGCGTGTGCGTGCGTGTGTGCGTGTGTGTGTGTGTGTGTGTTTGTGCGCGCGCGTGCGCGTGTTTGTTTGTGCGTGAGCGTGCATGCGTGTGTGTGTGTGTTTGTGCGTGCGTGCGCGTGCGTGCACGTGTGTGTGTGTTTGTGCGTGCGCGTGCGTGCGTGTGTGTGTGTGTGTGTGTGTTTGTGCGTGCGCGTGCGTGTGTGTGTGTGTTTGTGCGTGCCCGTGCGCGAGCGTGCGTGCGTGCGTGTGTGTGTGTTTGTTTGTGCGTGCGCGTGCGTGTGTGTGTGTGTGTGCGCGCGTGCGTGTGTGTTTGTGCGTGCGTGTGTTGGCGTGCGTGCGTGTGTGTGTGTGTGTTCGTGCGTGCGCGTGCGTGTGTGTGTGTGCGTGTGTGTGTGTGTGTGTGTGTGTGTGTGTGTGTGCGTGTGTGTGTGTGTGTGTGTGTGTGTGTGTGTGTGTGTGTGTGTGTGTGTGTGTGTGTGTGTGTGTGTGTGTGTGTGTGTGTGTGTGTGTGTGTGTGTGTGTGTGTGTGTGTGTGTGTGTGTGTGTGTGTGTGTGTGTGTCCGAGGACACCTAAGCACATATGACTTGTGAATGGAGGGAATTATCAGGCCCTAACGTCACGTTTGGCATGCCATCTGCCTTTGAGCCTCCATTTATCTGGGTGGAGCAGATAGGTGCGAGCTTTGAATTTCCATTGCTACAAACCGTCGGAAGTGTGTGCTGCCGACACGCGCCAGAACGAAGCCTACGAAACTTCGGCAACAGTTGGAGTGAAGCAGACGCTCTGTTTTGCTTTTCCGTGGCAGATTGAAGGAGACGACGAAGATACGCGCCGTGATTACTTGAGTGTCAATGATGCTCACGCTCACACTTATCTTGAAACACAACTCTCAGGCTCATGCACTAGACTCCAAAGTCAGCCTGTCTCGCGAACAGAATGTACTGCGAGAAAGACACAGGCCGGAGAAACTTATCTCATTTTTCAGTGACCTAGAGCAGCAGGGAGAGCTTCAGGAGCGTGGTTGCTATGGCAACATTGACGTTTGTAGTACCAGTGCCAGTGCTCGTTTGCGAAAAACAGCACATGACTTCCGCCAAACTTTCTCAAACATGTCCGTGCTGGCTCGGGACTCTCTTACGCTTTCCTTCCTCGGTGTAGTTGTGAATGCGAAAGAATCAATGTCCAATTGAGCAGTCCTTCGAGTTATGAACTCTTCGCAGGCAAGCGAGCGCGTTGAGACGCTTGGCGCGTTTTGATTTGGCTTTACCGAGGAGCAGTTAAAACGCAGGCGACAGCTTGCGCAGACAAGGAAGGCGCGGATAGCCCAAGCGTCTGAGAGCGAGAGCGAGGGCTATTTGGTTTCGCGCGCTCTGCTCCTAGGAGGAAATAAAAAAACTTAGAGTCATTCGACTCTGTGAAGGTGGACGACCAGCGGAGCTGTAACTATAAAGAAAAGAAAATATAACAAAACAATATTGCACAAGTATGCACTTTTTTATGTTTATTTGTATTAACGTTTATCTCGTGACCACAGTAATTATTGATTTATGGTCGCTATGACAAACGGCCACGGGCTCTGTGACGACACAGGAGATGTCAGCGAACATTAGGGCTATGCACGACCGATGGCGCGTCGTGGAAACGTTGGTGTTTGTGTTACAGTGAAGGCCGAGCCTTCCCAAGAGAAACGCGAACAACCAGTTTCCGTCGGGTCGAGAGAGACACATCGACGTTAAAGTCACCCACAATGACCATGGGATTGGAGCACACAGGGTGGATTCACCAAAATGTGTCGTTCATAAATTCTTCAAGGTCCCTCTTAGACGTTCCGGGATGAACGTACATGATGGCGACAACGATTTCGTCCCCAGTCTGTACGGCGACCGCACTAGCTTGAACCACCAGAAATTGCCTTCGTCGGCAACTCCTTGAAGTCTTTCTATACAGGTTCAGTGTCAAGGTGTGCAACTCGATGGGCACGCAATCGGCCATGATCTTGATCTTCCGTCTCCAAGCGGCATTCTTGAGAGGCTTGGCTTTGATCCGAGCCAGACGATCAATATGTGGCACAGCAAATTTCACCCAAATGCGCACTGCATCGCACGCGTCGCCTTCCCTGTGCTCGATCTCTCGAAGCACACCGACAGCACCGTACACGAGCTCGTCCTTCACGTCGATGATGAACGTGACCATGTAGGGCTTGCCCCGAGCGAGAAATGTCGTATGGGGTAAATTGCCCATTTCGACATGCGTCATACCGGGCGTATTGGCCTGTGCGCCAACACACTCGTCGTCGGACCTGTATTCGAGGTACACATAAGCTGTTCTTGCCTCGGGTACGTCTCGCACACACTGCAGGGCAACATCGGTGTTGAACGCATCGACGTCCTTATTGGACAAGAAGAGTCGCACAGCGCCGGGCGCCACGGCGAAAGCTCGATCGGCACTGATGAACCGAGTCTCAATGACGCGCACCTCTTCCGGTTGGAGGGCCCTCCCGTCTCTTATTTTCGCGGGGATTGCCAAAAACGCGGCGTCCTTTTGACACACAACCTGCAGCAATGGCAAATAGGAGAGATGATGCCGCTTCACCTCCGGGCTGAACACCTTGTTGTGACCGCGTGCACAACTAAAGACCTCGTTAGCACGAACCGGAGGCAGTTGTCGCAGATCTACGCACAATATGATGTTCATACGGCTGAAAGGCTCGTCGTACTTGTACGTGATCTATACGTCGTTCGCCTATAAAGTAATGCCCCCTACAGCCTCATACCTCCTTAAGCAATGGCTCATATTCCCGTGAACGGGGCCCGCATGGTGATAGCTTTTGCACACGCACATCACGAGACGTAGGAAACTAGCCTAAGGCAGCTCCGCTGTAAAAGTAATACAGAGTAACATTTAAGACGGGATCTCCACATCCTCCACATTTGATGTGTTTCCAGCGCTTAAGGGAAAAAAAGATGTCCAAAAGATGACTGGTGATACTGGTGACGCGGCAAGTACGGTTTCGATATTTCCACTTGAGCGTTGAAAATGCGTCAAATGTCGAAATTCCAACTAGCCCAGTTCTCTGCCATAAATTAAACCTTGTGTACCCTGTAAGGTATCCTTGGAAGCAAGTGGGCGTGACCATGAGGGCGCCGGCTCACCGCGGAATCCAACGCAGAACGTCAACAAATGCGGCGATGACGAACATTTGCTCTTGCCTACTTAACACCGCAAGACAAGCGCGCAAGAAACGCAAGGCAGCAATAAGAGCCAGTATACAACTCAACGAACACCTGTCACCACTGAAATTTCCTGAAAACCAGATACGTTTTACTAGACAGTCTGCACTACGTTTGTTTTTCCCCCTGTTGCACCAGTGGAGATGGTATACATTAAAGGAAAAAGAAACAGCAGCATCAAATGGTGACAACCACCTCACAAGCGACTGGGATAGCGCATTATGAAGCAGCCAGTCGACGAATAACCACATAAAAAGTATTCAAGTGACAGCGCCATTCACTAGCAGGCCTCGACTCAACGGAGTGATGTACAGCACCACTCCCTGACCGAGAAAACCACCGTGCCTCAACAACGCTCGCAGACGATTTCTACGACCTGCGGCTACCTTAGAAGCACCGCACACCATCGCGTCAATGAATTCGAGTAAAGGCCGAGAGCAATCGCTATTTAACGGCTTTCTTTAGCCACTTTGGGCCGACGTGTAGTGTCAAGTACAGAGGCAAGGCAAACTCCACATCTTCTTGTTGTTCTTAAGCACATGAAAAAAAGCCCAATCTTCACTGATGCATGCGTCATATTGTTTCTTTTGTATCTGATGTATTAGGCCCAATGCATTCCTTTGTGTCACTATATGCACTATAGCTCGCTTTCTTAGAGTTTCTTTGTTTGCAAGTTGCCCCGGAAGTTAGTATGGTGTGTATACGCGACATAAGGTTAGGGAACGGAAATATCAGTTGCGTAGGGCGCCGTAGTTATGCATGGCCACGACGCAGGAGACAATAACCGGCAAGCGCAGCGCTCTTCCTCATACATTCTGTGCTGAACCAGCGTACACGTTATACCGATGAAATATATTGCACTGACGGCATCGGCGGAAGCCTAACCCTAACCCTAACCGTGTTAGGGTTCGCGAGGCGAGGCATCGCTCGCCCACCTCTTCTCGTCAGAGGCTTTTTCCACGGAATTTGTGATGGAGTGTGAGGTGGAAGGGGAGCTTTTATCCCCAGAGGACTTCACTAAAGACTCCGGGTGGCAGCTCGTTGCCGCCAGACGTTCTTTAGGGAGCAAGAGAAATGCGGCCAATGCCAGTGCGGCCGACGTTCAGCATAACGCCGGTTCCAACGCTCGGCGTCCCGCCGACCGCGCGGGCATTAAAAGCAAGATAATTCGAGGGGCCAGGATGCCTCCGCTGCCCAAAGAAGAGGCAAAGATCGTCGTGCGGCCCAGGGGAGGCCTGTGTATCAGCAAGTGTGGACCTACCGCAGTCGCAGACGCCATATGGCAGGCTGCCGGGCTCGATCCGGCGTCGCGAGACACGGACACGATGTGTCCCAACTTTCAACAAAACATAATGGTGATCAGCACACCAAACCGGGACAACGCTGCACGCTACGTCGGCATCGAAGGCATCTCCGTCACCGGTCAACGTTTCGAGGTGAGCGCCTACGAGGCCGCCCCCCACTACACGTGCAAGGGCGTCATCCGAGGCGTCTCCCTTACCGACGGGCCCGCGGTGCTCGACAAAAAACTCGTAAACCCGAGGAATCCCACGGCGCTGGGCGCCAAAAGAATCAAGAACACCGGCACCGTGGTGGTCCTGTTTGAGGGGTACCGAGTGCCAAATTTTGTCTCCTACGGCGGCACGATCGTCAGGTGCACTTTATTTCGCAAGCAAATGGACGTGTGTTACAGCTGCGGCAGGCTCGGACACCGCTCCGACGTCTGCCCTTCGCCCAACGACGCCATCTGCAGAGGATGCGGAGAAGCAAACCCTGACGCCCAGCATAGGTGCGATCCCAAATGCAAGCTGTGCGGTGGCGACCACCTTACCGCCGCCAAGGAGTGCAAGCGACGATTTCAGACGCCATATCTCGTCAGGCGCAGACGGGGGGAACGCTCCCGCGCCCTCAACGCCGAACATTTCCCGCCCATGGAGGGCGCGAATCAAGCCCGGCAAGCATCGCCTGAACGCCAATACGGTCGCAGCCGCTCCCGGTCCAGGGGGAGATCCAAGTCTCGTGGCCGCTCCAGGGGTCGCACCAGGAGCCGCTCCGTCTCCAGGGCCAGGTCGATGTCAAGATCCCGAGTCCGATCACGATCCAGATCCGGCTCCAGGGACCGCCCAGGTTGCAGAACCCAGCCAGCATCTGGACCTCAGCCGGCCTCCACGCGTTTGGGGAAGCAGCCGACCCTCCTTTGGGCCGATCTGGCACGTCCCAACCCGGTACCAATATAGAAGCTGCTCAGGCACCTCGTGACGACCCACACCCAGAGCGAGCTAGGGACGCGGAAGTCATTCGCTTACGAAAAGAGAACGACGACCTCAAGAGCATGATCAAGAGGCTAGTTAACGAAATGGCAGAGATTCGGAAACTCGTTACGGATGCGTCTGATAACGTTGCGCCAGGCAGGGCCACAGAGACTCCAATCCCAGCCCCAGTAGACGGTACTGCGACGTCCTCCAAACGTAGAGCAGTAGTAAAACAAACAGGTGAATCGGGAGCGATGTCCTCAGAAGTCAGCGAGATTAAGCAATCTCTCATTGGGCTGGCAGATGGCCTCAAACAGGTCACTGCTAGCGTCAATTGTCTCACCGATAACGTTCGTCAAATTCAGGTTGCACTCGGAGACCCCAACAGGGGCCTCGGAGCTCTCGCTGATCGCATAGACGCCATTGAGGCGCGAATGGCTACACCCGCCTCCGTCGTACAACCGCTCACCGTTCCCGCCATACTAAAGGAAGCTAGACTTCAATATCCAACCAGGGCGGCGTCAGGAGGTCCCAGTCTTTGCACAGCCCTAACTGCCCCGTTAGGTGGTAGTCCATCCGGTCCGCCATAATGGATAGGTCCAAAGAGAGTTTTCGCATTTGGCAATGGAACTGCAGGGGATATTCTAACAAAAAAGCCCCTCTGCAGCAGTTCTTCAGGTCCTTCGCTGTCAAACCTCAAGTCATTGCTCTCCAGGAAACATTAGTCTCCGCCGCCTCGCTCCAGGGCTACAGGGCCGTGTCGGGCCTGCCCGGGGGGCGAGGGATTTGCACCTTGATTGATAAAAGGCTGACTCATCTCACCCACGACCTCAAGCTGGGGTGTGGTAGAAATTAATATGTCATGGTTGAGATCCTGCTCGACGTACCACAGCAGAATCAGCGCAGAAACAGCGTGTTCGTCCTCAATATCTACAGCAACCCCAGGGACTCGCGCCAGCAGTTCAAGACCATCCTCAAGAAAGCGACCGACTTGGCCGGCCCTCGACCCTTGGTCGTCGTCGGTGACTTCAACGCACCGTACGGCATCTGGGGTTACGTCTACGACACTACCAAGGGGCGCAACCTGTGGCAAGACGCCAACGAGATGGACCTCACTCTGGTCACTGACAAGAATTTTCCTACTCGCATCGGCAACTCCGTCACCCGGGACTCGACACCCGACCTAGCGTTCGTCAGGAACGTTGAGGACGTGGGCTGGGAGAACACCGCCATGGAGTTCGGCAGCGACCACTACATTCTCGAGACCAACTTCAAGGTGTCTCGGAGTAGGATCAAGGAATTCACGTTCATCGATTGGGACCACTTTCGCAAGATTCGCGAAGAACCCAGCAGAGCCAGGGCACCCGCCACCCTCGAAGAATGGTGTGAAGGCGTCCGGAACGACGCTTCCGCGGCTACCAAGAAAGTGGAAACCAATCTCGACGTCGAGCGGATGGACAGCAGACTTGCCCAGCTGATCGAGGCCAAGAACGCCCTGCTCCGCCGATGGAAGGGTCAAAGGCTCAATCGCAGACTCCGAAAAAAGATCTCGGAGCTCAACAAGGTCATCGATGACCACTGCAAGGCGCTATGCCAGCAGCAGTGGGACGAGCTCTGCGAATCCATCGACGGACAGATGCGCAACGGCAAATCCTGGGGTATGCTGAAGCACCTTCTCGACGAAAGCGGCTCAAAGTCGAATCAGAGGCATACGTTGGCCAGGGCCCTTCACGAGGCCACCAGGTCTCACACGGTCGATGAGCTCGTCGCAAAACTGGTACAGAGGTACTTGCCCGTCCGTCGCGACGGAGATCCAGTGACCCAACTCCCAGACTACCGAGGCCCTCCACGCCCCGAGCTCGACGAAGACTTCTCCATTGCCGAGGTTAGACAGGCCATCTTCGCGCTCAACCGCAAGTCTGCGCCGGGTCCAGACGGAGTCACCAACAGAATGTTGAGAAACCTCGAGGACACGTCGATCGTCTTCCTGACCGACAAAATCAACGAGTCCTGGAATAGCGGCGTTGTTCCTGCAGAATGGAAGATGGCCTGCACGGTGCTCATTCCCAAGCCCGGCAAGGCCCCGAACATCGAGAACCTCAGGCCAATTTCTCTAACCTCCTGCGTCGGCAAGGTCATGGAGCGCGTCGTCCTCAACAGGTTTAACGGGTACCTCGAAGACAACGAGGTTTACACGTACAACATGATCGGCTTCCGCGCCGGACTCTCAACGCAGGATGCCATGAAACTAATCAAGCATCAGATTGTGGATGGCCGTTCCAGAGACGTCAAGGCTCTGCTGGGTCTGGACCTCGAGAAGGCTTTCGACAACGTGCTCCACACCTTCATCGTCAAGACCATTTCAGACCTGGGTCTCGGTTCCAGATTCCACAACTACGTCAGCTCTTTTCTGACTGACAGGAAGGCCAAGCTTCGCATTGGAGACTTCCGCTCCGAAGATGTGCCCCTCGGAGGGCGGGGCACTCCTCAGGGCGCCGTCATCTCCCCAACATTGTTTAACATCTGTATGATTGGTCTTTCCGAGAGGTTGGCGCGCGTCGAGAACGTCAAGCACACCATTTACGCCGATGACATCACCATATGGTGCTCCCGCGGCTGCGAGGGCAGAGTCGAAGAAGCCATGCAGGAGGCGATTGACGTGATCGAGGAGTATCTCCGCCCCACCGGACTTCGATGCTCCCCCGCCAAGTCGGAGCTGCTACTTTACAGAAAAGAGAAGGGAGGCAGACCCAAAGATTGGAAGCCAGTCTCTGAAAGCAGCATCAGACTTCGCACTTGTGACGGGGGGGTGATACCCAGGGTCGACGTTATTCGGGTCCTGGGCATGTTTGTCGAATACAACGGCGGAAACGGAACTGCTCTCCGCAAGATTATCGCGAAGACGGACAACGCTTTCCGCCTCGTTCGCAGAATCGCAAACCGGCATCGAGGCATGAAGGAAAGCAATCTTCTCAGGCTGATCAATGCCTTCGTACTCTGCCACCTCACGTACACGATTTCTATGCACAACTGGCTCAGAGCGGAGCGAGACAAGCTCAATGTTCTTATCCGCAAAATAGTCAAGAGGGCTCTCGGGCTACCCATCAGGACCCATACCGAGGATCTCTTGAAGCTGGGGGTACATAACACCGCCGAGGAGATTGCCGAAGCCCAAGAACGCGCGCAACTCACTCGCCTGGGCACCACAGCAGCAGGTAAACGCATCCTCGAAGAGCTGGGTTACCACCCTGCGGGATTCCCGATGGTCAGTACCCCGATCCCTAGGTGCATTCGAGAAAAGTTCGAAGTCGCCCCTGTGCCCCGAAACGTCCATCCCGTCCACAACGAGGGCAGACGCAAGGCCAGAGCAGCCGCCATCCTCAAACAGATCAAGCGACACGACATTAGCGCAAGCTTCGTCGACGCTGCGGAGTACAGTGACGGGAAGACCTTTGCCGTCGTTGTGGTCGACTCGGGCGGCAACATTTCCAATAGCGCCTCAATTCGCACTTCAGACCCCGGAGTCGCCGAGCAAGTCGCCATCGCCCTCGCCCTGCTAGACGGTCGTGGGTCCGAAATTTATAGTGATTCCAAAACGGCAGTTAGGGCTTTTCAAAAGGGTTGCATCGCCAAGGAAGCTGTTCGTCTTCTTAGCGGCTCGAGTCCACATGCTCTCACAAACCATTCAATTCACTGGTTTCCCGCTCACGTAGGATCGGTCGAGGGTGCTCCCCCGAACCTCAATGAGTCTGCCCACGAGGCTGCGCGTGACCTCACCGACCGCGCTTCCTCTATAAGGAGCACTGACTCCCCTCCTCTCTACGGTCACAGGGACGCTCCCGCTACTCACAATGAGATTATTAAATATTTCTACATGTCCAGAAGGGTCTTTCCACCCCCTCACCCCAAGTTGAATAGGGCGCAAGCCGTTTCACTTAGGCTCCTACAGACCAGCACATATCCGTGTCTGTCCGCTCTCCACGAGGCTTACCCCGACGTGTATCGCGACGACGCCTGCCCGTCCTGCGGCCAGACCTCCACTCTACCTCACATGCTCTGGGAGTGCGGGTCGACATACCCCAAGTTCATCAAGGAGGAGTGGGACTCGCTTTTGCGTAGCCCCGCTCTAGAAAAGCAAATCCTGGCCGTCCGGCGTGCCCGCGACCGGGCCGGTGGGCTAGACCTGCCGGTCCCGACGTGGGACTAGCCGGGTGCGTGACGAGTTCGCGTCCTCGCCGGACCTACAATAAAGTTTATTCACTCACTCACTCAAGTCATATGTGCGAAAACAAAAAAAAATAAGCAAATATGGGTCACAGCGTGCCGCTTCCCGTGCCGAAGCCTTGAGAGCAGAGAGCAGCCGCACTAGCGGCACTGCACGCTCCATCCGAGAGGGAGCTGTATATGTTTCGGGACCCATTTTTCAACCCCTTCTTCCGAACTTTCTTACCTATCTTTGAGGCTTCGCTTTTCAGCGCAAGTCTGCCATTTTATTGCCTGTGGCGTAGATGCCACCTTCAAAAATAATATCCGTGACTTGCTCCGCCCAGCCTGAAAAGGTGTGGTTTCTTTGCTAGCGTTACACACGGACAACATCTTTACCACTTTGCAACAACACCTTGTATAATTTCAATAAATCACCTATGCTATCAACATCGCGGATCAAATCATATGTTGCTCTTGTATCACACGATGCTTGCGAGTGCACATTCCTTTTGCTGTGGAATTTCTTATTGGCGCCAGCAATATCTGGAGAAGTGTTCAGCGGATAAAGGAAAGTTTTTGCAAGATATAAATAGTTGATACTTCTGTGATTACGGCGGCACAAAGGTACAACGTTGGCCACCCTTTCTAAGGCACCTTATCCTTGCTTTTAAGTTTTTTTCAACCAGTTGTATTTGTACAAGAGCCACGCGCAAGGATCATCTCTAGATGAGAAAGTCAAAGTAGTGGCGGAATCTACCACAGTAGTTTTTCAGCGCTTATAGCGCCCTTGCTTCAAAGCTACTCTTCGACTTCAACCGAAGTTCAGGGGTGCTATGCAGGATGCGCCGAGTTTCTCGTTCACCCGAGTTTTACCCGAGTTTGCCCGACGGCAGTCAGTGAACGGAGATAGCGCAGAACGCGCAAAAGCTACAGGCAAAAAAATATGTAGAGAAAAAGCCGCGTATGACAACGTGAGCGCACCCTGCGCGGCACGCTGCTTCCACGTTTCAAGCGCAGAAGGCTGCACAACGAAACGCGCCAGCGCCGCGTATTGTTATCAGCGGATTATCGCAACTTAGCAATACCGTGACTGTCCCGCTGTCTGTCTGCACACTTGCCGTGAACCGCTTGCCACGCCTTTCCCGGGCGCGTCTAGGGCGTGCCTCCTCTTTCGTGCACTATCATTCTTTCCTCCTTCGAATGCGAACAGGGTACATGCGGCGCATTCTTGCGCCTACACTTTCACTCAAACGAATACGTTAAAGTACAACAAATAAAATAACGAACATTTTTATTGCTTTAAGTATCTGTTTTTTTGTTTTCAGTGCTAGAAATTTGTGATGACAAAAGGAGATCGAGCAAATTATTAAATTTTGCACTTCTTGCCGCGAGTGGCGACAGTGAGGCGAAAGCTTAGAAGCAGATACACTGAAGAGGGTCACACACACGAGGGCGTTCATACAGTGATAAGTTGCCTAGGGGCGCTGCAGTACCATTCTCAATAAAGTCAGTCATGATCCATAGAGGGTCATGGCCACTCTTTCTCTATTAGGGGAATAGAAACGCAGCGCCGCGGTACGGCTGTTCATCGCAGGCGCTTCACTAGGCTACTAAGGCCCCCGCTTTAGCAACTAAAAACGACACAACGGCTGTCGTTGCAAAATGGCGGTATGTTATTTTAGAGTCCGTGGTGACGCAGTTCAGTGAAAATGTATCAGTTTATCTTTGTGCGCGAAGACTCTGCGATACATTGCGAAAAGTGCGTGCTTCCCAGCGACACAATTCATCGCTTGTCATCGCTTGCCCAGTGAAGGTGCCTCTGAGCGCATGTACGCAGTATATGAGTGTGTTGTGCAGTCGAAGGTGCTTGCGGATTATCTCTGCTGGAGCCAGCTGCGATCGCAGATGGATATCGTAACGACACCGCAGCAATCGCATTTGGCAGGTGAGGGCTCTTGTGTGCAGTTATGAAATCAGACTTCGAACGGAGAGAGGTGTTGGAACTGTTGAGTGCGCAGTGCTTGTGATGAAGAAATGCCATTGCACTGGGTCGAGAAGACGAGCGATTCTCGGACGCTGATCGTGTTTACGACGCTGTGGCTCCGTTTCATCACCGATGACAGAGCAGCCATCTCATACGACTGCTGCGATACGCACTCCTCAGCATCGTCGTCCCCCTCGGCGCATCGACGCCTTGCAAGCAGCTACAGTGACGTGCCGACAATTTACTGTGCGCTACGCGCCACAATGCAGGCAATGAAACCGTGTTGTGGGGCCATCTGAGCCCGAGAAGATGTATGCAAAAGCCAGCGACAGTCAACGCTTTGTTTTTGATAGTGGTGCCCAGTACATCACCGATGACAGTGCGTTGTGCGTGCTTTATGTCGGCGGTCAAGATTGTTGATGCTTGTTGATGCCTCTCAGCTCAACACCGCGTCGCTGTTGCCGGAAGATAAGTTGGGCATGGCCCAACTGTAGTGGGTGCGCGCACAAGAGTTACATGCCTCGCGTGGGGCATGACCTCTGGTTTTGATTGACAGGCGAACTCGTGCTAAACTCGTACATCGCGAAACCCCCTCCGAGTTCAACTCGGGAACATGGCGGCGGCAGCAGCAGCCTGTGTCAATGCATCCAGCGGCAGCAAGCGTCAGTATGACCGTCCGGACCCGTTCACCTACATGACCTACGGAAAGTTTCAGCGTCGTTTTCGCCTGTCGAAGACATCAGTGCGCTTGCTGTGTGACGTGCTAGGCGAAGGCTCCCGTCTGCGGAGACAGTGTGGCGGGCTTCATTCGCTCACCGTCGTAGAGCAAGTCCTCTGTGCCCTCTGTTTCTACGGGACTGGGACTTTTCAGGGAAGCGGCGGCGCCGAGCGTTACATTGGACGCCATCAAACTACTGTTAGCCACTGTGTCAGAGATGTGTCTGACGCGCTTATCGATGCGGCAGTGCGTAAGCGGTGGCTAGCTTTCCCGAATACTGCGGCTGAGCGGGCATATATAAAAGAATGCTTCCTACTTCGTGGG
The DNA here is from genome assembly GCF_023375885.2 of Dermacentor andersoni. Taxonomy (NCBI): domain Eukaryota; kingdom Metazoa; phylum Arthropoda; class Arachnida; order Ixodida; family Ixodidae; genus Dermacentor; species Dermacentor andersoni. Next base: position 53,102,497 of record NC_092815.1, read on the forward strand.
AACATTACGAACGTAGTCGGGTGTGTCGACGGAACGTACGTAGGAATGAATTCGCCTTCAGTGTCAGCGTTACTGTGATTAACATTGAAGCAATATTTAGACGCGCCATACTGCCAAATTTGTCACTTCTGTGTAGCCGACTGAAATTTTGTGTTAGCGACATCTCACATGCGGCTGCTTATGATACTGACTTTTTCGCTGGTTGATGACTTTTGTCCGGTTGTTCTACTTGTCTGTCAAGGCGCCTTCCAAATGGCTCACTTTCTTGGGAAAGAGGTTAATTAAGTATAAATAGATAAATGGATATCACAAATTGTGTGAAGTAACCTATGAATGCTAATTTCATAAAGAACTTGGGGTTCTTCATTGGTGAAGTAACTTAGAATGCACAATGCTGAACTTTGGTCATGCGTAATCTATCGGCCGCACTATGAAACAGCGAGGCATTGCACAATTTGTTGCAGCGCGAGATGTGGATGTTGCGCCAAGCCGATTGTGCCTATGCATTTGTGGCGAAACGAAAATGCATTAAGAATCTTGGTGTGTTGGCTTGCATGAAGAAAATACTTCAGAGCGTTTGCTCTGTTCACTGTCGATGCATGTGCCAGAGGGTCAATGCATCATCTTTTTTTTGGAGGGGGGGGGGCGGCGTTATTCTGGATTGATAAATCATATATTTTCGTCTCATAATGGGGCTCTAATTCTTAAGCAGTAGAACAATGCACTTCCAATGCTCTGCAGAACTCTCTGTACGGGAAGATGTCATGAAGCACCAAGGCAAAATTACATATCGGGAGAAATGTGGTGCAGATGCCAATGAAAAGTGGGTCTTTAACCCACCATGATAAAAATAAATATTGAAGAGCATATAGACCGTTTGTACAGCTTTAGAGCAATGATTACACAAAATGTGATATGCTGAAATGAGTAAACACTTGCCACAATGCCAAAGTAGGATGAGCGACATGCAGCATATATTGGCATTGAACATGTCTCGTAACCGTTATTTTTATTGTAAGCCCTCTCTGTCACACCTTTCCCTCCGGCACTCCCTTTACTGAAACGTGGCACTGTCTTTCCGTTGGTATCATGATGGTAATGGTAACGGCAGCAGCAAGGCTGGTTAATGCTTGCCCCTTTGATTCGTGTGAGTTTAGTGGTAAAAAATATGGCACGTGCATACATACACCTGTGCTGCAAAATTTAACACTTGTGATTTTTTGGAGAGCTAACTTGTGTTGGGGTATTTCAAAGATGTGCGACATTGTGGCCTAATAACTAGAGCATTGGTGAGGTTGAAGACTGGGTGTATTGGTATAGAAGCTTGAAATTGAATTGCACAACAATTCGACGGGACACAAAGAGAAATACAGACAGCAGAATGCTCTGCTGTATGTGTTACTCTTCGTGTGCCGTTGAATTCTTGTGCGATGCAAGTTCAAATAGAGCATTGGGCTTCTTTGGTGCAGGACCGAGGAAGTGTGAGCTATTCGACAATATGCCAGTGCCTTGCCACACAATTATGGAAGTCGGAAGGTTTGCAAACAAAGCTTTGCTTTCACATCCACCTGCTCATGTAATACAAGCACTGATTGAAAGAACCATCATACAAAAATAATGGTAAAATCAATGGCCTGTGAAAAGTGTAATTTGTATATTTACACTGTTGACAGAATAGGTGCCATACCGGCCTCAAAATTGTACTGGACAGAGCAGTTTGTTTCCTATGTGAAGCACAACCTTCCATTACATGCTGTGCAGATAACCAAGTTCAGTTTGTTTTGACGTGCTACAGAACATTCACTGTAATCTGTTTTTGATTCTAAAGAAGTGCCAAACACCACCTCTTTTTCAAGGATGTCATGGGAATATTTGGCGAGACCTTTTTACAGCCCCTCATAATGGAAGTGTGGCCAGCCAGCTTTGCTTGGATGCCTTTATAGATTTCTGCTCCTGATCATTGTGTGCTATCAAGTTGCAGAAGTCTATGCAACTGGTGCAAGGCATTACATGTTTCTCTAGTCGGATACAACTTTAGGAGGCTGCGGAATCTGCACTTTAAGGCAAGTGAACACAAGCCTGCACCAATGGGCACGCACTCTAGACTGACATCGTGCCGCCAGACAGACTAATACCTGCTCGTTGGAAAGGGACTATTTCTTTAGACATGGAGGCAATCGACTGCTGCGCTTTGGTCATCTGGGCGGGGCCTCTCCTGTCTTCTGAAGCTTTATCCGACTCTAAAGGATGCTGCTTTTCATACTACACGAAAGGACAAAGTGTACAATTATTTGGCCTATGAAATAGATACACGAGAAGTGTGCTATGCAAGGGCTTAAGATGTGTGAAAATTAGTACATGCAATTATAAGACAATGTTAAAGAATATGTGGTATCGAACATGTATGTAACGGCACATTTGAATCTGGGAGTGTTGCAGTCATATGCACAGTCTATAGGTGATAGCATGATTAAACTCCTGCTGTTTCCTGTCTTCATTGTGAATTATGCACACCGTTCATCTTGTGGCTAATCAACACGCACTGTATTCTTGCACATAGAAAGAACAAACAGCACAATGACGTGTATGCTGCATTAGTGTATTTTTTATTTACATGGTCAAAGAGTGGCACAGGTTGTCTTACGTTTTTGCCTATTTTGAAGGGACACCAAGTGCATGTTACAAGTCTCCTAATATGCACAGCACAATGTTTACTGCAATAATTTTATTCATCTTCTTGAATAATAAACAAAATATTAAACTGAAAGCTCCTTTATAAGGTGCCTTCTGTGAGCTCGACAGGAGAGCAGTGAGGGCACCGATACTACTGTTGCAGAGCAGCCCTCTGGACCTCTGCCACACACTCAAGAGCACGTGCCTGGCGCTCGCCTACTGCCACCAGGCGGTTGAGTGCCTCGAGCAGCAGAATGTTTTGCTGCAAAAAAAGTGTATTGGAATGAATCAGCCGCATACAAACCATTATTTACAAAGAAAAATGCTCGTTGCACTATTAGTACCAAGTGCCATTAACTGTGGAAGCCTTTAGTGTAGTATGCATAATAAAACAATGTGAAGGGACAACGTTGCTTTATTTTTCATAACTGGGGTTTTCTTTATCAGAGCCAATTGTCATGTTGATTAGTGTGCCAGCAGCTGAGGTGCCCCCCACCTTCATGAGTCTCTACTGTCAGCACCACAAACCTATTTTTGTTCGCTGCAAAACAAATGCTTCACCCTACAATCCCGTCTTATACGAGCTGATTGCATCGTATGCCTACAAACATATTTTTTATCCCATTACGCAATGTTCTACCATACTCGGCTGTAGTTCTCTCTCCTTGACGTCTATTCTGTCACTCTTATGTAATCACCTGTTATGAATTGGCAGCAAGTGATGGAATACGTGCATGGCCTGCCTGCCGATTCCATTTTTTTTCTTAATCTCGACTAGCATATCTGTTGCCACGGTTTACTACGCCACTGTCTTCCTGCCTTAATGCTATCTCCAACAATTTTTCTTACATCGCTTTCTGCACAGTCCTTGACATCTCAAGTTTCTTTGTTAACCTCCAGGTTTATGTCCCATATTGCATAACCGGTAGAATGCAATGATTCTAAACTTTTTTCAAGGATATCGGTAACGTGGCGATCACGATTCGGTAATGCTTTCTATGTGCTGTTCAACCCGTGAAATTTTTGTATAAGTTTCCTGCTTTATATCAGTACCTGCTATTGATATTTCACCTGGATAAAGATACTCTTCCATAAATTTTGCGGGCTTGATGTCACTCATGAATTTCTGTTATCTCGCGAAGTTAGTGAAGGTTACCTTCATCTTTTCCATATTTTCGCTGGCCCGCTTGCATGTAAAAGCACGAACGCTCATTGGTTCTCACTGCCTTTTTTTAAGCTGCTGGACATTCAGTTCGTTACTACGAAAGTGACTTAATCCGTGCACTCTTATTATGCTAAATATGAAACAGTAGAAATATACTTATCTGCAGTTTGTCGATGTCTCCTTCACTGTGTTGGTAGCGAGATCCATCGTCGGTACCACCTCCTTGTCGCATCGTAGCTATATAGGCTGTCTTCCTTTTTTACACACTATGTAATGTTCGTGACGCTCGCAGTCACGCAGAGTGGATGAACTCGAAGAAGCAGCACCGGACAAGTTTCTTCAGCACGGCGCCGTGAACAGTAGGTGCGCGTTGCGATATGTAAAATCGCCGAAGCTATTGGCAGTCTTACGGTGTGCCCGGAAAGATTGCTGACGGAGGAACAGAACTATCCAAGAAATAGTGGTCATTGTCGAGCCTGATCACTACGTCGCGCACTGCAAGCTCGTTGTACGAGTTTGTTTACACTGGGCCTCTTCGATGTTTAGCCGCCATGCTCGCCCGGTGAATGGATGTGATGACGCCACCACAGCGTTCCCTCGTGGTATAATGCGAAGCACACTAAATTACAAATTAGTCTAATGCATATTCAGTGTACATGTTGTACGCTTTAAAATGCTTCTATACCACGTTAAAGTAACTAATAATATTGAACTAAACGCATTTGTTTTATAACTTGCTTGTGTTTGTAATGCACTCGGTGGAACGACAAACAAGTGAAAGAAGGCACGACCATGCACCGACGATATGATCACGTGAGCCCCAGTTTGTCGACCGCCCAGAAGGCAACGCCCAAGGAATGATAGCCAGCCAGAGTGAATCTAGATAAACCAATGAAACTGGAGGCTTGTCGAAAGATAAACTGTGTCTCGGTACCATTCGTGCTTTCATCTTGGGGTGTCGCCAGAGCTCGTGAAGATCCCAAGTTTCGCCAAACTCGGCGCATCCTGCATAGCACCCCAGGTCATGTTGGAATTGAATATAACCTGTCTGTTTGCATGCTTTTTGTACAGATTGTATTCTTTACCTTTTAGTTTTAATGTGTCTATTTGTGTATGCGTCCAATCTTCCACTCACCACACGTCGACAAGCGTGGCGTAAGCGTTGAATTGGATTTGAATTGAATTCTGGGCTGTTACGTGCCAAAAACCTGGAGTTTATTATGAGGCACGCCGTTTCTGGGGGCTTCATAACTCAACCTCGGGATTAATTTTGAACACCAGGGCCTCTTTACCATGCTCTCATTTGCCGAGACAGGGGCGTTCTTGCATTTGGCCCCCATCGAGATGCGGCCGCCACGGCCTAGATTTCATCCAACGACCTCGTGCTTAGCAGCGCGACACCACAGCCGTTAAGCCGCCCCGACAGGTGACGTATACGTCATACTACCCAGCCATCGCATTACCATTACTGCATGCCATATTGCCGCTACGTACGTGACATTGATGCTCGATTTCTTTTAGGTGTGCCTCTTCTGTATCTCTTCATCTCAAGCCCGCATGCCCCATACCCTGACAGGCATGCCGATACCCAGTTCCCTCTCCGAAACCACTCCGTGGGCTCGGTGATTACACCTCATCGCAGCCATCTGACCCGCTAATATTTGCGATGCAGGTTAGTAAATCATATACAGTGTTTGCTAAAAAAACAAGTAACTATGTTCTGGTGCAGTTCCCGAGCCCGAAGGGCTATTTTTCCATTGCCGCTGAGTGTGCTTGTGTAATTCATTCTTTTCTCATGTTGTCGGGAGACATTGAAACTAACCCTGGTCCTGACAGAAATTATTCTGTACTGGCAGCACTTCAAAAAATAACCAAAGGGCAAACCCAGCTAATCACTGAAGGGCAGAGCCTCAAGGACCAGCTAACTACCACTCATAAAACAATAACAGAGTTATGCAAACGAATGGCTGATCTAGAAACACACTACCAAGCTGTCCTTCCCCTCCGAAATGACATTGAAAAGATTCGAACAGACACCAGCAGCATGACTAGAACAATTAAAGAATTAGAAACCCTCCTAGATGACGCCGAAAACAGATCACGTCGAAATAACGTATTTTTCTACGGTATATCTGACCCCAATAACAGCGAGACAAGGGCCTAATCTGAAGAAGCAATCATTAATTTTTGCCGAAATAATCTGGAAATAACAATGGAACCTCGCGACTTGGAAAGTGCTCATCGCCTCGGTCGTCATATTGTTGGTAAGATTCGTCTCATAATCGTGAACTGCACGCATTACAAAACTAAAAGAGCAATCTTATCAAATGGCCATAAACTAATAAACACTGACTTTGGCATTAACGAGGACTTTTCGCATCGCGTTCGACACGCACGGAAACAACTAATTGCATTTTCAAAGGCTAGAATTGCCAAGTTTTTCTTGAGATTTAAAACTCTTCACACCGGCACGAAACGTCACATCTTCGATATTTCATCCAACACCGTTAAAGAGATCACATAGCAATCGTTCCATCACCATGCACCAGCAAAACCTCAGCGCGTGACACCAAACAATCTTCTCTCGTTTTCCGTGATATTCATCAACATTCGCAATTTTCTTTTGAAGCGTGAACTCATATCGAACGTAGTTTCATCATCAGAGAGCGACATATTGATACTAACCGAAACTTGGTTGCACACTAACGTTTCACACGCCGCAACTTTAACCGACTTACCCGAATTCCGCGTGTACCGTAACGATCGACAGGGCTCGCGGGGGGGGGGGAGGGTCGGTGTTGTTATCGCAGTTAACCAACGTATATCATGCTCAGTTGTACGTGCCACTTCATAAATAGAATCATTATGGCTTATTATGGCCCTAACAGTGCTTTTAGGAGTTACAGGCCACCACAGACTAATCCTGATTATTGACGGCATCTGAACAATCGCCTAACACAATTTGTTGCCACCTACCCAAATGCGCGCATTCTCCTCTTCGGGGACTTTAACTATCCGGACATTGAATGGCAGAATCTAAGTACTTCTTCAATCACATGTCACGCGGAGGCCAAGAATTTTATTGATGTATGCTTAAATATTAATCTCAGTCAGTTAGTATCAGAACCAGCCAGCGTTGCGCAAGAAACTGCAAACACCCTACATCTGATACTAACTAATAGCCCTGAGAACCTATCATCCATCAATCACCTCCCAGAAATCAGCGACCATAAAATCATACATGTTCTTTTCTCATTTAATTCCACTTGAAAGCAAACGTTCGCGAAAACAATATGCCTTTACAATAAGGAAAACTATGATGCAATAACGGAAGATCTTAAAACTTTTTTTTTCCGAGTACCAATCGACATTTTGCACTCGCACTAATACATGAAAGCTGGTCCATATTCAAAAACAGATTAAATACGCTCACTAACATGTTTATTCCGAAGGTCACCTTTCATAGTAATCCCAATAAGCCATGGTTTACTACACATCTAAAATGACTGGAAAACAAAAAGAAACGGCTGTTCCCTTCAACCAAACGCAGTGACACTCAGACCGCTTGGGAAAAATACCTCGATAGTGCAAAATCATACTTACTTGCCGTTAGGAACGTCATGGCATGGCAAGAACTTTATTTTAGTCCAGAGAAACTAGGGTCCGAGGGCACAAGACCCCAGGCTAAGTCAGTGGCTTAGCCCACGTAGGCACCGGTAGGCCAAAGGCTTTCCCGATGTCGTGAGCTCTCCGGACGGCCAGGAGTTGATCTTGGAGGACTTCGCTGGATATGCGCCCACTCCAGTCCTCCTCACTATTGAGATCCGAAGCCCTTTGGTTGGGGCACAGCCAGAACATATGATCAAATAGACACGGTGTGTGTCCACAACTTTTACATTCCGCGGGAAAATCCTGGTCAATTTTGTTAAGCACAAAAGGTGTGGGATAAGATTTAGTTTGAATCATTCTTAATGTGACTGCCTGAGCTCGGCTGAGCTTCTGATGGGGGGAGAGGAAAAAACCTCCTGCCGTCCCTATAGTGTGAGGTGATCTCGTGAAAAGTAGTAAGTGGGTCTTTGTAGGAGCCGCAGTCATCCTGGAGCAGTTCCTGATCTGATGCGTGGCATGTGAGATCTCGCACAGCAGAGTGAGCTTGCTCGTTAGGATTGCAGCCATTTGGGCTGACCGAGTGGCCCTGATGAGCCGGAAACCAGACTAGGTGTGAGCTATCCAGTTGGTCGTAATTATGAGTATTAATACTGTGTATAAGTAACTTGTGTGCTTCCACTGAGACGAAGCCGGCTGAGTAATTCCTAATAGCTGTACGGGAATCGGAGAAAATCGTGGAGCCTCTCCTCATTGTAATTGCAAGTGCTATGCTTGCTTCTTCGGCGGCATGAATGGAGCTCGTTCTTAGTGACGCCTCGCTTATTAATTTACCGCTCTCATCGACCACGGCAATAGCGTAGCGGTTGCCCGATCCATAACTAGTTGCATCGACAAAAAGAGCTGAGCTGTGTTGTTGGTGCAGTTTACCCATAATGCATTTGGCCCTGGCGTCCCTTCTGCCCTTGTTGTGGACAGGATGAACATTTCTAGGTATGGGGTCTACAACTAATCGTGTCTCCACCTCCTTGGGTATTTTGAACTTAGAGACGTCTCCTCGAGGCAGTATTCCGACTTCATCTAGAATTTTACACCCTGGCTTAGTGTTGGAGAGTCTTGCAATTTGTGACATCGAATGTGCCTCAATGAGCTCATCTATAGTGTTATGAAGTCCTAACTTGTTGAGGAGTTCGGTGCTCGTTCCGCGCGGGAGTCCCAGAGCACTTTTGAGTCCGGAGCGTATAAGTGCGTTTAGCTTAGCCTTCTCTCCTTTCCCCCAGTTCAGGTATGATGCAATGTACGTCACATGACTGATGAAAAATGCATGATATGCTCTGATGAGATTGTCCTCCTTGAGGCCTGCATTTCGATTTGAGACCCTGCCCAGGAGCTTTAAAGTACTGTTGGTCTGACCTGTGAGACGGTTCAGGGCCGTAGCGTTACAGCTCCTTGCGTCAATGAGAAGACCTAGAATTTTGATTTTCTCTACTCTGGGTATGACCCGTCCTGTGTTGCCAGTGATTTTAATTGGCAGAGTTTCTAAAGGCGCAAGGTTTCTAACACCTTGTCTCCCCTGTCTAAAGAGCAGCAGCTCAGATTTACTAGGTGATAGCCTGAGTCCGGTGCCCTTAAGGAAAGATTCTGTGGTGTCTACAGCTGCCTGTAGTGTCTGCTCTAGTGCTGCGAGTGACCCCCTTGGGACCCACACTGTGATATCGTCAGCGTATATGACGTGCCCCAAGCTCGGGATTTTGGACAATTCCTCCGAGAGCCTGTGCATGGCAATGTTAAAGAGGAGTGGGGACAATACTGAACCTTGTGGTGTGCCGTTGTTGCCTAAATTGTATGGACCGCCTGTGACTATCCCGAGTTTGACCCGAGCTGTCCGATTAGCTAGAAAGGACCTCACATAATTGTAAAAATTGCTTCCCAGGTTCAAGGTTGAGATTTCATGTAGGATATGTTTATGTGCAACCGTATCAAATGCTATGATAAGATCCAGACCCAGGAGGCCCTTTACGTCCCTGCTAGGGTCGTCAATAATAGCCCGTTTGATCATGAGCATGGCGTCCTGTGTGGATAATGCCTTCCGAAAGCCTATGAGATTGTGCCTGAAAAGCTCCTGGTTTTCTATGTGTTCTATTATCCTCATTTTAAAACAATGACTTACCAAAACTAATAATCAGCAATCCCAGGCAATTTTGGCAAGTATTAAATCCTGGTACACTCACGATATTACACTAATTAAAGACTCTCACGAACCTGTCACTGACAATGAATGCGTGCAAATATTTAACAACGCATTTGCATCTGCCTTTACTAGAGAAGTGGACGTGCCATCACAATTATCATCTTTTAACATAGAAGCATCCATGTCATCTATCACATTTTTCAAAATAGGCATTGCATCCGTTATTGATAATATGAAACTGTCATCATCATCTGGTTTGGACCTGATTAATTCAAAACTTCTGCGAAATGTAAAATTAATTTGTGCCGCGTATTTATCTTTGATTTTTTCACAGTCACTCTCCTCAGGAATCATTGCAGATGACTGGAAAACAGGGAAGGTCATTCCAGTGTACAAAACAGGTAACAAACTCACCCTTAAATTATCTCTCCATTTCATTAACTAGTGTGCCCTGTAAGATTATGGAACACGTCATATATTCACAAATTATGAACTTTTTGGACTCATGCAATTTCTTCCACCCTTCACAACACGTCTTTCGTAAGGGCCTCTCCTGCGAAACGCAATTAGCGCTTTTCCTTCACGACTTGCACACTAACCTTGACCGTAAAATGCAGACTGATGCCATCTTTCTAGATAAAGCGAAATTTTTCGATAAAGTTCCCCACCACCGTCTTTTACTAAAACTTTCACAGCTCAACCTACATCCTAACATTCTTCAATGGACTGAACGATTTCTAACGAATCGTTCTCAGTCTTTGTTAATAGCCACCTGTCTAACACCCTTCCGGTCACATCAGGCGTGCCACAAGGAACTGTCCTCGGTCCTCTTTTATTCTTAATATACATAAGCGATTTACCCGAGCATGTTTCCTGCAGTATTCGGACGTTCGCCGACGACTGTATCATTTACCACACTATTAGTAACGTTCATGATCAACTTACTCTTCAGGAAAATATTAACACTGTACCTAACAACTGGCTAATGTCCTTCAATTCTACTAAATGTAAACTTGTGTCCTTTTCTCGTTGCCATAGTCCACATCGCTTCCAGTATTCCATCGCTAACACCCAATTGAATTAGTACCCATGTTATAAATATCTAAGAGTAACCTTGCCTTATGATTTATCATGGCGTACCCACATTAGTAACATCATTGGAGCATCAAATAATATGCTCGGTTTTCTTTAAGCACCATCTCCGCCTTGCCGCCCCCAAATATAATATTGCTCGCGTATAAGTCACTCATCAGACCAAAGTTAAAATGTTCATCTGCTTTCTGGAGCCCGCACCAATTGTATTTAATAAAGGCATTAGAAGCAGTTCAAAATCGCGCCGCTAGATTTATTCACTCTTCATACTCGTATGACATCAGCATTTCATCTTTGCAAGCTAAATCTGAATTACAGCCCCTTTTGTTGCGTCGCCGCATTGCCAGTCTCGCCCTTTATCATAAAATATTTCATTCTTCACTAAATCAGCTGCCTTATATAACAGCTGCAACACGCATATCTCACAGCACCAGTCATCGATTTCAGGTGGCCCACCCATCATCGCGTACTACTACTTTGTCCGCCTTGTTCTTTTATCGAGCACAACATCTACTTTTCAAGATTGTATTAGTGATCATCTTAGATGTGCAATAAAATTTACGGCCGGTGTCTCACATAGAATTTATGCTCCGTGAATGGCCACTCAAATCTTACAGTTGCGCTTTCTAGCGGTATATATGAGGCCATGGAATTGCGATAACTTCTTGCCTTGTGATGGAGTATCTACCCCAAGAAACTGAACGTGTTGTAGAACTCTGACACGGGCTACGTGGCACAGTGACACATCTGGAGAAGATCCGCTCTTCTAGCTTTCACTTCATCGCCACATGAAGTGATCGGTGGGAGAAGTACGCCAAAAATGAATCGCACTAGAGTCCTAAGCACTTTGGCAGAGACGCGCGCAACGATAAACTGCAATGTGAACAGAACGGAGTCAGAGAACATTTTATTTGCAATGTTTCCATGTAGCAACTAAAAACAACAACAACAACAAAAAACACTCTATGCCTGGAACTGTGCTCTCAATTCCTATCTGCTTAGGTTATACGTGCAGTCTTCCTTTTTTGGCTTTCCTATAAGGTTTTTTCCTACCGCGGTTGGAGCGAGACCATTCGCCACACGATTGTTGATCAGACAGAATGACTCTACGGGCATTTAAACCTCGCGTTGTAAAGCGTAAAGGAAGCAGCGCTATCCCACCACTGTGCCTGCTTGTCTGCTGACATCCTCAGTATCAAGATTCCTCGTAGCTGGGCAGCGAAGGCAGTAAATACGTGCTCCAGCACTTGCAGACAATAACCCATTTCCTGGTGAGGCACTGGCAATGATAATAAATTCTTGGCGCGGTCTTTACCATCACTGCCAGAACTCTGCTTCGGCGCTGGAAAACGCGGCGCTCAATAGGATCAGAAAAGAAGCATTTACACGAAGGCAGCGGAGAGCTCAGTAGCGCCATTTTTGTTATGTTTATTGTCTGGCAGACAAAGCTCGGTGGGCGTGAAAAATGTGAGTAGTCTGGCGCAAATGGGCGTGAAATGCGGAAATCGGCATTCCTTGGAGACACACTGTAAATTATCTCCGTTCAAGAAGCCGCGCGCGTTAGGCCACCGGTGAGCACTCGATAGGTTTGAAGGTTTAGCGACTTCGAACTCAAACTATCGTGTATTGAAATTGCAGGAAACACCCGCCATGGTTGCTTAGATGGAATTTGGTCTTGCGCTGCTAAACACGCGGTCGTAGGGATCAAACCCAGGCCACGGCGGCCACATTCCGGTGGGGGCAAACTGCAAAAACACCTGTGTACTTAGATATACGTACACGTTAAAGAAACCGAGGTGGTGTCAAGATTAATGCGGAGTCCCCAACTACGACGTGCCTCATGATGAGATCGTGGTTTTCGCACGTAGGACCCCGTAATTGAAATTGTAGGATAGACAGACGTTACGCTTGGAACTCCCACGGCTTGCTTTCGATGCTTATCGCTCTCGAATCGGCTTGCCGCCACTTACTAACAGGAGCGGTACTTTAATGTTCCGCCACTTTTGATGTGAAGGTAAAGATGTCCTCGACAGCATAAGTAAATTCATCCTTGTTCTTTTTTTTTCATTTTTCTCTAGGAAAATGGGCACATAATGTTGGAATTATTCTTCCGGACATCGCTATAATTACAAAAAATTTTAAAGTTGTTCAAGCATGATTTGTTGGTACATATAGCTGTCGTGAAAGCGCGCCTCTTATAGCTGACAGTGCCAGTGCAATTTTTGGCAACATTGGGCGACATAACTGGAAAATTTGCGATCACAGCAGGGGCTCTTACGCCTTGGAAAGGGCAGTATGTCATTATCGTACAGGTGAAAACTGTCGGTGGCACTTGGCCCTTCTTTACAACTTTTCTCTTGTTTGTATATGGCTCTCTACACGTATGCTTTTACATCCACTGACGCGACTGACATCGAGGCCATAACCGAAAAAAAATTTTCGTGTCTGCATCGACCATATAAAGTAACGAAACCTTTAACAATAATGTACGGCAATCTTCCACGCCAAAGACAAGAAGTGCTTCGCTGGGGAATCGCAACATATAAGTCGTTTTTTTTACAGGCTGTCCGCGATTGGTGTGGTGACCATGTTTCCGCGTCGATCATTGTTGTAACTGACGTGTGCCCAAGCGCCGCACAATATGAAATGCGTTTATCTTTATCAGTCGCGAACTGCACGGAATATCAGTGTATGTGCCAAAATTACAAAATTTTGTTCCAAGGTGTTGAGGACTTCATTGACAAAAAAGTCAAGGTGTAAGCCATCTTTGGTGCATTTTCTAATGAACCTTTTCTAAGCAAATAAAAATTCAATCCTCATTTACTGAAGTGTTAACCATGTTGCTCATGACTGAATTGAATTTAACTACCAGATGAAAACAATCACTTTAGGGCGATACGCTAGACTCCTCACCAAGCCTCTGTGATCCATGAACTTACTCGCGAGGAAGCGACGCTGGTGTAACGCATCAGAACCGACTACGCGTTCACCCCGCCTTGGTTATTCAAGACTGGACGTTGCGCTTCCCCGCTCTGTGCCTTCTGTGGTGACACCGGCGACATTAAATATTTCCTTTGGCTATTCCCGTAGCTCGACACAGAAGGAAAAGCGATGGCCGACAGCCTGCAAATGAGTGATCTTACTCACAGGACCTCTGAAGAGATCGTTTTCCCCGGAGGGCCCGCGGCAGTCAGGAAGAGTCTGCAACGACTGCTGATTGCCTTCCTGCGAGACACGGATCTGATCAACACCTGGTGACACCCCCCCGATCTCAACTCAAAGGAGACTCAGGCGGAAAAAATGCCGGCTATGTATGGAAAGCTAACCCTGCCTGCTGCAACACCAGCGCCACCACCACCATGTAAATATTAGTGATTGGCGGGAGGCGGGAAATGAACGCCATATCTTCTCTAGCGTTGACGGAAAAATGCACATCGGGAATCTCGTCAAACCTGGTGATGCTGTGCAGCAACATACGGCAGAATCAGAGAAAGAGGAGTGATAAAAGAAGGTAAGGAGGTTAACCAGGCTGGGCCCGGTTAGCTACCCTGCACTGGTGAATATGTGCAAAATGAGTGAGAGATGAGACGAAGTAGAGAAGGTCACAGTGTACACGCACACACATGCACAAGCGTTCGTCGTTCAGTAGGCCACAAGAGTTCTAATATAAGCTGAAGTTAAATGTAGTCACACTGTATAAGCAGAACTGCATTTCCATCTCCGTGGATTTTAAGGGGAAGTTTTTTTTTTTTTGCCTCTCCTACTTTTACACCGCTGCTGACTGGCTGCTGTCTAGCCGAATAGCTGAGGTGCCTAGCAGGACGGATGTTGTATCGTTATCCCGGTACTTGTGATCACTCCTACGTTGCCATGCCGCATGCCGTCATGGGCACTCTATCGTCGCCATTCTGTAATAGTTTTTACATAGTCCTCATCCCTTGTACCTTTAAAGGCTACGCTAGGCCCGGAAAATGCGCTGGATGGGCTGCATCGGTTAGGGTCATGTTCTCGTCACGCCGTCGTTGTTACGCCGTCGTCAAATTCAGTCGTCGTAATTCTAGTGCCGTCATGCCTTTATAGTCATGCCGTCATTGTCGTATTGTTGTCATCCGTGCTGACAGGTGGCTGCCGTCTTGCACGACTTGCCAGTACCAGACATTGTGCTAACACCTGATATAGTGCCTGTCGAGACTCACTGCAGCGGCAGGTGGTGAAGGTAAGCGCGGACTTGAGCTCCAATGCCAACACGCTGTCCGGCCACGGCGGCCGCATTTCGATGAGGGCGAAATGCGAAAACACCCGTGTACTTAGATTTAGGTGCACGTTAAAGAACCTCAGGTGGTCGAAATTTCCGGAGTCCCCCACTACGGCGTGCCTCATAATCAGAAAGTGGTTTTGGCACCTAAAACTCCATAATTTAAAGCGTCATAGCGTTGTCGTCATTCTGTCGTCGTCATGCAGTTGCCGTCAGGCCGTCGTTGTCGTTCAGTCGTCGTGATTTCGTTTGTAGTGAGATTCAACTGTCCTCATGCCTTAGTCATCAAGCCGCCGTCGTCATACAGTCGTGGTTATTCCTGCGTCGGCGTACCATTGTCGACATACCATTGTAATCATTTTGGCATCGTCATGCCGTCATCGTCCTTCCAGCTCCGTCATCCTATGGCCACATCGTCGTCGTAATACCACCGGCGCCAGATTGTCGTCATGTCATCATCTTCACTCCAGCATCGTCACCCCAGAATCGCCATGTCACTGTCGTCATTGTATCATCGATGCATGCCGTGGAGGTCGTTCCATCACCATTATTTTATCGTAGTAATTCAATGTCGTGATGCCGTCCTGGTTATTACATCGTCGTGATGGGTGGCATGTGCATGATCGAGCGCAACTAGTTTACGTTGAAGCGTGTCCATTCTCATTGAAAATACCCCCAACTGGGTCGTGTAATCTCTACTTGCAAGTTGTCCCTAAGTAGAAAAAACGTTCTTCACAAACCCACATGAAAGCTTCGGTTAAACAATAGGGGGTTACGTAACTAATTCTGAATGCGGGCATTGAACAACTCCGCTTACACCCATTCTTGGTTGTTTAAGATTGGACGATCTGCTTTCCCACTTCGTGCCTTGTGTGGTGACATCAGTGACATGGAAAGCGCTATCTGGTTATGCCTGCAGCTTGACGAGAAAAGAAACGCATTGCCTCACAGTCTGCAAAAGAAGGGTCTTACATACGCGTGCTATAAAGATGTAGTTTTCCCCGAAAGTCCTGCAGTAATCAGGGAGAGTGCTTCGACCGTTGTTTGCCTTTTTTTTAACACACGAAGTGGGGCAAAGTCCGCTAACACAGACTTGCTGAAAATGTATGTGAAGCTCAGGCGGAACAATTGCCGGCTAAGCATGCCAGGCGAGCCCCGCCTGCTGTTACACCACCACCACCACCATCTCGGCGAGTCGGCCGCTTGATTCATACTTGAAGTCTTCGAAGTAGTACTACAGATAGCCTGTGCACATGCGGCCTCATTGCTTGAACTGGTAACATTTTTTTTCCTTTGTGTACACAAAATGTGAAAATTCCGCCACTGCCCGACACCGTAAATAAGTTGCAGGCACCCATGCAGAAAGTCCTTGTTTTGCAGCTGTTCCAGAAGAGCGCATTTTGGGAGCGACCGCACAAAGTGATCAATGTATCCTGTCTCATCGCATGCAGTACAGTTCGGAAAATCGATATGCTCAGTCTTAAATAACCACGCTGGTCTATGGGCAGATGCCGTCCTTATTCGGAATAGAAGTGATGCTCCTTTTCGACGAAATCGACGAAATGGCAAAAGATAGAAGGAAATGAAAGAAAGGAAAGCCAGGGGACATATTTACCGAGAAAAGCTTCTGGTCAGGCGGGTATCTTTATTTGTGACCGCTATAGAAAGAAGCTTAACCAAAAGCGTAACATTTCTTCAACTGTAATGTATTGGAGGCTCGCGATCCGCTTGCTTTATTTTTCTCGGTATTGTAAGGCCCAACATCATTAACCGCTTCATTTGATTATTCTTTAAATATAGAACAAAATATGATGTCCGTCGTAAACTAATTATAGTTTCGTTACGCGCTCCATAATCTCGCTTTGTCCTGCCTGTGCATACCCAGATGTCTACGCTTTCCCGCAAGGGATATATTTTTCCATTTCCACATTATTTAAGAACTTCTGCGAACCAAAATAGCCTCAGTTTTATCTATTTCATTCCTTCCTTTCCAAAGATGGTTTATTCCCTTCAGTAGAAACGGAGAACCGTGTTACGAAACCGCGCTGCTCAATGTGGGAACGACAAAAAGAAGAGAGAAAACAGTGGTCCGGAAAGGGCAGAAACGCGATTTTGCTCGGATCGCTCTGCTGAAAGTGTAATACACAGCGGAGCAGAGCGCCTAAGGGGTTTCATTCGAGCAGACTTCCCCAAAGGCTCGCGTTGCGTGCTTCTGGGAAATTTTGTAACCAGTCTATTCACCGTGTCGCTTTATTTAGTGCGCGGCTGTAATGCACGCACGTTGTTATTTGCGCGCTCGGTTCTATTGCTTTACGTCTCTGCATCGCGTAAGGAAGGCGCCATCTGTCAATAGGAAGCCCCGCATGCCGGAAAGCCCACCACAGAGATCATGCATACTATCCTTTTGTGCGCTGACAAAGATATTAGGAGCCCGGCGGTTGCGTCGGTTGTCGAAGGCGGCGTTCTGTATCTCTGGTGGCCAGAACGAGCAAAAAATCTTTGCCCTGCATGATCAACGGTCTTTTGAATCTTCAGAGAAGCCTTATGGCTTGCGGCCACAAGTCGACTTAATAGGAAGCCTTAGCTCGGGCCCAACTACGATGATGTATAATAAAATACATGTAAACAGCAGAAATACTTTTCCGAGATAGCCCCTGGGCTAATTTTACGGAACTTTGTTGCATTTGAGAGCAAATACTTCATTCTAGTGACTGTTGGTAGCGGAATTTTGATATTGAGCTGAAATATTTTTTTTTTACAAAATTTGTTGAAGATTGGTAAGGTTAAATGGATATCGAAACACGAAGTTAACAATCCGTTAATCTGCACAAAGGCCAGATATCGCAGTTCTGTAAAATACATCCATTAGAACATTCAAAGCGTTCACATTTCATATCTGCAAGTTATATGTTATGTGAATTTGTTAGAATGTTTTCAAAAGTTTTGCAAAAGTTCTGCTCATCTATTATTTGGGTACTTAAGATACATGTATAATACATCAATAATTTTTTGTTTAGATGTACTATTACTTGCAATTTACACAATTGTGATGTCATTTTTGTTGCTGAGCAAACAGGGTTGCAAAATTGATAGTATATTTTTGTGAAAACTTTTGATTTTCAACAAATATTCAGAGAAGTCATAAGCAAAAGGTAGGAAGGTTAACCAGACTGAGCCCGGTAGGCTACCTTGCACTAAGGAAAGGGGATTTAAAGGGGCGAAGAAAGAAAGAAGTTCACATTTTTTCTCAGTTACACAGACAAGCGTTCATCGCTGAATAGGTCACAGACAGTCATACAGGCTGGTACATTTAAAAAAACGCAGCAGCGCCTTTGTAGCCTAGCACACAGTAGACGCCCGATGCCACGGGCCCAGCATGTTCTCCTCTGTACAGGGCCTGTCATCCAAATGCCACAAGGCTGTCTGAAGGGCACTCCTCTCATCTTCGTATCTGGTACAGTCACATAAGAGATTTTTGGTGGTTTCCTCAACACCACATGTGTTGCAGTTGGCACTGTCTGCCATTGCAATTACGAATGAGTATGCGTTTGTAAAAGAAACCCCTATTCGGAGGCGGCACAGTAATGTTTCTTTCCGTCAGTTAAAACCGGGTAAAAGCCGTAAGTTCATGTGTTGGTCCACGGCATATAGGCGTCGGCTGTTGAACTCCGGTGTATTCCATTTCCTTAGAGTTATAATATGGGCAAGACAGCTGAGGTGCCGCACTGCATTCATTATCTCCGTCTTCATGTGCTCCACGGGCAGTTTTGTCGGCACATTCATCGCCAGTGATGTTGCAGGGCCTAGGTAGCCACTGAAATACAATTTCGTGGCCTTTCTCTACAGCTTCATGATTGCCTAATCGTATCTCTGCTACCAATGTTCTCATTGGATGGGCTAGGATACGCGTCAGAAGGAGGCTGGCCCCCCAGCCCATCAGCACTTGAGCAGCAAACGAAATGCACCTGTCCACTAGGTGGACACTTCAGACTAACCTCCCCACTCCCTGGTCACATCATTGCTTCGACGTCTCACACTGTGCATACGCCTGATCAGATGTTTGCACTTTTGGTCTAGCTGGTGAATTGTGTACTGAAGTAACATAAACATCGCACGAACTTGCTTTATGTCATCTGCGGCACAACACCATGATGCTTCTTCGCCAGAGTACAGCAAATAAGTTGTCATACCATAGCTTTCTTATTATTATCGTCACCGTCATCGCCTAACTACTGTCCTCACGCACATGCTCGTGTAACACATCAATTCCTCGCCTTACACAAATATGTACGGGCGTCTGGTAACTGTGTCGCGACGTCATTGTGCAACAGGCAGCCACGTGGAATCAAGACATTGCGCCCGTTTGGCACCCGCTCAGACGCTTCCGGTCGTCTCCTGTGCTGCTACTCGTTGTAAGAGAGAGAGAGAGAGGAAAGAGGGAGAAAGACAAGGAGGTTGTAAGGGCCGATGAGCGTCATAGCAGATGACCGAGCGAGCCGGAGTGGTTGTCAGAACGTCTTGATGTCCAGACTTCACGTGACCACCTCCTGCCTCATGACGTCAAAACAGAATAGCGAACGAAACCGAATTTGGCTGTAGAAAACACATTACTAAAATTATTTAGGAGGTTCTCAGTACTTTTTCTATGGTTTATGAGGTCTAAAATTTTCATTTAACGTGAAAAAATATAGAGTCCTAAGTATTCCATCGGTACAAACTGATTCAATGTTATACCTTCGCGTCACTGGCACTAAAAATCGAACTCGCATATCTGCGGCAATATGGCAGCCGGATGCGATAACTACGCTACTGCGCAAAATTCACGTTTGCTAATCTCTGCAAGCTTGGGGCACAACACCGGCTGTGCGAGCGGTCGCGTCTGTGCAAGCATTTCGGAGGCCAACCGGACGAGGACAAAGTTGTTCTTGAGAACGGGGTCCACCGTGGGAACGTGATTCTGTAGTCGTAAATGAGTTCAGATCAAGAGAAATTGCTGAAGTCTGTTGGCTTTCTTTCGTGATCCTGGCGGTCTTGGGAACTGAGGAATTTCGTTCAATTTTTTCGTAAGGGCTCAATAGCGGAAAGGCAGACCATCCACATATGGTCACATTTTACATAACTATAGACATACAACAAATAAAATACATGACGTTTAATTACAAGGCTTAAAGTGCTTTTGTTTTCATAGGTTATCCAACCTAGTCAGCAGCGCTATGTGTCACGATGGCCGCAGAGAAGCGACGGGTTGAGTTATAATGACCACTGTGCAGCAATAAAGACGCAGGGAATGCAAGATCCTCAGTCACGCGACCATGTTTCGTGCTCCAGGGTTTAGTCAGCTTCCTTCCTGGTTAACCGGCGATTTCAAATGTTCCATGATGCTCAATATACAGGCTCATGCAAGATGTTTTTATCACGCAGTTTAGTATAGTTGCTTGGCCATACCGAAAATGCCTGCTTAGTTTGGCCTATTGAACTACATTAGATCAAAATGAAAAACAAGAAACGCTCGGACGAAATGAAGTTGACCGCGTGGATGTTCAAGTACCGAAGTACGGGGGGGGGGGGGACAAGAACATCCGATTTTTACCCCCCGAATTTCAAGAAATATATAGAATCCCCCAACACGGAGGACTAGAGGTATATGGCGCTGCCAGCACAAAGCGCACCCTTCAATCGTAAAGGTATATATTAAATTTTGCTAAATTATTTTAAATTCTCAGTTTTCACGTGTCAAAGCGATTATCTTATCATGAGGTACGTACGCCGTAGCGGGAGACTACGGAATAATTTTGTCCATCTGAGGACAAAATCAGCCACTCTAATTTACACCTAAATATAATTACACGAGGTTTTTTTTATCATTTCGCCCCCATCGGTAGGTGGCCGCCTCGGCCGGGATTGAACTTGGGGCATTGTGCTCAGCAGCGCAACACCATAGCAAATGAGCTATCGCGGCTGGTAAAGGTAAAATGCCAGTAGGATGTTTATATATGGTCCTCAGAGTCAAACAACCAATAATTTTAACAAAATAACCGAAGCTATTGCAACGCAAATGATACTTGCACAGGTGGTTCTTGCAGTTTGACGAGTACAATTTCAGCCAAGTAGAGTCAGCAGGCTTATAGTTAAGATTTGCTAGGTACCTTTTCCAAATTGTCCGATTATTGTGTATACGTTTAAATTCCAAGCCTGAAGACAATCATATTCGAGGAGAACTCCATTTTATTTGGCACTCCTGAAGCGTTTGTGTTCCGAGATATTCATATAATTGAGTTTGACGCTCAATACAGCTTAGCAATGCGACTCTCTCCAGATATATTTTCGTCGACAATTCGCAATTCACGCCCAATACTCGCTGTGATGGTTCAGTGGATATATGGCGCTCTGATGCAGAGCAGGAAGTCGTGGTTTCGACTCGCACCCGCGCCACCCTCGTGTGCCGAACTTCGCCTGTGTAATAATGAACCTCAGATGGTCAAAATTAATCGTGAACACCCAAATGCGGCGTCCCTCGAGAACTCGTGTTTGTCCGGAACGTTAAACAACATCAATCAAGCAACCAATCAAGTACTTCATGCTCAACACGCCTATCAAACATGGGTGGTTGGTGACACGTATTTTAAATTACAAACAAAGAGGTTAAAGCATACTCGAGAACGTCAGCGCGAGCACCGCGGGACCTCGTCGTTACCGCTGCTGCCATCTGAAGTAGAAATAGCGTATTATAGAAACCCGAAGCCGAGGCCTATCATTATTTACCGTTGCGCGTCAAATCCTCACCGCTGTCTTTTCGTTCGTATTTTCGGAAGCGATAACTAAGACTTGGTGCCTCATACCACTGTGCACTAGTGATGAGACGTAGCTAAAAGCTAAAGTTATTACTTCGCTTTTGCGCATGCCCCATCCTCTACGCGACGCGTGGTAATTTGCAAGGACATATCGCATGAACGCCTCCCTACACTGACATGAAAGTTTTATTGCGGTAGCAATTATATGGACACTCCGGGCGCATTTCTGCCGTCTAGTGTCCGTATATATGTCCAAGGGCGATAAAATCGTCGCCGCGCGCCGTATGCTGTATGTGCGAGTGATAGATAGGATGCGAGAGTGAGCCACCTGTGCGAGCCACCTACGTAGAAGCACGCAATATTTAGCTTAGTTACCATGGTACGCGCTACTTCGAAGGCATCTCTCACATGAAAAATGCATGCTCATGTGCCTTAATGCTTTTTGCAGAGCGATACCTCTACGGCGAAACGCAACTATTGAGTGTCAACATTCGTTACAGGTATAGTAAAGAATTTCTGGCTAAGCTGATTCAGAGTTAGCATTTGACGTGACCATCAGTTGGCCAAACTTGCATGGAAATGGGCTCATGTGAGCTTCTGTACGGTTAGTATGCCTACGTATTCGGCCATAACAGAATCCTCGAAAATATGGGGAATTTGCTTCTCCAACCGAATGGAAGCGAGTGGTTTTTTTTTATTGGATTTTACGTGCCAAAACCACTTTCTGATTATGAGGCACGCCGTAGTGGAGGACTCCGGAAATTTTGACCACCTGGGGTTCTTTAACGTGCACCTAAATCTAAGTACACGGGTGTTTTTGCATTTCGCCCCCATCGAAATACGGCCGCCGTGGCCGGGATTCGATCCCGCGACCTCGTGCTCAGCAGCCTAACACCATAGCCAGGAAGCGAGTGATAACGATATTGGCTTCCCTTTCGCAATCTGGCAGTATTCGTACACCACCAGCTATACAATACACAATTTCGTGCATATCTGGGTGCCGAAGAAACGAATTTCACTATGGGCCTAACTTGCTGCGTCAACTGAATCGAGCAATGGTGGTGGCTTAGGCGTGCTTTACCGCTATTATTATTATTATTATTATTATTATTATTATTATTATTACCAATTATTAGTAATTTACATTTACTTAGTCCACTTAGCCAGTCAGAGCGCAATTTCAGAAATAACATTGCCGCATGATATATGAAAACTATGATCATCTTCATACTAGGAATATCTTATGTTGAAGTTGACAACACAGCAATTACATGCGGTATTCTGCCATGATCTAAAATTGATGCTTGCAAGTTAAGCATAACAACGTGTTCATACCTGTTCTAGATCTAGAACCCAAAGCTACAAAAGAAAAAGAAGAACGACTAGCAACTTCCTTTTATTACAGGGACCATAGCCTGCACACCGCTCCCAAGAGGTCAAAAACAGTGCCAAAGTAGAAGGTAAGCCGTGTGATACAGCAATGAACAGCAGCATCAAAGGCACAGACTGCTGACAGCAAATAATTAAACCAGCGCAGAGTTAAATTTAAGGGTTAACAAAAGATGCACTGACTTCGAATAACACTCGCTGTGACTGTCCTCTTAGTACTTGCAACTTTCGACGGTCGACAATTATGCAGAGTGCCGAGAAATTCGCACTGCAATCGACCTTTCTCTTGGTCCAGCAAACAACTCGACTGTTTTGGTTACAGACGCTTGCCCCTTATAATCCAGACGCTAGATAGCACACAAAAACAGCATGCAGATACCAACATGCGTGCTCATTGAGATCTGTAATGGGTGAAAGAGTTTCATCACTTGACGTAGTTAGTCTCAATAAAACATGAATTCGAACAATCCACTCCGCTGTGGTAACGCGACAAGAAAGTATCTTCACTACCGCTATATGTGGCGAAGTAATCTTCATTGAGCCTGTGAGTTAAATCGAGTAAAAAAAATTAAATAAACGTGTGGCCTAGTAGAGCACGAACACTCCAGAAAGTTGATGGGGAAACGGTGCAGCGGTAGCTCAATTGATGAGAGCATCACACGCGTAATGCGAAGACGTGGGTTCGTATGCCCCCTGCGACCAGAGTTTTTCTTCATCTACTTTCATCATCATCATCATCAGCCTGGTTACGCCCACTGCAGGGCAAAGGCCTCTCCCATACTTCTCCAACCACCCCGGTCATGTACTAATGTGGCCATGTCTTCCCTGCAAACTTCTTAATCTCATCCGCCCACCTAACTTTCTGCCGCCCACTGCTACGCTTCCCTTCCCTTGGAATCCAGTCCGTAACCCTTGATGAACATCGGTTATCTTCCCTCCTCATTACATGTCCTGCCCATGCCGATTTCCTTTTCTTGATTTCAACTAAGATGTCATTAACTCGCGTTTGTTCCCTCACACAATCTGCTCTTTTCTTACCCCTTAACGTTACACCCATCATTCTTCTTTCCATAGCTCGTTGCGTCGTCCTCAATTTAAATAGAACCCTTTTCGAAAGCCTCCAGGTTTCTGCCCCGTAGGTGAGTACTGGTAAGACACAGCTATTATACACTTTTCTCTTGAAGGATAATGGCAACCTGCTGTTCATGATCTGAGAATGCCTGCCAAACGCACCCCAGCCCATTCTTATTCTTCTGATTATTTCCGTCTCATGATCCGGATCCGCCGTCACTACCTGCCCTAAGTAGATGTATTCCCTTACTACCTGCAGTGCCTCGCTACCTATTGTAAATTGCTGTTCTCTTCCGAGACTGTTAAACATTACTTTAGTTTTCTGCAGATTAATTTTTAGGCCCACTTCTTCTGCTTTGCCTCTCCAGGTCAGTGAGCATGCATTGCAATTGGTCCCCTGAGTTACTAAGCAAGGCAATATCATCAGCGAATCGCAAGTTACTAAGGTATTCTCCATTAACTTTTAACCCCAATTCTTCCCAATCCAGGTCTCTGAATACCTTCTGTAAGCACGCTGTGAATAGCATTGGAGAGATCGTATCTCCCTGCCTGACGCCTTTCTTTATTGGAATTTTGTTGCTTTCTTTATGGAGGACTACGGTGGCTGTGGAGCCTCTATAGACATCTTTCAGTATTTTCACATATGGCTCATCTACACCCTGATTCCGTTATGCCTCCATGACTGCTGAGGTTTCGACTGAATCAAACCCAATTTCGTAATCAATGAAAGCTATATGGTTGGTTATATTCCGCACATTTCTCTATCACCGGATTGATAGTGTGAATATGGTCTATTGTTGAGTAGCCTTTACGGAATCCTGCGTGGCCCTTTGCTTGACAGAAGTCTAAGGTGTTCGTGATTCTATTTGCGATTACCTTAGTAAATACTTTGTAGGCCACTGACAGTAAGCTGATCAGTCTATAATTTTTCAAGTCTTTGGCGTCCCCTTTGTTATGGATTAGGATTATGTTGGCGTTCTTCCAAGATTCCGGTACGCCCGAGGTCAGGAGGCATTGCGTATACAGGGTGGCCAGTTTCTCTAGAACAATCTGCCTACCATCCTTCAAGAAATCTGCTGTTACCTGATCCTCCCCAGCTGCCTTCCCCCTTTGCATAGCTCCCGAGGCTTTCTTTACTTCTTCCGGCTTTACCTGTAGGATTTCGAATTTCTGTACACTATTCTCTCTTCCATTATTGTCGTGGGTGCCACTGGTACTGTATAAATCTCTATAGAACTCCTCAGCCCCTTGAACTATCTCAGCCATATTAGTAATGATATTGACGGCTTTGTCTCTTAACGCATACATCTGATTCTTGCCGATTCCTAGTTTCTTCTTCACTGCTTTTAGGCTTCCTCCGTTCCTGAGAGCATGTTCAATTCTGTCCATATTATACTTACTATGTCAGCTGTCTTACGCTTGTTGATTAACTTCGAAAGTTCTGCCAGTTCTATTCTAGCTGTAAGGTTAGAGGCTTTCATACATTGGCGTTTCTTGATCAGATCTTTCGTCTCCTGCGATAGCTTACTGGTATCCTGTCTAACGGAGTTACCACCGACTTCTATTGCACACTCCTTAATGATGCCCACAAGATTGTCGTTCATTGTTTCAACACTAAGGTCCTCTTCCTGAGTTAAAGCCGAATACCTGTTCTGTAGCTTGATCTGGAATTCCCCTATTTTCCCTCTAACAGCTAACTCATTGATCGGCTTCTTATGTACCAGTTTCTTCCGTTCCCTCCTCAGGTCTAGGCTAATTCGAGCTCTTACCATCCTATGGTAACTGCAGCACACCTTGCTGAGCACGTCCACATCTTGTATGATGCCAGGGTTAGCGCAGAGTATGAAGTCTATTTCATTTCTAGTCTCGCCGTTCGGGCTCCTCCACGTCCACTTTCGGCTATCCCGCTTGCGGAAGAAAGTATTCATTATCCGTATATTATTCTGTTTCGCAGACTCTACTAATAACTCTCCCCTGCTATTCCTAGTGCCTATGCCATATTCCCCCACTGCCTTCTCTCCAGCCTGCTTCTTGCCTACCTTGGCATTGAAGTCGCCCATCAGTACAGTGTATTTTGTTTTCACTCCACCCATCGCCGATTCCACGTCTTCATAGAAGCTTTCCACTTCCTAGTCATCATGACTAGATGTAGAGGCGTAGACCTGTACAACCTTCATTTTGTACCTCTTATTAAGTTCCACGACGAGACCTGCCACTCTCTCGTTAATGTTATAGAATCGCTGTATGTTACCAGCTATATTCTTATTAATCAGAAATCCGACTCCTAGTTCTCGTCTCTCCGCTAAGCCCCGGTAGCACAGGACGTGCCCGCTTTTTAGCACTGTATATGCTTCTTTTGGCCTCCTAACTTCACTGAGCCCTATTATATCCCATTTACTGCCCTCTAATTCCTCCAATAGCATTGCTAGACTCGCCTCACTAGACAACGTTCTAACGTTAAACGTTGCCAGGTTCATATTCCAATGGCGGCCTGTCCGGACCTCCTATATGAACATCTACTTTCATTTCCATTAATTTATCATTTATTTAACTCAATCATGAAGTGCAAGTAATTTCCCCTATGTTGTATACGTAGGGGAAATATATATATATATATATATATATATAGATCGTTACCTGCCGTGGTTGCTCAGTGGCTATGGTGTTAGGCTGCTGAGCACGAGGTCGCGGGATCTAATCCCGGCCACGGCGGCCGCATTTCAATGGGGGCGAAATGCGAAAGCACCCCTGTACTTAGATTTAGGTGCACGTTAAAGAACCTCAGGTTGTCAAAATTTCCGGAGTCCCCCACTACGGCGTGCCTCATAATCAGAATGTGGTTTTGGCACGTAAAACCCCATAATTAATTAATATATATAGATCGTTTAACCACGTTACGCGTCGACTCAGATCTCGTTACTTGATGTGCGCGGTAGAATCGGCACCAACTTATTTTTTGTTTCGGCGGTATATTAGGTGCTCGTTACAACCGCGGGCGCGGTAGAATTGTCCGAATACGGTACTTCTCGAACGTCTAGCAGGCCTGGTTCTTCTTCTTTTTTTATTTTTCGCTAGTTGCTACCTCGGATATAACTATTCGTTTAGTGTACGTACAACAGGCGCGTGTCTCTTACTCACACCCTGCTAGTAACAGCGCAAAATGTAGACAAGAGACGAGACAAGAAGACACCACAAGCGCTGACTTTCAAGTCAGCGCTTGTCAGCGCTTGTGGTGTCTTCTTGTCTCGTCTCTTGTCTACATTTTGCGCTGTTACTAGCAGGATGGAAAACCAACAAGCCCAAGCTGCTATTCTAGCGAAATACATCTTACTCGCAGCTTTTTCAAAGTTCGCAATAATTGCATTCCAGCTTCTTGGGCGCTCATTTTGTCTTTCTCTTTGCATAACGCGCACTGATTAGTCAGCTACGCCTCATCGCACCGGTCTACGTTTCCACTCGACGAGAGAAAATTGATTTCCCTTCCGCTGCAAGCAGTTTACACTCAGCTTGTTAAGTGCTTTTCGAGGGGTGTTCCAGGCAGTCGCTTTGCCCCGGCACATATCTGGCTTTCCGCGGAGCGCTATTCCACTGTACCTGTCTGGTATCGATGGCGATACCAGACCACTGTACTGGTCTGGTATCGCTGGCTACAGGCAAATCGATCATTTGTTCTTCGTCGCAAGCACGGCGCTGATATTTTTGACTTCTGAAGCTTGCTGTGGTTGGACCAGTCTTCTCTCTCTCTCTCTCTCATCTCTCTTTCGAATCGTTCTTATACTACATACCCTCCCTGCTTTGTCAGAAAGAACGTATTTGTATAAGCATGGCTCAATACCTGCTTGTGAAAGAACAAATGGGATGGTACTCTGTGTCGGCAAACGGCACCTGAGAACACGAGGTACAAGAAAAGGAGACAGGGGCGATCGCAACGAGGACTAACAACTCAAGGTTTATCCCTTGAACCCGTAGAATAAATACTGGCTGTAGAAAATGAACCGACGATACGCACAAGTGCAAAGAGAAGGAAAAAAGAAAAAGGCCTACTGCGCGTACGCAACTGATGCCCGACAGAAAGCAGACATCTTTCTCTATTAGCATAACCGAGGGCATGCAGACAAAATTCACCCAGCCTCTTGGTCTCAAAAGTTTCTATAATTTCTCTCGTCAGCCGATCAGTTTAATTGTATAGTACTCTAGTGTCTTCCAACAAAGGTTCGCAACCGAAGTTTCTACAGTGGAAATCAGAGATTACTTTTGTGGCGTTATACTTGTGCTCTTGTAACCTGGCGTTCAGGCATACGCCCGTTCGGCCTAGTTTAGAGGAAAATATCGCCCAAGTATAACACAACA
The DNA here is from genome assembly GCF_023375885.2 of Dermacentor andersoni. Taxonomy (NCBI): domain Eukaryota; kingdom Metazoa; phylum Arthropoda; class Arachnida; order Ixodida; family Ixodidae; genus Dermacentor; species Dermacentor andersoni. The sequence continues at coordinate 53,131,080 of NC_092815.1, forward strand.
AAATTAATATCGCCAAATTAGGTTTCCATTGTAGAAACATTGGCTGCGTACCTTTGTTGGAAGATACTAGCGCACCGTCCAATTCAGCTGACCTGCTGACTAGGGAAATCATAGAAGCCCTTGAAATAAAAAGGCTGGGCGAATCTTGTGTCAGCATGCCCTATTTAATGCTATCAGAGAAGGATGTCTCTTTTCTTCTGGCATCTGTTATATGCGCGCAGTAAGATAGTTCTTGTTCTTGTTGTTCTTCTTTCCTTCTCTTTGTACTTGTGCGTAATGTCGGTTCATTTTTGGTCAACCATTCTGCGCGTTCAAAGAATAAATCTTCACTTGTTAGTGCGCCTTCTGATCATTGTCTTCTCCTTTTTTTTGTCCTTCGTGTTCTCTGGCACAGTTTGCTCCTATGTATGGAGCTACTAGCCGAACAACACGTTTGGCCATGTATGCGTTTGTCGGTGCGGAAGGCTTAATGGAACACTTCACAGCGAATCGAGCGTCTTTAGTCCATGTCCAGAGGAATTCCTCGAATCGTACATCGTCGTTGTCTTGGGTTGGCGAGTTTCGCGAATTGTCTACATTTTTGGGCATTTCTAGGTAAGGTATTGGCGTTTCGGGTAGCTGCAATCGCACATAACCAGCCGTGCACTTCTGGCGGTGGTCGCAGGCGGTTGGAATCGTATTACTATTAGGAATTTGGTCGCGGTATCTACACCGCGACAGTGTCCTGCGCCATGCCATATCCAGACCTAGTTGTATTGATCAAGAGGCGAGTCTGACAAATGTGCCCAGTTTATAAACCGCAGTCCAAAAGAGAATCACGTAAAGTTCTGCCGTAGTTAATGGAATTTTGTGAGATGTTTTCAACGCTCTTTATTCCACATACAAAAATACGCAAAACGCTCCCATATAACTTTTGTCGCGGCATAGTCGATCTGTGCATGTATTAGTGCCGTTTTGGTACAAACTGTAGATATGTGAGTGATAGATATTTTGCTTCTGTTACTGGTACTAACAGATTCTTGGTGCTGAAGTAAACACTTCTGAAAGGTTGAGAAGTCAAAGAGGCGCCCACTGGCAAATACTTCTGCATCGGTATGGAGTTTCTGCATCGCTCTATAATTTTTGTACGTTGGCTCCATCTGAGACGCTAACCGCAAAAAAAAGGGGGGGGGGGGGGAGGCTAATGTTTGGCGGGCTGACTTCTATACTTCCTTAATAATTGTGTAATGTATAAAGTTTGGTCAGAGAAAAAGTCGTTTATCCTAAAATTCTAGCTGTCAACAGCAGCTGACATAAGCCCAAGCAGCAACCATACATATGAAGAAAATACGTTGGTGGGTGAGTTGGTTGAAGTCCAGCAGTACATATTAGCGCGCCGTGGGAAGAAATACTTAGTAGGAAAGAAGAAAGCGAGCGCTTCATTGCAACTGTTTATTCGTAGAGGGACGTCACAAGAACGAAACACCTGCGCAGGCGTGACGCAGTCACATTAAATAAAGTCGCAGCATTGTTTCAAACAGTTGTAACTCGTTTCCGAATAGGTAAATAGTCGTTTTCCTAATGCACATTGTGCCTAGTTTCTTAATATAGAAAGCCTCGAACATTTCTCGTACCAACGTCTTACTAATTCTGCGCAGTATTTTTATCTCACGAAGCAGTGGCTCACACTTGCGGGCAATGCAACGCGCAGGTAAGTGCGCATTGCGTTTGTTCTTTAAGGATAGTTCTTGCGCCCGTACTTTGTCGTTGCTCGGACTTCAGTGTAAAAGAGTGCCGCGTACAGTTCTGCCATAGTTAATGGCACGCATGCGCTGGTGTTGTACTCTTGTGACTTCACACTACGAGTAAACAGTTGAAATTCAGCGGTCGGTTTGTTCTTTCTGTACTTCCTCCTAATAAGTCTTTCTTTCCACGTTGCGCTAATGTGTATCACCTAGACCATACATAGATATGCGGACCATACATATACACAGGCTTCTAGGGCTAAAAGTAGTAGGAGGGTTCCTCTTGGGAGCCGCGTCGTAGACAATGTACCACAGTATAAAAGTATTTGCCTGTGATTTCGCAGTGTCTACGTACCAAAGATGGTGCCATAATTCCACATGTCATACCTGTGTGTCGTCGAAAGATGTTAGTGGAAGAGCCAGCTGGACAAATTTGATTAGTGGATCCCATCACCATCATCTGTCAAGGAAAATGGCGCAAAACTTGTGTTGCTGAAGACGTTCCAAGCGTTTAGCTTATGAACACACGCTAAAACCCCAATAGCTGTACTCTATAGAGTTCCAGATATGCACACGCGTCTGTGACCTCACCATGGGCCTAGGCAAGCAATCACCGAAAGGGACATAGTTACGAATAAATAGCCTCGTATATTTGGCCACGCACCACCCCTATCTCCTCGCACTTTGTCTCCAACTGCAAAAACCCCGCAACTATTCTTCATATAGATGCGTGTTTGCGCTTACGTTGTTACTTTACATTTACTTTTTCGGGCACATATAGCCGGCGATAGTGGCTTTGCTTGCATATATATTAGCCGGTTTATACAAGCTATTAGTAAGCGTACACCATGACCAACGCCTTTTGAAAGCGAACGTTTAAAAGACGAGCATTAAACGCAATCTTTAACTGATACTGCGGTACTCGCACTGATTATCCGTATGCAGAAATTTACATAAGCAGGTTAGAAACTTCTAGAAGGCTCTCTATCACCTTCCACGGCACACCTATTAAGGTGCACTGCCGATTTGGTCATCATTTACGAGCTTTAGAATTTCACCAAACAGCACGTTGAGCTCTTACTGTTGTGGACACACCCTCTGCTCAACGTTCGCAAAGCACAAGCACAACACGTCATCTCTGTCTGTGTGCCGATAGTTCTGAAATTACATCCAAGCGCCTGCTTCACAAATACGGATGAACTCGTGAGAGCTGACGTAGCATAAGTGCTATGTGCGTACGTGGCGCATGTCACTAAAGTGGTGAACCCGGAAAGATCCTTTCTTTTTCTCGGTGTGCTCTCTAGAGTTGACGTGGTGAAAGTGTTCGCGAAGACATTTAGCACAACGGGCGAGCTATCAATGATAAAATACGACGTGCGCCCGATCAATCTTTTCACATTTAGGAAATTGTGGTTCGAAAGTAAGAAAATGCGTTGGCGCTTCTTGCAAAATAACAGGAAGTCCTTGGCGAAGAAAACGGACTCACGACAAGCTCCAGATAAATGAGCGTCTTCTCAAAAGCGAACTAATTTACGGTGTTTATGTTGACCTCGGCTTGAAAGAAAAGTAGGAGCGACAGCTCAATCTATCTAAAGAACTTCTTCAATGATTTACGGCGGTATCGCTCTTCTGCCAAGAAAAAAAAAACTAAGAACAAAAGAGCTTGCAGAACGCAGGCCGCTTTTGCAGACAGACTCCTTGATGAGAACCGGAAAAAGAAACTGTCACAGACACAGAAATACTACGGTTAATTTGTCTTGTTGCAGTCCGGGATCCTGCTTCGATCCACTCTTTGACCATGTCCTCGCGGAAAACATCCTCACGCGTTCCTTCTCCCGTGGTTCCGCTAGCTGGTTTCGTGGTGGAGCACGGGCGAAGTTCAGTAGGACAAAAAGAGTAAAACGAACATGTGCAGCGAAACAGTACGTATGCCAGCGCTTACTGCGTTGGTGCATTGCCTATGCTGAGATGGGCTGCAAGTCTAGGGTCATATTCACAAAGTTTTTTGTCGCAAGTGATAATTGCCATTGGCCATCCCGCCTTCGCTCATAGTATGTCCAGCAACAGGAGGGGCATATTTTGTCTCTTAGGAACGATTCTAGCGCAACAGCTTTTTCGTGAACACGGGGCCTAACCTTGGTAGATTTGCCGCTGTCACTGCATGTTAGTACTTGTTTCTCTAGTGAAAGCATCAGGTAAATAGGGCACCTTATGGTCTCGATTAGTCGTAATGAGACTATAGTCTACGTCGCATATAACTGATGTAACAGTGTGCTTGCAACTGGAAACAACATGTTGACTACCTTGGAGATTATCTCGCAGAATAGCCGTATACCGTAAAAGACAGAAGGAAAGTGAAAATTAATTTCGAGGAGGGAAAGACTGTTTTGAAACTTGGCATTTTTCATGCTAATAATAGGAATATAGCAATAATCATTGTATAAAAAAGATAAAAACAGTTGAATCTAAACGACGCCAAGGAATTAAGGACTGCAACAACCAAGTATATTACAATGTGCAAATCTTGCGGTCCCAGAATGTTGTTTCTTGCTTAGGTACAGCTCAGATACTTAGCCATCTTAATCTGTCAAACAGATAAAGAATGTTCTGTGGCGCAATTCCTTCAAAAAAAAATCATATTGAAGGATGGAAGCAAGCATACAAGTGAATTCCAAATTGTAATGAGCAAGTAAAGTTCAATTTTACAGATTCACCTGCTGCTTTATGCCCAGGCTACAACCTGTATAGATATCACTAGGGATTCTTTCTTCACACCTAACAGGCTTAACAATCGACGTTCTAAAGCTTACCGAATCTACCACTCCAGAAACAAAACGCGATGTTTACGTTGTGTGGCATGAACTCAAGGATACAAGCGCTTTTTGTCGACGAATGAAATTTTCTTGTTTCAATCTGTCCAGACCTATAGCTGACGAGCAATTGATACTGGAGCAACCACTGCCCATTCCCAATTTCACAAACTTCTTCCCGTCATAGGTGCAAACCTCATACTCTTCCTTTCCCCCATGGTACAATTCTCACATCTTCTTAACTTCTTCTAAGATGGCTCTGTCAAGGTAGACGAAGACGGTTGCGCAGCTGCATTCTTTATTTCCTCTTTAAAATATTCACCAATTTTGTTTACAGTTATTTTATAGTTCTTTCTTTCTTATTGTTATGTTTAACTACCCGGTTCTTGGCCAATCACCCGGAGTGGGTATGCGCCACTAGTGTCTAGGTTCTACATCTACATCTGCATATGCATGATCTGGCCATCTGGACTGTACACCCTTGTCTGCAGTCGTGGAAGGCATGACAATAGCTGCTGCTCTGTGCAAACTAAAGACATTGCCTCCACAGAATGTGATTCTGCTTACGAATTGAAAGGCCGAGTTTCACTTTCAGTTTATCGATGTGATTGAAATTTCGTACAGAAAAAGTAACTCTAGGAGGTCCCATAGTCAATGACTGGGGAGGGACCTCCAACAATAAATACACAGAAATAGTACACTTAATGCGGTCAACAGCAGTAGCAATCCTATCAAACAGAAATTATTAACAAAAAAAAGTCAAGTCATGGTAATAACAATAAAGTTTGAACACAAAAGGCAGATTCTGGGAATCATATTCCACATAGAGAAACGTAAAATAAACAAAACAATCACTTTCCCAACAAGTGGCGACGAAGTTTTCTCTTAAATATATGAATGGAAGGAGGTGATTTAATGGAGGGCGGTAGTGAATTCCATATTGATGTTGCCAAAAAGTTCGTGGTAAGTTTGCCGTAGTTAGTTCTTGGTTTCGGTAGCAGGTAATTATGTTGTGAAAATCGAGTGCCAGTTAAATGTGGGATTTGGCCTTTTGTTATCAACGAAATTGGTAATTCTCCTCGATAAAATTTGTACTTCAGGACAGCAAGAGAACATTTATTTAAATCAACTATTGACAAAATATTATCTGTGCGGATTAATGGCACTAGACGAAAAATGGCTGTAAATGATTGTTCTCAAAACTTGGTTTTGTGTGTGCTGCAGGGCCGCCAAGTGAGTTACGCAGGTATTGCCCCAAGAAGAAATGCACTAATAGATGTGGCTGCGACGAAATCCATAGCAGAGTGAAATTATTATACGTACAGGAAAGTAGCGGCGGACTTTGATTAGTATTCTGATGCCATATGGCGCTTTACGGGCTAATAAAGATATGTGAGTTTTAAATTTCAAATGATTGTAGAGTTATACTCCAGAAATATTGCATGGTCAAAAGCCTGAAGCGAAGTCGGACCAATGTTAAGGCATGACTTCTTCTGTACACTTTCTTGCGGGGATGAAAAAAATTACAAATTTTGATTTAGTAGGCATCATTATTGAGCATATTATCTCTGTCCCAATTAACAATTTTAGCCGCGTCAGCATTAAGGTAAGATATTATCGATTCCAAACACGTGTGAGAAGAACAAGTTGTTCTGTCGTCAACATATAAAATACAACTAGAATGTTTAATGTCTTCTGGAATGTCATTGATGTAAACGAGACATAACATTGGTCCTAGTCTTCAGCCTTGTGGAACCCCTATGTTAGTTAGTTTGGTACGAGAATGAATATCAGAAATAGAGACGAGATGTTTTCGATCATATAATAACCCCGAATTAAGGAAAGTGCTGGACCACATACACCACCAGCGTTTAATTTAGCAAAAAGTGTATCATGATTTAATGAATCGAAAGCTTTAGAAAAAATAATAAACAAGGTACCAGCAAATTTATCTGTGTTAGCGGCTCTTTTAACGTGATCAGTTAAAGTAATGAGCTCTAATTCATTGAGTAACCAGATCGAAAGCCAAATTGATTAGATGACAAAATACAGAAATTTGTGAAATAGCTAGTTAAACGTACTACGAATAATTTCTCAATTACCTTGCTGAAAAATGATAAAATAGATATAGGGCGGTAGTTTAATAACGAAGTTTTGCTACTCTTTTTGAAAACAGGAATAACTTTGGCGATCTTCAAGCAGCAAGGAAAGACGCCGGTTTTGAAAATTATATTATTATGTGTGAGAGTGTGTCACTGATAAGATGAGCTATAGGCTTTACATGAGATGAGTTAAAGTGATCTAAACCAGCTCGCATGTTTTTTAAGCTCAGAATGGTCATGCGCACTTTTTTTTAGCGCAACTGGACAGAGAAAAAAACTGTGTGGCAAACGATGATAAGCCTTGTCGATGTGAACTGAGAGACGTGGCTGGTCGGGGCAAAATGACTCGACAAAGGCGTTAGCAATGGCTGAAGGATTATTAAGGGTTTGTCCACCAACTTGAATAGCAATTATGACGGGGTTTGGCGATGCTCTATTTAAAAACTCGTTGATCATTTTCCACTGTCTTTTAGAATCGTTGCCAGCACGGTAAATTTCCTTTTCACAATACTCTGTTTTAGCGTTCTTAAAAAGCCTTCTCAAAATATTCGAGTAGCACTTGTAACGAGTCAGCAGGGTCAAATTAAATATCTTCTTTTTTTGTTTTTTTATAGAGATTATGTTTTCTGCGCACGCATTTGAGAAGATTGTCAGTCATCCAGGGACAACGAGGTAAAGCGAGCCTTTGCTTACTCGTGGTTATTGTGGTTGATTCGGAAGTAGCGTTAGAAACTAGATTACAAAACAATTCGAAGGTGATTTCTGGATTATATTGCGACGTAACCAGGTTCCAATTAACATCGGTTTTCACAACCACTTGCGGGTTACGGCGCAGCAAACAGCTTCGCCAGCGGATGATAGCCCAGGACCGTAGAATTTCTTCGAAACGTGGAAGAATGGCTTAGCAAGCGCACACTTGGACCGCAACCGCTGCCGCTTTGATGCCGGAGTCCATCCGACGGCATCACACACAAAAACCAAGACAAAATCAAGACACAGAAACCAAGCACAATTTCACAGCCGTGTATCAAAATTGCAGTAGCAGAGAGAAGCATGGCAAGGGAGAACAAAGCGCACTTTTTGAGGTAATTTACAGTAATGAAAACATAATGCCACTGTTCACAAGAAACTTCCTACAGTATTTCTTAAATGTATGTACACCTTTATTAAAGTCTACTTGCATATCTTTTCTTTTTAGAGCATTGGTTATTTCAAAAGATAATGCTTGCCTTCCATAGCTGATTCAAACTTGCGGCATTTTTCGTTTTGGGTTTCGGGTACTGTATGAACTTGAGCTGGGCACTGCGGAAATGTGTAACTTGTATTTGTTGATCCATTGCAATAGCTTAAAGTAGTACACCTGGTCACCATTCAACATGTTATATTTGGTAAATAACGGCTGTGTTCTCAATAACTGCTTGTTGCACTTAAAATTTTCCAGTATGTGCAAAATTTGCTTTTCTAACACATTAAGTTCGTAGTACTTAGTAGCTGTTGTTGCTCCCCAAGTCAAGATTCCATAGCTCATTCTAGAGTAAGCCAGTGAATAGTATAGTGCCTGCTTTAAACGTGTGGGTATCAGATGCTGTACTTTGTAAATGTACCCACTGGTGCGAGACAGGCTTGATTTTAGTTGAATAACGTGAGTATTTCATGAGAGGTTGTAGTTAAACCAAACACCTAAAAACGTTTGTTCGGTAACCTGTTCAAGCAAGCGTCCTTCAAATATAATGTTAACCGGGTAGCCGTCATTTTATTAATTGGCTTAAAAATGACGTACTTGGTTTTATTTGTATTTAGACTCAATCGATTTCTTTGAAGCCATGCAGATAACTGTAATAAGTAGTCATTAACAGACGTCTCTAAACATTGCATGGTTTCTCCTGTGAAAAAAACATTAGTATCATCTGCATACATTATTAATTGCGGGGATCCATGTGTTGCTATAATATCATTTATATAGATAAGAAAGAGTAGGAGTCCCTGAATAGAGCCCTGGGGAACGCCCTGTTGTACTTCGAGCTTGCTGGAGGACCAATTGTTAACACGTACATATTGATAACGTTTCTCTAGATAACTCCGGATTAGTTTTAGTGCCACTCCTCTAATACCATATTTTTCTAATTTTGTTAACAAAATATTACGTTGAACAGTGTCGAAGGCTTTGCTGAAATATATAAATAAGCCAAGAGTGAGTAATTCTTTTTCTATATTTTCAATTGTCTTTTTCTTTATGTCAACGAGAGCAATCTCTGCTGATTTGTTTGCTTGAAAGCCGTACTGAGCTTCTGTTATTACTCGGTGCTTAATAATGAAACCGCTTAGCCTGTGATTGATGACGTATTCAAATACCTTTGAAAACACTGTCAGAACTGAAATGGGCCTGTAATTATTAATGTTGGTCTCACCATCGCCTTTGTAGACCAGTGTAACTTTCGCGATCTTCAATTCATCTGGAAGATCTCCGCTAAGAAGCATCTGATTTACTATTTGCGAGCGGATGATATCGCCAGTAGGTGATAGCCCAGGGCCGTAGAATTTCTGCGAAGCGCGGAAAAATGATTTAGCAAGCGCACACTTAGACCTCAACCGCTGCCGCTTTGATGACGGAGTCCATCCGACGGAAGCTTTTAAGGCCACAAATGGTCTGGCGCAGGCGCTCTGGATGCGATCCTGTCGCCACGTCGCCACGTAGCGGAAGTTGGTCACAGCTGGAGGAGCAGCGTTCACACCCACGTGCGGTATGGCGCAGCAAGCAGCTTCGCTAACAGATGATAGCCCAGGGCCGTAGAATTTCTGTCAAATGTGGAAGAATGGTTTAGCAAGCGCACACTTAGACCGCAACCTCTGCTGCTTTGACAATTGCGACAACTATACCGTGGTCTACCGTCCATCATGTTCCCGTACAAATCACTAGCCCTCGTGAAACAGCTTGGCAACAAAGGCTTCATAGTAAAGTTGCAGGGGATTCCCTCCCACTTTCGCATTGCTGGAAACGAAAAAGACTGATTCTCTTGCATAGGCAGCACTCTATCCTCCTCCAAAAGTCAAGGCCCCAAAAAGTACTCAAGTTAAAAAACCTGAGATTCGAAATCACTTTGGGCCACTTTGCTTTCCACCACATATGCCTTGCGTAACCAAGAGATTTCGTTTAGAGGAAGCATCACTTCTATATCGAATAAGGACAGGTTCCGTCAGTATACCTTTCCCACTCTATATTCTGTCTCCTCTAAACTTTCGCCATGCTGCTATGTAGAACAAGAAAACGTACGATATTCTACGACGCAACAGAATCTCTCAGTGATCCCTTTCCCCATTTCTTTTTGATGTTATTGCTTTTTGGTGCTTCGTGACTCATTCTGGCGAATAAATTGGTTCTGCAGTGTGCTAGTACACGCGTCACGTCACACTGCATCATCGCCGGCCGCCTTTGCCATTTCTCTGCCTACGACTCCACAGGACGCCACACGTTGACCTCGGCTAATATACGTCACCTGAAACCGATAACTTCCATAACTGAATAACTCGGATGGCAGTTCTCTTGCGTACAGTGTCCTGTGAAGACGCCACGTGTAAGTTAAAAGGATGCGTCATTTTTGAACCTCACGTTTTAAAGGCTCGCGGAACATTTCAAATCCTACTGCGCGTAAGAATACTTTGTTCTCCGCGACCACCCATAAGACATTAATGCGAGCTCCACCTGCAAAGCCGCACGGCACCTGACCTCTGCACCCACCGCGCTCTAAAACATTGTCCCAGAGGAAAGCCGTTATTGAGAGAAGTTAGGCTTTACCGGGACGTCATGAAGATTAGAGCACGTAGTTGACTGGCGCATCTACACAAATTCTCTTCCTACAGCTGGACAGTAGTGCATTTGCACTGCATTTATAGGTGTTCGCCGACTATAGCAGTCACTGTCATCGTGTTGTTCTCTGTGCGAAACTAGATCTTTCTCCTTTAAAGACAGTACAAATTTTCTCTCACAGATGCCCTACTTCTTCGTCGAGCCTGCGTAGTCCTACAGCTGCAGCCGGTAGTAGAATGACTAGGAAGTCAATGTGTTCAAAACGCGTCATTCGCGCATCCGAACAAGGTGAAAGCGACTCTTCAGAATTGCGGAATAATTGAATGAATGAGACTTCCGACGGGAATTCCACTTTACTCATCTATGAGTAATGCGCATCTGCAGGAACTCGTGGGATTTATTTTCCTACTGCTTGAAAACTGGTTCTTATTTCAGTCACTTGGGCACCTTATTGAAGTACGAGAGAAGCCTTTGGGAGCATTATTTTTGGCGCTGTCGCGGCACTGCATTCAATTTGCAAGTTCCACACGAAGACAAAAAAAAAACCAAAAAAACATGCTGTACTCGTCTATAAAACTGACCCTACAAAGCGAACCCCTTAACGCTGTAATATTAACTAGAGCGTCACGTGTTGACTTTTGGAAGGTTACATTTCTTAAATGGCCTTGGTAACACCTGCAAGCAATCGTTAAAGCTGGTTGGATTGTTTTGTACGCATTTTCAAGTGTCGCAGATATGATCAAAGACAGCTTATTTAGCAAATTGACTGTGGAGCAAGGGCTCTGGGTAAATACGGTTCTGAAACAGACGGTACGGACGTACTATATCAGGTGCCCATGATATGCCAGCCAAGCGTTTGGAGATATTATGAGCCAGAGAAAGCAGTAATGTTGTTAGACGAGCTATTTGGTCTTTAGAATTCCTAAATATGTTACCAGCAGAAATTGAACGTGGCACAAGAAGAAGATCGTAGGAAGACACAAGTGAAGCAGCCCGGTGTCAAGTGAATGTCACATAATCAAACAGTTTTTTTTAATACTAACACAGACGCCTTGTGTTGCATCCTCTCTGGCACAATGAGTAGAGCACCAATTATGTGTCTTTCAAGCAACAAAAAGGAAAAACAGCGAAGGCAACACCTCAAGCTCTCCTGTGCGATGGTAACGGTACGTACGAGTCAGGTGCAGCGCATTCCTCGATGAGCAGGCGTCGTTTTTAATCAAATCATAGTGACACTGCTGTAGCGTGGAAGTCTGCCGCCCAGACATCAGTGCTAATTACTGTGATAATTTCTTTGTCGACAGTGTGTGGCCGACAGCATTGTTACACTTTAGACAATATATTTTCTTTCACTTTTCTGATCATTCAATATTCGCGCTTTACAGCGTACGATATAAAACGAGGCCAAGGTGCCCTTTTTGTCTTCTAATGCTTACTATTTGCACTTGAGTTCCAGGTATGTATGTATGCTTGCGTGCCCGGCATGGCTATTGGGATATGTGTTGTGCACGTCTTATAATTTCAAGTGTCTAATGCCGGATTCACAAAGGCGTTACCCGCGCCGTCTCCTCACCGTCACAGTACCGGTGTCCGTCAGGGAAAAGCATTTCCTGCCCGGTTTCTCCTCAAAAGGCGGTGACGTTAGGGGCATCGAGCAACGTCGCCGCAATCTCGCGTTTTAGGAGAAATCAACGTGGAAATGCTTTTCCTTGTATGCCGGTGACGTGACGGTGACGGGAGCGTACGTATGACGGCTTTGTGAAGAATCCGGCGTTTGGCAGAGTTTCGGCGTTGGGACTTGAAGTGCAAATAACTGTAATACGTAGCCTATACGTTCGGTCGCCTTTGCAATGAGTTATCACGCTGCTTTTTATTTCACCTGTTTGCTTAACACCTGGCACAGCCATACCAACGAAAGAACTCAAAATATGTCGCAGAAGCATGCTGTGCTTAAAGGTGGTGAAAAGAACGCTATTTTAGCCACATTACAGAACATTTAAAGGAGGGCTGAGGCTCTATGTCGTCCATTAGTCTGCAATACTTCCCTTCGTCCGTTTCTCTGTAGCTCTGATTATTCATGAGTGAATAATCACAAATATACTGGAGCTATGCTTGTCTGCTTCCACATGGAGAGAAGATGAAGTGCGTGCGCGTATCGAAGTTATGAATGTTTGTTCAACAAATGCTCGAATGGGGTTCTTTCTAGGAGCTGCACTTTCAGCAAATTTAATAGGCGCTGTTTCTTCAGAAATCACTTTCCTGATGAGAATAAACAATTCCGAGAGTTATATAGAATCTAAATAACAGTACTGCGTACCTTCGTAACAAGGTCGGTTTTAAGAAACGCACTTGATGGCCGCCACAAGGGCTTAGCTTGTAAAACAGGCGGACGTTTGCGTTACACAGGCCAATGTGAACAGTGATTGCCTCTTCTGCCTTGTGATTTTGGGCTGAGTAAATATTCTGAATCTTCTTCTTGGCCGCTAAGGTGGATAAATTCTTGGAGTATGTTTGACATTTTCGTTTAAGGAACAGACAGTGGCTTCATTTTCCGTCCAGCAATAAAGGTCGCTAACTTCGTTGAAAGTTTAGTTAAGGGCTATTTTAGCGAACCATTTCGAAACAACACAGTGCCGTTTTTTTTATTGTTTGTTTCTTTGAGCCCGCCTATCCTTTATATATACTGTTTGCATAAACAGGGATATGGGCATCACCCCTGATGCCAACCTTCCCTGCAGGCACATTTAATTAAAAATAACATACCAGAGAATTTTACGATGGCCCATAAACGTGCGTGCCAAACAACCCTGCTAGCTTTGGGCCTTTCTGCATAGCATCGCCATTTCCCGACGCTTTGAAACGCTTGAGCGTTGCTGAAATGTTTTAAAACGCCCGGAAATTTACGGGTCATCAAAATTAACTCCATGTCACATGCCATTGTCGGGGCTCAGAATACAGACTTTAGCGCTCTGAAATATGAGCGGACGGATTTAGAAAAGCAAGAACGCAAGATACCGCCACAAACCTCCTCCATTTAATATTTGTAGCGTGAAAAATCTGGAAAATCAGTGGCTTCTGTGTATGCATTTTGTTATCAATAGTTTCTTAGCTATAATGGCAGCAAAACCCAGGTAGTGCACCTGTCACTGTCAGCTAATGTTGAAGCGCAGACACGTTCATTTTTCAATTTACAATAATTATATCGCAAAAATTTATTCATGGCGTATTAAACCATAAGAAGCAAGTAGCCTTAGGAAATGATTACAGCATCAGACAAACCTACAAATTCTGTAAATTATTGCTCATACCACATTTGTAGACGCGAACCTACATTTTACTCCCATTGTGGTCGAGTGGGACACTGGCATTCTGAACACTCATAGAAAAAATAAGCGTATTTTTAAGGGAACTTGCTGAAAGCATGACTGTTAATGTCCTCAGAATTGATAGACCCCTTGTAGTATTCTTCAGTGAGATGCTAAATTTGCTTAGAACAGTGGAGGAGTAGAGGATCTCCGGTTTCACTTGTGTTGCCTGAAGCGCGCTGCACGATGTCAGCGCATATCGTCCATTGAAACTAGCCATTGCCATGTAGCCCATAACTGAAGAAATCACTATCTCAAATACTGCCGATAAAGTGATCCAAGCAAAGCTACACTTGCGGCTGTTTAGTTTCCAGATTTGAACTAGTTAAAGGCAATTTGTTGTACCATGAAACGAAATACTAAAGCAAACGCCGCTGCACTGAATACTGTATATCACAGTGCAGTCGTTTTCAACCGTAGTCTCAAATTTTTTTTTATTGAAATGAAAATGAAAGAAAAAGTTGTAGTCTACCTATAATGGCGACGGCTACTGCCTTTTCCATCATGGAAACAAAAATAATTAGAAATATTGTAAGATCAGAAAAAGCAACGTACATATATGGTGGAAAAGCCCTAGAGCATGCAGTCTTATACACACAGGAACATGTATAGATAAAAGTCGAGGGCAAGATGCACCACACTGAGTCCCTGCATATCGGCGGATTCAGACTTCCAAACTCTTTTACGACGCCGCGATGCAGCCTGGGATGAGCAGATACACCTATGAAATAATGCACACATAGGAGGTACACTATTGAAAGCGAGCTTCATCTCAAAATACGAAAAAGAATCAGGTAACTATATACGATGCAATGAACAGCGCCCTGTGCGGTATGAGTTGAGCCAAGGTCATTTTTTTGTTCTCTGCTGCAAAATACCGCACCCATTAGTCCACAAAAGATGCACCGAAAGGGCCGCCTACGACGCGCCGCAGCTGTGTGGATTTTCTTTTACTAGCGATGTCCTAATATAAGCGAGACACGAGGATTGAAGGTCAAAGTGTGCATGTTGCCAAACATATCAGAAGCATGGCACATGGAGTGCAAAACAAATAAGAGAAACGAGCCCTATCAAAAGGAAGCACTGGGAGCAGGGCTGCACGTTTACTTGTGAGGCTTCTCAAGAGCCATGAAAAGGGACATCTGCGTGTTTGGAGACGCAGGCTCACCGCACACGAATGTTGTACACATAGAACGAATGCCATTCTTCCCGGCTTACCAAGACCTGAATTGGGTGGTTGCTGAAGTAATCGAACGTAGCCGGCGGGTAGTGGCAGATCAAAGAACGCTTTATTGCTTGGTGTTGCTAGTTTTATACGAAACAGAAAAGGGTCACATGACTGGACATGATAGCAAGAGTGCGACACGTGTAATCTGTCTTGCTCATGCTATACATCAGCACGCGGGCTTGATAACGTTACATCACGCGTGCTTGATAACACTACATCCCTTCCCCCTAAGCTGGAGTAAGTGAGACGATCTGGGGGCTTCCGTAGGCGAGTCGAACGACGTGGTGGCTGTTGGTCTTCGGCTTGAGAGCCGACAACCCGTGCGTCCGAACCTTCACGAGCTGCGGCCTGCTCGGCGCTACACTGAGCTTCGTCGCCGGTCTGGACTTCGCTCGGCTTGCTAGGTGACGACCCTGTGCCGAGCCGTGGCCGGAGTTGGTCTACGTGGCGCCGCTGCGGTCCCTCCGGTGTTTCCAATGTAACCATGCGTGCTCCCGTCGTGGACACTACTGTCGCCGGCATCCACTTCCGAGCAGACTGAAACTGGCGTGACCATACTTGCCTGCCAGGTTGATACCGTGTTGGCGCTGTTGCTGCTCCTAGAACAGGCCCGGCGGAACAATCATTTTCTGTCACCTTTTTGTCTGTCAGTGAAGCTGTCAGCCTGGTTCGGGGACGGAAGCCCAACAGCAGTTCGGCGGGCGATTTTCCTCCTTCCAATGGTGTCGTTCTATAACGAAATAAAAACTTGATTAGTCGCTCCTGCAATGTACCTGCCGGATTCTTTCGAAGCCCTTCCTTCACTGTCCGTACAGCCCGTTCCGCCAACCCATTTGACTGAGGATGGTACGGGGCTGTCCTGATGTGTTTCACTTGGCTTTCCTTCAAGAAACTGGACAGAGTGGCACTTGAAAACTGTGGTCCGTTATCAGATACTAAGCAGTAGGGCAGGCCAAAACGTGCGAAAATACCTTGAAGTACTTGAATGGTCGTCTCCGCTGTGGCGGTCTTCAAAGGTATGGCCTCAATCCACTTCGTGTCGGCATCCACCAACACAAAAACTTGGAAGCCACTGATGGGGCCCGCGAAGTCCATATGCAACCTGTACCATGGTTTGTTGCTCGCCGGCCATGGAGACGGAACTTCAGCAGCCGGCATGGGCCAACATTGTATACACTGAGGGCAGCTTTTAACCAACACTTCGATGTCCCTATCTAGTCCAGGATACCAAAAAAGCGCTCGCGCTGTGCGCTTCATGGCACTGATACCGGGGTGACTTTCGTGCAGTTCCTTTAGCATGCATCGTCGCGCCGCCTCTGGCAGCACTACTCGATGGCCCCAGTAAAGCATTTCGTGACAGGCCGTGAGCTCGTTACGGCGAGAAAAGTATGGCATCAGGTGTTGCTGTGCCACCGATAACTGCCGCGGCCAGCCATGCGTGATCCACCCCCTGATCTGATGCAGCGTATCGTCCGATCGGCTCAGTTCCGCTAAGTGCTGAGCGGAAAGGGTCATGGAATTGAGGCTCCGCGTATAAAGCACGTATTCCATGGGTTCTTGCCCTCCTCGGTCACCTACGCATGGCAGTGGAAGGCGACTGAGAGCGTCTGCGTTAGCATTTAGCTGTCCTTGGCGGTACTCGATGTCGTAATGGTAAGCCGACAGTAGCAATGCCCATCGTTGAATTCTCGCTGCTGCCATGTGCGGTATCGGCCTCTCCGGGTGAAACAGTCCGGTCAGTGGTTTGTGATCCGTCACCAGAGTAAAATGCTTCGCCAACAAGTAATCTCTAAACTTAGTAACGCCGAACACCAAGGCCAGTGCTTCTTTCTCCAATTGTGAGTAATTCCGCTCAGCAGGTGTCAGTGCCCTCGAACGGAACGATATGGGATAGTCTGTGTTCCCAATTCGGTGTGACAGCACCGCGCCAACTCCAACTGGCGAGGCATCGCATTCAAGCCGCAACGGCTTTTCGGGGTCGTAGTGCACGAGTAGTTCCGCTGCCACCATAGCGCGCTTGGCTGCCTGGAAGGCTTTCTCGTGTTCGGCTTTCCATTGCCATCGAACTCCTTTAGCCAGCAGCCTGTAGAGTGGGACTAAGGTGGTTGCAAGGTTAGGCAAAAACTTTGCGTAATAAGTGAGCAATCCCAAAAAGGATTTTAGCTGGCTCACCGTCTCCGGTCTTGGTGCCTCGGTGATGGCTTCCATATTCTCAGGAGGGTGTAGGCCAGTTGCGTCGATCTTGTGGCCCAAAAACGAAACTTGCTTCTCGCGGAACCTGCATTTGTCACGGTTCAACTTGAGTCCATTGTCGCGCAGCCGCTCGAGGACTTGCCGGAGAGTTGAGTTGTCGTTCTGCTTTTCGGCTATAATGATGTCATCCAAGTACACCTTGACGCGCGGGAGGCCTTGCAGAACGGACTCGAGGCGGCGCTGGAACAAAGCCGGAGCCGATGCAATTCCGAACGCGAGGCGGTTGTATGCAAACAACCCTTTGTGTGTGTTCAACACGGCCATTTCTCGTGCCTCGTCGTCCAGTGGAAGTTGATTATACGCATGCCGCAAATCCAAAGTGGTGAACAACTCCCCCCCGTACAAAGATGCGAAGATGTCCTCAATTTTCGGTAACGGGTACTGTTCCAGATGTGTCGCCTGATTAACGGTTAGCTTGAAGTCGCCGCAAAGTCTAATATCACCGTTTCGCTTCACTACGGGCACGACGGGCGTAGCCCACTCGGAAACTCTCACTGGTGAAAGCACTCCCTCCTGTACTTGGCGGTCAATTTCGGCAGACACCTTTTCCCGAAGCGCGTACGCACTGGTCGAGCCTTGAGAAAGCGTGGTACAGCGGCCTCCTTTTTGTGTAGTTTCACGGGCGGCCCCTTGCAACACCCCAACTTCTCCTCGAAAATTTCTGGAAATTTAGCCAAAAGTTTCGCTGTCGCTGCGTCGCAGTGAACCACATTCACGCTCTGTGGCGCGCATTCGTCCAGTAGCGCTATGCCAGCACTCCTAAAGGCTTGGATGGTGTTCCGGCCGCACAACAGAGGCCCGTCGCAATCCACTACCACTAGCGAGCTGTCTACTTGCGTATTATCGCATTCGACTTTCATGGCCACTCGGCCAAGGACCGGTAGAGGCCCCAGGAAGCATGTCAGCCGCAGTGAAGTTTTCTCCAGTGTCGGCCACCATTCGCGATGGTTTTCGAATACCGTCCTTGGAATTACGCTGATAGTGGATCCTGTATCCACCAACATGCGCAGTTTTCGGCCTTCCCAGATGAAATCCCTTTCGAATGGCCGTGCGGACTCGTTACTACTGTAGCTGTGAGCCACCAAAGCGTAGAGCATTTCTTCTCCGCTTTCGTCACTGCCGTCTAGCTCTTTCACAGCGTACGTTCCTGAGGGGTTAGCGCGACCACTAGAGCACATCCTTGCCAGGTGTCCCTTCCTGCCGCACTTGTAGCACGTCGCTTTCTTGTGTCTGCACACTTCCGAAACATGATTCGAGCCACATCTCGGGCATTGCGTAGCCTCGGTCATGGATCCATGCCCACGTCCGGACTTCTGCGGATTTATCCTGTGCTTCTGCATGAAGTTCGCAGCACCGTTGTCGTTGAACCTCCTCTCTTGCATAGCCCGAACATTTGTTTCTGCGGTTTTCGCTGCTAGAGCGAAAGCTTCGGCCTCCGCCAAGGTCAACTTCTTCTGAGACAACATGTGTCGTCGAGCTTGTTCATCACGGATTCCGCAGACAATCCGATCCCTCAACATGCGATCCAAAAACTTATCGAAACTGCAATCTTTTGCAAGACGTCTCAGGTCGGTTATGTAGTCCCGTACCTTTTCGCCTTCCGCTTGGTTCCGCATGAAAAAAGCATAGCTCGCTGCTATCTCGTTGACTTGGGGATCGAAGTGGTTGTCCAGGTGCTGTACGACGGCCTCATAGCTCAGGTGGTTCACCGATTCTGACTGGCACTGGCCCTGAAGTACGCGAACCACGTTGTCACTTAGTGCTGACACAAGAAGCGCACGCTGTTTCCCTGGATTTGTGATGCTGTGGCCCTCAAAAAAGGCTTCCAAACGGACCCGGTAAGTGTTCCAGCTACTGGTGGTGTCGTCGAACTCAGGTGGCCTGGCTGTCATCGTGCAGCCGCTCCTATCCCATCTTCGTCGCCATTGAAGTAATCGAACGTAGCCGGCGGGTAGTGGCAGATCAAAGAACGCTTTATTGCTTGGTGTTGCTAGTTTTATACGAAACAGAAAAGGGTCACATGACTGGACATGATAGCAAGAGTGCGACACGTGTAATGTCTTGCTCATGCTATACATCAGCACGCGGGCTTGATAACGTTACATCACGCGTGCTTGATAACATTACAGTTGCAGCACCTGAATTACGGTCACCGACTGAATGGCCATTACAGACGAGTTGCTATATTACAGATATGTTCTGGTTGGATAAGGCACAGTGTAAAAATAAAAAAAAAAATTTAAATAAGAAACCGAGCTGCCATTCAGGGTAACGTAACGTGCACAAACAATTCGAAAAGGACAAAGCACAGCCTCTGTGGGACGCCAAAATGCGATGCAATAATACTATTCCATGCTATTCTCTGCGTGCGCCATCCGCGGCGGGGCGCAGTGCTGCAATTTCTGGAAGCGTCCCTCGCTGGTCGGGATGACGTCCTTACGAGACGCATTGCGACGCAGTTGCCGCAATGCTCGCGACACGACTTGTCAATAGAGCACGAAGCAGAAACCGTGGTAGCATTAGCTTCTACTGCTTCACAAATATGCGACGATAGAAATCGTGTGGTGTCTAGACGCCACACGTGAATCAAGTACCGTTTCTTTTTAATCGTGCGACAGCCATTTTTGCAATGGCCCGGTGTGGTAATTTGTTGGATATATTTGACCCCATCACGATGCCCCAACGTCTGTAATATCACCCACCACTCCGACGTGGACACTGGTAATGACGTCCGCGGCAGAGTATACATAGTACAAAGTTTGAGCATTAAAGGTTTCAACGACGGAATTCTGACCTTTCACGCTGCTGGAATTGGAAGTTGCCGGGGGCCAAAAGTATGAGGCGATTGACCTCCAAATCCACTAATGCAGCGAGTCGCCTCTCTATAGAACACTTGGACAATCAATGATCGTACTAATTACTTCGTTCTTCCTTGAAGAAGAAAGTAAAGAGAGCTGCGGCGAGAACATTGCATTCGCCGATTCTTGTGTTTCCTTTGATGTCAGCTCTGGGGAGGTCACAGTATACCCAACCCCAAATCGAGGAAAATTGTTACAAAACAGGCGATAAATCTCGTGGCAAGGTTCAATGCCTCGTGCTTATGTGTTTGACAGCTCAGGATTGTCACTCCCGTCCAAATGCTTTAAATATCTTAGGAATGAAGGAAATGCATTCAGATGGCCTCATATTGTAGCAGACAGGAGCAGCCGTTCGGTGGTGTTTACGCTAATACTGACGTAGTCCGGCTGTGGCTCCGCGTCTACACACACACGTGACTTATCTTTTAGCTCTTATTTCAGACATCGTTTCGCAAAAAAACAGTTCAGTCAAGTTCATCGACCTTCTTCCTAAAAGGATCACTTTCGTTGGTGACCCTTTCAAACGTATACGAGGTGTCCCGACTATCATTCACCAAGATGTAAAAATATGCAAATGCAAATGCATTCACCAAATGCAAATATGCAAATCACGGCGAGCACGGACAGGCTAATGCAGCTCGGCGTTCATAACACGACCCTCGAACTCATAGAGGCGCAACGAGCGGCGCAGATCACGAGGCTTTCGGGCTCCAGCGCCGGTAGGCGCCTCTTGGAGGCTGCGGGCTTGCAGCCACGTTACAGTCACAGCGAGGTGGTTCAGCTGGACGAGAACTCCAGAGGGACCTACGTCGTCAGCCCCTTCCCTAGAAACGTTCACCCGCAACATGATGCGGGCAGGCGAGCAGCTCGTGCCAGGGCGATATTGCAGAAAACGGTCGGCATGGAAGCCTTCGTGGACGCAGCTCAATATGGGCGCTCCGGTAAATTCACGGTTACGGTGGTCAGCGAAAAGGGCGAGCTCCTATCTGCGGCCTCGGTAGGCGCTGTGACGGCCGACGTGGCAGAACAGGTGGCGGTGGCGCTGGCGATGCAGGATTCAAAAAGGCCATATATCTACACTGACTCACGCGCGGCCGTCAGGGCTTTCGCTTCGGCAATGGTTGCGAGACAGGTGGAGGCGATTCTGAAAAACAAGTCCAGAACTAATTGTGACCCCGTGCATTATATTATATGGTTCCCAGCTCACATGGGCGACAACGTGCTGCCGGACCGCCCGAACCCCAATGAAATTGCTCACCACCATGCGCGAGAATTAACGCGCCGCGACGGCGATGGGGCTACATTGGATCCGGAGGAGCTCGGCCACAGCGACCCCTTATTAACCTTTCACGAGATCGTCTCCCATTATAAAGAGGAACGCAGGCGCTTCCCGCCTCCACATCCAAATCTATGCAGATCACAATCGATCACGCTTAGGATGCTTCAGACGAGGTCATATCCCTCGCGAGGTTTCTTAAGCAGGATTTATCCAGAAATTGACCCACAGTGCCCGGATTGTGGGGAGGTTAGCACTCTACCTCATATGCTCTGGCAGTGTCCTGCGTTACGGGATACGTCCCTCACCAGCGAACGGGACTGGGACGAGGCCATATCTAGTACGCAACTCAAGCTCCAGTCCATGGCCGTCCAGAGGGCCAGTGAAAGAGCGGAGAGGCTTGGCCTCCCGATTCCGACATGGGAGCAGCCAGCGGCGAGCCGGGGGCCCCTACGGGTCTCCACCGGCTAGTCCCTCAGGACCTCAATAAAAGTTCATTGTCTGTCTGTTTGTCTGCCACGTAGCTAAACAGAACCAAGGTAATGTTTGCCAGCGCTTGAAGTCACTCAAATTATTTTTTTGCATTCCACCTAATTAGATAATTAGCATTAATTATTAATCAACATCTCAAATGTTAGAATTACATGAAGAGTGTCAATGAGAAAATTGTAGAGTAACATGAAAAACTCCCCATACAGCTTCCTGTTGCTCAATACCTGCTACATAAAAGTGTTTTTCAAAGCGTGAAAGTATCCCGCGAAGGCACGCACAGTGCCGCGAGCGGCCAGTCGCGTGACAGTCTTGCGTGTATTCACGGGCTTCTTTCACGCTCGGAAAAATACTTTTTATGTAGCAGGTATTGAGCAACAGAAAGCTGGATCGGAAGTTTTTCATGTTACTCTACAATTTTCTCATTGACGCATTGGCGCATTGACGCATTCATTTCTCTCATCGGATGACCGCGCCGATGCATGCTGCTGGCCGAGAGCTTCTGAGGAGATGAACACCCTGCTGCTTCCCCGTCGCCACTCACGATGCAGCCGACCTTGTTCACCGAACGCACGCTTGAGAGCACGATACCACTGCGCAACCGCTCCGTCACGTGGCTTTTTTTCAATATTTCGCGGGCTTCCTTTGTTACCCGGGAATAAGGATTACTTGAGACGTATCGTACAGGAAATAACTCGATCGATGGTTTCTGAAGGTGCTCTATAAATTTACGTATAATACATGGGGTCATCAGCCAATAAATAAAAAGTTCAGTAATTAAGCTTAATTAACTAGTGAGTTATGGGGAAAACAAAAGATTGTCTGAATTGCTGTAGGCCCTACCGAATAGTATGCGTTCGGGTAAACTCGTTTCCGACGTGCCTTTCATTTTTAAAATCTGGGCTAAAGTTAAGTGGGATGCCCAGTATATACAATTGGTAAGGGCATCACACTCAGTGCGAAAACATGGGTTCTATCCCACCTGAGGCTGGTTGTTTTTCAACCACGTTCATTTCCAATTATTGTTCATTTGTTTATTTAATCGAGAACTGCAAATAATTTCCCCTATGCCATCTTTCGGTCCATTGTTTGTTGGCTCATAATTTGACTAGATAGATAGATAGATAGATAGATAGATAGATAGATAGATAGATAGATAGATAGATAGATAGATAGATAGATAGATAGATAGGTAGATAGATAGATAGATAGATAGATAGATAGATAGATAGATAGATAGATAGATAGATAGATAGATAGATAGATAGATAGATAGATAGATAGATAGATAGATAGATAGATAGATAGATAGATAGATAGATAGATCAACGCTCGCAAATTCTTTCATATCGCTGCAGCGGCCAAGAAATATAATTGGCAGCTTCGCCCGAAGGGTGAAGCACTGACTGCGATAGAAAAGTTTAGAGTTGCACTTGAACTTCTCGGACAGGGTTCTGACTCTACGCGCATTCGACTTATGCGGACGCAACATACACGGCCTACGATATACGCGGGTTACGACATACGATAGACCTCGGCGCTGAGGCCAGATCTATCATCATTAATCATCCATCATGCCATGTTTCATCATGTATGTCATGCATAAAGAGTTATCGCATTAAACGAGGGGTTCCTTCCTGCGGTACATGAGGCAAAGAAGCCTCGAGTGCTGCAGATGCATACCATATTCCTCCACGTCATTTTATATATAGCCTTCCACATGCCAGATTTTGTATTGTCCTCAAGAAGACGTGAAGGGCACGTCAGAAAAGAAAGTAAAGGTGTATAAGTAAAAAAATTATGCACACTCGTGAAGGTCAGCCTCTTACCCAAGCAGACGGTAAAAAAATGCTCTTCTGTAGGCGTCTCATTTTATTGTATATCAGATGGGACGCCTACAGAAGAACGTTTGTGGAGCAGCCCATGATTGCGGGCGTAAGAGACCGGACGTCGCACGCCCTGCGCATGGTCACTGCTGAGACGAAGGTAACGTCTGATGCTCCGGTGCCTGACGTGCATACGCTAAAGCTTTTGGATGGGCGCAAGTGAGCACAGCGGGAGTTCGACTTCGACTTCAACCTGTTCGACTTGGACGTTGAACAGCTGTCGCTAGAAGTGTTTGAGGCAGCACTTCCAGAGAACGTTGGAGGCAACCCTGCTGATC
The DNA here is from genome assembly GCF_023375885.2 of Dermacentor andersoni. NCBI lineage: Eukaryota > Metazoa > Arthropoda > Arachnida > Ixodida > Ixodidae > Dermacentor > Dermacentor andersoni. The sequence goes on from NC_092815.1 coordinate 53,155,154, forward strand.
ATTTAACGAAAGGAATGGCCTCCATATGATGTGGTACATGCTCAAGACTATTACAGGTCAACGCAAAGCATGCTGTTTTAATATTGCTCAAACCCGGCCAGTCAGTCAGCCAGCTGTACCATGATGCCGCGCAAACGTCTTTTCCACAACCGTCGATACCCTCAAGCTCTGACGTTTACCGAGAAACGCCGTCAGTGACCGACGAGGGCACCCAAACACCATTTGCACCACCAGGCATTTTATTTTATCAAAGCGCAACACATCAGGCCGTGATACGAGGGTAGTCTTGCGCAATCTCGAATAATCTGCAAAGAAACAACTGCTCCGTGAGATTAACGCAGTGGGAGGCGAGGAAATCTGGAAAGAAAACTAGCAAAAAATCTTATATGAATTCAGTCCAGCATTCTGCAGGATGTCTAGCATGGTGGCAGCATTCGCTGGGCGCCACATGCAATGATTGACGGACGCACCACTAAGCCAAAACCAAGGTCGGCTCTCGACCCACGCACCAGTGAAGGAGCAGTCGCATACCACGAAGTTGGTTCTTGTGCAACACGTTACTCATAAACAACTGTCGATGCCGACAACCCGATGGAACTTGAACTACAGGCGATAGCCAAGCCCGCAGACAAGGGACCGTATAACGTAAAACTATTCCAATATGTTTTTATACCAATCTCCTGACGTCAAATTTGCGTAACTGCCGACGCAAGCATCGGGCAGTCACCCGCAGGGTTGTCTGAACAAACCAATCAAGTGCTCCCCTCGTTCATAGGATGTCACTTTTGTTTGATTGAAAAAACAAATAAAATTGCCTGCACTGAGCGGCTTGTCTTATGTAATTGGCTCACAAGAGGCGAGGAGCACGCTCAAGTGGAGAGGGGTTCGATGGGGCAGAGCCGCTGCACTGAAAATCGATAACCGGATGAAGAGGTTGGTGCGGGCGTCTGCGATTGGTCCGCTTTCTCTTACTTAGCTTGCGGTGGCTCGTCGACAATCGCGACGGCATGCAACGGAAGCTTAAGAATGACGCTAATACGGATCCTCAGCAAAGAAGAGTTGGCAGAACGAGGTCGTAAACGTGCCGAAAGTTCTCGAAAACGTTACACGGCCACGCAAAAAGCTTTATTACACGCAAATAAACCCATGCACTCCGGCAGGGGCGAGTATCCAGTGCCGGAGCGGTCGGCGGCAGCCATCTTTTATTACTTTCGGAACGGGGCAGCCTGCAGCTATTCGGAAGAAAATTCAGTTTTGTTCGGCATATTAATGCATCTTTAACGCGTTCGCATCACTTTGGCGCGGTAAGATTTTGCGGTTTTGTAACGTCGCGTGAGAGGCAGGTGAAGTTGGTGCAGCCCGAAAACTTTTGATCAATAGGGGAGGGCTAATGGCAAAAAGGTGTCGAATCAGAAATAACTATTTTTCTTTTGTTCGGTCAAATTATGCATGATCAATGTGTACATGTCATATCAGATAGGGATCTATCGCGGTTTTCGTGACGTCGCGTGAAAGACAGGTGAAGTGGGGATGGTCACACAGGCAACCTGCACACCTGCACAGAGGCAAAACATCAATAACAAGGTGTCCCAACTATCATCTACCAAGATTTTAATATATACGAGTGTCACGTCGCTTGACCGAACCGAGGTAATGTTGTTTGCCATCGCTTGGAGATACTCAGATTATTTTGTGCCTTCCGCCTAATTACATAATTAATTACTCAACTTTTCAATCGTTTTAGTTCTATGAAAGGTGAGAATGGGAAAACTGTAGAGCAACATGAAAAACTCTCGATAAAGCTTTCTGTTGCTCAATATGTGCTGCATAAAAGTGCTTTTCCGAGCGTTAAAATATACATCACCTCCTCCAAGATTACCCACATCAGGACACACCAAGACGCTGACTTAGATCAACCCTAATTACACTAGACTGCAGACCTTTCAGTTTAAAGAAACTTTTGGGTCCTTGGCCCACAACGTCCTTGCAGAAGAGCATTTTAAAAGCACTAAAGAGTTTTCTTGAAGACAGTGGCATTCTTGGTCGTTATTAACGCTTTTATTATTCCTTTCATTTCAGTGTCGCTGTATATATGTATGTATTTGTGGATTATGTTATGTTGGCTGTTCTGCTGTGACTATGTGTGATGTATATACCACCCGTTGACTAGAGACTGCGTTATTAGGCAAAAGTATCATTTGCATTTTTGAGACTTTTTTTCTACAGGACTGTAGAGTCATTTTACTTTCATTTTGTATTACACTGTGTTTCTTACATCATAGTATTACTGTGAAAACGTTGTTGGACAAGTCCTGGTGCTTCTATGAAAAGTTTATGTGGTATGTAGTCCTGTACCCTGTATGTTGTAAGCTAGACCCTTTCAAGAGCTAAGGAGTAGCCGGCGCCTTAAATTGTGCGTCAACATCTTCTTGTATCATATCAATAAAAAAAGAAAGAAAGAAAGAAGCCCGCGAATAGAGGCAAAATTGCAGCGCGAATGGCCGCCCGCGGCATTTGACCACTTGACCCTTCGGGTAGCTTCCGTTAACAGGCAGCAGATTTATATGATGTAACATGCCTAGGAGCAAACCCCAGTGTCGGCCGCCACAATTACATATACCACTTATGCAGGCAATGGCCGCTCTGATTCCTTGCTAGAGTGTTTGCTTGCTTGCTTGTTTGTTTGTTTGGAGATGCTTGTTTGAATGATGTCAGTAGCACGGGGTCTTCGAATCCACTAATAATGCCGCCACGACTACATATACCACTTGTGCCTGCGATGGTCGCTCTGATGCCTTGCTAGAGTGTTTTCTTGCTTGTTTGTTTGTTTATTTGGAGATGCTTGTTTGAATGATGTCAGTGGCACGGGGTCTTCGAATCCACTAATAATGCCGCCACGACTACATATACCACTTGTGCCTGCGATGGTCGCTCTGATGCCTTGCTAGAGTGTTTTCTTGTTTGTTTGTTTGTTCGGAGATGTTTGTTTGAATGATGGCAGCGGCATGGCAGGCCGAACCTTCACAAAAAACAAAATTTGAAAGACGGCTGGGAAAGGGGGCGATATACGTCTTGGCAAAGTTCGATGCACCAACATTTTGCTTTGGACAGCAAAAGAGTCTTTTTTTTTCACCAATTGCGTTAAATTACGGCTTAGTGAAGAACTGCGCTCAGATATACTGAGGTTGGTAAAGAAAGGAACACTCAGCGGGCGTATTTAATATCGACGCATTCCATCTGTGTCTCCACTCCTCGCTGCATTGAGTTGTTTCTGGTTTTCTGACCTAGTTCTTTTTGTTTCAGAATGAATGTAATTTTTTCATGACGTGATCGAGTTCATGGGATTTTAATCTCAAACGGGTGACATTCTGCAACGCATGTAAGTTACGTAACAATAAGGGAAAGCCTTCACTCCTGTGCTTTATTTTCCAACAGATTTGAAACGCAGGAATGCTTTCATCAGGCAGCCGTTGTACCGGTTTGAATTAAATTTGTTGCTATGAAGAAATGTCTTGTCATGTGTCTTGAACGTGGGTATTTCCCTTATATTATGAAGTTTGTATAGAAACCTGAGAGTCTGAAAATATTACAAGACTAAAACATAAAGTTTACTTTTGTGTGACTCCGCGATGAAAAGTTCGAGAACTACTTATGTTAAACAGACTGAGAACCATTTTTCATTGCACCAATTTTCTTCACTGCGATGGTAAGCTTGCCGGACAAACTGTTTCATCATGCACGGTAACGTGGAAAACGCCGTGGAACATTTTTTATCGTTATTTCCCGATCTGCAGTGAGAATGTAGTCGTTCAGTGGAAGCATGCTGGAAACAGTGATAGGTATGCGCGAATGCGATTATACGTCGGCATTGGTGGGAGACAGACGAGAAGTGCGGTCGTGGCTGTGAGAGAGCATTATTTAGTTAATCAAGTCGATGCTCATGCGATTCATGTTTTCCGAAGTACTAAATTATTTCTGCGGTAATAGCTATGTACTTTCGTGCTTTCCTCTGCAACCGCTTTAGCCATTAACAAAAAGTCAATCGTGTTATTTCGCCAAGTCAAGCTAAGTTCTCTAAAGTGAACCGACGCTCTTACACATGGTGCGCAGTTCAGCGTGTTGCTAGAGTCGTACACACTGGGGACAGCACGCGTATGCATATAAGTTTGTATGTATAGCCACTTATGCCATCCCTACTAATGTGCTGGTTAACGAATTTGCTGTCTATGAAACGAGGCACGCAACCTAAATATGTACATTGTTACAGATATACGCCTTCAAGCGTCGCATTATCCTAATAAATCGAATAGCTTTCCAGAAGCGTCCGGCTGTTCGCTTACATTGACAACGATCATCGATGGTTTCTGCACATCTTTCTTTTTTTTTTTTGTCGGGGCTGAACATTGCATTTACACTTGTATTACTGCAATTCTACTGTCACATCGCCCCCCCCCCCCCCTCTTTTTTTTTTTTCACTCCCGTGGCGCTGCAAACAATGTACACCGAATGGTTCCCAAGCCCGGACTGCCCTCAGTGTGGTGGTTATGCGGACTTCGAACATGTCCTGTGGGGCTGCGCCTCTGCCGGTCCTCCTTTCACCCAAGAGGAAATAATGAACCTAATTAGGGCCCAGGATCAGACCTCTCAAATGCTGGCAGTCCAGTGGGCTCGCGAGAGGGCCGTCAGGTTTCACCAGATGGTTCCCGAGTGGGCCTAGCCGGGGGACGTTGACGTTACTCCCGTGTATTGTGGACTAAATAAGGTTGTCTCACTCACTCACTCACTCACTCACTCACTCACTCACTCACTCACTGCGTTCTGTCATCACTTGGTGCCACAGACGATTGATTTTTCCTTGTCCTTGTGCGCTTCAACTTATATCTACGAAAGCTGTGTTCTCCGCTTCCTATTCCTGTTCGGTGTTGTGGCGACATCGCGTTTTCTTTGTGTAAACAACTCGTAGGACAACTATTTGTCATGTTTTCTTCTATTATGCGCACTCGGAAGGCTCTGAAAAATATTATTTCATTTATTTCCTCTTCTTCCAGCTTTCCCAAAAGTGTTTCACCAGCTCTTCGTGATTGCTCATATGAATATTGTTATCCTTCTGCACACTCTGCCTCTTCGAGATGCTGAAAATACCATTTTTCTTCACGTCTCTTTCAAGGGCATCAAACAAATATCACTTTTTCTCTCGCATCAAACTAAACAAGTTTCATCCTTGTCCGCTTCGAGTTCATTTCCTCGGGAGTGCACGCGGCATTCAATATTCTTTTTTTTTATTATTTCAGGTACATGGAGCCTTAAGGACTATTCGGAGTTCATCCCACCGCCGAGCTTATTTTTTCTTTAGGTCACACTGGGGGGCATTTCTCCAAGACTTCTTTTGCACTAGATGATATATACCCTACGTACTGCTTTCACTACTACCTCTGTGCGCACTATAGGCTTGCTTATTGGGTGTCCCTGGCGGCCCCTTTGAATTAGCTCTCCATTTCAACGCCCGTATTTTTGAGTGCTCGATCTCATTTGTGCAATGACGATTGTTCAGTTGCCCGGTGCCCAATAGACATAATCTCGAAATTTTAAAATCCTCCTGAGATTTTTTTGTCTCGGCTAGTGAACGCAATCGATATGTGTGCTGCATCATCTGTTTTGTTAGCTTTAATGTGCCCTGCTCGCTAAATGAACGCTGTGTTATTGACGGAAACCGCGCGCTGACTGCGAGGGAGAAGCCCATCATTTTTACCGTTTGTTTTTTCTTATCTTCTGTTCTAAATCTACACCAGAGATACAAGAAATGCTAACTCTTAGACATGGTTCCTGGAGTTCAATAAGCCAGTATTTATTAACCTCGCCGTAGGCAGCCCTCAAATTTTACTGCCGTGAAAGCGCTTTTATCGTGCTTGAGTTGATAAATTCAAGCACAAATTCATACCTACGTCATACTTAATTATGTCAGCCTCCTTATCAATGTTACTGTCCGCGCCATTGTGAGAGCTACATTTCTTGCCATATCTTTATCCGTATTACGTAATAGCTACTCAGTAGTCGTTCTTGTGGCAAATTTCTGTAGTTTTATCATATATTTACCATTCATTGGCAGCGAATTATGAAACAGTTAGCATAGAAAATTGTTAGAAAATTTAGAGGAAGCTTTAGCTATTGAATTGGAGTAGGCCCAACACCGGCGCGGCCTATTCAAGTACATGGAAAATGCAAAAACGCTTTTCTTTGTTTGATAACCCCTGGACCGATCTTAATAACATTTGTTGCATTTGAAAGAGGAAATTTAATTATAGTGACTGCTGGAAGCGGAATTTCGATTCAGGGCCTGAATTTTGTTGAAAGTTTTCTAAAATTTGATAGTTCGAAAAATATAGAAGCACAAAGTTTGCACATAAATAGCTCGGCATCAAGAATAGATATCGCGATTCTGTAAACGGCATCCATTAGATCATTCAAAGCGGACAAGTTTGATATGTCAATTTATATTTTACATGAAGTAATTATTAATGTACAAAGGTACTGTAGAAGCTGTATTTCCATATTGCTAAACTTTTTTTGGGAATCATTTGTGACATGTCAATTTTGTCCGCTTTAAATGTAATATGAGACGCAATTTACAGAATTGTGATATTATTTTTCATTGTCGAGTTGTGGAGTTGTAAACGTAATAGCTTCGTTTTCTGAAAATTTTCATTTTTCGAAATTTTTTTATAAAAATTGACAACATAAACCGAAAATTCAAAACAAGCAATCACTAGATTTTACGTTTTTTATTTTAAATGCAACAAACCTCGTCAAATTTGGTGCAGTGGTTGTCAAGAAAAACGAATTCTCCTTTAACATATATTTAGATAGGAGCACCTGAGCTCAAGCTTCCTCTTAAAAATCTAAGGTATTAAGCTCGCTCACTAAGAAGATTCTCTGAAGAGATGTGAAAGGAATACTATTATTGAACAAAACACTATAAAGATATCCTTCGATTCTTACTATTCTAGCAGGCATCGGGCCGTGAATTTACCGTCCTGACTTCTGTGCTGCCGTCAGCAGTATCTGTTAAAGATTAGCAGAAAGCTGTGCACGTTGGATCCGCGCGAAATGACAGTAGTTTCCCCTACCATATTAATATAGCACTACCTTAGGCATATATTCTAGCTGCTTCCGCAGCAAAATGTTTGTGTATTATATCTGTAGCTCCGGACACTGAGAGATACGTGCGCAACAATTCCTATCATCGTGCCCTGCCTTAAAAGTTTATCTGTAATTTATGGCCCCGCAACTATGAGTGCGCGCCAGCGCCATTGTGTACGGAACTGAACCAATGAACGGTGGCGCTCACTATCCAATATTTCAGACAGAGCACATTAAGGTAATAAGTTGTGTCCCTCGCCAGGCAGCTAAGCCTACAAATCTCGAAGTGCGTTGGAATGCACGTGTCGTCCTTCACGTCGCTTCCAACGTTAGATTCGGGTCAATATCCGCAGTCTCCCCCAATAAGCAGAATATGTTATCTCGAGCACGCAGGCACGCCGAGAGCAAATGAAGTGGGCTTCTGGGGTTTGCTGACCTATGCGCGTGGTAGCAATGTGCCCGACAACCTAGCATTTTTCTGTTTCGCAAGATTAAACGTACTTTGCGCGAACACGCGAGCCGATAGCGCAAAAGCAAGGGGCGATTGCGTCACAGGCATCGCATGCCTCAACTCTTTTGCGTGACAAGTCAGCATAACATAGAAAGAACGGAGAACGTTCGAATACACTTATTTAGAGAGGATGTTGCAGGTACCTAACTTTTCTCTCTTGTCAGAGTTGTGCTTAGGGAGTGCTATGCAGTATTATTATTTATTATGTAAACATGCAGAAACACCCCAAAGAGAAAAAAAGAGCGGCTGGCAAAAGTGCCTCTTAATAGAACACCATGCCCCTCCCGCTTAAAAAGGGGATAAAAAAGAGGAAGGCAAGCCATCACACATCACACACTCACAAAACGAGCTACAGACGAGAGTCTATTTCCGTCGTAGACAAGAAATCCAGCACAGCTTTATGAGTCTCATATTGAGTTGTAAATTATGGGGTTTCACGTGCCAAAACTACTTTCTGATTGTGAGGCGCGCCGTAGTGGGGTACTCCGGAAATGTTAGCGACTTGGGATTCTTTAACATGCACCTAAATCTAAGTACACGGGTGTTTTCGCATTTCGCCCCCATCGAAATGCGGCTGCCGTGGCCCGGATTCGATCCCGCGACCTCGTGCTCAGCAGCCCAACACCATAGCTACTGAGCAACCACGGTGGTTCAATAAAGTGTTTTCGCTAGTCAAGGCTGCGCCATGTGCAAGTGGCCATTTCAGCTGCACTCTTCTCTTTGCAATGCATAAATGTTTAAGGTGAATACACTTTTGCCACTTATTGTAGGAACTTACCACAATGTGATTTATTGCCTAGTTGATTGTGTGTTTGTGGCCTCTCCCTCTCGCTTCTCCAGGTGCTAAATATTTTGTTTAAAATTCAGCAATAACATCTTTCATCTTGCTGAAGTTATAAAAAAATTGTTATCCAGTGAGTTGACTGTATGCCTTAGCATTAACAGATATATCACTTGCAGAACAAAAGGGAATAGTTTGTCCTCTCCACGATGAGATAGATGGTCAGAGATTTCGCTGATGTAAGCTTTCATCATCTTAAGCAACAAAAGGTGACATGCTGTGTGCTAAGGGACTGCCTAATAAAAGTGCCAATAACGTCACAGACAGTTGTCGTCCAGTCCACTTTTATAACACAGCATATTAGCCCATTTTCCAGTACAAGTCTGATCATAAGGGGCTGAAGATGCATGAAACAAATTCGAAACAATTATTTTCATTACTGCTTGCTATTCTTGGGTGTTATCCTGATGTGTGCATTTGGATAAGCACTGCTTGAGAGATTTGTATTTCGAAAATGGGCTTTCCTAGCATGAGCCGCTATCAACGCAAAGCCTTCTAGAAATTGTGGCTTTACAAACAGGCTGTATGGAAAGAAAATGCGTTGTAGTGTAGTGGTGGCAACAGGAGCAGCTAATCAAGACTGGCAGCACCAACTGGTAGAAGTAATATGGGGAAGACGAGCTATAATTTACATAGCAAACAGTAGCTTTGCAGTATGGCCCAAATTTAGACTTGACATCTTGGCGAAAGCTTGTACCTTGTACCTCGGCCCTGTTCATGCTCATGGCGGGGGGGATTATGGCAAGGAGGTTGTTTGAATGTGCAATCATTTGGGATAATCACTCTCAACCTTCTCTATAAAGTCGTCCTCCTGCATACAGTGGAGTGATCCAACTCAAGGACCAGAATTGTGTTATCCGCCACAGGTGATCTTTAAAAATTGTGAATAGCTCTAAAAAAATAACATGCCCGTTATATGGAAAACATAACGGGTGAAGGTACCACTGTGCTTCATGAAAGATAATAAGCTGCACCCAAGTTGCGATTAAGTTTTTCTTTCCTTGCTTAACTTACTTTTGTATTTGCCGAGAAAATTATGGAATGTCCGAATCCAAATTCTTGGATTTGCCCTATGTTTTCGGAGACTAAAGGCAAATGAGAGACGGAAAAAGACTTTTTATGCTTTCTCTTAACATTGGCGGTGAGTAACCACGGAATGCTGCGCATATTATTATTCTTTTGTGTTTTACGACATGCCTCTCTGTTTTGCTTCCTTTGTCCTCACATTTTTTCGTCAATACCTCGTGCCTCGAGCGGCCAGTCGCGCGGATATTGTGCGCCTATTCGCGGGCTTCTTTCACGCTCGGAAAGAGAGAGAGAGAAATAACTTTTATTTATATAGCCGGCAGATTGGGGGGGGGGGGGGGGGCAACCCCGCCTAGATGGCGGCCAGAAGCCCTTGAACTCTAGCGGCATCCTCGGCCTGCTGGACAGCCAAAAGTTGGTCTTCGGGGGCCGAGATTAGCAATACGGTCTCCCACTGCTTCCGATCCTGAATATTTTGGCCCTGTCGGAGCGCCCGAGGACAGGCCCAGATAATATGATCCAGGTCCACCCTTTCTTGACAAAATTTACAATTGGCCGAACATTGGTCTGGGTAATAATGATTATAAGTCACCGGATTTGGATATGTATTTGTTTGAAGGAGGCGCCATGTCACCGCCTGCTGCTTATTCAGTGATGGGTGTGCGGGAGGAAAACGCACCCTGCCCAATCTGTAATGGTTAGTTATCTCCCTGCAGCCAACCATCCGGTCCTCTGTCAGCCCCAGCCGCGGCGCCCCGGTGGCTCGGCTTGTGAGTCCTCGAGCCACGGTGTCGTCCGCCTCATTGCCGGGGAGGGAGGAGTGCGCAGGCGCCCAGATGATATGGACAACTCGCTCACTGCGGAAGTTGGCCAGGATACATTGCGATTCCGGCGAAATGCGCCACTTTGCGTAATTTAAAATGGCGGTTTTAGAATCATTGACTATTATCGTGGCCATTGTGGAAGCCATTGCGAGAGCAATGGCCGATTTCTCAGCTACCTCGGCTCTGTTGGTTTTAATAGATCCGCTCACCTTAAGCTCACCTTCCGAGTTCACTGCAACGATACACATATTCTGATTAGTCGTGTACTCTGCCGCGTTGACGTACACCACGTCCTGAGAGCGTTGGAATCTCCTCTTTATAGCCCTTGCCCTTTCCTCCCGCCTTTCCCTGTGGTGTTCGGGATGCATGTTTTTGGGTAGCGGTGGGATAATAAGCTGCTTCCTTATGTCATGGGGAACGTCTACGTTAGGGTCATACTGTGATGTGTATGTTACTCTAAGCTTGTTAAGTATGTGTCTGCCACTAGGTGTTTGTGAGAGTCTTTCGTATTGCGCTATCGTATGGGCTTCCCTGACTTATTCTTATTCTTATGACTTATTCTTTCACGAGCATTGAAAGTTATGAAATTTGCAGGCATAACGTGGACGATGGCCGTCTTTGGGCTCGGGAAATCCCGTGACCCATGTTCTTTTCAATAAATATACATTGACTCCGGCTTCATTTCCACCATTTAAGGATATTTAAGGTGCAGCCAATGCACTGTACGCGGGCGTTTTTTGCATGGGGCCGCCAATGCAGATGCGGCCGCCGAGGCCGGAATTTTATCCCGCGCCCTCGGGCCAGCACACTGCCAAAGCCACTACGCCATCATGGCGGGTGCCCGTGTTATTTGAACCGTGCTGGATCCTAAATTGTGAAAGTAAACGCAGGAATTCAACGGTCATCATTGATGGTTTTGATTTTTAGATACAATAGTAGACTCTTAAAAGAGTTTGCGCCCTTTGGGGCTTAGCTTGTCCCACAACAATAATCGTCATCTGCCTTGCTAGCGTTTCTTTGCTTGAAAACTCAGTGCTCGCTACTCTCCTGCCGAGAATACTGTGTCGCGCTGATAACGCGCTAGCCGTTCAGCACTTGAAAGTACTGCGCTCGCAGCGTTAAAGACAGGAAATGCCATCAAGACACATGATGATTGTGGTTGCGGGACAAGATAAGCTCCGAATATGTGTAAATATTTGTAATAGTAGATAAAGGAGTTCTACACCCTGCTGGTAAACTTAGTGTTTATTCCTCACCTGCATGGACAATAATAAACGAACGTGGCACGTTTTGAGAGATGCGTCACGTCTTCTTTATTGCAGTTCATAACGACTGAATTATTTAAAATTCACTCCACACTTTTAGCGACAATTTTAGCGAATTCGGTGCAAAATCTAGTGAAAAATGCTTGAAAACTGCGTAAATAAAGACGGAAAAAGCGTGAGAAGTTTTACGAGGATGGGCGCTAACTCACAGAGAATGTGTCCGTCCTTTTTAAAGTTCTTACGCTTGTACCATCTTTACCTGCGCTGTTTTCAAAAATGCAACCGTACTGACTTGTCCAGCTGTCCATACTGTCCATAAAAACTGCCGTATTGAACCAACAGACTTTTAGTCGTCCACACTGGTGAGGTTTGTTGTGCGACGGAAAAGTCGCACAGCATATTTCCTTATTTATTTTTGTTTGTTTGTTTGTTTGTTTGCTTGTTTGTTAAGAACATAGAGACACGGAATAGGCAATTTAAAACACATCAGTATATAGACAGCGCAGATGTTCTTCCTGTCGTATCTCAATTATCCCTTTCATTTTCTATAGTTTTCGTCCATCGTCATTCACTCGGACATAGAAAAAAATAGGCAAAAAAGTGATACTTTACAAAATATTGGCTCAGCTATCCTCTTTCAAGTTATTTGGCCTTTGTAATCAAATAGTAAGCAATACGCGTATGCATTGTTCTCAGTAATAGCAGATACCGTGTGCTTTGTTTAGATCAGAGGCCGTACTTATGGCAAATGTAGCAAAACTTTGTTGTTGTTGTTGTTGTTGTTGTTGTTGTTGTTGTTGCTCAATGACTCCACTTCTCTCAGGCGTGTACTTTTGAAAGCAAAATTAGCTACAGCCCGCCGGGGTTGTACGCAGTTGTGCAGCTCGCCGGGCTGGACAACTGCGTTTGTCGTTCGGTGCTTGGTGACAGTTTACGGAGAATGGCAGCGCATGCTGAGCAAGAACAAACGATGTTTCGTAATTTCTCACCTTGGCCAGAGTGGATGCGTTGCCAGATTTCGGGCGGGGTTTGCCCTACAAAAATTGTCCTGCCTTATACTTCCCTTCCACCCGGCTTTGTTGAAAGAACACGCCGCCCCTTTCATTACCTTTCTTTATCCTTCTCTTTGAGTTTTTCATCGAAAAACAACAGCTTCTGATGGCGTATTTCTCACTTGATCTATGTCTTTGTTCATTGATTCGGTAAGTCAATGACAGCAGACGCTTATGAACATATCTTTTTTTATATTTTCGCAGTGTATGTTGCAGGAATGGTGGAGAAATTCGAACAAGCCCTCGACCTTCGGCTTGCAACGCAGTTCGAAACACAGAAACATGTGAAGTTGCTCAGTCATGTTGTTCGGCCTTGCTTTCCAATTTCTACGCTAACAAAAGCAAGTGCACCGACAGTTTGTAAAAAAAGCTGCGATGTGAAGTTAAAGCATGACATCTCACGCACCATTCTTATGTATATATCTACTTAGTTCGTTTGTTAGTTGGTTAGTTCTTTTTTAACGTAAGTTAACTTTGTTGCGTAAAGTAAGCCGTGAGGACGACATATCTGATATACAACGGATGGCACATACACTGCAAACTGTCACCTAGTCGTGATGGCAAACGCAGCGATCGAGGAGCAGGAGGGAATAGAAGAAATACAGGGCGTTTAGCCTGTGTAAAGCAGTAAGATGGCGACTACTGATAGTTCAACTTCCCCATAGCCAGCGTGAAATGTTCCACATAACAGGTGTTGTGCCCCGGAAGGGGTACAATGTCTGCCTATTTTTCTGAAGGGAGGTGACAGCAACACAGAAATGGAAGATAGGAAGGAGGGGAGGAAAGAAGAAAGGAAGAGCAACAGGACAAATCTAAAGAATAAAGTAGAGCTCAGTACACTACGCACGTTCTTCTGCCGAGTTTCGACTCTGCAGCCGGAATTAAAATGACGCAGCGTCGAACAGCCTCCACAATTATCAATCACATCCATAGCTAGTTCGCTATGCGGCTAATTGTGCGCTCCACGATGAGACGCCAAGCACAGCTGCACGCAATCATGGTTTCACTTGTAGTCGGTTCACAATATACACTACAAGGTGTTTGAACCCGCCACCTCCCATCTTCGAAGGTAGAAGCGTTAGAACACAGTACAGATCACACACAGTACGACCGGTCACTGAAGGTCACGCTGCTACAGAATGTTGAATGTTCACGCTATCAACGTGATCCTAAGTTAGTTAAGTCTACAAAGTTTAGTAGGGCGCGATGGGCCTGATCCCGTTTAGATGCACAACCACTGGGGTATAAACATTCCTCGAGTGTCGCACACCGCAGGCCAAGGAGATGATAGTTTCTCACTAGCGACATGCGCTGCGCACTGAAAGCGGGACACTCAAATATAAGGTGCTGAAGTGTTTCGCAGCAGCCACAAGACGTACACAATGGACTTGTCACACGCCCTTGTCTGTATAAACGTTCGTGCACGTTCACGCAACCAACCCTCCGCTTGAGCAGTTGTGCTCTAGCGCGACGAGGCAAGCCTCGACCGCGAACACGGGGTGGGAACGTTCCATTTGCGACGCGCTGATCTGGATGCTGCTTGAGTAGGTGGCGACGAAATTTCGTGCAAGCATCATCAAGCTTGCACGAAATTTCTGGACAGTCACAGTTGTTATGAGCGCAACTTGAAGCGAGCCGATCAGCCTTTTCATTTCCGGCGATTCCTACGTGTGAAGGTATCCATTGAGCAACGAAAGATGCTCCACGTGATGTAATTTTGCTCGCAGAGTCAGTAATGTTGCGCACAAGTGGACAATCAAGCTCACTGCGTTGTAACCTGCTAAGGGCAACAGGAGAGTCCGTAAAGATGACAACCTTCGATGTAGTTACCTCCTCTTGCACGTATTTCAGTGCGACATTAATCGCTGCTAGCTCCGCAGTTGTTGACGAAGTTGGATGAGGTATTTAAAAGATACGTTGTACTTGAGTTGAAGAGCAGAAAAAAGCTGTAGAGGCGCCTTGACCGTCGTTGTGTACAGATGCACCTGTGAAAACTTGAAGATAATCTGGAAACAGTTCGAACATGTGAGACTGAGCCAATTGGAATATTGCCGAAACAGCCATATCAGACTTTTGTGCATGTCAGGGATTGTGAGGTAAATGGGGAATACTTGTTTCGTGATACCTTTTGGAGGCGGAGACGTATCTAAAGCAGCACGTTCAGAAATGGTAGTGATATTCATAAATAATGCCGCCATTTTTCCTATGCGAGATAACGGGCGGTGAATGAGACGATCAAGGAGCGATTTACCATTCGATGCGCGGTGCAGACGCTCAATATGATACAGAGCTCTCTGATCTGCTTGCAGCTTCAGGGGTAACTAATGCGCTTCAGTGAGTAATGCAATACATTGCGCCTCACGAGGGAATCCAAGCATTAGTCGTAGGGCAACGCGATGATCTCGCTCCAGTTGGGCCATCAAACTAGTTGGTATGTTCAAAATTGGTAATGCGTACAGCATGCCTGAGAGTACAGGTGACTGGTACACCTGAAGAGCCGTTGTTTGGTCGCAGCCAGCACCTCGAGCAGTCAAGGGGGCCACATACTTAAGGAGGAAATGCGATTTGCGTCGTACAGATTTAATGGCAGGACGCCAAGGGATGCGATCATCCACAATTAACCCCAAATAACGGTGTTGTCGCACTCAGTTTATAGGCGTTTCGTCAAGATACAGTCGGCTCATTGTTCGGCGAGCGCGTTGTTTAGGGTAATATGCTATTTCAGCCGACTTAGCAGGTGATATCAGCGGGCCAACTTCACCCAAGTATTCCGAAATAGCGTTGAGAGCTCTTTGCAAGCTTGCACGAAGCCGCGGACCAAGGTGCGAAGGGCCACTTATCCACAGAGCAATGTCATCTGCGTAGACAGCTATGCTCACAGGGAAGTCAGTGTCCCGAGGCAAACGACTTGGAAGCGCGGTGACTGCGGTGTTAAACAAAAGCGGCGATAATACGCTACCCTGTCGAACACCGCACTTCACATTTCGGTATTCACTAGTTACTCCTCCGACGCGCACTTTCATCCAGCTCTCCGATAGAAAATTATGCACAAATTGGAGCAGACGACCCAAAATTCCCGCGGTTGCAAGAGCGAAAATAATCGCCTTATGCGGAACTGAATCAAAAGCTTGCTGTATGTCTAGGAAGAGCATGTAGCCGGAATGCTTGTTTCCTTTAGCAAATTCGAGTGCTGAGACCAGGTGTGATATGCTGTCCAGAGCCGAACGGCAGCGACGAAAGCCACTCATGACATCAGGGAAAAAATTCAGCTCCTCTAGCCTGACATCTAAACGAAACAAGACAATTCGCTCCATTAACTTGATGATGAGTATATAAAGCACACAAAGAAAGTTAACGCCCCTTATATATAGGTCCATATATAGGTTAAGGCGTGAAAAGAGGAGACATGGAGCAAAATGCGTCATTTTGATTTTACCCTTCTCTAACTTCTGACTGCGCAGTCTGAGAGGCGTTTAATAAGTCGAAAGATGTGACTATTTATCCACTTTACTTGACTAGAAGATTGTCGCGATTAAGCGATGTATAGGGGAGGGGAAAAAGGGGGTATAAATTCCCATCAGTTAACGGCCGGACCGAAAAAAGCAAAAATCAGCTCACATTCTTTTCGTTCTTTTTTCTCGCTTTTTTATGCAACTACACCGCAGTCTTAGTAGTGTTATTTGGTAATGCAAGTTTTTGTTTTCTTTCTTGGCTTCACTAGGTCTACTTACACAGAATTTCTGTGCGGTACATTGGAATATTCATTGTGGTAAATTTATTTCATTATTAATCTGAAGGAATAGCAAAGCGCGCGAAGTAACATTACAGTAATATTTCTCTAGCGCATTGTTCCTTGCCGATCTGTATATTTTCCGCGGTCTTGTAGCATGATAGATACAGCAGAAAGGAATTCAGTTCTGCATTGATCGTAAATGTCATGCAAAAAGTACTTCAAGTCGTCCATCTGCGGAACGACTTTATTCGAGCTGAGCCGAAGCTCTCGTTGTTCTGCAGAGGCATTCACTGATTCCGATTAGAGAAATACGAGCGTGTATAAAGGGATAAAATTTTCCATCTGATTTTTCTAGTGTCATATATGATAAAAGCTAAAGGAGAGACTGCAAAACCCATCTCAATTTTTGGCTCATATATTCACAAGGCCAAGTTTTTGGCTAAGGCTGCGACAAGGCACTCAGTCTTTCCCCAAAAATTGCAACCAACCGCAGAAGAGGACTTAAGGAGCCGAAGGCGAAAGTATCCATTCACTGTGTAAGCATATTAGGAAAATTATTCTGCCAACAATGTGACTCGCACCGAAGAGAACCGGCAATGCTTGGTTTGCAAGAAGTTGTGCGGCAAGAGGTCACCAAGCTCTGTGTAGATTTAATGCAGAAGCTGCAGCGAGTGGGCCCATGAAGCCTGCTTGTTGACCTACGGGACCTACTACTGGTTTGCAAGTAATGAATTGTGTTATGTGTTGTGGTTGTCTAAGAATTTGCCCCCTCTACACGTCTCATTTCGCGCCAGGCGTGAGACCGGAATTAGTTTAAGTATAAACTAAAACTTATTTTTCCACAGGAAAAAATGTTCTATATTGCCCCGAGAGTCGAGGTAAAGTGAGCCATTTCATACATTTAAAGTGATTTTCATGTTATACTTAGATTGATTCCATTGCCATGATTTTTGTAGAGCAAAAAGACATGGGCACAGGAAACAGCGATGCTGTACTTATTTCGCAATTTCCTTTAAAAACAAAAAAAAATATTGCTACGGGATAGTATTTCCAATGACGAAGAGCCGAGCAGTAAGAAGACGACGACGACGATTGGAAGCTAGCGCGGGCTGTTGCCTCTTGGCCAACTGCGGCGTATTGCCTTGTAGATATACTTGTAAATAGCTTTTCGTCGATGTCTTCCTACGTAACATATCTGGTGGAGGTGGACGTTCTCTGTACCTCGTCACGGAGCTTCGCAGTGGACGGTACGTCGAGCCTTCCTTCATGGCTCCCGGCGACGACAACTCGACTCCGCCGGCTCGGACACCTGCTGCCACTTCGACGACCTACATCACTCTCCCCGCTTCCCGTGATCCTGGCGTATTCTCGGGAAAAGATGGGGAAGACGTCGAGGACTGGATCAGCCTGTACGAACACGTCAGCCGCAATAACCGGTGGGACCCGACTGTCATGCTCGCCAACGTAGTCTTTTACCTCGGTGGCACACCTCGAGTTTGGTATCGGACGCACGAAGATGAGCTCACCAGTTGGGATTCGCTTAAGCAAAAGCTCCGAGACTTGTTTGGCAATCCCTACGGTCACCAACTTGCCGCGCAGAAGGCGCTTTCCGGTCGTGTGCAGACTTCAACGGAGCCCTACGTCACGTACATTCAGGACGTCTTGGCTCTGTGCCACAAAGTTGACGCACACATGACTGAGTCCGACAAGGTCTCCCACATCCTCAAAGGCATTGCCGATGACGCCTTCAACTTGCTCGTATTTAACAACGTGGCGACGGTGGATGCAGTTATAAAAGAGTGCCGCCGCCTGGAACTCTCTAAAAGCCGACGTATCGACCAACAGTTTGCCCGTCTGCCCAACACCCCAGCGACATCTTCCTGTGCCGACGCTCCTCGTCCCAACACTGGCGATGTTACCAGGATTGTCCGGCGTGAGATCGAGGCCGCCTATCCGGCTGCCTTCGACTCCAGCCCCTCCAATGCACCTGCAGTCACTGTTTCCCTGATCCAGGCAGTTGTCCGCCAGGAGTTCGCCAACGTGAGTATTCACACCATCTGCTCGGCCCATCGCCCTGATACCCACCCGGCTTCTTCGATTCCGCGCCGTCCCGCACCTTCTTACCCACCACGTTTCCGCAACCCCTCTGAATGGCGCACTGCAGACGACAAGCCAATTTGTTTTCACTGCCATCGAATTGGGCACATTTCTCGGCACTGTCGCAGTCGCTGGAGTTCCCCGAACCAGTCTACATATACTGCCTACTTTCGCCCCCCAGGTGGCCTTTCTCGTCCCTATGCTGCCCGCTCAGATAATGCCGCCACCGATTCTCCTGCGCCGAACCTACGTAACAATATGCTTCAATTTGAAAAGTGTTGTCTTCGTTTGGCCCCGCCTTACCCTACATCCTGAAAAACTCATCTTGTCGCATTCATTCACAAAGAGCTTGCAGTAAGGGAAACGTATTCAATAATAGGAGTAACGTCTACTGCAAACCAAGGACAGCTGCCGCATTAGAATGCGCGTATAAGCTGAGCCTTCACTTGATACTGATGGGTCTGTATTCGCGGTATTGATTTACGTATGGAAAGTCTTGAGAGTCGGCTCATTTTCGGTGGCGACTCGGTGCGCGAGTTTTTCGTACTCTTCTGGACAGGCAGGGGGCGACGAAGAAAGTAAGGCTGTCACCACCGTCACGCATATTTTCATGGGAAGACAGGAAGATCGATCACTGCAGTTTGAATGATGGATTGCTTTAGTGGAGGCCGTGATAGACACTGTATATCCCGTATTCGAGCATCGCGTTACCGGCTCTTCTCTCCGCGGTTGGCTGGACTGTCATTGACTTGAAGCCTGTTTACGGTTCCCTGACAGTCATTCTGAGGAAGTGCTCCGTATGCCAGGGCCTTAGCTGCTCCGACTCGCAGGCTTTACCTCCGCTCAAGGGCCAACGGTTCAGTGGGAGTTGGTTGGCAAGGAGCTTCTTTTGCTTTTTGTTTGTCTTTATTTGTTGGTTGGTTGACTGGCTTACTGCACAAATTTTATGACATCAAAGGAAACACAAATAATTACGAGAGTGCACCACTGCGCAAATACATATACTTGTCATCATTTGTTTGTTGTTCTGTCGGGAAAAGCAGCACAGTAAATGAAAACAGCAGACTCTCTTCGGCTGACGCCAAATGTGCCTACAATGTACAAGAAATCCTGTCTCCTGGAGACTATCTTCAAGGCGGACTTGCATTCACATCTGCAGTGAACTTAAGTGTACAGACCTCTGTGGTGACAGTCGCTGACGCAGAGATTTCTTGCGATGACATCGAGCGCAGAAGAGGTACTCTTATACTTTGAAAATATGTCCTATAGTGAACAGAATTAGGGTTATTAGCCGCGAGAGCGAACTACAGGGGCGCTGCGAGCGCCACTCGCGTGACGTCAGCGCACGGACTCGCGCCGGTCGTCTGCTGCATATCGGGCGGTGTCCGGGCGCCTTCTGAAGTGTTTTTGTTCGGTCGCTTTCTTTCCCTCTGCTTGAATACTTATGGCGGTTGTCTCAAATATATTTTTTCGTCGTCTTGGTTCGCAAAAATTTATTCAGAGATTTTATTTCCTAGACCACAATACAGTCCTCAAGTGCAACGCTACAGTGCCAGCCGAAGGAGCGCAGACCAGCTCGTTGCGGGTTTTTAATACGCGAATCGACAACCGTAAAAACAAGCATACAAGAGTCCAATTATGATACCACACCTGCCGCGGTGCAACAAGTATATCACAAACGCTGGCTATATATGACTTCTACAATAGTTACCTTGATTTTAATCCGCTAAAACAAGTTTGCTCACGGCGAGTAGTTCGTGGTATAATAACGAATTTTCGCATTTCTTCATAGAAACGCTCGGCAGTAACACGAGGACTTCACACTGCAGTTTAGATTCTACCAGCAGTACTTGCTTCCTTAACTGCTTCTAAAAATTAGGCGATTCTTCGCGTGTTTATTTTAAGTAGAGGTAAGTTGGAGTAAAGCTAACTGAGGCTTACAGGTGTTTGCAGAATACAAAATAAATGTACCAATATATATTCCCCTTTCCGTGCTACGTGTTAAACTCAATTGAGCAATTTACTGGTGCTTGCTTGTTGCTTGAGGAATGTATACATGACGAATCTGTTTGGCGAACTGACACAGACTGCTCAGTCCAAATATTTTAGTGAAACATGCCTTTTGGACCGTATGGCTGCAGCCAGAAAGAAGCCGAAGCGTCATTCATTAACAGTATGGGATGTATTGAAGATATCATAATTTCCCGGTGGAGGGTCAAAAATCAAGTAAAATATGGAAGGATTAATTGTCGTGCCTTCCTTAGAGATTTGTGAGGTTCTCTTTTATTTACTGACGAAGCGAATAGTTCTCCGTTTGTATAGTTAAGAAACGCTAAATCGAGGCATTGTCAGGCCGAAGGTGCTTGAATTTTTCTTTTCTATGCACCCTAAGCTGCTCTGTAGTACCTCGAGTATACTTAAAGCATTGCAATTGGCGCTGTAAAAAACTGCTTCATGGTTTCAATCAATAACGAAAGAAACGACAAAGAATGAAAGTGTCCAACTCAAGAGATAAGATAGAATTCGTGGACCTGCCAGAGCGAATCAACAAGGCGAAAATAAGGGATTTTCGAAATTACAACGTGAGAAAAACTGAAGAAGCCGTAAAAAAATGAACGCAGCCTGAAATCAGTGAGAAGGGAACTTGGCATAGGACGAACCAAGATGTATGCACCGAAAGATAAACAGCGCAATATCATCAGCCATCTCGAAGGTATAGTAAAAGCAGCGAAATAATTCTATACTGACCTGTACAGTACCCAGAGAACTCACGATACCTCCGTTCGAAACAGCAATGAACAGGGTACAGAAACTCCTCCTATAACTGGCGATGAGGTCAGAAGGGCCTTGAAAGACATGAAACAGGGAAGACCGACAGGAGAAGATGGAATAATAGTCGATTTAACAAAAAAAAAAGAATGGAGGAGACGTAATGCTTGTAAAACTGGCGGCTCTCTATACGAAGTGTCTATCGACTGCAAGGGTCCCGGAAAACTGGAAGAATGCAAACATTATACCAATCCACGAAAATGGAGACGATAAAGAATTGAAAAACTATAGGCCTTTAATTATAGCTTACTCCCAGTATTATATAACATATTCACCAAGATAATTTGCAATAGAATAAGGGCAATGCTTCACTTTAGCCAACCAAGGGAACAGGCTGGCTTCAGAAAAGGATATTCTACAATGGATCGCGTCCATGTCATTAATAAGGTAATCTAAAAATCTACAGAGTACAATCAGCCCCTCTATATGGCTTTCATAGATTACGAAAAGGCATTTGATTCAGTAGAGATGCCAGCAGTCATAGAGGCATAGCGTAATGTAGGAGTACAGACCGCTTATGTAAATATCTTGGAAAGTATCTACAGAGATTGCAGAGCTACCTTAACTCTCCACAAGAAAAGCAGGAAGATACCTATAAAGAAAGTGGTCAAACAAGGCAACACAATCTCAAGTACACAAGTACAAGTACTCAACACAAGTACTCAAGCTATTCAACTGGGAAGGCTTAGGAGTAAGGATCGACGGCGAGTACCTCAGCAAACTTCGGTTTGCTGACGACATTGTTCTATTCAGCAACACTGTGGTCGAGTTACAGCAAATGATAGATGACTTTAACAGAGAGAGTGTAAGAGTGCGGTTGAAAATTAATATGCAGAAGACAAAGATAAGGATGAATGACCGGGCAAGGGAACAAGAGTTCAGGATCGCCAGTCAGCCTGTAGAGTCTGTGAAGGAGTACGTTTACCTAGGTTAATTATTCACAGGGAACCTTGATCATGAGAAAGAAATTTACAGAAGAAGGAAAATGGACTGGAGCGCATACAGCAGCCATTATCAGATGATAACTGGAAGCTTGCCATTATCATTGAAAAGGAAGGTGTATAATCAGTGCATTTTATCGGTGCTGAAATGTGGGGCAGAGACTTGGAGACTGACAAAGAACCTTAAGAACAAGTTAACGACCGCGCCAAAGAGTGATGGAACGAAGAATGCTAGGCATAACGCCAAAAGAAAGAGCCATAAAAAGAGTGGTTTGGATCAGAGAGCTAACGGGTATAGCCGATATCCTGATTGATATAAAGAGAAAAAAATGGAGCTGGGCAGGTCATGTAATGTGCAGGTTAGATAACCGTTGGACCATTAGGGTTACAGAATGGGTACCAAGAGAAGGGAAGCGCAGTCGAGGGCGGCAGAAGACTAGGTGGGGCGATGAAATTACGAAATTCGCGGGCGCCAGTTGGAATCGGTTGGCACAGGACAGGGGTAATTGGAGATAGCATGGAGAGGCCTTCGTCCTGCAGCTGACATAAAAGTTGATGATGATGATGATGACGACGATGATGGTGGTGGTAGTGGTGGTGGTGGTGGTGGTGGTGGTGATGGTGGTGGCTTCAATTCGGAGTTCTAGTAAACTGATAGGTTTCCCGAAAAATGCGTGCCTCGCCATAAGGACAGTCAGTTTCAACCGCTGCGAGGGGCGTGTGCCATATTGTCGATAAACGCTACTGAGGGCCACCGTGAAACATTTCATCGCTTGAAATTGATTTGCTCTCGAGTTTAACCACGAAACTTTTCTTTCAGCAGATTGCTACTATGGTGTTTGTGAATTAACTATGTAAATACTCTACATGACGTGCCGTCGTGTTAGCAGTAATGAGCAATTCGTTTTATGAGAGCATGTTTCAGAGCGCGGTGAAAGTAGCTGCTACTCTTTCTTTTACGCATTTATAAAGTGGCCATATTTGAGTAGAAGAACTCAGCAGAGTAATAAGAATCATGACGACAGCTTATCTGCAATGGGCAGTGTCTTTCTAACACGGACATCATGTTGACAGCAAATATCAAGATTTTTCTTCCATCTAAAATCCAATGTCTCTCAAAGCTAAGTACTAAGAGAATGTTAGGTGTTTAGCAAAGCATCATACACAACTTCGGGTGTTAATTTTGCAGACATTCTTTTTACGCAAAATTTATGGAAAGACACGGCGCATATATGCATTGCAATACCAGTATACCCCTTCAACGCTACATAGCTTCGATATCCAAGCCGCAAATTTTCTCGACTCACGCCCTTTCGAAGAAGAAACTGTGGTTCAGGCATGGCAGCAGAAAGAAGCTGACATATCTTTCAATAAGTACTGCTCGAGCCACCCATACCCCAAGCATACACGAAGGGAACGTGCACGCGCGGCCGCCGAGCTAGCCGGAGCGAGCGGCGTCCTGGGCGTGACGTCACTCGCGAGAAGGCGCCACTCCAAGTTCTCGCCGCTGATATTGCGAAGTTCAACGTATAAGGTATCTGCTAAAGTTTTCTTAGCCAAACCGAAAGTGACCGTAGCAAATTCCAGGTTTTCTTGTACCTGGATCCGAAACCTAGGTACATCGCCTCTTGCCATTCGTTTAGTTACACTTTACCTCTTTAAATGGAAAGCGCGTCTTGTAATTTCAAGCTGAACCCTCTGGAAACACAGGAGTCTCACCAGGTGGCCTAGAACTAACGTCGATAAAGCAAGCTGCAGTCTCTGAAGATTTCTAAAGAAGGTTTTACATGTGTGTGCCTATCCTGTATGCGTGTAGAGAAGGCTCGTAAGGGAAGGATTCTAAACCTTACATTAATAATTGAATTCCTGCACTTTACCCAAGCACGGCTCCAGAGTGCTATTTTTGCAGCAGCAGCTCAGTATTTGAAGCGTGAAATAAATCGCCAATGACTATCGGACACGGCCGATTTGCACAAGATGTTTGCCGACGCTTCCCTTTTCCTCTTCCCTGTCTAATATGCACCTTGATTGCAGTTTGCTTGCTAACTTGACTAATCAATATTGTTACTACTCAAGGATAGCAAAGAAACAGAAGAAAATGAACTGAGGGACACGAGCAGCGACCACGCTCCTTTTTGGAAAGAAGACGAAGTTGTCTCATTAGCTCTTGTTGTGTCAAAAGATTAGGTGAACGTTTCAGCACGCAATTCTTGGCCAATCCCCCAGCGTGGGTATGAGCCATAACATGAGGCCATCATCATCATCATCATCAGCTCTTGTTGTCTCTGAATACAGAGCTGGTTTTGTTTCTCGCATCCTCGTCCTGCGTCCTGTTTTTGACGCCGTGACAATATAACGACGGTGGTGTCGGAAACAAGTCTATACGAAAGGGACTTTGCGAAGAGTTCCTCCACCCAAGTTATGTTACCGCCAAAGTGCACGGACAAGCTTTTGAAAACCAGACGTTCATTTTCGGGAGAAAATACTTTCAATTAAAGGAATCTAAAACTGGCAATCTTCTGGTGCAGGAGAAACCTTACTGTGCAAAGTATGTCTGTGTGGAGGGGAGGGGGGGGGAGGAAGGAAGGAACACTTTAAGTCACGTAAATTTTAAAAGAATGCATCCACAGGGCCTACACACTACACGCATTTTAGGTGCACGCTAAGTTACGTATGTTCAATGAAAGGCATCAATGGGTCCAATTCACTAAAGGCAACTAGGGACGCGGTTGTGGACTCTCTGCTGTTCCGTTCATTGTGCGTTTGTGGCAACAGTATTCTTTATTCGTACAATTGTGCGTATGCTTCCGGCAAGCAATACAGGGTCCATATTAAAAAAGAATAATAAACATCTTTTTTTTTATTACGTGATGTGTAACATGTTACTACATATGAGTATGATGAGAAAGTATGATAATCACAGTGCGCATTACAGATACACAACAAACAAAAAACACAGAGCCTACCGAATGGGATGTCGGGTATATTACTATGGAAGGCATGCCAATCGTAAACAGCACTTCCTAATGATAACCTTTGTGAATATGGTTACAGCACGTGCTCCTCTTGCACTAAACCGCTGGATTAAAACTGCAATTGCCGCTACGCATGGCGCTGAATTTGGGCTATACCTCTCCGCCGACGGAATCATTCGATAAATATTTTTAAACGATTTCGATTTGAAGTCCGGGCACCATCGCGCACTTGCTCGGTTCGTGGCTGTAGTCCTGCAAAGGGTGCCCTACATCCTGCGCGGACGCACGAACTGGACCGGGTTACTCGATCCAGGCAAGTTTATGTCGCACTACACGCATGGCGCACAAAACACGGCATTCGCATCGGCTCGGTCACCACCGCGATTCTTCGACCAGCTCCACTGTGCAGAGCACACGTTCTCTCGTTACGGAGCGTCTGGCTAAGTATCGGCGGTGACTGCACGTCCTCCCGCCATGATTTGCGATAATGAGCTCGTGCGCACCCCCGGGAGCGGCGGCGGATTTGGGTTAGCGAACGAGAAGGGAATGTCAGACACGGTGCAAGCGTTAGCTCCGCTTACACGCATGACGTGTCGGACATGGGAGATGCATTGTGCCGATCTGCATGGCGTCCTTCCACATGGCCGGGGTCGGTCGCAGTCGGAGTCCGCTGCGCTAAGTGAATGCTGGCACTGTCGTGCAGAGTTCGCAGAGTCATTGCGAATATGAGCTATTGAGACAGTGGATAGTAAGAGGCAGTAGGTACTAAGGACTGGCGCATATATGCGAAAACAATAGGTTCTTTCCCGAACATGCACTGGGGAGGGGGGGGGGGGGGGATGGCTCAGTGATTGGTGGCCTTCTGATGCCTAGCACGATCGAGGTCGCGGGTTTAGTTCCCGACCGCTGGGACGAAATTCAAAACATTCTCGTGCAATTAGATTTAGGTGCGCGCTACAGAACAGCAGGCGATCAAACGTGTCCCACAGCCGTCCACTACGGCTTCAGCAGAACCCAGTGTTAAACTCCGGAAGGTATTATTGTCTGAACATCGCGCACTATAGCTTCCACTGCAAGAGGCTGCGCCAGTAACTAGAGCGAGCGGTAGTCGGAAGCGAGTCTGATTTAGTGGTATGTCCACCTTGTCGTACATTTCTGCTTGTTTGAATAAAGATGATTGTCCTGTTACACTTGAACCACCCAGTTTATGGACGAAAATTGGCGAAAATAGTTTGTTGTTACCCGTGGGGCGGACTGTTGCAATATACAGTTAGTTTTGCTGATGGCAGCAACGTTGACGAAAACTGGTGTTGTAGTTGTTTTTGCTTACCACGTTTATTTCGCGTGTGTGTGTGTGTGTGTGTGTGTGTGTGTGTGTGTGTGTGTGTGTGTGTGTGTGTGTGTGTGTGTGTGTGTGTGTGTGTGTGTGTGTGTGTGTGTGTGCGCGCGCACGTGTGTGTGTGTGTGTGTGTTGATACTCCTCTCAGTTTTCTGAGTATACTGCATTCATTGTTTCGTGCTATTGATTCCTTATTCGTTGACTCGGTAGACATCAGCAGTTTGATGTAAAATAAAGATATTCTTTCTTCTGCAGTTCCTGATCTTTATAATTAAATGATGCTAAGGTATACTAAACTGTTGTCATCTGTTATTCTATGTAAACTGTTCGCTCAGCAAATGCAGTGCGCATCACTGCATACCGATTGGAAAACGGCAAAGGTAATTCCACTCCATGAATCAGGTATTGTGCATTTTCCTGAGAACCTCTGGTACACACACACACACACACATATATATATATATATATATATATATATATATATATATATATATATATATATATATATATATATATATATATATATATATACAGGAATGAGTCTGAGTAGTTAAGATGGCTGGCCACTAACAACCCGCATCATTAGCCAGTGTCTCTCGATCTTCTTCCTCTCTTCATTCATCCTTCTGCTTGTCATGATCTACTTACCCATAACCTATTCTGCTTCATAATATTGACTCAAGGGTGCTGTTTCCCATTAAAGATTTTTTTTTTCAGTCGAACTCAATATGTTGCAGCCAAGAGAGAGAACAAAATTTAATAATGCGGATAAGTGAGAAAGAGTCCTTTCTTCACTCGAGGCAGGTGGCTTCCTCAGTCCAGGTAGCCATTGGCCTTTATTCCTTCCCTGGCCTGGTTCACCAGCTTTCAGTGGGCCTCCAAGTCCGAGGCCACGAGCAACGCCTCCCACGTTGCAGCCAATAGCTATCCATTTACCTTGTCACCAGTAAGATCCAGAGTGTCACAAGGATCCATGTTGAGGTCTTTGATTTTCTTTATTTATATCAAAGGAACAAACAACCGTTCAGAGCGTGAATCAACATAGCGCCGCTGATGAATTGATTGTGCCACTACTTTTTCTTAGTAAACGAAGATCTAGATATTTGATTCTTGAGAGCCAGTTGGGAAAAATGGCGCTTAGCACCCTACGCAACAACAACATGACAATAGGTGGACTTGTCATGTGACCTTCCATTAGGGTGCCCGCCTATTGGGTGGTTTTTGAATACTGAATTGCAATAAATTTTTTCTACTGGCAGCTTTTTTTTGTGTGTGTGTCATGCAGTGCGCAGCTCAGTCTTCTATTGTTGTGAGTAGAACCGTGGCGCTTCCTTGGCGCGACGGAATCAAACCACCCTCATGAGCGGCTCCCATCGTCCTCATTGCGATGGCGACGTGTATACTGGCGCACTATAAGTGCCACCGTTGGAGCTTATAATACGGATCTTCATTTTGTCGGCAAACGTTTTAAAGCTTATGCATTGCCGGTTTACCGGAGGCGTAAATGTCAACGGCGCAGAGCTCTACCAAACTACACAGTCACACGTCGGCGCAGAGCTCTACCAAGCACAGAGCTGTTATTGCAGTAACCAAGTCTATTCAACTTCGCCGCTGGTGCAAATTTTCGACAGTGGTGTAATCATGAGCGCTTTGCGTTTTTCAACCATTTTCTTTCGAGGGGGCGGGGGGGCAGGAGCATTCAAGTAACACAAAAGCGTGTCTATAAGGCACTGTCGTTATACAAAACGTCACAAGCCGTCCTTACTAGCATTGTTGTTATCGTACACTTCTCCATGATTAGGAGTTCGCGGACAAGCTGAAGCTCTCTATTTACTAACCAATCAATGTTTCGTAGCTGCGCCGCTTGTGTTGATGCGGGCCTATCAAAATCTGGTTCATCTCTATCACTGTCGTCATCCATGGAAACATAGACGTTATGTGCTTGCTCATGCAGCTTTAGGTTCTGCTCTCGTGTGCAAGCTAGAATTTGCCATTCCAAATCGTTGAGTTTTTCGAGCGGCGAAATGTCTCCGCATATGAACGCACTGAATTTGCGCGTGGTGCTACCGTGCCGTCACGTGAAAAAGCGCAATTTTGTTTTAGATCAGTTAGATCAAAGCAGGAACACTGCACAACTGTCACTGGCTTGCAAAGCGTTAATCGTACAGATCCTGAAGCACAGCAATCTTAGTCTGTGATGGCACTTTGACATGTATCCATTGAATACGAAAAAAATACTCCCAGGTGGAAATGTAAAATATCATTAAATTTTGAGGGACGTAAAAAGGAAAACTGGTTTCTTTCATGCTTCTTTTTTCAGAAAAATATGAAAAAACCCGAAGAAATACGATTGCCCGCACAGCGATAAAAAACCCGACACATTTATTCCTCTGACACAGAAAGGAGGAATAATGTTACATTATTTCATCCCAGCAGTCCCAGCAGAGCTTCCTGGTTCAATGTCTAGGCACGAGAGAGAGAAAGAGAGAGAGAGAGAGACAGACAGATGAAAGGGGAAAGGCAGGGAGGTTAACCAGAGGGGAAGATCCGGTTTGCTACCCTACGCTGGGGAGAGAGGGGAGGGGGAGGTAAAGTGATAACAAAGTAGAGATAAAGAAAGAAAGGAGCGTAGACATACAAAATATCTAGGCACGATTTCACGTTAAGGCATTGATTTCACATCAAAGCGTCAAGACCGACATTTGTATGTATCTGTGTCCAATTCATTTCCGCTTGACGCGTCAACGCTTTGCTCCGCAGTAGACGAGGCCTACCGGACATTAAGCTTCGAGTGCGCGCAGACAAGTTTTTGCGTGCGATCCCCTGGGAGCTTGTTGCGTAACTTGGTGTGCACACTTCCAAACTCGGGCCAGCTTCTTTAACATGCCGCCGAAGAAGGCGGAATCTGCAGTACGCGACCGGCAATGGTGCTCAAGGCTTGGTTGACTCAAAGTTCTTGCTCCCACGTGGATCCGTCCAAGTGCTTCGCCGAGTCTCAGACTCCCTCTTTTGACCAAACTTTTAGACACGTCGAAAGGAGTCGCATCGCAACAAAAGAATTCTGCGAGGAAGCAGTTTTTTTTTTTTTTTGACAATTATATCCTGGCGGAAAAAAAAATGAAAAGAAAACAGTTCTGTTTCGAAATTTTCAATGTTTGTTTTTCAACCACTTACATCTGTACACCCGGGAGTCCTTCGTACGTTGCGTGGTATACATGCTGTACGGCCTTGTAGGCGCGCTCGTTTCATGCGTTTTACTTCTACTCCCCCGTGGCCACAGCAACAGCCGGTAGAGTAGGGTATATCTTTAACACAGCGGCACAAGACATGGGTACTGCATAACGCCAATCACACACAACGTCTTTGCCACGGTAGTAACTTACGGAGCGGCTCACATGAGCGCACGCCACCGTAACAAAACCGTAATTGTGCCTCGACAGCATGGCCTCGACAACAATAAATACCACGTGACTTTCTCCACACTTTTCTCCTAGCGCGAGGACCTGGGTAGGGCATCCCTTCAGGTTTTTTCTTCCACCATGCAGATTGCTCAGATCGAAAATTTCTGCTAACAAAATCTCCTCCCGCTTTTGGAAGTAATGGCTGCCGGTATAAATACTTACAATTAAGGATGACGTTTTCGTTGCGTGATAAAGAACTGGGTCCTTACATATTGGCTGTTGGCCCATTTAATGATCTCCCTAAGTGTGTCAGTTCATCACCAATTAATTGGCTTGCAAACTGCTGTAATATACAACAAGGTTTGCAACATTGGCGATTTATATAAACTAGATGAACATCTCTGGTGTAATAATTGGCAAACAACACTCTATGCTAACAAGTGTAAATGCGCATATCACGTACTGCCAACGATACTATATTGAATGACACTTTGCTATCATCGGTTAACATTCCCAAATACCTTGGTTTTCATATTACTCGTGATCTGTCCTGGAACGTGCGTTTTACCGATGTTACTGCTATAGTGCTAAACATATCCTGGGATATGTTAACACACATTCACGACGCCAACAGCAAGAATTGCAAATGAAAACGCTGATATTCAGAGTTTCATCTCAGTTTAGGTGCAGAAATTGTGATTTTTTTTTACGACGAGGCCAATCAGATACGTAATCTCTCATAGTCAGATGAGTCTAATTATGAAGGCTGAGTGAATTGCCAGCGTTGGCGATGCGTGAGTTAATAAACCCTCCATTACCTTCTCGGATATAGAACTATACAATTCCTGCTCGTGAGCTGAGATTAAACTAAGGATCACTGCATTCTTATTTGCTTTTGCAGCTGTTAGGCGCCGTGTCTGTGTGTTCCTGTTAGCTTCTGTGTCTTCATCTTGATTGCGCTACTCAAGGGTTCAAAAAAGCAGATACAGGTGTGCAGAATTGCACGGTGCCAATGTCGAGCTACGGGAATGGCCGACGAAATGGCCGCGCGACATGCTCAGAATACAGCGATGCACAGCACCAACCGAGGTCAGCGCTGGCCGAACCCTGAAGAAGCGCTGTGGGCCAGCCGAAGTGACCAACCACACCTAGCACTTCCCGAAGGAATACCCGACGTGCAGGGATCACAAAGTGCACTGCTTGCGTAGAACTAACGGAAACGGCAACGTGACTACACTGTGACCCACAGACTTGTTCAGGACTGTACTACGCTATTGCCTTGTTTTGAATTATACAGAGCGGGTATTAGTTACCCTCCTCGGATGCTGACAACTCCCACAAGGATAATGAGTAAAAGATATATGTTCATGACAGCCGTCCAACAGCTCACACTATACAAGATTTGTACCGTATATCCCCAGCGTATGTAGATGTATGCAGATGAATCATGCCTTAAAGATTCCTCTGTTTTAGCTTTCGTCATTCTCCATTTGATGGTACAACCGCAGACATCGCTTTAAGTTATTGCGAATGACATCTTCGACTATTGCATCTCCTTTCTCTCTTACTCTCCACTCGACTGAAGCTGTAAGTTTTGCCGTTTTATCAGTGTTGCGGTTTTCTGAGAATGTGCAAAAATGGGTTATCTGTAGAGATTTTTAAACCACCCTCACATCACTAGGGAATATAGGCAAAAATTCTTTGGTTGCACATGTATTGTAGGAATCTAGAAAATCATCAAAGAGCTCACAAAAGCAAGTGCAAAGAATCATATTATAGCGTCTCAAGGAATACAAGGACAATGCAATATCCCATGAAATACTGCAGTGGATGGAGCTGGAAACGAGTAGACGATAAGGAAGGAGTATATTAGATCTCCCTGTTTCCCGCTGGGGAGCCCGCCAGCTACTAAGACCGATATCTTGTCGTCACATCAAAAAAGACGGAATTTCGCCCGAAAGATGAAGAATCGATTGCGGTATAAAATTAGTGAACAGCTATACGAAGTAACAATAGCAGTCTTACCGGCCGTATAAGCTTGTAAACATACGCATAATAACTAAATTAACAAGCATGGTGTCACGCGCGCACAAGCAAACATAAACGCATCTCACTCGGAGACCGCGGAAACTCGTTGTCAAAACGCTGGAGTGAGGAAGTGCGGCAGCAGCAGTGAGCGAATTGACCTTCTTGCTGTCTTTCGCATCAATGCCAACTAAGCCCCGAAAACACAGCGCGTGGCGGACTATATCCCCATCGCAGATGGCTTTCAAGATACAGCGGCCCGGGGCGCGTGCGGCCGCCCAGGCTGCCCGGAGTAGAACGCACCCCCCCCCCCCTCCCTACCCTCGCCCCGGAGCCTTGCGCGTGATGGAAGATGGCGCGCTTCGTCCCCGCTTTTTTCCGTTGCGTGCGCGAAATTGAGCCAAGATCGCCGGATCACCGTACATACAGCATACGGCGCGCGGCAATGATTTTATTGCCCTTCTACATTATATAGAACATCACGGCGGCGGCAGAAATGTGCCTGGATTGTCCATATAGGTGCTGTCGCAATAAAACACCTGGGTTGATTATCAGTGTAGATGGTCCGATATAGTCCCTTTAGACCCATGCATGAAGCTGTCTTTTCCGTCAAATCTGAGCGACAACAGAAAATATTTAACATTACTGCACCGCCTCTGGCTAAACACACCATATACGGGGAACCTTTTTTGTGTAGGACAAAACACGCCTCTAGTCCGCAGTGTCCTTGCAGCCATGCAGATGGTGATGTGCACTACCTCCTTCTCGAACACCGAAGACAAAACTGCGCAAGTGAATACGGAGAACAGAGTTACTGATAACAGACTGTAAACTACTTACCTTGAAAAAAACATGCAGGGTACACGGGCCAACGGTGTCATTACGGAGAAAAGCCCTTGTCGATTTAAAAGTCTTCTTTAAAAATCCTGATATCTTAGATTTATGTTAAACTTTACCAGTCCTCTAACACAAAAATCACAATACTATAAAGATTACTTATATGTCACGTAAATCTGAGCCAGTTATATGTTAAGAAGTTAGGCGCATTATAATGTACGTGTGCTTGTTCTAGATGGGAAGTAGTCAAATCTTATGTTACGCCCGTAAGTATACTTCTGTTAGTCCACTCGCTTGCGTAACTATGAACTTATAAGTGTGCTCTCGGACAATTTAAAATACATTTACGTATTTATGCAACTGTATATATTGTGAGACATGTCCGTTTCCGAGGAAACACCTGTGTCACAAGCATAGGGCTGTAAACGGATGGCCTGTGGTGCTTCCATTAGCAAGTCGCGATGGTAATGAGATTTTTGATTGCGAATGCATTGAAGCGCAACGTGTCCACTGCCCCTTAGTATGTAACAAATACGATCGTATTCTTTCACTGTGTCGTCTTCACCAGCTCACCAGTCTTCAACATCATCACCACAAAGGCCAGAGAACATGTTTGGGTCGCGCAGTGCAATGCTGATGGTACATGAAGGAGTGGCCGCTTGGGCAGAGACAGTGACGTCGGAGCGTCCTGGTGGCTCCTCTTGAGGCATGGTGGCGGGAAGGTGAAGCAGGCAGCGACCTGAACGAAGCTTCATGGAAGCTCGAAGTGGTAGAGGACCAAGGGATCGAAAACAACCTCCACCACTTGTGAGAAACTGGCACCGCGACGCTTTATTCAGCGCAGTCGGGCGGCGGTGAGCGTATAGGCGCCCCAACGCTAGCCCCGTTGCAATGAAGGTGGCAAAGGCAAGCAGCAGGCTGCACACGGTACGCGCACTTGAAACTCGGGTATGGTGAGCTCCCTGCCACTGCGGAGTACAAGGCAACGAAGTAGCTCACGTGGCTGCGAGTGCAATACTAACCTGTAACCACCGCAGCGACGTAGCGACATACCAGGGCGTGTTTGTGTGTGAGGGGAGCAATTATGATTGATGAACATCTGATCTAAATGTGTGTGGGTGCCAGCAGGTCCTTTGCTATAGATCTCTTCAGCAATTACTTGAAAGCGTTATGTGTGCCCAGGCAACTTTTTAACGTCTTTGGTATAATTACAAGCAATTACGATTACGGGGTAGTAAGCATGGAAATCTTCGCTTCAAGAAAAATACATTAAAGGAATGGCTAGGATTATTTGTATTGTATCTAGTCGAAACTATAGCCCCCGCATGTTCTCAGTGTGCCCTTTAAGTACACGGGTAAAGCAGGTACTGCAGTAAAAACTGGACTGTATTGAAAAGTACTTGCTGTACGTCAGCAAGAATGAACTGACGAAGCCGCGTTTCTTCACAGCACTAAATACCCGAACTAGAGCTGTATTCGTCTCGTAGCAGTTTGTACGAATATCGGGAAGAAGACCCATTCTTGTCCAGGCCGGAAACAAATCGCTCCCATAATTTTATTTCACGTTTTGCGGTCGCCTCTGAGCATTCAGGTATAATTGACGAGCTACTTTCCATGTTTTGTGATGTATTCTGACACTAATATGAAAAGATGACGTGTGTCATAGAGCGAAGTGCTTTCTTTGACAGTTGTAGGTGAACTTGAAATACATATTGTACGTAGTATAAATTTTATTGCGTTAGCATTCTTAGGGTACTTCACGCACTTTCCGGGGACGTTGTATGTAAGTATGTAACCGTTTTCCCTCCTACCTGGTTCACTGTGTAGTCCATGGTCGAATGGGTAGCGCATCGGGTTGTTGCGCTGAGGGAGCAGCGTTCGAAACATACCGTTGCACCAACTTTGGATGCTGGCGTATGTGGCAATGTGTACATATGTGCCGCTCTCTGGCGTGGGTTACTGGAAATGCTGGACTGGGTGGCAGCTGCTGCTCAACGAAACTGTTCGGCGCCTGCCTGGAAAGCTGGGTATGTGCCACTCGGTCTGTGCTGGTCTTCAATGAACCTCTGTGATGCCAACTTGGGTCACTATGTACGTGCCAGTAGGTGTGTACCGCTCTTCAATGAACATCTTTTACGCCAGCTTTGTTAACTATAGGTATGTGTCACTAGGAATGTGCCGCTGTACAATGATGGAAAAGATCCCTTAAATTTCTTTTACGCTGAGCGGAATCGGACCCACGTTACAGGGGTTCTTCAAGGACAACAGCCGAACGCTTTAGCAAGCTGCGCCATAAATGCACCGGGTATGGGCTGCTTTACCTCTCGTCAACTTGTGTCACTGAGTAGTGCCACTGGGTGTGCGGCAAGCGAGGGAACAATTCTCAGCACTCGCGAGCACTGCCACGCCACGCTTCTTGTCTCGAAGGCCACACACGGGCTTCTCGGAAGCGCCACTAGGTGGCGCAGCGTCTCCATTAAAAAGGGCGAGAGAGGAGTCCAGTTGCCACATGACGCGCTTCAAAGCGTTCGCACGCACCGGCGCGCCATGAATTTCGGAGGCCACGCACAGGATTGACTGCGGTGGCCCCAGATGATGCCGAGCGTTCGCAGGGAAGCGCGAAAGACGAGTTCCGCTGCAGTACCCACCTCATACATAACTCGTTCTGACGGTGACAATACGTTGTGTCGCTAAATTTATTCCATTCTGAACGCATTACGGTCGAAAGGTATCATGAAATTGGTTCTGCCGAAAATTTTTGAATCTGGTTATGAAGAATAACTTCCTACAGCGGCCATCATAATCAGCTTGCACTTAGCGGACACTTGAACGAATCTGCGCAAAAAGGGGAATGTATGTCAGCACTTGGCGATTCTTTCCTCTTCATGATGCTCACGAGCTATAACACTGAACTGCGGTGACATTAGACTTGATTCCACTCGTTTACAACACAAGAGTAAGTCGTTCGCTTCAATGCACAAGCATCTAATTGTGTCCCGCTGCAATCCTCATCTTTAGAGCCAGTAGCGTACAGGCGACAATGAATACTTATTTCTCGGTTCGCGTGTTTTCGCATTTTACGCCCTATAGGCCATGGAGAGGGCACAGTGCGCGCTATATCGCCAATAGATATACATACGATGGCAGAAAAAAAGGCCACCCTAGCGCATATCATGGTTAAAAATAGAAAATGATCGCTCTGTTAACTTTGTAAGAGACGCTTGCTTCCCTACTTTTTGCACAAGACCTTGAGGGCGCGGGTAGGGGGAGGGAAATGTCACGGCAATTGAAAGAACCCATGCGGCATCTCGCGGAGCCGAGGAAGGTACGTTCGCCGACCGCAAATAAAAAAAAAGAATATATATGCTTGTTATTTTCTTGCCAGATATTAAAAACGAGGCGCCATAGCTGAAAGCTGTCTGCGTCGTTCGTCGTGCACTCGGGAAGGCTCCCGTTGTGAAAAAAGAACGCGCAAAGAAAACAAAGAAAAAACGAACGCGACTGAGGAGGAGCCGGAGGGAGGAAAGGAGCGCCTCGCGCGCCAGTGGCGTCTCCTACCGCCGGCTGCTTACCGCGTGGGAACACGTTTCTGCGGTTCCCTTTCACTGCTCCGCATTCAGCTCCAGGACCGTCCCGAGCGCGTCATGCCTGTTGGATACCGCGACAAGCGCGGTGAGTCGGTGTGCCTCCTTTTTGTCTTACTCGCGTAACAGAATCAGTTCGCCCAATAAGGCGGCGTATTTGTTTTTATTTTTGTATTTTCTCCGAATCAGCACTTCGTCATTTTGTGTAGTCGACTGCAAATAAAAATAAAAAGGAAAGAAAAACAAGAAGTGCTGGGTTTCGACTTCATTAGTTTTAGCATTACGGGCGATATTAGTACGTGAATCGATATTTGACAATGAATGATAATACTGCCAAAGAAGGTAGAAACTTGTCTTTAATGCGTTGAAATCCATTGTTCTTTTCGTTTTTCTTTAGAGTTGATGTCAATACAGAGGCATATACTGTTAATTGTCGCAAGAAGTTGTTAAGGCCTGCCAAATAAGTAAAAGTGCACGCAGCAAAAATTGTGCAATTAAAAAAAGAACTTCAGTTCAGTGGTATCCTGGTAGGGGATGTGGGCAAAGCTTCAGGAGGGCACAAAACGTTGCAGGTGAGATGTGGAGCCAGACAGTGTGAGGGGCAGCCGCGTATTCCCATCTATCAATGAAATCATTTCTCTTACCCTTCATTTGAATAAAGAAGCATACTTCTTGCTTGATTTTGCGGCTGTGGTTAATGGTTCCTCCAACGTATCTGTTCAATTTTTGTAGAGGTACGATAGACGGATCCAACAGTGGAATTGTCAGAGTATATCCGACGTGTCTCGTTGGTTTCGGCATGTTTCTCGTTAAGATGCGCAACGCATAAATAGGCGGAACTGCTAGATACTCGCTTCCAGCGTCAACGTTCCTGCTGTGCGAGTCGCTGTGGAGCGCGCCTGAGTGCATGCAGCCGGCGCATATTGGCGTGCTCGTCACTGCTGCAACAACCGCCGGATCTGGGGCGCTATAACGTAAAACTATTCCAAACTTTTTTTTATTCCAGTTCTGCAATCACCCCTCCGCGATCACCCCTTCACCTGTCTGTCGCGTGACGTCACGAAAACCGCGATTGCTTCTTATCTGATATGACATGTATATATATACAGACTGATTATGCATGATATGACCGAACAAATGAAAAATAGTTATTTCTGGTTCGACGCCTTTTCGCCGTTAGCCCTCGGCTATTGGTCAAAAGTTTTCGGGCTGGACTCACTCCACCTGCCTGTCACGCGACGTAACCAAACCTCAAGAAGTCGCCGCGTCAAAGTGGCGTGTACGCGTTCAAGGTGCATTATTATGCCGAAGAAAACTGAATTTTCTTCTGAATAGCCGCAGACTGCCCCGTTCCGAAAGAAATAAAATATGGCTGCCGCCGATCGCTGAGGCACTGGCTACCTACACCTGCCGTAGAGCATGGGTTTATTTGCGTGTAATAAAATGTTTTGCATGGCAGTGTAACGTCTTGGAGCCCTTTCGAAACGTTTACGACCGCGTTCTGCCAACTCTTACTTGCGAGGATTCATTTTAGAGTCATTCTTATGCTTCCGTTGCATGCCGCCGCGATTTTCGACCAGCCGCCGCCAGTTAAGTAAGGGAAAGCGGACCAATCGCATACGCAGGCACCACCCTCTTCATCTGGTTATTGATATTCAGTGCAGTGGCTCGGCTCCCATCGAACCCCTCTCCACTTGAGCATGATTCTCGCCTCTTGTGAGCCAATTAGATAAGACAAGCCGCTCAGTGCAGGCAGTGTTATTCGTTTTTCAAGCAAACAAAAGTGACCTCCTATGAACGAGGAGAGCGTTTGGTCGGTCTGTTGAGACAACCCTGCGGGTGACCGCCGGATGCTTGCGTCGGCGGTTACGCAAATTTGACGTCTGGAGATTGGAATAAAAAGATATTGGAATAGTTTTACGTTATAGGGCCACTGCTTCCAAAGCATTGTTGCGCGCTTTTAAGGAAACAAAAATGCATTTCATTTGCAGCCTCTCCATGGGATCTACAACAAGCTGTGCTCCGCGCAAATTCAACCAATAAGGCAATCATGCTTCGCTACAGATATGCTTGAGTGACTGATGGAAATGCGTCCGGATTGCAGCTGTTCGGTTATTTCGCACTTGCTGGCATGCCGAAGTCGAAATTGCGATCCAAGAATGCACAAAAGCGTCAATGAACCCGAAGTCGTGAAACGAAATTATTCACCGAACCGTAAGCGCCACTGGCCCCTCTTCAAGTCGCCTTCTGTTTTCGTTCGCTAACAGGCACACGTGACCCTTATCGTACAGTTTATTGTGTCGCTCAAAAGTGGCCCCTTCTTGACTTTCTACGGAGGAGTGTGCTTTAATCATACCGCTATGCACACCCCAAATACAAACTTGTAAATCGCTAGTGCGTGTAACGGCGTCATATGAGACGCCATGTTTCTGCATGCGTTTACAAGCCTTCTCCGTGTCAGTGCAGACTTGTGATTTGATGTTGCTTCGTCTACTGAAAGAAATAAAGGGTGTGCGTGTGGGGGGGTTCTGCGCAAATCTGAGCGAGAATCTACGTTGAGCATAGTTCACTTCGATGGCAATCAGTGCCAGTACAGCTGAGGGCTCACACATCGTACTGAAATGCTGGAG
The DNA here is from genome assembly GCF_023375885.2 of Dermacentor andersoni. Lineage (NCBI taxonomy): Eukaryota > Metazoa > Arthropoda > Arachnida > Ixodida > Ixodidae > Dermacentor > Dermacentor andersoni. The sequence goes on from NC_092815.1 coordinate 53,194,201, forward strand.
CTGGATTTGCTGTGTCAATTATAAGGACCAGAAGGCGTAGCTGTTTAAACATTTATGTGGCTTGGCAGAGAAAACCGTCTACAGACAAATTTTTTACATGCGGGTTGTTTCAGAAGACGTGTTCAAAATCCCTTAAAGATATAGGGAAGATGGGATAAGAAAGTGATTTCCGTGCAATTGTTGTTATCACAGAAACGTACTTTCGAAAACAATTCAAGCTATTATTAAACAAGCATAAATGCGATTTAGACTAATTAACATTATAATCGAGCAAGGCCACGGCTTGATAAGGACTTTCGATTCATGTTGCCCGACGCTGAGGCCTATTCACATCACTCATGTCCGTCAGCTTAATTAGAGCATGACATTTGCGCTCTTTGTCAATTCACTTTCAATTTTATGGGGGCTATTGACCGAAACTCAATAAGCTGCAGAAACTGAAGAGCTTCAACTACTGCATCTCTGAAACTGGATATGAACTCCCCGTATGAAAGGCTTAATTCAACGCTTGCATTAGGATTAATAATCAGGCTCTTTTTAATATAAATTTTAATGACATCCTTAAAGTTCCACGCTGGGCTTGTTGGTAAGTCATACTAAAGTTCTTAGGTGCAGCGTACCCGACAGAAAACAAAGAAGGTCACAGCACATGCACACGGCCACAAAGCGCTATGTGCGTGGTTTCTGTGTGTGTTCTCTGTCGCTCTTTTGTGCCGTGTCAGATCCATTACGCCTCCAATAGGAAAATTTTTGAATGTTCCTTAATATTCCATTTTAACTTGCAGTGCTCACGTTATCGCGTAACTACAATTGTCAATATTATTGCCATAAAGTACTTATCCTCATCCACATCTTCATCATCATCAGCAGCAGCAGCACCAGCACCAGCAGCACCAGCAGCCTATTTTATGTCCACTGCAAGACGAAAGCCTCTCTCTGCGATCTCCATTTACCCCTGTCCTGCGCCAATCGGTTCCAACTTGCGTCTGCGAATTTCAACACCCCAGCTAGTCTTCTGCCGTCCTCGACTGCGCTTCATTTTTCTTGGCACTCATTCTGTAACCCTAATGGTTTACCGGTTATCTAACTTATGCCTTACATGATCTGCCCAGCTCCATTTCATTGCGGTATGCGCTCCAATCCATTTTCATTCTTCTGTAAATTTCCTTCTCATGATCAAGGTCCCCTGTGAGCCATTGACTTAGGTTAACGGATTCCTTCACAGACTCTAGAGGCTGACTGGTGATCCTGAGCTCTTGTTCCCCTTGCCAGGCTATTGATCATTATCTTTGTTTTCGGCATATCAATCTTCAACCCCACTCTTACACTCTCTCGGTTAAGGTCCTCAATCATTTGTTGCAACAGGTCCCCAGTGTTGCTAAACAGGACAATGCCATCTGCAAACCTAATGTTGCAGAGATATTCGCCGTTGATCCTTACTCCTAAGCCTTCCCAGTTTAATAGCTTGAATAGTTCTTCCAAGCATGCAGTGAATAGCATTAGAGAGAATGTGTCTCATTTTCTGACCCTTTCCTTTATAGGTATCTTTCTACATTTCTTCGGGACAATTAAGGTAGCTGTGCAATCTCTATTTTGCCACATGTCAACTATGCGGCCATACAAGCGTCTGCTGCCTACTTACTTCAAAGGTTACTAGCGCGCAGATGACTCTACTGTATTAAGTTTGCGGCTATCTCAGTTCCATACATTCAATGAATTCATAGACGTAAAATAACTCTGAACACGCTTGACAAACATTGGTAAATATTGCGAAGAAACCATTATTCTGGATTTTTAATAAAACGTATTAATCGGAAATACCCATGGATAATTCGTGAAATAGCACAATTGAAAATAAAAATAAAACCACGGCATCAGAAGGGAACCGATAACAACGCCGGTAATCTGAACACTGCTCTAAAATAGAAGATTTCAGAAGAAAAAATCCGTTTCTTTAGCACTACTGCATCTTCATTTATGACGTAGGACACCCCCCCACAAATTCTTGCCATATTTGCCAGGTGGAAGGGAAACCATCTCATAAATTAAAGCTTCGTATAAACGTATCAGCGATCCCGAGAACATCGATAATAAAATGAATAATTATTTCCAGTCGGCTTTTACAAAACTTACTATGAATGCGGTATTAAAACCTTACACCTTGAAGATACGCGTTGTAGAATTACCCGTGAGTGGAGAGGGCATACTGTCTCTTCTGCATAAACTTTACTTGAAGAAATCTACTGGCGTTTGTCTATTTTAGGTAAAATAACTATTTAGATATCAACACTTTCTCTTGAAACATCTCTGTTACCAGATGATTGCTAACAGAGATGCTAAAGTAGCAGTATATATAGTGCTAAAGTAATTCGAATAAATAAATAGGCTTCGGAAATAGATTGAAATAACTGCATCCCAGAGTCACTAACGAGCTCATGCTGCAAAACAATGGAACATATAATATTTAAGGGCATATTAGCTCACCTAGAAGCAAATGAACTAATCTATGAACAACAGCATGGCTTACTCCACTTTAACTCAACTTACTGAATTAACTCATGACATGGCTAACATAATTAACGATTATGGCTAAATAGATGCAATATTCTTAGATTTCTTTAAGGCGTTCGACGTGGTTTCGCACCAGGTATTAATCGTAAAACTAATGGCTTTTGGTGTTCAGAACAAAATAATATTATGGATATGCGGTTTTCTAAAAAAATCGGAAACAGTTTAGCAATCGACAATCATCTTTCACAGCAAGTTGATCTCTACTCTGGTGTACCTCAGGGGTCGGTTCCTGCGCCACTCTTCTTCCTGTTGTATATTAATGATATCCAGCTTACCGTAAAGAACCCCGTCCAGGAGCGACTGTTCGCTGATGACTGTGTTTTGTATACAGCCGTGTATAACTCAGTCGATCAACTAGAACTTAACCATTCACTGCAGACAATCTACTCTTGATGTTACACCTGAGGCATAAAATTAAACACATCAAAACTCATTCTATCTCATTTACAAATAAGAAAAAGCCCTTTGACGTTACATATGCTGTTGGAAGCACTAAAATCAACAACAGTAATCAGGTAAATTACTTGTGCGTCGCACTGACATCTCACCTTCATTTGGAGCCACATATCTAAATGACATTTCAGAAATATGAGCGAAAGCTATCATTGTTGAGAACGAAATTACGTATTACACCGTCACTAGTCAAACTAAACGCTTACAACACACTAATAGTCAGTCCTTAGAGTACGCCGATCGAATATGGAGTCCACGTTAAAAACATCTCATTAACAAAATAGAACGCAGACAAAAACTAGCAGTCAGATTTATGTACTCAGATTACCCAAAGCAGTAAGTAGTCTAGTGCTTCAGGTCTGCATGCATGGGCAAACCTTAAATCACTTTCGCAGAGAATAATAATTTCACGACTTAAATTAATTTATCAATTATACCACCGCCATTTCAACATACCACGTTCGAATTACCTGCGACACCCTTACAAGCACTCATCGAGACTAAATCATCCCAAGACAATCCGCCAACCATTAAGTCACATTAACGTTAAGTCCGTCGCTATAGTCCACTAGAACAATTTGTCTGGCGATATTGTGTGTTGCGATAAAATTGACTCTTTTATAAACGTAATACAGTGTATTGAATTTTCACCCTGAATAATCACTAATCTTATGTGCCTTCTACCACTAACCCATTTAGGTACGCGCTCCTGCACGGGCCATGGCGGGCCTGCAGTATGTCCAAATAAAGAAAAATAAATACCGTGAATAACAGCCGCAACTGTGAACGCTGTTTTGGACGGATTTACGAGCCGTTGTAGGCAGCAATGAAGTCAATGTGTCAGAATGGTAGCTACGTCTATGTTAAGATCCTTTATTTTTGTGACGGATCTGTCAGATCCTTCAAAGCTCGGTTGGGTGTTCAATGACCGAGGCTGCACATGAGATAGCGCGGGAGGAATTCTGGACGTGTTTTGGAATATCAGTGAAATATCACAATTGATTTTATTTATCTCAAAGCCCCAAAGGCCCGTTGTACTACGGATAAAAGACGCTACTATGTGAGTGTTCCAATAAAATAAAAAAGATGGTTCGTGTTGCTCAGTAGAATAACTCTAAGAGTAAATGGTCAGATCATTGTGGCCCAGTGCTAAATCAAAGCCCTATAGTGTTTGCATAGGAGTTAGGATCTGCAACGGGGTCGTATGTATACAGCTGTCTAACAGATGTTTCAAACTTTAATGGTGGTTACAGAAACATTTTTTAAACCATCTTCCCCATCAGATTTTTATCCATACACAACCATTAGCAATATTATACCACAAATAATGTTTTGACAGGACAGGATCAAAGCTCTCGAGCGAAACTGCAACATCTGAGCTGCTGGCAGACCAGTCTGTGATTCTAACTTTTCTCAAGAGCTCCAAATGCCAAAAGTTTCTGTCTTACCGAACTTACAGTCATTATATGCACGGTAGCTTTATTTTGATTTTGATTTCAGTTGAAAGAGCCCGTGAAATTTGGCGGTCAAAAATAATTAAGAGAAAGGAGATTAAATGTGGTTAAAGCCTTTGAGAAAACATGAAGGGAGGACACCGTTGCTTGAAGGGAAAAAAAAGAGTTGCTAATACACACGGCCTGTGGGAGATTAAGAATGACGTTGTACACTAAGCCCAGCGATGCAACTGACACGTCACACAATATCGTGCATTCCAGTTCCCTTCCTATTTTGATTCTTCACATATTTTGATTCTTCATTTAATAGAATATTCGGCAGTTTCTCCGTAAGAGAGAAGCTTTGACAGCGATAGGAAGGCTTATCGCAATACTTGTCCTCCTAGGACGGTGTTCTGAGCATACGTGAGTGCGAGATGTTGGCGCGCCGAAGCGCGCAAGGCACATGCTGGGGGAGAAAAAGGAACAGCTCCCTAGCAGTGACCAAGCGCCTCACAACGCTGGAGTGATGAGCAGGGCTGCCAGTGGCGTTGGAGGCGTCATATCTTGCACGAGACGCTGTTTATCAGCGCCCAGGTTAATATTAAGTGATGCTAGCTTGACGTTTACTCTCTATTGCGCTAGGACGAGTGCACGCACACTGCATTGTGGGATTAAAAATCTGTTCGTTCATTCAGCAGCTGAGCGACAACCCTATAGCCTGTTTATGGCGGGCATGGAAGCAGCGGAAAACAAGAGCGTTATGACGTGTGTGTAACAATGCTCGCGGCAGTAGCGGAAAGCAGTTGCCCTGGTTCCACCACCGAGCCGATTGAGCGGAGCGTTGCCGGTGCGTCGACCTCGCTTCGTTTTGTGCAACCAAACGCGCTCCCCGTCTCTGGAGACCCCCTACACCTAAGCGCACGGGTTGCGCATGCGCCGTCGATCGCAGGACAGCGTCGGTGTAAATAATATCGCAATAAAGAAGACATATAAACATGAAATGTTTAGTACGATGCAACTCTCGATGCACCTACATTGTTTATCATGATCTGGTTGGCGCACAGACTGCATCCCCAACCGCACATGGTTTCGATGTAGCAGTTACATTTTTGACAACGTCATGTATTGGTTCACGCAGCAGGAACGTCTTCGCTTGCGCCAGAAGTCCCGCATGGCGTAGAGCAGCATGTTGTTGACAGCTCTCTTGTTTTGCTTCCTCAGCTTCCTTCGTGTACCGTAACGTCCACAAGAATAATCTACTGTGTGGTGGCCGTCGTGATGCAGCTGTCACTGTTTGATAACGAACGTTCTATTGTAATTTTTCATGGCGTGTGTCACATGTTATATTCGTGCAACAATGCCAGCGCACACAAGGAAGGTTTTCATTTATGTCAGTGTGTTCAGTTGAGAGAGAAAGGCAGATAGTAATGGTAATAAAGGGAATGGCAGCAATGTTAACCAAATCTGAATGTCCAGTTTCCTGTCCTGCATTGGGAAAGAGAAAAAGGGGAGGGAAAATGAAGGAAGGGGAAGATGAGTGAGTACAAGACCAACAGGGAGACCACAACCCATGCTCGACATCAAAAATATGCTGAATTGTGCAGAGTTCACCAAGGAAGGTGTCCAAAGGAAGCGCATGATCTTTTCTGCGGACAATCGGTCAGGCTGCTCTTGCATTTACTGTCGACTAAGTGATGGTACCCTGTGGAGAATTCCTCTACTCAAGGGCTTCCAGCACTACACACCAGTACATACACCGCACTTTGCGCAAACATGGTGTGCTAGTAGCTCAAGACTACACAGATGACATCTATTAATGATCGTAGTACGGATATGACTTGTCAACCTGCAACTGGTGCCTCATCAGCAGGTGTAGTGCATGTCAAAGAAGGAGCAGCACACTGATACTACTTCACACTCCGTGCATGCGATACGCAGGCTATTCTACTGTACAATTAGCCTTGCCGGATTCTATCTCTGATGTTCCTGCAACTTCGGGTGAATGCCGCGCTGGAGGGGCAGGAAATACTGGCCATGTAGACGTTTCCCTCACAGCAGTTGTTGTCTGCCCAGAAGACCACCGCTGGCGACGTCGGCGATGCCGGATAATTGCAGTGGCTTCTCTGTGGGTCGAATTCCGCTGACTATTTTCTTAAGGATAGCAGACACGTTCTTAATTTGAGTACAGTCTTTGGTAATGACGTCATGATAATCCTGGAAGTTCAAGTTTTTAAAGGTTGTCGCAGGGGCAAGAGCCTTTTGCGTGGTTCTCCACCTACCGAGCACGCACACCACTTAGCGTGTTCACATGGTTTTCCCAAGTCCGAGCTTCAGTGTGTGAAAAAAGCGTGATCGGCGTCTTTGTCCGTTCACACTTTTCCTAACAATGAATGCGCACCAACTGTCCCAGCTCGCCATTTTAACCAAGCGTCAGGCACTTGTGGCTTTGAAGTAGTTTTGGAACAAATGGACGTACTATGTTCCAGAAGAAGCAAACCTTCACATATGTCACCCTTAAAGTTAACCTCGACACAGCGGGTGTTCCTTTACTTCCTTTACTTCAAGAACCTTCAAGCGTCAGTTACATTCTGAAAGCCCAGGCGCTGTACGTCTTCCCATAATTTTCTTATAAAAAACTTCATGACCCGGCTCACAAAGTTCTTACATTTGTTGCGCAAACCATATTTATCAGCGAACACGTCAGTCGGTCTCACTGCTGGGGTTTAAATGACTTCTGCTGTGTATTGTATCCGATGTGAAATAAAACGTATAAGACCCAGGTCATACCCTTAATAAGAGCGGCGGCTGGCCGGATTACGTGGTCCGAGCCCTCCGACGATTCTGTCCGCCGAGGATTATTGACTACGGCAACTTGTCATCAGCGCTACGAGTAAAGTGCCCATGTCAGTCAAAGAGAACGTAGGCATCACGTGTGCTTGCTTAAAATGCGTATCAATACAGTTCATAACGAACTTCAGCGTACATTGTCATCTTATACAATGATTTCCAAGGTGCTCTGCCACTGCTGAGGCCTTCGTGTTCTTTGCCCAGACATCTTTTTCGCTCTTAATGCGTTATTACAATTCATGTAACCGAATCGCCTATCTTTCAACGATAAATACATGGTAAAACTAGTTTTTGCTTGAGCTAGTTCGTCAGATATGGGACCTTCGGTGCAGCATGAGAGGATCAAGCACGACAAAAATATAAAAAGCACTCGCTTTGTTTCGCTGTGCTATTCTCTCTAGTCATTTCCGTTCGCGCTTCGCATCACTGTCTTTCCTTTGCTGGTTCGCTGTCTTATCCACGTTTCCGACGCAGCCAAACTTGTTAAAAGAAGGCAGCCTGAAAAGGCTGTTAGAAAATAGTGCGAAGGAAGAAAGAGATAGGAGCTTGCATCTCGAGACGAAGAACCGGCATACTCCGACGTAGTCGGAGTCGGCGTGACACTTGATAGACAGAAGGAGCCCGTGTATACCTACTGGGGGACATGCCTGATTCCGGACGTCTGGCTGGCAGTCTAAGCCATTACTGGGAGAAGTATTCTGGCGGAAAATGGACGTATCATGATATTTTAGCATAGCCGAGGTGCTCTCAGCGCATCACACTGTCAACAACTCTTACTCCACTTCAACCAACCGCGTCTCAGTGTCGCCCGAGGCACCGAAAGTACATTTCGGCACTCACGATGTCCACATTGTGCGGCTATACCGTTTTCAAGCAAGTACAGTCGGAAAAAATGCACATAGAGGATTGGCATTATCATTTTATACGTTCAATATACTACAGAATTCCACAAATAGCATGAGCAAGGAAAGCCACGGCAGCGAGACCGACTGACATTTACGGGGATGACGACGGCGGGCACAACAAAGGTACAAAGAGCTCTGTGATATTTGATCACCAAGTTCCCCGAAGGTTAAGCCAGCTGCCTTAAATTCCTAGTTTGAAATCTACGTTTTCGTCTGCAGCCTGCATTATGAACTACTGAGTTCCCAGAAAATGTGCGGGCACTGTTTCCCTATAGAATCGGTTTATTTGCATTCCGAACATTGCATGTTCTTTTGCAAATAGCTTTCAACGCTAACCTATAGTTGTGCGCGTTTATAAACTCTGTTTGGTCTTCTGCCTATTATCTGCCACTAACTTGAAAGGTCTGCGACGACAATGTAGACTAAAGATGCATAATTTTCGCCGACTTACTCTGATACTGGCATGAAGGCGCGACAGTGAAGCACTTCTCATCTGCTTTACAAAAATGGCATCAGCTTCGCCTAAATATCAATGAAGAGGATATCGCTGAAATCTCAACTCTGCGCTCATCAAAGACATTTGCTGCCGTGGATATTCAGGTGTGTTAAAACGAGGGTAGAGCAAGGTGCTTTGGCAGATGTCGAAATTCACACGGAGGTAAAAACAAAAACCGCTCTCTTTCCAAGAAAGTTCCGAAAAGCGACACAAATAAAACATATTACATAAACAGAAAAACACAGTAGCCTAACGGGGTAAGCTTAAAGAAACGTCAGGCATAAAAGAGGTTCGGTGGACAATAATATATTTCGCCGAAGACTCTCGCCCGTTTAGCTGTGGGGCCGTAATTAAAGGGTTTGGGCTGTGCGGTGACAGCTGCAGTTTTCGAGATACATCGGCTGAATCGAGACGGCAGTTCGAACTACTAGGGCTATTCCGAATAGGTTGTTTCTCACGGCAACCCACTCGGCAACAGACTTGCCGAGACTCATGACTCGGCAAGTCTGTTGCTATGGGGATGCCTTGTATACGAATGCTTATTAATTCCTTACTTGAGCGGTTTTCACAACTCTTAGGCGCGGCTTGTGTAGATGAGAGGGTTCAATAAAACACCGGCGCTTCTGTCTTTGCCACAATGTCCAGTGCTACTTTCTTCAATTTGTTCAATCGGTAGACACGCGACCATTTTAGGAGAAAACGATACCTGGAAGCAGGCCCCAAAGCGAGCATTGCAGAAGTTATATTAATTGACAGTACTCACTGGCTGTTTCCAGGCGTGATGTGTGCCCTCACATGTGTGTAGATATGGCGCTCACTCTATTAAATTTCTTTCCTTTCTTCATCTTTAATGGCATGGTCGATAACTGCATGTCCGTCTAGTTTACGTTTTTTTCCTTTCGTCCTTCGTTCAAGTATGTTTCTTTCTTTCTCTCTCTCTAATTCACGTTGTGTTCTTTCAACACGACTATTTGAAAATTTCCAATATCTTCATTTTCACATAATTTGATGGTTTGTTGACGAGTGTGTAAATTAAAAAAAGAGCAATCGGACTGTTCTTGCTGGTTCTCGTGTACTTTTACCCGCGCGCTGCCTACTGTATGGCCGCAAGGGACTCGGTCGGCCATCTAAAAAAAAAAAAAAATCTTGAACCCCATATAACGTGACCTGGATTCAGGCTGCTCAGCCAGTCGAGCAGACTGTGTGAATTGGAGAACGTACACAGTTTGGCTTTGAACATTGCTATTGTTTGACCTATTGCTGGACCTAAAGAAAGAAAGATGGATCTTGTTTAAAGCAAAAGAGGCTGTATTTCCTAAATTCGCTGTTCGAAGCTGGACTGCCGTTTAATCTTTTACAGTGCTCATTCTGCTTACGAGAGATCTTAATGTGTGATGGTATGCTCGCATCTCTGTTCGTCACTTAACACCGGAATAAATCGCATTGGTTTAAATAATGTTCCTGTCGTTCAAGTTAAGGGTTCACATTTCGCAAATTGCACGCTTAACCAGGTTTTATAAAGAGCAGATAAACACTCCAAGCGAAGCAGAAGGCGTCTACTACGTAGATGCAAATGGCTTATAGCTTGACCAAGATATCGTCCGTAGCTCTGTATCCTGTGAGAAAAGCCAGAGGATAAACACACAATTTAAACATATCGGTGTTCTTATGTGTACAGGCATGAGCTCTCGTCTATGGTTCCCATCACGGACTGTATAGAGTAAAAATAGTTGCAGCTTTTATTGCTATGCGCTCAACGATGCAACATTAACGCGTGAAACCCGAGTCAATGCCTCCTAATCGCGGCTGTTGCGAAACCGCCCTTCAAATCTCGACGTTATGCTAGGTCTTCTCATGGAGCTCCCACAAAGCTTCGTTGATGTTTGTGTCCTAGCTCGCTTTTTACTTTTTTGCAGTTGCGGAAACCTTAGTGTAGCCGCATGCATACGTATGCCATTGTCCGTATTATGTTTTTTTTTTCGTAATACACGGTCGGTACGACTAATTAACGATGCAGTTTCCTTACCCTGACAGAAAGCTGAGCTAGTTGGTAAGGATTCATGATGCAAAAAAGGTGAGGCGTGCAGACGTTCGTGTTGCAGCGTGCGGCGTTCGTGTTGTGTCGACTTCTCTTGTGTCCTGTCTGCACGCCTCACCTTCTTTACCCCACTGCGTGAGCAGAAACTTGCGCAAATACCTACAATCAGGGTTTTAAGAATAATAATAATAATGATATTATTATTATTATTATTATTATTATTATTATTATTATTATTATTATTATTATTATTATTATTATTATTATTATTATTATTATTAACTGCGAAAGTATGGGAAGTTTGGATGCTGAAGAACCCGCTGCACCAAAATTGTAGTTCTAAAAACAAACAAAAACACTAAGCCAGAGAAAAATAAAACATAAATAAAAAATAAAAAAATAAAAAAGCTTTTACAGGCGCTTAGAAAGAAATGCACTACATACTAAGAGCTTCACATAAAGTTGCAAATATCTACAAATCATGCGTAAAAAAGATAAGGCAGAGTCAGCGCGTGACCTGCGAGGAGCATAGGTTGTCTGTACTCTTGCCGACCTGTTTGCTGCGCGCTTTGAAACGAATATCTATCACGTAACGTGCAGTGAGTTGACCTTCGTCAATGCGAGACTGTCAGGCAAGTTTCTGTCTTTCTTTTCCTCACAGCGACGCCGATAGGCGTGCACTACTTAGATTCATCTGTACGTTCAGGAATTGATCAGCGTGGCGCCATGATATATCGTAAAAGGGAGATGCCAGTGACCTGATTTTTGAAACAATGTGGCAGTGCCGGATTAGGCTCAGTGGCTGAGAAACAACCACATCTTACGAGTTTGGCCCTATGGTGACGCAGTCAACGATATTCATGAAACGTAGGAGACACGGACACCTCTAGCTTGCATACGATTTTATATTGTTACTACGAGGCAACCGCCGTGTGCGGCCATCCATATAATGTCTGTCACCTATATAGAAGCAAAAGGTTAAGATAGGACATTTCATTTGTCTCGCGCTGTGACTCATTTTGTGAAACGTCGACTTTAATCCCATAACTATTTGCGATGACGTTGATAGAGAAAAAATCACACACATTTTCCATAGTCGCCAAGAAACCTTTAGGGGTACTATTAACACTATATATGAATCTTTTAAAACCCCTTCACAGATAGGTGTTGTTTTTAGAGCACAACTCTTAGGTGCCCGTTCTGCGGCGAGCGTCGGTTTTGGCGTCAGCCTAACCGAGCGAGCGAGCACAGAGAATAGAGAGTTTTAGTTGGTCTGCGTATGCGCATTACCGTCGCCCCTAGTTCTTGCGTACGCAAGCCGCTTGCGTTCCCTAAACTAAAACTCTCTAATGACGAAAGAGCGAATGAGGAGCGCAGCGGACGAATACGCGCGCGAGGAGGAAATCGGAGGCGGAAGGCACGGCGAAAGCGTCTGTAAAAAATTACTGAATGGTGTAACGCCAATTTTCTAATTATAAACCTTACGAAAACGCAATTCATGTTATTTAAGTCATCACAGAGACATTTACCTTGCTCTCCGACCATAACTCTGAATGGGCATGACATTCCTGCCTCCACTTGTGTTTCTTTCGTCGGCATCAAATTAGATCCCCACCTTAAGTTTACTAACCACATTGCACACATCAAACAAAAAACAGCATTTGGCATTAGAGCACTACTCAAATCACATGCATTTTTTTTTTCCAAAGAAGCATTATTATCGTTATACTTCGCTTTCATTCATAGTCATATCATTTATGGTATCGCTTCTTGGGGTAATACTTATCATTGTCATCTTTCCTCTATTCAGCACATTCAAAATCAGGCTATCCGCGCTTTATAACGCGAACCCATTTTTTCTCTAACGCCTCTTCACAACTACGTACAAACCGCATTCTTCAAGTTACTGATTTGTTTAACTATCATATAGCGATATTATTTTTGAAATTACTGACTCAACAAGTTTCTTACAACTTTGTTAGTTCTGATCTCCGTTTTAATCCCAATAACACAAGGTTTGCAGCACAAGGAAATTTCTTGTTGCCTTTATGTCATACTAATTACGGAAAGATGGCTTCCTCTTGTTGCGTGCTTAAACTTTGGGACAGTCTTCCATATTCCATTAAGTTGTCAACTACCTTGTACTCTTCCAAATATGAACTCAAGAATTATTTGCTGTCTGATTAATTTCCTACAATGTTACTTTGCTATTTAGAAGCTGTGGAATTACTATTGATTCTGCATCTTTCCTCTTCCTTTTGTCTTTTATGTGTGTCGTCACTCAGTTTCTTGGTTATATTTTGCTTATGTCATAATTTGTTTCTCTGCTCTGTATACCGCTTTATTTATTTTTTTTATATAACTTCTAATCGAAGGGCCCCGGTACAGTCTTTTATTTTGGGACCCTTGTCTGTATACCATTTTTTCTAATAAATTGTTATGAACGAATAATAAACTGAAACTGACACTGAAACTGAAGACAAGCGTAGTGCGGCGACGATGGCTACGAGATAGCGCCGGAATAGCGCGCGTCGTCTGGGAGGTATGTCTGCGGTGGTGGCGGCTGCTATGAATCGCGCCCACGCATCACCCACGCATTGCCTCTCGCGATCTCCAGATTAGCGAGGCAGTCACGCCACACTTCACTACATTTTCAACGTGCCGCATGAGGCAGATTCTCCGCGCCAGCCAGTCTATAGCGAGGTCAAAGCACGCATAGAGCTGCGCTCAGATTTCGCATTAGGTAGTATCGTAGTCGTCGGTGAATTTCGTGCCTTTTTTTTATTGGCATGTTGCATCATCCATAGCTTCAAGAAATTGCCTAGACCACACATGACTGCTCATTCTCTTGACGGTACACTGTGTGACCTCTAAGGAACTGTTCGTGAGATAATACGTTGATGCGATTCAGTCCATGATGCTCGTTCGAATAGTATTAAAGTATTTGTATTACTGCAGGAACGGGAAAATACGGTTAAAGAAAGGCTAAAGCTCAATTATATAGTGTTACGCTTGAATGGTTTTACCAAAAAGGAGGGCATTAAAGGATCCTTGCGGCGTTTTGGCAAACGTTCATGAGCTTCAATGAGAAATCAATGTCGTCCCTTTGTCCCTGAGAAGCCTGTAATCGCTTTTGTACGGTACGACGCTTATATCTTGTTATTTCGCTTCACGTCTGGCTCTGATGACAGAGCCTTCAGGGACTTCAAGCGTAATGTTCAATCAATATATTTAGTTCGCTTGCTTCTACTTATCATCTGTGTCTCTTCTTCTTGTCGTCTGTGTTTTTTTTTTCTTGTTTTTTTTTATAATCGCGTCGCTCCAGATTTTTATAATGGAGACCATACATCTCGACATTCTTTCTCGACTTTGTGCTGATTTTCTTTTCGTTACTTGCTCTCACACTACTTTTTTCATCTCTTCTTTTTTCATATTGCATCCCGGCTGGCTTTGATTACCCATTCGTCCATCAAAAGCATTGTATGGTTGGCGTGCTTTCCCAGGCCGCAGAGATCCAGACACGTGCTGCCCTTCGTTCCTCCTTTTTTTTCAGCACAATATTGAGAGCCATAAAGCATTTGAAGAATCTTTTTTCCAGTCCTCGCATGGGCTCTTGCGAGAGCTAGAGAATCGAACCAAGGATTGTATAATCTAGGCTATAGTTTTCAATGGACAACCTGCGTTTTCTTTAACCTATGACTGCGAAAAGCAGTTGGATCTGAACATACAAATTACCACACGGTGTTCTATATATTAGTTGTACCACAAGCAAGAGCTCTACGGCTGCATTAGAGAAAGCAGCAATGTTGTTCGACAGTTTTCACAAGCGCCTAAATCTTCATTTCTGTTGCTGCTTTCAAGTCAATGCAGTGAGGATTTTCTAATGCGATGACATTTTACGAAAAAAAGAATACTGCGACAGCTGCCAACTTAGGTCGTTCCAAACACGCTACCACACCAGACAAACAGCAGGACCAGCACAGTTGCAAAAGAAATAAAAACGCGAAATGCAAGTTGGTTAAGACCCATGCATAAGTTTGTTTAATTCTCGTGGTGGCCTTGTGTGTCTGCGACGCAGAAAGCCGCGGAAACGTCGCTAAGCTTTTTGTGGTAAACCGACTTACACGACCGCGTGTGACAAACTGAAGGATAGATGCCTCTGCATGTGTGTGTGTGTGTGTAGCGGGGGGGAGGGAGTACACACGCTGTAGACTTCTCTTGTTCTCCTCTTTCACACCCCCTTCCCTAGTGCAGAGCACCCAACCGGGCTCAGCCTGGCTAACCTCCCCGTCTTTTCCTTGTAATTCTTCTCTCGCTCTCTCTTTTCTTTTTATAAATTTTCGAAGCATACTGTAATGATAAGGCTTTTCCTCTACTTGCTTCTGTTACCGTAAAATTGTTGCTACATTGTAGCACCTTTTTATTCGTGACCCTATACCGAAAATATTAATTAATCATCTTATGCTTCACGAAGTAATCTTCGACTCCTGGTGATTCTCTGAACAAATTAGCGTGAGTAAAGGCATGTGCTCAACCTAAGCCGTAGCGTACCATGAGGACGATTGAAAGAACCAAAGAACGAGCCAAGAGAGGCTTGCTTTTAAATTCATGTAGGCGAGAGAGTTATGGAATTAGCGGGGGGGGGGGGGGGGATAGCAAACATATCTCTCTGCTCTGCAAATAGCTGAAATAGGGAACGCGGATGAATTCAGTTAAGGTATCGCTAAAGGTGGGCAAAATAGGATGAGAAGTACTTAAACGGAGTTCGGAGTTGAAAGAACAGCTCTGGGCCGTCCGGCAAGCCGAAGATGCCGCCCGAGTCCAAGGACTTCGAGCCGCCACATGAGGCCACCACAAAAAAAAAAAAAAAAAACTGTAGGACAATTCTTTTTAACAACGTTTATTTTCTCCTTCTTCTTTTTCGAGCTTTGAGGTGGAAAACGGCTGAAAAGTAAATACAAGTATTTTGCCGTTTAAATGACATCCGGAATATTTGACAATAGATGTGTATTTCTTTATTCGATTTACGAAAATCTCTAACCCCCACATGTAACACAAAAAAGATACAGCATGTCTTTATTAAAAATCTAGGGATGGGATACGAAGCTTTCCTCTTGCTCCTAGCATCTGGAGACAAAAGGGATGGTATAGGGGGATGGGGTTTGAAGGTGATGCTTGGTTTTAGGTATACTACTCCAGCCCTTCGGTGAACGCAAAAAACTTAATAAATTGGAGTTCTTTTAGTTACGTTTCCAGACAGTCATTACGATCTTGAACAGAACTCAGTTATTTTGCTCACGCATTCGCAAAGTTACATCATCTGTAGCCAGTGTGTATATATCTTAGAAAAGCCTTACAAATGAACGCACAGCTTGGAAGCAGGGAAGGAGAACCAGCATATACTTACATGAAGCAGTGACACAAACCTAAGGCTAGAACATAAGCGAAAAGGAATGGTTAAAGGGCTACAACATTTCTTTGAAATATAACCGTTCCCTTACCTTCGGTAGTTCACAAGAGGCCGCCCTTTTGAGAATATTGGAACCCAAGACGCTAAATGTTTTTTTTTTTCGACGTACCTAATGTTTACGTGCTTCTCATCCTATCCTTCCCACCTTTAGCGATACGTTAACTTCAGTGAAGTGATTTAAGATATTAACCTGGCTCCTTAAGCGTGGTTAGTCTTGCGCCACAATTTTTTGCTGCAGTCCACATACTCAAACAACGCTCTGTACTACTACGATTGGGAGATACGTACAGTTGCCGATGTATAGCCACCGTGTACCGCACATTTAATAAGGACACTCATGAAGCCACGTAACATCGCATGCTACATGAATGACGCAAGGTCTCAAGTATAGAAGCCAACTAGCGCTTCCGTTCCTGTTGCGATCACCACTCCTTCCTTTTATTTCTTTCGCTGTCTTTTTCCTGGGCCTGCAACCGCAGTAATTGGCTTCATGCAACCCTCATGATTTGTCCACTTTTTTCTTAGCTGCCAAACGACGGCTTCTACTACTAGGGAATCGGGCCCAATCTCCCGTTGCGCAAAGCGCGATCGGGTTGCTCCTGCAACGGGAACCGCCTACTCAACGCTACTGTAACCCGAGTGATTGATCGCATCCTCTCCTGTCTGTGTTTTTTTTATTTACTTTTGTCGACAACAGCATCAGGTATGTTTGTACTGTGCTCTTTGTGCCTTTAAGAAAACACGAGATGGTAGAAGTTATTCTAGATTCGTCGAGGAGACATCTAGACATCTTTCGCACATCTTTTCACTGATTGTAAATGTACTGAAAAAAAATTAATGGTGTTCAAGGAGGCTCGTAATTCGCGAGCCTGATTAACCAAGACGAAAATTTATTGAGCTTTTAATGTTCACGTTCCACGTAAACATCATATATTAAAACGGGGGCACGAATGCCTACGTTTGTTCGTACCTATAAGGAGACGAGTTCATAGAGATTTGCTTTTCAAGTTACTTTTATGTTTGTTTATTTCTGCGTGCAGCAGCATCAACAACAGGATTTGTTGGCAATATCACCATACTTACTCACAGTTTGCCTCAAATTTCTGTTCTACCTTCCTTCTTTCTTTATTGATTGGTATTTCTTGACGAACTAGTCTACGTAAGTCGTTTACCTCTTCTTAAGAAAGTTAAGTTTACTACTGCTTCTCAGTAAGTTGTTTGCCTTTTTAACACCAGGGCTTCTATTCACAAAAGCGACTTATACTACAATTATCATAATACGAAATTTCAGCCATTCCTTATGTTGGACGTATTATTATAGCGAAGGCGACCAGCCTTTGTCAAAAAACACTTAACAACAAAAATCTTGGTAATTCTTATTTTAGCCACGCCAAGCAACGCTGTTAGAAATATCTGGACATCTCTTGTAAAGAAATTAAGTGGGTTGTTGGTCCGCTAACGCAATAATGGCAAAGCACGTTTTCATGAGATCTGTAAAAACACAACACGCATGTAAACTGAGACTAAGACACCTTTAAGGTGAGATTCCTTAGTAATCTTAGCACTTATATGGGTTGCTGTTGTCAGACGGCATATCCGCTACACTTTCGTAAAATAATGAGTGATATTGTGGACCAAGTCTCAGAGCTGAACCTGGGCATCCGAGCATCCAACTATGTCAGGGACTTGCTCACGGAGCTCAAAGCCACGCTTATTGCCGGAGACATGGAAACGGAAGAACTGAACATGGGCAGCGAGGTAAAGCCGCAGTGCTCGTTCATGTGCCCCCTACTCTTCAACCTCGTGATGGTCGACCTCCCGTGGAAGTTACAAGACGTAGATGGCGTCCACCACACCATCTACGCAGACGACATCCCGATCTGGACCAGTAACGAAAGCGACGGCAAGATAGAGACCAAACTCCAAGAATCTGTCCCCAAGGTAGGGGGAGTTCCTCGCGGGGACGGGCCTACGATGCTCCCCCCACAAGTCGGAATTCCTGCTATACCATCCCACTCTCAAGAGGAGACCGCCCAAGGGATACGGCGGACCCACACAACACGAAGAAATCAAAATTCATACACATGACGGGAGCGAAATCCCAAAAGTACGCAAAATCAAGGTCCTAGGCATGATCATCGCGACAAACGGAGTTAACGGCGAGACCGTCAACAAATTACCTAACGGCATTTTCTTACGTTGTGATCCGGCGGATCAGAAACAGAAGAAAAGGCATGTTAGAGTAAAGCTCTGTCAGACTCATCCACATCTTTCGCCATCAGCCATATCGCCTACGTGGCGGCCTTCCAAAACTGGTCAAGTAGTGAAAGAAACAAGATTAACGTCCTCATCCGAAGAACATTCAAGATTGCTCTCGGCCTCCCGACTCCACCAGTACGTAGCTCCTCTGCCAGCTAGGACTGCACAACACGTTCGCGGAGATCGCCGAAGCACAACACATATATCAGCTCGAAAGACTCGCAAATACTGACACGGACCGATACATAATCGACCGACTGGGCATCAGGTACCACAACCAACACGGACACAAACGCAAATACACGGACGACCAGGCATCCCCCGAACTTCAACCAGGTAGGCCACCGCAGAGCGCGAGAGCTGACGAACCCCGCCCGGTCTGCTTCTCGGGCATACCCCCGAGCCGAACGAGACAGACTGACCAGTTACAAAGACATCACAGAGATATACCAACAAGCTAGAAGGACATTCGCACTACCACACAAAGACCTGAATAGTGTACAAGCAGTGGCCCTACGCCAACTACAAGCAAATACCTTCCCAAACCCGTTTCGCCTCAAACGGAGATTCACTGAAGTACACAAAGAATACACATGTAAAAGATGGAAACAAGACACAGCTACACTCAAACACATGCTGTGGAAATGTAACACCCAACGGACAAACGAGTTAAACTCCAAGACCCTATCGCTGAGGTGGGCCGCCGCTCTGCGCAGCTCCTACCTCGGCGACCAACTCTGCAGTGGGCCGTCCAACGGGCCCGCGATGCGGCGTTAAGACAAGATCTCGACGTACTGTTGTAGGAGACTTGAGCCCGGGTCGCCAAAAGCCTGCCGGACAATTCAATAAAGTTATTATCAACCAATATTGTGACTGAACTTAGTTTGCATTACGATTGGTCTATAAACAAGAACGCCCTGTTTTGACATAGATTCCAGTAAGTGTGTTCTATCTGCATGATTTATAAAACGAAATGTAGCATTAGTGCACTAAAAAGAACGAAATAAAAAAATCTCAGGCTTAAACTTTCACTCCCAAGAAATCAGTAAATGCGATGTCGGAATTTGTTATGACGGACTGAGTTTCGAGCAGTGAAATCAGAGAGTGTGGAAGGTGTCAACTCTGTGCCGGCAAGAAAAACTCACATAACTCGTTGGTTACATAATGGCGAAATTTTACTCCTTTATTGATAATTTGTCGCACCAATACAACGTTTCTGCTTGTCTTCTCCTCTTGTTGTCTTTCTCGTGTTCTTGGTGTTTTTTTATAGCACTTCGATTTCTACTGTGCACACCAGGCTGTTCTCCTTCTCCTCCTCCATTGAGGGTGGAAAATAGTGAGCTATATACGCGTACATGAAAACGCTGCTAAAAGAAGTCGTTGCTGCACAGACAAGTGCCCTTCTCCAAACATTGGCTCCATTGAAATTCCTTACGCAAGCACTTTACATCAATGCAACATTGCAAATTTTAAAAAAAAAAGGGGGGGGGGGGGGGGGTGGCTGTTCCAGCAGTTCCACTCGCCCGCGGGCCAAATCACTGGGTAGGGCTCAGTGAGAGACATGACGAGTCAACGCATTGTTGGAGTTAGAATCAGGACGAATTTTAGCCTAGCGACCATTAAACATAATGAGGAACTATTATGAAAGGAAGCGCTCGGTCCGGAGAAACTGTAAGCCAGTCTCGCGTTGCTTGACCCGCCTGCAGTAAGCAACATACTCATCCGCATACCCAGAACAGAGCGCATCGGCACATTATCATGACATATCTTCAGAAACAAGCAAGTCATCAACATATCTTATGTGCAATGCACCTGAAGTCTGTCGGTGTCCTTAAGAGCACAAATTCGTGATGCACAAAGTAATTCAAACCTTAAAGAAAGAAAGAAAGAAAGAAAGAAAGAAAGAAAGAAAGAAAGAAAGAAAGAAATGCGTGAGCTTGGCCGCCTGTCCCAGGAATGCAATTAATACCGGAATGCGCCGTGAAGAGCGGAGTCTCCCGAATAGCGTAGATTGTTTCGCAACAGCGCATTCTGTCGATCGGTGCCTTTTTATGTGGTGTATGCTCGCCTAGGAATACCAGCAACCGTTTAAATCTGGGGGGAAAAAAGAAACGACTAAATGTTTATTTTTTCTCTAAACATTGTTGAAAAATATTTAAAACATTTCTTTTAACCTAATGTCAAAATAATAGCTACAGAAAGGTGTGTTTTAGATACTGCCCATATTGCTTCCCTATTATACCTCACTATTGTAACTGCTGGTGGGCGGCGTTTCCTTTTACTTACACATGTTTTGATCATAGACGCTACAAGAAGAAACCCCAATTTTTCACACTGAGACTAATGTTAGCGCACAATATCTGGTGCTGTAACAGCGCTAACAAATCAAACAAATATAGAAGAACCAAGGGCGGAAATGAAAAGTTCACTCTGCGGTGACTCTTAGTCATAATGATTCTCGACAGAGGGCACATTTCGCGGTAGTGAAGAGGTGTGCTTTTTTACCACCTCGAGTGCACATCGTTGATTTCACTCCATCCTCTACGAGAATGCTCAGCTACCGTCATCGTTTGAGATAGGCGCTTCGTGTATGTTTTTTTAATAAAAACTTTCCAACTACAACTTCTTGCACTCGTCATACGATTGTTATCTTTGTTTGTTAACAGCGACAAAGTGAGAAGCTTTGGCAGTAAATACGTCGCTAACCCAGCTCCTTGGCCATCGTAAGAGTGTTCTCAGAGGTAATATTCTTCAATAAATTGCTATATTGTTAATATAACTAAAGACATATTTGCAAAAGACCGTCGCAAAAAATTTACCTTAGCCCGTGCAAAAGCTGACAGCTTCACTTCCGAAAATGAAGCAGCGGTACCTCCAGAACGTCAACGAAGCACGAGCGCTAAAAACCAAACTGCCGCCTACGTACCCTGGACCCTTTCTTATGGCCGCAAGGGCCGACTAGCCTCTGCCGCGACGATGCGATATTGCACTACCCCTGCTATAGGTGAGATCTTTACGAACGCCTGTTCTTTCCCTCTTGGAGGTCGACACACCAACGTGCCGCACTTAATTGTGGGCTTGAAGAAACTATCGAACACCTGTTGCGCGCATGCCCTGGATAAGACATCCAGCGCATCTCTTTACAGACCGCACTAAGCCAACTGGACTCTAGAAGAACATTTACTGAAAAACAAATTCTTAGACCCAGGCCGCATCCGCAATTGGTGCAGAAGGTTATTCGTGCGCTACTGCTGTTTTGGGGGAACACCGGCGTCCTACAGTGTACTCGCAGTATTCCCTACCTCCATCCTTTTTCCCTCTTTTATTGTCCCTTTCCCCTGCACCCAGCATAAGGTAGCAAACCGGAAGCTCGTCCGGTTTATCTCCGTACCTCAGCTCTCCTTGATTTCTCACTTTCTTTCCCTAAAGAAACCTGCATTGCTCCACGAGGCAGTGGTGGTTCGATCGGGGCGCACACGCGGCGCACGAGATAATTAAAAACTTGCACCAAGGTGAGGTTAAGCTAAGCCTGCCGGATGTGAAACGCAGCGTCGAGAAAGAGAAGACAACAACGGGCGTCGTCGAGTCCTCCTTGCATAGTCGTCGTGGTTGTTGTGCGCTGCTGCGGATGTCTTCGTCAGTTGGTACAGAGAAAAACTCCATGAATCGTACTGTGCTTATGCGCTTGACTCGCCGCGGCGGCTATGGCGCTGCCCTGCTAAGCACGGTGTCGCGTCTTCGACTCCCGGACGCGGTGGCCGCATTACATGAGGGCGAAATGAAAAAAAAATTCTCGTGTACTTAAATTTTGATTCACGCCAGAGGACCCCAGATGGTCAAAATTATTGTACGGCGTGCTATACGGTGTGCCTCGTAACCATATCTTGGTTTTGGCGCGTAAAGCCCTAGAACTTTTTTTTTTAATGATGCGCTTTCTATCGCCGCCCCCTCTTCTCACTTAATGAGAAGCTGCAAGAACTTACCTATATAAAATGAAGCATGCAAATTTAATATATCTACTGCAACAGCTAAGAAATCAGTGTATATTAAAAAAGAATAAGGGGAGCTTTGAAACACCTTTCGCGAAAGCGGCAGATTCTGCCATCATCGCCACAACGTCGGAAGGCTCAAGGGACGATGCTTGATCACTATAACGCGCAGCCTTCAAGCACCTTTCAACATTGTTCCGAGGACACTTACCGGGGGTGTCTCTGAGCTTCAGCGATGCAAAGCCACTTATTCGTGAAGCAACATAGTTGACGTATAATTGTTCAAGTGTTGGAAGCCAACGGGCTTTCTTTTTCAATCTACAATTTTCTGCCGAAAATCATCGGTATAAGGGATTCTTTCGGGGTACTGAGGTAAAAGAATTTTAAATAGTCTGCAATCTGGGATTTATCGCCTTTCTTTGATAAAGGAATTCAATTGTGCTTAACACGAGACCGTGCGGGGGTCTAATCGCTTCACAATTTAGGTTGGAAACCGGAGCTTCTGTGTGATCACATATACGAATCGCGTCGACGGGTTTGCGCACTCGCATTTGTATGTGCTTGTGTACGGGCTGACTTCTGCATCAGCACGCGCTTGCGTGCGTGTATGTGTGAGAGAGAGGGGAAAGGGGGAGATATGTATGCGTGAGAGAGAGAGAGTGTCCGTTTGAAGGTAAGTGCCTGCGCTTGGATTGGTGATCGTGCGCGCCTGTATGTGCGTATATCTTTAAATGAGAGAATGTGGATGTTGTGTCCCTTTGTGACGAAGAGGCAACGGCACACTTAGACCACTCCTCAAACTTGCAGATCAATACGTCCGTGTCGTAGCAAATTTGTACCATAACATACAAGCCGCAAGAAAGATTTAGCGCAGAGCCCTTAATAAGTATCCTCCGTAGCTCATTGCTTGTTTAATTTCCAGCGAGCCAAACGTCTCAGTTTCATTTACCTATATCAGCCGAGATCACCGTGGAGCGTTTCGTGTCCTAAGTCAGGTGACGCTGAGTGCTGAAAGGAAACAGTCCTAGGAAGGAGAGCTATAGTTGAAAATATATCACGTTTCTTATTTTTGTGTCGGCGCAAGAAAGAAAACGCGATTTCCATACAGTATGAAATAAGTGTCCTTTCTTTCTATGTCTCTTACAGGAGCATTCGAAGCGACGTGAGGACTGAGTCATGAGAGATGTCATGATATACTTCCGACATCGATTTGTGCGCTCGCAAGTGGATTTTACTCACAGCATGGCTGCAGACGCCTTGAAGAAAAGTACGGGTTTTGACATTACCAGTGGCACGATGCCTCAAACACAAATGTCATAATGCAGCCTCTAAGGCGAGCTTAAATACTAAGGAAAGCATGACAGCGGCAGCAAGTGACAGTATTGCCATGAACGATGACTACCTGAGTGGTACTACCGCCGCCTTCATCGCCGATAACGTCACCGTCGCCAGCTTCAGCCCCGAAGACGTCCTGGGTCCTCGTTACCACAAGAGAGCGCGCATCCTCATCATCATCATAATGATAGTCACCTCTATTGCGGGCAACAGCGTTGTCTGCTGGAAGCTCGTCGTTAAGCGGCGTCATCGCCGCGTTTCCAAGGCCAGGGTGCTCTTTCTTAACCTGGCAATTGTGGACCTCTTGGTGGCGTGTATCACGATGACATCACAGGTTGTGTGGGAGGTGATGGGCATGGTATGGATTGCTGGCGACGCCTTCTGCCGCTTCTTCAAGTTCCTGCAGACGTTCGCGCTTGTCTCGTCCACCTACATGTTGGTAGCCATCGCTCTGGACAGGCACATCGCCATCGCCACCCCCTTGGCACCCAGCCCCGATCCGTGGAAGTTGGCGGCCGTCACGTGGCTTGCTTCATGTATACCCTCACTGCCAAACGTGTACGTGTTTCACAACGTCGAGGTGGCACCGGGAATGTGCTTCTGCGCGTCCATATTCTACGACCGCGACGTGCCGCTCTATCACCGCCAGGTCTACATGGGATTCGTTTTCTTCATGGTGTTTCTGATTCCACTCGTACTGCTTGTGTCCTTCTATACGGGCATCCTTTGGGCCATGTGGAAGCACAGTTCTAGCAACGGCAAAGTGGGTCAGCAAACGGCTTCTTCCTTGCCGCGAGCGAAGGTGAGTTGATGTCCTGATAAGATAAGATATAATTTATTGACAGGAAGACAGAGAGGTCGACCTGAGCTAATGCGCTCTAGTCTGCTACTCTGCACTGGGGCAGAGGGAAGGGGAGTGAAAGTACTGTGATGGGCGATAGCGCCAGCCGAAACAAGATTATAGCGCTACGGTGACGCCGACTGAAAGCTGAGATTCGCCTAGCGACAGCCAAAGCATATGAGAGTTGGACACGTATCCTCAGACTAGCGCTGACTGCTCCAAAAGCCACGCTTTCCGCGCTTCGCGTTTCTTTTCATCGCGATAGTACAGTTTGCGCTGTCATCATTACTGTACCATCACCTTTCGACGTTTTCAAATAAAACAGAAACAGAACAGAAACAAAAATATCGCAGGATAGGGGGCGCACCATCGCACAGCGCGATCAAACCGGATGTGCCCGCCTGTCAATGGTGATGACTGGACGGCGCACACTATACCTTCAGTTATGCTTCGACCACGCGCTCCGCTGTTCGCGTTTCTTTCCATCGCCATAGTACACCTTAGCGAAGAGAAGCTCAGATTTCTTGTTCGTACATTAGCTGCGCAACTAATCCCTGTGGCGCCGAAAAAGAAACAAAGGCCTGGGCAATGACAAATCGTTTTCGTTTGTGACGGCTTCTTTATAGGGAAGCCAGAGGGTTTATAAGCATTGTGGTCTCACCTGTCAAAAAGGTAGCGAAACTTACACGAAGTACCCGTAACAGATCTCGTTGTATAAATCTTCCTTGAATAAAGGCTCACTATGTTCCATAAATGGCAGGTACTACAAACACTCTGATCGTTCTTTGCAAAGCTGACCTTCTCGATGCGGTAAAATGTATGACAGAAGCAGGGTTGCTTATCACAATCTTCGCATTCATTCCATGCGCGTGTGACACGTGGTAATACGAAAACTAATAAAGTAAATACCACCGACCCATCGAAGCAGGGCGGTGGGCACTTTGTCACCTCCAGGCAATTTAACAACTCGTACGGTCAAAACGCGCTGTTTCTAAAACCGTCTTGCCTTGAGGTATTTCTGTATATACATCTGACGCGCTCTTCGCTGCCTATATTTTTCTTTCTATTTTCAGAGACCCACTTGAGAAAGCCTGTGTGTACGTGTGTGTCTACGCACGTGTCGTCCTCACTGATAGAGAATGTTTCATCCCGTTCTTTGATTTTCACCACGTCATCTTCACAATACCGGTGCTCTATTTGGCAAGCGTCATTTGTCGTTTGAAGTTTGGTCTGTTCCGTGCCACCACCAAGAAATAATGCTTGAAGTGCACTCTTGTGCGCCTCTTGCGGGGTACAAAAATAACAAGAAAAAGCAGATTAGATTTCTGCCCGTGGTGGTCAGTTCGCCGCACGCCGAGCAAACTTCCACGCACGGTGTTTCGGTTGCGAGAATCGAAAACGAAAAAAAAAAATTGGCAGAAATTTAACCGCAAATTTAGCCTCTCGTCTCTTCTGATCCTTCTTGCTCATTCCATGGCAATCAGCTCTCGACTCTCGCAGCCTCGATGCCCCGAGTAGCATACGAGGGCTTCTTGAACATTTGCTCTGATCCTTTCGCCACGTACTACGCGAAAACTTCGATGGTAAGGATATTTCGCATACCCCGCCATGACCGTAACTGGCTGTGGCTTACGCGCGCAGGTTACTCGCAGGGCCAGATTCAGTATGCACTTGCACAAATGCCGAATGAAGTAGACGGAATCCAAAAACTGCCACCGTAACGATGCAATATGTGGAGCATCGCACACGTCATGCCGAGGTTGTGGGTTCGGCTCCCGTCGGCGACATGTTCTCTTTTCTTCCACTTTCATTTTCTATTTTGTTGTCATTTAATACACTGCAATTTAAACAAATCCTTTAAATTATTATTTGCTCTCTCTGGCTTCATTAGCTGTTGGCTTCATACAGATTTATGCGAGTGTCCCGGCACGAA
This sequence comes from Dermacentor andersoni, assembly GCF_023375885.2. Taxonomy (NCBI): domain Eukaryota; kingdom Metazoa; phylum Arthropoda; class Arachnida; order Ixodida; family Ixodidae; genus Dermacentor; species Dermacentor andersoni. The sequence continues at coordinate 53,220,774 of NC_092815.1, forward strand.
CAGCCGCACAATAAATTGCTGTATATATTTTTTTGATATTTCAGAAACGTTCCCTTAAATTTTAGAAACACGTGCAGCTTGCCGCTCATCCTGCTCACGCTTTTCTGTAAAGCCCATACCGTGCTAAATGCATGATACACGTTAGATTTGCGTAGGGGGAAAAGGGTTGGGAGGTCATGCGGGCATGAGCTCATTTTGCAGCCGCATAATTACCTTCTTGACCACTTATCCTCGTGCTAGCACTCCCTAGGTATACAACAGAACACCTACGGCGGCACCACAACAATAGTTGGCTTCGCTCATGCGCATTAGTTATTTTAAAAACTGCGCAAAAGACACGAACAAACACGTAGAAGACGACGACACTTGTGTCGCCATCTTATAAATGTTTCTTCGAGTATTTCGCGCTATCTTTGTTAAATAATGGATACAGCTACACTTTAGCTGCAATTATTACAGTGCCTAGAGGATCCGACAAGCACGTTCACTGTATGTTGTAACAATTCCATTCTGATTTTTTTTTTCAATCTCCTGACGTGGAACTTACGCAACCATAGACGCAAGCATCGGTTGGTGACCCGGAGCGTTGTTGGAACATCCCAATGACGCGCTGTTTTTGTTTGTGGGAGGTCACTTTTTTTTAGCTTTGAAAGCAAATAGCATCGCTTACGTTGACGGGCTTTCTTTTTTAAATGTATTTGGCTGCCAAAAGGCGAGAAGTGCGCCGAAGTAGAGAGGGTTTCAGTGGGTTCACGCTAGCGCATAGAAAGTAGTTGAACGGTTCAGGAGGGCGGTGCCAGCGTATGCAATTGGTCCGCTTCCCCTTCCATAGCTTGCGGTGGCTGGTCGATGATAAAAATGTCGCTAAAATGGATCCTCAACGAAGCGTTTACACAGTGACGTCGTATACCTGCCTAAAGGTCTCGACAACGCATACTGCCACGCGAAAAAAAAAATGAGACATTTCTAATGAGCCGAGAAATCCATTCTCCCCGTAGCTTCGAGTAGCTAGTGCCAAAGCAATTTTTTATTCCTTTCGGAACGGAGCATACTCCCGCTATTCCAAGAAACATTTCATTTTTGTTCAGCATATTAATGTAGTTTTAGTGCGCACATCTCACTTTGACATGATGACTTTTCGCAAATTTGTGACGTCGCCTGACAGTCAGACGAAGTGAGCACAGCCCGAAAAATTTTGACAAAGAGCGGAGGGTTAAGGGCGAAAGAAGCGTGCAACCGAAAAAAATATATGTCGTTGTTTGTTTTTGGTGGTTCGACCTAATCAAGCATAATCAGTGTCTACACGTCACATCATATGGGGAAATTTCGCGGTTTTCGGGACGTTGCGTGGCAGACCAATGAAAGGGGGGTGGCCCCAAAACTGTTTGAACAATCGTGAAAATCTATGGCAGACATGGAATAGAAACAGATTGGAATAGCTGTGCGTTATAGCGCACCAGACTGTTGCCTGTTCGGCTGCAGAAGCTAAATATTTAGCACGATAGCTTTAGCTGCCGGGTTCCAGCGAAAATCTGTTCCATGTACGTGTGTCACGCAATCATCTTTGCCATATTGTATTTACTTGATAGTTCAGAAAGCAGGCATGGAATTGTTAGAAAGGATTTTCTTATTTAAAAAGATTGCCCTTCATGACGTATATCTGTTGCATGAAGATAATTATGCATCATTTGTTTTACCCATGACTAATTCCTCAGAAAACAAGGCGAAGCAGCCTGGACACCTATAAAGCTGCTAAAGATGGTAGTGCCTGGAATTGTCTTGCAGTATGACTCAGCATCCGCGGGCGAAGGCATTCACATCAATTTTTCGAATATGATTCCCAACAACCGTCACCCATAGGTGGCGCCACCACGGCTCACGCCGCTTTCAGAAGCCAAGATCACGAGTAAGGGCGCTCAAACGCGCGCGCGATGCCTCCGCAGCTGTAGCGACGCAATTTCGCCACCAGAACACTCACCGTCGCGTCGTAATACCATGCGACGCCTGGCAGCCTCCGGGCGCTGTTTATGCTGCGCAGCACCTCAGGAATCGCGTGCTTGCTATCGCTGTCATAGTTTCGCCCTTCGAGCGATTGGAACTGTAAATAATAGAAGACTGGTGGAAATCTTTATTTATTGACTTGTATTTGGGAAGTTGCTAAGAAGCTTCCACTGCTTTTTATAATACAGGTTTCACTTTCGTGTTATAGCCCACTTCTCTGAGATAGGTATCAGTCAACTGTTTTGCATTCCGCTCAAAGTCGCAACTTCTTTCATTGTCATGTAAGGTTCCCTAGGAACGCGGCATCATATCGCTTTATCTCGAAGACTTCAGCAAGCAAATCGAAAGCTCCGTACTAAACAAATTAAATTTTGCAGTTGCTACATCGGCCTTGAAGGGAATAAAAACAAAGCTAATTAGTTAATCTTCTCACTTAGCTCTCTGTACATTGCAATTTCTCGTGCAGGTAATTAAGTGTGTGACTTACTCAAAATACATTCTTCGCACATAAGAAAAGAATGTGCCTTAAGCCTTAGAAAGTGCCTTAAGCTAGGCCATGTCAGCGCTGTATGCACAGGCCATACGACATGCCTCCGCTGTTCTGGCAGCCATGACGTATCTTCGTGCACAGTGAAAGAAATGAAGGGCTCGAATTGCGATGGACCCCACGAGGCCAATTCCAAGGAGTGTCCTAAACAAAAAAAGGAGAAAAATGTACTGAACAAAATGAGCAAGACAAGTATGTCCCACAAGGAGGCGGCAGCGTCAGTGCAACAGCGGAGGAGACCAACGCGTCATCGGCGTGGGCAAGCTGTAGGTACAAACGAGAGCTCCCTGGCTCCAATTCCGCAGGCCCAGGAGAAGGTAGTTGAATTGGCATCGATAAATCTCTCTAAAACATTGCTTCAAGCCAGCTGCGCAAGCCCGGAATCGAATGTATGGCCACGCTTGCCGCCGCGCACACGGGCCTTAGACTGCCAGAGCGAGCAAGGACAGTGCAATCAGATGGCACCATCGGACTCTGTTACCAAAACCATGCTGCGACAAATAATCGCCGCCCTGCAGCTGCTACTGTCCGCTATAAATACGCCAGTGGCGCTAACAGCGGTTAGAATTATGAACGCTATAGACAGTCTCCTTGCTACATTGCAGTAACTTCTAACTCTGCTCGCTAAGATGACTGTGCTGTGGTGTGAAGTGTACACGTACACAATGCACAGATACAGTATGATGTGCAGCCCTCATCGTATTTGCCGTACCACCACCCCCTTTCCTCTTCTCACCCCACCTCTGTTGTTCCCCAAACCCCTTCCCCAGCGTGTAGTAGCAGGCTAGAGGCACTTCACTCAGGCCGACGTCTCCACCTTTCTGCCATTAAACATTATCTATCTCTCTCTCTCCACGTTATCAAGATACTCCGGAGCCCCCCACTACGGCATGCGTCATAATCATATTTTAGATTTGGCACGCAAGACCCCAGAGTTTCATTTTATTAAATTCATGTTGAAGTCGAAGATGCATGCTCATTTGGCATCGCTGCACTTTCGCTGTGAGTCAAGAAGGCCATTCACGGTCTATTTCTCAAAGGAATATATGACAATGGCGTGGTTGAGTCCAGCGAGCAGGGGCACAGTGCGGATATGCCATGACGTGTCTATAGCAGATGATGAGTTGTGCCTGACTCACCAGTTTGCCGAGTGCTGCAGGCTGGGACCATCGACATTTTTATTAATTGGGCTTCGCAAGCGGGCCTCACTCTCATCCTGATGCGCTGATGGTGGAGTGCGACGGGGTCCCGTCATGGAAGCCCTTCAGAGAAGGCAGCATTTTGGTCTGGCATTCTAAACCTAGTTTCCTAGCTGACCGGGGCAGTTGCACTACCGAAAAAACAATTGAGCGAATTCCTCGTGAAGAAGAAATCCGAGAAATATTATACCACGTCCTTACCACGGAGAAAGAAATATTTGAGGAGAGGAATCTGGCTGGGCCGCGATAGCGCGCGCTGGTGGGCTGTTTAAGTCACGGTGGAGCGAGGACGAAATGATGACAACACGACCGACGCGTCATCTGTCGTGCTGCGGTGAAAATTGCGTTTCCATGTTCTTTCTTTTTTTTTTATGGAAATGACGCACAAAAATCTCGATGTCGTCTCATATATTGCCTATTCGGTAAACGCGCCGCGTACGTTTTGCCTTCTCGGAGAGCCGACTCACGACAGAGGGCGCGTCGGCGCCGTTCCCGACGCCGTGACCTCATTGGGACGCCCGAGCGAGCGCTGTTTCGCCTCCTCAATAATGTTTGCTCCGTGGTCCTTACTATGCTTATGAGAAATGTCATCATGCTTAATGTAATTGAGAGAGTCTGTATAGTGGCGTTTGTTGCACAGTTCTGACTGCATCCTCGCACTTTTTTCTGTTGTTTTTTCGTGCAGGTTAAGACGCTCAAGATGACCGCCGTCGTGTGCGGGGCCTTCCTTGTGACCAATGTGCCCTACATGGTACAGGAGGTCATTCTGGCGTTCGGCAATCCCGATATTCTGAACGCCAACGTGGTAGCTTTGTCCGGCGTCATCTCGGCTTCGAACAGCGCCATCAACCCATACATCTACCTGTATTTCCAAAAGAGCCAAGGAAGCAGAAGACCGGACATGTCGGGGTCTTTGCTAAACGGTCTCCCTTGCTTCCACCGCCGGGTGACACGTGTCGACAATGGCACCCCAAAGACGGCAACAATGACCGTCACTTACTCTGGTCGCCACTCGCGGACGGTCACTACGGCGAACTCTGAATCATATTCGGGCAAATGTTAGTCATGAAGGCATTCCCTTCATGCGTAAGTGCCGACGAACTGCTGCACTATGCCTGCGCTGAATCAGTGTCTCCTGAATAGCGCTATACTTACACACTCTTTCTCCACAAGCCAAGATTTAAATTTGACTTTTCTACTTTCTACAAGTAAATACGGAGGGTAATTTCTTTATTTGTCAATCTTTCACTACAAGGATACAGTGGCTGTCTTGAAGACATGCGATGGCTGTGTGCATTCGCGACCACTGTGTATGTACTGTATGCTGCCACTCCGGGCAGCATAACCCTGAGTGTTTTTGCTCAAGCGATTTACACTGCAATTACGCTTGAACAGGGGTCGCAACTGGGCTATCCTAGAAGTTTCACTTATCAGGGACCGTGCACAACTGATGTGCCTCAAAGTTTTTGTGAGTGCGATATGCAGAAAAGGGACTGTGCATTAAGTATAAGTGTCACTTTATCACCAGTAATCCCCAAGTTCTCCACACAGAAAACCATTAATCGACTGTATTCGTTCTGAAAGCGGTTTAATGTCTGCAAAATGAATTGTTGCGGGGGTCAACTAAAAAATAAACAATTCCTGTCATACTTTTCTCTGTATTTCAACCTAGTGACACACACCCATACAATTTCTATGTCACTTTAAGACTTAAAGAAAGCACAATAATTATGTGTACTAGAAGAGAAGCAGTCAGAATGCGCGCTTAATTTCGTAGTCATGTCTTTTCGGTTACTGATTGCGTTGTACTTTGCGAGCTGGACAAAAAAATTCTCTCCTGTGTGACGGCATACACAGCCGGTCACAATCCGACTGCTACGCAAGCCGTAGTATATGTATGTAAGGCTTAAAAGGCGGCTAGTTCATATTCTAGAATTAGTAGACTTATAGCGAGAACAGGAAACAGCGACGAGCAAAGCAGACACGGAGAGGAACTAACTTCCCACTAAACCATTTTCTTTCAATATTGCATAAAATATTCACCAAGCTGATTTCCAATAGAGTAAGAGCAACATTTGACTTCAGTCAACCGAGAGAGCAGGTTGACTTCAGGAAGGGATATTCTACAATGAATCACATCCATGTCGTCCATCAGGTAATCGACAAATCTGCGGAATACAATCAACCTTTTTATATGGCTTTCAACTATTATAAAAGGCGTTTGATTCAGTAGAGACACCAGCAGTCATGGAGGCATTGCTGATCAGGAAATACAGGAGGCATACGTGAATATCTCGGGAAATATCTACAAACATTACACAACTACCTCGGTTCTCCGCATGCAAAGTCGAAGTGTGTGAGAGAGAGCAAAGGCAGGGAGGATAACCACAGGCGAGTTTCGGGTTTGCTACCCTGCACTGGGGTGGGGGATACAGAAGGTATAAGACGACAAAGAGCGAGAGAAAAAAAAGGAACAAGAAAAAAAGGAAGAAACGAAAATAAAGAAGAAATCGGAACAGAATAGGCGTTCCCACAGGCCGGTCGGTCCCAGCAAGTGCAGTAGCGCTTGCACGGCCTTCTGATGCGATGTTAAGTCACGTCAAGAAAATTAAGTGTAAAGAAAGGGGCCAGGCGGGAAGACACAATCTCTCCAATGCTATTCACTGCGTCCTTAGAAGAAGTATTCACTCTATTCAACTGGCAAGGCTTAGAAGTGAGCATTAACGGCGAATATCTCAACAACCTTCGGTTTGTAGATGACATCGTCCTGTTCAGCGACACTAGAGATGAATTGCAGCGAATGATTCAGGACCTTAACCGAGAAAGTGTACGAATCGGGTTGAAGAATAGAAGACTCAATAACTTTTCATTAGCGTATAGGTGTCAAAATGACGTAATTTCTTATTTGAGAAGAATTAGAAAGAATGACCGTTACTTTCTTGAGGAGCATCGGAAAAGAGCAACAGTTAAACCTGGAAAGAGTAACATCATGGGGAGATACAGTTCACCCCTCGCAGTTACACCTCGAAATGACGAATGGTTGGGCCAGGACAGTTACTCTCCAAAAGGGGCGACCTCAATACCTCATTTCCCCCACTTTTCCTTGGAAAATTGGGATGAATAGCAAATAGGATTAGGGACTTTAGCCGGGAAAGTGTAAATGTAGAGTTTAAGACCAATATGCAAGAAACAAAGATAACGTTAAATACCCTGAAAGGCGAACAAAATTTTATGATTTGCAGTAAGCCTTTAGAATCTGAGAAAGAATACGTTCATCTAGTTCATTTGCTCACATGAAACCCTGATCATAAAAAGGACATTTAAGGACACAATAAATATGGGTTAGAACGCATACGGCTGGCATAAAAACTGGCAACTTACCGCTATCCTTGAAAAGAAAATGTTCACTCATTGTAGTCTACCGCTGCTAACATATGGGGCAGAAACTTGGAAATCAACAAAGAAGCTCGAAAACAAATTATTAAGCACCGCGCAAAGAGCGATGGAACGAAGAATGTTAGGCGTAACGTTAAGGACAGGAAGAGAGCTGTGTGGATCAGAGAGCAAACGGGATTGCCGATGTTCTAGTTGACATTAAGAGAAGGAAAGGGAGCTGGGCAGGCCATCTAATGCGTAGGGCAGATAACCGGTGGACCATTAGAATGACAGAACGGGTGCCAAGGGAAGAGAAGCTCAGTCGAGGATGGCAGAAATGTAGTTGGAGGGATGAAAGTAGAAAATTTGCAGGTGCAAGCTTAAATCAGTTAGCGCAAGAAAAGATAATCGTAGATCGCTAGGAGAGGCCTTTGACCTGCAATGTACACAAAAATACGATGATGATGATAACACCATTTCATACACAGAATTTGACACAAAAAACATGCAAGGAAACGATCATCGAAGCATGTGAAACCCCGTGCCATGACAATGATCAATGTGTCAACTAAACATGTTATATACTTTGGAGGAGGGCTTGTAGACGCGAAGACGACGACCGAAAATTTAAGCGGCGTTGGGATTGACATGTCCCTGTCATTCAAACTATTTGGTTAATAATTGACGCTTTATTGCTTTGAACACTTACTTCAATTACGAACTAGCACGATACCCTGGGCTGGTAGCAGATAAAAACGAATAAGACAATACCAAACAAGGCGACAGAGGAGCACGTAAAGGCAAACAATCAAGTCTGGTCGAAGTACTGGTTGTGCTTAAGTAAAAACCAAACTAAGAGGCACAGAAAGATGGGAACACGTGTGGTTTTAATGTACATTGTGTAATATAAACATATGTATCTTCTCAGTCACGATCTTCCGTTTTATTGAATTGAAACCACAAATTGACAACACGTTATCATTGCGAATTAGAGGCCGTAAGCATCACGAGCATAACTTAATTTGTTGGCGCTTGGATCATGCGGTGATGTATTTCCAAGGAAAAATTAACAGCGGTGGTGTTTTTAAAACGTATAGTCAATGCTTGCAGCCCACTACTCTGAGCAAGAAATTACTCAATTGCTGAATCAAGTGGTTTCACTTGCTATAAGACCCATACTACCAGTTAACATTCTTTTATTTGGCACGTCCGTATATTATATATTTCAACACAAATTAAGGAATTGTTGATGAGACCTAAAACGCATAGCCTGGCTAAAAGGGAAGTCGTAAGAACACGGAACACGTATTAACTGTAGAGCGCTAAGCCGACGCTTGAACATCGAGGGGATCCTTTTAAGGCATAAAAAAGTATCATTCCGCAGCTGTGTCTTTATTCGTAACAGCTAAATGACAATAACCAATGCAGCATGGCAGCAGTGCGAGCGTTGAACCTCCAATGTGTTTCACACAGAAATAATACATCATTGTTCGTAGTGCAATCTCTTCACACGAAGTAGATCATCGCAGTACGGAAAAGAGAACTACAGGAAAAGGTTTTCAATCCTAAGTTTAGTAGTTTTGTGGCCCCAGAGGCACAATGTATAAAATATAAATGCCGACGACATAATATAAACTGATGCGAAAGAAAGATATATTAAACACTCAGCGAATTATAGCAGTTACCACAAACCGTTCTGCTTGTTCCGTTAGCTCTGTGATCCAGTTCTTGTTGTTTTCTTTTTCTCCAGTATTTGCTTGTTCACGATCATAAAGAAACTAGTCCCTTTCCAAGCTCTCTTTCAAGTGAGTGAGTGAGTGAGTGAGTGAGTGAGTGAGTGAGTGAGTGAGTGAGTGAGTGAGTGAGTGAGTGAGTGAGTGAGTGAATGAATAATCTTTTATTAGGTCCTGCAAAACGCGATAAAACGCGCACCCGGCTAATCCCACGGCAGGACTCACAGATCTAGCCTGCCGGCCCGATCGCGGGCGCGCTGGACGGCCAGGATTTGTTCCTCAAAAACAGGACTTCACAGGAGCGCGTCCCACTCTCCCTTGGTTAACTTCGGCCACAGCGACCCGCACTCCCAGAGCATATGAGCCCAGAAGTTAATTCTCCGGCTGGACGCAGGTGCACTCATAAATCGATATGTCTATTTCATCATTCCCCCCCCCCCCCCACCTTCCCCTGACATTTTCACGAGTGAAGAAAGTTTGTCTCCGGAGGCGTCGGACTAGGATGGCCCTGGCGCCTGCTGTCACCTGGACTTGAGAATTTGCGAGTGACAACCCTGCTACGTGTCCTAACTTCCCGGCTCCTGTGTCTATGGCGTACATCCGTCACTTCTGTGGCTGTGCTTTGGTATTCGGTGTATTAGGCACAAGACGCTCAGAGGCCAAACTAAAGCACACTGCTACAGGGGACTACTGCAGTGCCTGCATTACACAGGGCTGCATGTATTTACAGCGAAGCTATAGAGGGTGTCCCACGTAACTTGAGCTAAGCATTAAATTATGCAAATGCCACGTAGTTGGACAGAACCAATGTAGTGTCGCTTGCCGTCGCCTAGAGATAGTGAGATTACTTCTTTTCATTCCGCCTGATTAGATAATTAGTCTTAATAAATTATTCAAATATCTCAAACATTATAATTAGATTAAATGTGTCAATAATAAAATTGTAGAGCAACATGAAAAACTCCCGATACAGCTTTCAGTTGCTCAATACGTGAGACATAAAAGTGTTTTTGCAAGCGTGAAAGAAGCCCGCAAATACGCGCAAAATTGCCGCGCGACTGGCCGTTCGAGGCACTTTGCATGTATTACGGGGTTCTTTGAGGCTTAGAGAAACACTTTTATGTAGCACGTATCCAGCAACAGAAAGCATTATCGGGGTTTTTCATGTTGCTCTACAATTTTCTCATTGACACATTTAATCTAACTATAATATTTGAGAAGTTGATTAACTCATTAAGATTGATTATCTAATTATTCGGTATGAAAAATATAAGCTGAGTATCTCCAAGCGACGGCAATCGACATTATTTTGGTTCTTTTCAGCTACGTTGCATTTGCATATATTTAATGTTTGGCTCAAGTTACGTGGGACTCCATGCATATGACTCGGATCCCGATATTTCTTCGTCTCGGTCGACAGGACATTCGACAGAAAACCATTCCACGAGTTGAAGCGAGAAGTGCCTATCTCCACTGGTATTAAGCTTGCAAGGCACACCCCAGTATTCGTTTCAATAAAGAAAAGCACAAAATAAGTGTCAAAACCATGATAGATTATAAGGCGTGTTCGAACAATGCTAAACACGAAGCGTGCGCCGCATGCATTTCCCGGTAAATATCCCGGTTGCATCAGCTGCAGTTGTCGGGAAGCGGCAACGGTAGCATATATGGAGCGGAGAGCGACGTCAGCACACTTTCATATGTAACAGAAGAACCTGCCTGGCAAATGATTTCATTTCAGTTCTGATAGCGCTATGGAAAGGCCACGCATTCCGGAAGCACAGTGCGAATACGATGAGCGACGAAGGGAACAGCGGCGTCAATATGCACAACGGCGTCGTGTTCATTTAATAGTCTTGCTCTCAATCATTTCATGTAGTGCATTGCTCAATCGTCTAAGGCTGCGTCGAATGATCTATTGGATACCACAGCTTCGCTGGCCAACCACCTCCACAGCGTGGAATGGAGCCCAATCTTTTATTTGATGCCCGCCTGGTTCGTTATTTTTTATCTACGTAAGCCTTGCGCCAAATCCCCCGAATAAATAAAAGAGCCAGTCCAGAACGAATTTCTATTATTGGCAGAAAACCGACCTTGCCTGAAATCGCGGGCTCTTTCATTCAAAGAAACTCGTTGCTACGACGAAGATTATCGGGCTTCAAAGCTTGAAAACGAAATGCACTTTATCGTTACGGTACAAACGCAGATCTCCGCTTTGCACCCAGGAACGAAAGCCCTGCTAAACAATCGCCCCACCTCTACGGACGGACATCTATAGCCACATCGACCCACCGCGGGTATCGTTCCCTTTACGAGGTATGTCTGGTTATTAGAGCGCGCTTCACCGAAGTAAACGCCTAGCCATGTAGCTGCAGCAACAAGTCACGGGCTCGTCAGTGACGTCCAGCTGCATTTCTCCTGACAGCTAACCTAGCTGAAGGGTCTTTTGAACCCACTCTGCGTGTAAGGAAGCATATATATAGGCCACCTAGCTCTTTATGTTTTCAGCGCAGCAGAAATAACGCGACATTATTTGCCGTATGTTCCGTCAATCCTACGGATTATCCGGCTTTACTTCGAAACTCCGTGCAAGAAAGGATGCTCGAATGCAACATTTCGTAACGTTTTCGATTGATCTGACTAACGCAATTATTTTTCATGTTTGAAAACTAAGTCGTCGGTTTGAACACTTCGAAGCTGCGCAGTGGGCTTTGAGGAAGGCCGCAGAGTGACGGGATCTAGATAAATCAATTTTGACCCCCTGGGGTTCTTTACCGTGTACCCCGTCTTCGACAAACACACTAGAGTGAGGGGACCTCCGACAAAAGAAAATAGCGTCATTAACGCATTCGCCTAGAGAGCCGAAGGTCGTCGAAAGCCCTGTCAACGACGTATACACTTGCGTTCATAGAACACATGTGGCCTGCCAGCAGGATGCATGGCGTGGTATACAAGTAGCCGACCCTCACGACAATATCTAGTAAGTCGAGAATTGTTCGGCTGCCCCGTTCGGCGTGACGTGAGCATTGCGCGGGACTGTGACATGGAGCCCATGCGTGCCCTCTTCTGTAACCTCGGTTTTACATTCGCCCGTGAAATGCGTGCACGGAAGTTAAATTCCCAAAGGAACATTTACGGCTCCCGTTTCCGACTGTGAATTCCACCGCAAGTCCTGCCGCATAGGTGAGAATGAAGCGTGGGTTAGCAAGTTATTCATTGTGGGGGCCTAGGGAGTGTGGAGGGAAAGGCAGAGCGCTTAGTGGGATTTGCGCCTGGATGCCGGATGTGCTCGGTGCAGGAAGTGTGGACGCAATAGGCGAGGAGGAAAGAAAAGTTGAGAGAAGGCTAACGCGTGCGTGCGCACACTGGTGTTGCCTATTAGCCAAGGGCGGGTCTTCAGACTGGTTAATTACACGCATCATTCCGCAACGTAGCTGTTTTACTTATATTGTAAGCCACGAAGCACAATGTGGAGTTAGTAAAACGTTCATATATTTGTTGCTTATTTTAGCCTTCCCTATAAATGACTTACATAACGAGGAGCCGAGCAAAAAAATAATGCCCTTCTTTTTTTTTTTTTTAGTATGTTGTACACTCATATCTAACTTCAGTTCACTAGAGCTCTTCTTTTATTCAGGAGAAAGCAAAAGATCAACATTTGGCCACGTATCAACATCCTTTCCCTTAGCTGTAAGATTAAGAAAAGAAAAAATGTAACAAACGGGAGCAGCGAATAAGAAAACCAAGCGCTAAAATATATCTAAGAGTAAGCGAGGTCTGCCATTAATCCGAGATTTGTAATTGACCATGTAGATTTAAAACGCAAGAGCAGGCTACATTACACGCTATAAACTGGATCCGAAAAGCTGAAGAGAGGGTACAAGGTCGGCGCCGCCATGTGAAGGCGCACAGATGGAAATGATACACACGCGATAAAACATACGCACACGTGCATATGGTAAAGACACGCCGATCTAACACACGTTGAAATATAAGTGAAGCGAAGCTTCTTTGTGTGTTTGTGTTAGCCAGGTAGCAGCAGTAGCTGATGGCACGCGTATCGCTTCGTCGCCTGCTATCCCTCTTTGTAGAGAGGACGAATCCGATGTGTAGTTTACAGGGACAGTGATCAAGTGGGATTAATCTGGCCACAAGTGCTTATCACATATTTCTTTTCAATCACCACCCTTTCATCACCATCAGGCAAATCAGAAGTTCGCATTTGTGTCATATATTGCAATATAATTTTGTCAAACGGCCATCGCTTAAGAGGAACAAAAGTCATATGGGTAATTAATTGGTTTTGCATTATTAAGGTAATTGCAAAAAAAAAAAGAATGATTGATTCCTTTTTAAATGAAATTTTCCTAACGCAAGAGGGAAATGTGTACTCCAGGAATCAATGGCCGTTTTGCTGTACTTTTACAAGTACAAGTCCATAAATGTGCACCGGTCTTTTTTTTTTTATTACAATTATTTACAGTTTCTCTCGAAGCGCGAAGCATTGACACCAACAGCAAGCGTCATAGGTATACAGCGTCATAGGTATACAGGAACAGCGTCATAGGTATACCCGACGCGACGATGAGGCCGTATGTGGTTAAATTGCGTCGTAGCGACAGTGCGCGCGCGCTACCACACACAAATTCGAGCGTTCGGAGAGCGCGCTTGTCGTTTGGCATCTCTGGAACGGCGAAAAGCGAACGTGCTGGTGGGGCGGGCGCGCCATTTTCCTCCGCCCTTCCCTTTCCAACCGCTCCTCCCAACCCTTCCCTTTTGCCCCCGTATCGTCCTACCGTTCTCCGACAGTTGCCCTTTCAGAGCCCACCACCTCACAAGACGGCGAAGTAGCCCCATACAGAGGCAATGCGAGGTCACTTCAGGGTTGATGACTGCGTGACGTACCTACATGGGGCACATTTTTCCCTGAAGCACAGCAGAGAACACTTTCGTGTTAAAAAATGGTTCTTTAAACGAAATCACATTTTTAGAACTCCGAGCAAAAGGAACTATAAATATTATTGCAGCTCACAGGCCGCTCCCAGCGGTATTGCAATACACATCACCGTCTACGCCTTTCCTGCCTTTCCTGTATAAGGAGGGCATCTCCGCCCCCATTGGTTTGCTAGAACAATCTAACCGAGCTTCCAGTTCGAGCATATCTCTATTTGCTATAGTGACAAGGCCTCACACATAATTTCTTCTATTTCTAATATCACATCCCTAGCGTGACCTTTAGTGACTGGCCGTACTCTATCTTCTGTCATTGTTTTGTTTTAATATTTCAGATTTTTTAATAGTGTTCCTTGTTTCTTCTTCTCTTCCATTCTCATGTTGCGAACCAAGTTGCGCAAAGGAATGTACCAACTAGCCTAGCAAGAAGTTCTTCTAAACTTGCTAGGTTTCTATCCCCTTTTTCCTGAAGACGAGTGCCTCTTGATGTGACAGTTGCTAACCTGCTACTTACTTTCCCTTTCATCTCTTTCAAGTGTATATTTGCTTTCACGCCAATAATAATAATAATAATAATAATAATAATAATAATAATAATAATAATAATAATAATAATAATAATAATTTCCTCTTTCGATTTTCTCAGCAGTTCTCCACGTTCTGACCAATGAGGCTTTTGCTAGCTCTTGTTGGTGCCGGGATGAGTGTGGTTCTACTGGGGTCGTCACTGGCTGTGGTTTCTTTGCGTGCGCAATGCCATTGAGCAGTGCGTTTTCTTAGCGTCTCCGATGGCGGCACAGAAGCGCCTGCGCAATGCTTTCACGCTGGAGACGAAGATCAGTTATCGGTGACTTCAAGAGTGGTGGCGTCAAAAAACGACGTTCGTTTAATGGTGCGTGGACTTTATTTTTATGTTTCGTGCTACTAGCCCTAGTCTTGCGGCTGCATGCAAGTACATACTTCATATAGATCTACCAGACCCACTCTCCTGTAGGCAATAATGTATCTGCCGCTTTCAAGAGAGCGTCTATATGTATATGTGTATGCATATATATATATATATATATATATATATATATATATATATATATAGACGCGATATTTTGTGGTCTGCCAATCCTTCAAGGAGAGCTTTTCTTAAATTTACATCGGATTGATCACTTAGAAATACTGAATCTAGTAAAGCAGAGCTAGAACCTTGCACGAGAGTAGGTTCATCTGTTATTTGAGCAAGGTTAAAATACAACATTATATCGAAAATTATGTCCGACAATATTCAGCGATAAGTCATAGCGCACCAGTCAATATCAGGTAGATTGAAGTGACCTAGTAATATTAATCTAACAGATAAGCATGTGCATGTGTAAGGATGTTAAGGTATATATATGTGATTATTGGCTACGCCACCCCCACGTGTAGGCTTATCTTTGCGTATGAAAGAGTAGTTAAGGTATCTATATGTGATTATTGGCTACGCCACCACCACGTGTTGGCTTATCTTTGCGTATGAAAGAGTAGTTTGGTATCGCTATTTCGAAATCTGTCACATCGCTGTTTAGTCATGTTTCAGTGAGAGCTAGGAAATCTGGATTGGTCCCGAGCAGAGAAGATTCAAGTGAGATTGGCCAATGTAGTAGGCTACGAACATTAATGTTTGCGAAGACGTCAGTACCTAGTGACACAAGTTGGCGGGAAACAAGTTAGGGGGGGAGAGAGAAAGAGAGAGAAAAAAACAAGGGTAGGAAAGTCAGCGAGGTCAACAAGAAGAGCACGCGGTTTGCTACCCTACACTGGGGGTGGGAGAAAGGGGAATAGAAAGAGGAAAAAAGGGAGAGAGTAAGCACTGAGCGCGTGTGGGAGGGACACTATATACAAGGACACTATAAACGGTCTCTTAAGCCGGTGCACTTCAAGTATTGCACTAGTGCGCGAATCGCTTTTCGAGCCAGTGATGGGTGTGGCCACGGTCCGAGTATCTTAGACTCGGTGAACGGTCTTGAGTCCTGTCGGTGTAAAGTTGCCCGCAGAGAGAGGCGTTGGAGATCGTAGAGAGGGCAGGTACACAATAGGTGCTCGATTGCTTCCACGCACCCACAGGAGTCGCACATCGGGCTCTCGGCCATTCCCAAACGATAGGAGTATGCGTCGCACCAGACCTGATTGTATGAAACTTTTTGCTATATTAATCAATACCACACGAGGGCTCGTTACGAGGACGAATACCACACGAGGACTATCACACGAGGGCTCGTTAGTTGACGGTGGTAACAGGTGACAGAAGGCGAAGTACTGAAAAGCTAGTTTAGCGAAGAAAAGTCCGTTAAATTAACGCGGAGAAACCTACAGATCAACCGACTGGATGTTCAAGAGGCCACAGTAGATTTGAGATTTAGATTTTTATGGTGAGCATAAAGTCCAATGACGCTAGCGCAGTAGTACATTGTTCACTTAGAAAGCAGATGTTTTGCAGGATATCCTAAACATGCAGAGAATACAGGAACTCGTTTTGCTATTGTCACCAAAACTCACAATAAGAAAAGAATATCTGGGAACAGCGGTGTTTTCCGGGACGTGCACGTTCATTCTAGACGACCACCTTTGAGATTTCCCAGGGGTACCCTAAATAAGCTCACACGTCACGCGATAGCGTAACTGTTCGCGAGAGCAGCACATGTAGCCCCCTTCGACATTTCGTAAGGCTTGTAGTTGAGTAAACAGGAGTGGCGTTTATATGTGTGACATATATCAGTGACAGCGCGTCTTGCAGACACCTACTAAGGAGGATAGCACTTTATTTTTGCAAAATAGAACCCGATGCTTCTCACATCCCTTGCAAAGCTTACGTTTGTACATGCTTCTCATTGGGAGCACTTCTCTTTGAACAAGTGCCTGCCCTCGAAGCTTTTTTTTTTTTCATCGAGTGAACAAATGGTAATGTCGGCGCTTCCATGTTCGGCTGACAAATACTTGTTCCATCAATATTGAAAAAAATGCCTTCTGACGCACAACGATGGAGTACAGAGTATATTATTCCTCAACATAACAGGCACTCTGCATCAGAAAGCAGCGTGCATCAGCGAAGTTCTGTACACGCAGTAGGGCACGTAGAAACTAACAAGAAAAACACAAGTGACGTGGTGCGCAAGCCACTTGCCAGCAGCAGCATGCTTCACAGTCACACCCACATGTGCACGCTTAGGCTATGAAACAAAATTTCCTTTTTAATATCAACTACACCATCCAGTGCACGCGTGCCGGAGATTCGATTTGTCATCGAGCGTTTCTTGCAAACATTTGCGGGATGCTCGAGAAAGCAATTGTATTTGAGCCATGCTGTCCGAGTTATTCACTGATGTCCTGAAGATAGCTGTGCGTTAATTTGTGCATGGAATTTTGCATGCACGAGCGCGAGACACTGGGCATTGTTCTGCATGTTCGAGTCATAAAGTTGTCACTCAATCGCATCAGAAGATAGACATTTATTGCAGTGAATCTAATAGCTCTTTTATTACTTGTGCTATGATCACTGTAGAAAACCATTTTTGCAACGCAAACCTTATAATCTATTTTTTTTAACCTTGTCGCCACTGTATTCCTTTGCTTATTGTGCATATGAGGACGAAGGGACACATATCTAATACTTCTTTTTGTTGAACAACCTTAAGCACACAGAACGCCCCAACGAACAGAATATAAAATTTAGAGGCACAGAACAGCTTGTTGATATTTTATTTTCCGGGCCTGCTGAAAACGAAGGCCGTCCTGCGGGCTGCCAGCAGACAGTTCTGTGGCGCAAAAGGCTTCGAATGAACGCCGTAGCTAAAGTCAACAAGTGCATCTTGAGAGAACGAAAGAAAACATCGAGGATCCGGAAGTAATCCGGCGCAAAAGAAAGGAACAGAGGCCAGACACCATAGCACTGGACTCGCGACTAAATTTCTAGAAAGCAAGGAAAAAGAGATGAATAAATTAACAGGAACGTCAGCCCGCAGCGCAAGTTTTACTTGCTGTGTGGTTAAGTCCCAGCACCGAAGTGCGAGCCTGCACAAGCGTCCTTCCTTTTACTTAGTTTCTCTGCAATGTCTCTGAATACGTGTCGCTGCTGGTCCTTCTTATCAATTCAAAGTACAGCGCTGTCCTTTCGCTACTTGCTTAGTTCAAGCATTTCAAGATGTACTAGCTAGTCCAGTTTTCGACCCTCATGCTACCTCCTCTCTTTCACTTTCTATACCACAGGGAGCCTCGTGGTCAAACTTTTGGGATCAAGTGCATGAAACTAATGTTGGCGCCAAGAAGTGGCTTCAGTAGCCAAGCAACAAGGGGAAACAAAAGCGAACCTCTCTGGTCATGCCTGTCAACTGCAAGGTGTGAAATGTTCGCACATCACTAGGCTTTGAAATTGAATTCAGCCCTTGATGGAGGAGGGAACAGACGCATTCTAAAAAGTCACTGCGAGAAAGCAGAGTTTTTGCCCCCAAGCGTTTAAGCTATCTGATGCCAGTTTGCCTTCATGCATCTTATTGCTTTCCAACTAGGGATTGGTGACGCATTAGGCCTGCAAGCGAGGAGGCTGACACAGAAACCAACAAGCTCCAAAGAACAAAAGACGTACTGATTGCCATTTACGTAAATAGTTACGAAACGTAAGTGCGTAGGACGTATATTTAGCGCATCCCCCGAGAACAGATTAGTTTACTCCTGGCATTACCAATTACGTAAACAACTTGCTCCTTCCGTTTTCGTCATTGCTTTTCTGAAGTTCAAGGTCCCCTTAGTGTAACAAAAAACTTAGCTAACTACCGAGAATTTAATAAATAAAGCAATTCAGAAAACACAAAAGCGGTTCACCCTAATTTTTTTCCGTAGTTTTGTTTGAAAAATTACAACTACCGAGGATTAGACTGCTTAAGTACGTAAATGCAAATGAAAACTGCCTTCATGCAAGACTGCTTTTCTGCGGCGTTTGTGCACGCAAGAAAGCATTTTTGGTCTACTGAACCACATTGAACATAACAGGGAAGACGTCCTGTCAACGCTTGCAACCCTTATGAATATTTCGAAAGCGTACCATTCTCTTCTGCAGACCACTATTCTCAACCAACTGCGAGTCGTGGGTGTAGCGGGCACTTGTATTTCATTCATCCCTTTCTCCACTACCGGCTTATTCATGTCCGTCTGGGGTAAATTCCGACCTAAGAGAGAGTAATTTCTCACGGAGTGCCGAAGAGAAGTGTTCTATCTCCTCTGCTCTTGAACACCGGCCTGTCTGGCATTCCGCAGATGTTTGGCTACCGAATGCCAGTCAGAATGTTTATCTACACGGATTATAGTCGTGTCTTCGTGTCTGGATTTCAGCAAAGACGTCTAACACGGATTGCCCAAGGGCTGTTTGGACACTTGGAGTATACCTGTCAGCGGTCTTCCCCTGCCCATTAGCACAATACCCTACTTATCGTCATTTTCAATTGATGTAACTAGTCATTTATGGATTTGAAGATTTGTAGAGGTCTTTTGTTCATTCCTTCTATATCCCCCCTAAATGCAATACCCCCTTTTAAAGGGGCGTTTAAGTTAATAAAATGTATGAAAAATGAATACCACTGACTTTTCCTGATCCACATAAAAGCACCATGTTGTAGGTTTTCCCGTAACGAATATGGGAGGCTGTCGTATACGACACGTTACCAGTGTTAATTTCTTGGGGATCGTTTTGGACAGCAGTACGTAATAGCGACAAGCAGTGGACTACTTTGCAGCAGCATCCTCATTAGGAAGGCAAAAATCAGTTAAATACACAGCTGGCGTCCACTGGGGTAAAACATACACCGTGGTAGCTTAGTGACTATGACGTCGTGCTGCTGAGCTTGAGGTCACGGGTGCAATCCCTGCGGTGGCGACCACGTTTCGACGGGGGTGAAGCGCAAGAAGGCTCGTGTACTTCGATTTAGGCGCACTTTAAAGAATCCCAGGTAGCCAAAATTACTCCCGAGTTCCCTGCTGCGGCGTCCCTCATAAAGAGATCGTGCTTTTGGCACATAAAACCCCAGAATTACTTTTTTCTAACAGGAGTAGCCACCCCACACGTATGATCAGATGAAGCTGCACCCTGCACTTCTTTAAAGCCAGATCTTATACCAACTGCCACCATTGTCATTGACGAAAGTCAATAATAATGCTTGTAAGTTAATCACAGGATATGTCATCGCTTATCTATAGGTGTTCCTAATAAGCATCACGAAGAAAAGTAATAAATGAAGCAAAGCCCCTCCCTCTCCGCCTTCCAGCCTCTCAGACTATACTGACACAAATCCATCGTTTAACTGAGTCAACCACTGGAAGAGCTTTGCATCGATGAATTCATGCTTGACCTCGCTCTCATTTCTATTCAGCACTGACTACGCTCCGTGTCTTTCGCCTTCGACTACTTGAACGGAGATAGGAAATCGAAAGAGCAATTAAATTCAGTTGTTTAACATCGCAGACACGCCGTAGTGGGGGACACCGGCTTAATTTAGACCATCCAAGTTCTTTAACTGATCGCTTATGTAAGTACACAAGCGTGTGTTTTCTTTTTCATTTCACCCCCATTGAAACGTGGTCGTTACGGTCCGGATCACTCCGCCGACCGCGAGCTCAGCAGCGCAATGCCAGCCACTGGGCACCGCAATGGGTGGCTAGCGAATGCGCTCATACTGGATGCTTAGGACATTGCGCAAAACCTCAGTGCTTCTGGGCTACTTTCTAAATTATCTGTTCTTTCTGTGAATACGCGGTAAATTGTGCTGAAAATTTTGGAAACAACATGCCATAAATACCTCTAAGCTTACAGGCATAAGTCCGTCAGTTCAGGGGCAGATAGGTGCATTTTGATTTCCGTCCCTCGGCTTTAGCCAGGCCAAATGGACAATCAGCTTAGTTCCACGGTCGTTCGCCGAGATTGCCGCTAAACCTGCAGCACTGCGGAAGCTGAAGAGAAATCCTGTTCAAGATGCGGTCATTCTTGCCGACTAATGCGGGCACGTCGTCAGTTATTGGATGGTCTGCCAAGCAAGCATTGTCGACATTCGCTAGACCTTCTTAGAGACCTCAAAAACAAGTAATTGACGATGCACTTCTAGAAGCTACGCTCCAATCTTGGTCTTTCCAAAAACAAAAAAAAAAATAGTTGATTCGGTCGCACGTGCAGTGCTATCAAGCCCACCAAAACTGAAAGTACATAAAAAGGCTTAACTAACAAAGGTGATTTCACGCTGTCATTTTCGGAAGCTTCGGACGCCGCCGAATGAGTCCTATTCCATCGAGAGGCTAACCCGCCATGGTGGCCATACTGCTTTTTACAGCGAAGCTGTATATGGCTAAGTTGTGGGAAAAATTGCGTGCGTCTGTCAAGCCGTGAAGATCGGAATTTTCGCGCATACGTGGGCTGATTCCGAAGACAGTGCAACACCGGGCCGACCCGCGGCGGAGGTGGAGCCGCCTTTAAGCACTCCGCCAACTTGCAAAAAAAAAGTTTAATATCTTAGGTCCAAACAACCCGTATCGGATATTTAGCCACTAAGAAGTGATACTACACTTTGACCCGCGTCATCCATGTCTATGTTTGCACCGCCCTCACTTTGTCGGCGTTCCAAGCGCTTGCGTATCTCCTTTCCTTTCCATCCACTCTCCCATGGTGGCGGTCCCGTAAGCGTGCTGCCCGCCAGGACCGCGAGGCAAAAAGAAATTCGAGCGGTCCATGTGGCCCCTATCCCGCAAACTTGGAACGTTTCACCGAAGCAATGGCCAGGTTTCAGAGGGTGCTTGTAGGGAATCAATTTTGTGTGGCCTATGTTGTGTGTGACAGCTTGTGGTTTCGACTGACCTCACAACCATAACTGCACTACGGGACGTCGACCAAAGCAAGATTGCCTTGGCTACGGTGAAGCAATGTGTACTCTTGCAGTGCAGTGAGGTGCGTGTCTGTTCTATAGGTGCCGGCATTCGTTAGTAAAATGTGTCTTGCCGTGTTTTGCAACAATACATGAGTATGTATACCCCCGGAGGCCTCGCCTTCCATCTATGTGCATAGGGCGTTTGACGCACAGCAATTGACAGTTCGCCATTAAAGGGCCCACGTAGACAGCTTCGCTGGTCATCCACCTTCACAGAGAGGAATGGCACTCTGAACATTCGGAACATTCAGTCGTTAGTCAGCGCCTGTGCTTGTCTCGTCTCTTCTATTTGGGTTGCCCTGTGTGTTTGCGCTCAATTTTTTCACTTTCAAAATAAAATGGCGCTGAATTTTTACTAATCACATCAGGTTCAGCATACACGCTGGAGGGGTCATTTAAGACTGGGAGTGCACTTTCCCCGCTTTGTGCATACTGCAGAGAGTTCGGCGACACATAACCTTATATATCATACTGCGGGTGTCACACTGTGCTGCGAAACGTATTGTTTGATCACTTGATGACAAGCCGAGAAGAGAATTTTAACACAATTGTGCAAAATGTATAGCATTTCGAAAAAGCCACCAGATTACCCGAAAAGAAATGCCGCGTCTTCTTCTTGAGTTTAATCACCACACTGGACTTTAAGACATATGGGAACAAGCTATATACCTTCAGAGATGCGCTCCAGGCGGAAGGATTGTCAGCCTCGGCTGCCAAACTAAACCCACCTGTTAAAACTTCATCACCACCACCATAACAAGCACTCGTGCTCGCTCTCCCTCAAGAAATTTACTAAGGACACCGTTTTCAGAGTTCAAAAAGCTTATATATATATATATTGCTTTGCTTTCCTGCCCTTGAATTTAGGTGGGTCCAAAGGAACACTTTGTAACTACTTTGTCTAAAGCCATAGTTTTGTTCCCTCATTTTGGATACCATTTTATAGTAGCCTAATTTAGGCTACGCTTGCTGATGAACAGCTTTTGCAGTAGTCTGAGGATGCACTGATGCAATCTCTACTCCTCCATAACTATAGCGCAGACCCGTTGAACTGGGCTATTTGTTTTCTGTTTGGCATGTATACAGAACATTCGGAACAGGAATACTAACAGGAATGCTAACACGTAAGGACGTATAGGACGCTTACAGGGGCCTGGGTGCGCTATATATTCCTTCGTGTTTATCTTACGGCTCTGTTTAAAAGCTGCTACTTCTTATTCTTATGTTATTCTCCCACAACAGCAACGCATACGATGCAGGCCAAATCTGCGCACGTCACCCTAGTGTGTTGTGTGTCCATGATAACCACGAAGGAAGCCTGACCTTTCACCAATTCTTTCCTCGTCGTGCCACCAGCTTTCTGCTGCTGTATAGCTAAGGTGTGACAGCAGTGGACGCTTAATCTACATGCTGCTCACGTCTACAAGGCATCAAACATTGATGTGATTTGGCTGTTCGTGCCAATTACGCTAACCATAGCATAAACCCTTGCACGCCCCTGTGCTCTTCTTCGCTCACTAAAGGACCCACGCACCCAGATGCGGCTCTCTTAGGAAACTCATCCGAATTCCTTGAGCCCACCAACCGGGGCTATAAAGAGCACAAACAGGTATCGACAGTATCTCCAGTGCTTTATAGCCCGCTTCTCAAAGGGCCTACTGCATTAATTTCATATCCTCCGGCAAGCGAAGGTCTCAGGATCCCCAATGCGCCATCACGCGCGTGGAACCACTCAGATATGACGATCGCATTTTTATGGCGGTTGGCCCACGCTCGCACTCTTTGGCTCCCAGATAGATATAAACCGGTGTCATCGTAGTTAGCACTGCTTAACCTTTCGGCAAAGGCACGGACAGGAGTCCTGATGGGACGCGTCGCCGTCAACGCATCCACATACGTTCTAATAAAACTGATTTACCGAATGGAGACAATCATGAGAAGAAGAAAACAACGTTAACAGCAAGCTTTGCTTCCCCTCCTTTTGCAAAGTCGAAGGTATACCTGCATGCCCGATTATCAAGGGACACAACATTTGGTGTTCCGGAGCAGTTCTCGCAGGAATTCCGCTGACCGCAAGGCCTGTTTGTGAGGTGCCTTCCAATGAGGCGCTACTCGGGTAGTACTTGCGCCTCACTACTGAGTTGGGTGCATCATAAACAGCCGCATCTGGGTGCGTGAGTCCAACTTGGCTCCTCAACGTATCTCAGGGTGGGAGTGTAGTTACCAGGACAATTAAACTAATTCGTACACTGCCAAACACTGCTGAATTCTTTTACCGAGGCGGTGATGAACTAAAGGCACGAATAGAAAACTAACGCCGTTAGCAATTCCGCTCTACACCGCAAAAACCTGTCAGCCGCTTTGCAAGTGTAAAAGAAGTACAAGCAGTGGAAGCTGTACTATTTTCAAGCTGGAATGAACATACAATTGTGGAGGGGCTTGTCACTGAATGGCTGTTGTTGACGTTGCTATTCTCTGTCCTGTTCTTACTATTGTTTTTGTGGTTGTTTTCGCGCCTTCTGCCATTGCCACCACTCCTGTTACTTTCTCTTCCTTTGCTATTGTTCTCACTATTCTTTGTTTGAAAAATGATGTTGCGTAGAGAGAGAGGAAGAAGGTTAAATGACAAGCAGGGAAGTTAACCAGGTCTGGGCCCAGTTGGCTGCGCTGCTCTGGGCGAAGGGGAAACGGAAAGAAAAAGCTGAAGAGAACAAGAGCAAGTCCACTGTTAATATTGCCGACGCAGTAACAGTTCTACGCTCCACATAACACATTGTCAATCAGTCCTGTAGACTTTCGAAATCGCAGCAGCGCTTTTGTGACCTTTTGTAGCTACGATATTCGAGGTGATGGTCCCAAGATCTTTTCCAATGTGAAAGGTTGTAAATTTAGGTGATTCAAAGTTGTGCGTGAAGAAAGGAGTTTAATGATATGAAAGGCCGAGAAACTGGCCAGTGGTACATTCCTCTATAGTCACCTGCTCACTCTACGTGAAGAAGGAGAGGCAAATAAAGAAGAATAAAATGGGCGACGATTTCGACAGACGGAGGATGTCAAATAGATAGCGGGCAAGCCTACTCATAGCCTAGATTCCAGAACCTCACTTTTTATTAAGTGAAGGGAGGCATGGACGGCCGTATCTCGTGAGAGAGAGAGAGAGAAGTTTAATGATACGAAATGCTGAGAGGTCGGCCTGAGGTATATTCCTCTAGCCAGCTACTCGGCATTGGGGGAAGGGGAAGAGGGAAAGAAAGAGGGAAGAGGTGCATGATGGGTGACGATGACGATAGAAGGAAGATGTAGAACATATCGCAAGCAATTTGGCATGCTCAAAGTCTGCAATCCAAGCCCGTAGTTTTTAAAAAGTTCAGTAATGCCTGAATGGCCTTGAAACTCGATTGAGCATCTGGCCAAGGGCCTAAAATAACGTCCGTATCTCGTGAAAACTTAACTGAAGCAAAGCGCTTCGTTCAGAAACAGAATGGCGTGAAAGAAAGGATGAAAGAAATCCTTTTGGCCGAAGTTGTTCACCTATCTTTTTTTTTTTTTTTTTGCATTGTACAGGGGCCGTATTCACAAAATTCTTCTCACGCTAGAAGGCTCTCAAGAACACTTTGCAGCTACTCATGATACGGGACCTTAGTGAAGGAGGGTGGCCAATGGCAAACAGCCCTAACGAACGACAGGTTTTGTCAATTCTGCCACAGAGGCGGCATTCACAAAGATTTTTGTTTGCAAGTGCTCTTTTTAATGCGTTTAGCATTCTTAGGGTACTTCACCCAGTTTTCGGGGATATCTATCTATCTATCTATCTATCTATCTATCTATCTATCTATCTAT